>NC_060884.1:16379355-16991855 GCF_014805685.1 Silurus meridionalis | reverse complement strand
AAAAACCCTCCTGTTATTATTGTCCTGTCAGAATAATCATATCAGAAAATATACAATTTAAACGAAAGAGTTGAATGGAATTCCAATTGATTCCTTTTTTAGGTGCTGAAGGTGGAACTCCGGGTTTCACTCGTGACCCGACTCAGCTGAAGGGCGAGTTATATCACACAGCTTTGAAAAAGAGCTCTCAGGGTTTCGGCTTCACGATCATCGGAGGGGACCGACCTGATGAGTTCCTGCAGGTGAAGAATGTACTGGCAGATGGACCAGCTGCACAAGACAACAAGATGGCTTCTGGTGAGAGAGAGAACTAGACCTCAACAGATCAAAGAAGAACGATGACCCCAGTGCTCCTCATACTTTGTTTATGTGTTTGTTAATTAAAAGAATATATCATTGTATTCATCCTTTATGTAGCTTTGGACATTAGAAAAATATAAGAATCTCTCCATTCTGAGCAAAGACTAAAACACTGTTTATTCAGAAAGCATTCACACACACACACACACACACACACACACACACACACACACACACACACACACACACACACACACGTTATATATATATAACATAAAGCTATGGAAAGTTGTTAATTCTGTCAATAAATATGTGTTTTTATACAATTGGTTATATCTGTACACACAAATACACTGATCAAATTAACCACTGATTCAAAACTATAAATATAACTTTGTGTTTTACATATATTGACCCTTCTCTACAACTGCCTTTACACATATTATAAGCATGATTTGTTTTGTAAAATTCAGTTTACATCTGACTCTAACACCTATATTTGTCTTTCCTCAAAATACTGACACACAAAAGTTGAAAGCACACAAGTACTGACGTCTTTATATGCCGTAGTACTACAAATGCCTTTTACTGGCACTAAGAAACCCAAACATGTTTCATCATGACAACGCCCTTGTGAGATTTATGAATACATGGTTTGCCAAGGTTGGGGAACTTTTAAAGAGCCCTGACTCAACCCCATTAAACACTGCTGATTGCATGCCAGATCTCCTCGCCCAGCATCTGTGCTTGACCTGACTAATGCTCTTAGGCTGAATGGGATATTACCACAGCCACATTCCAAAATGTAGTAGAAAGCCTTGGCTTGCTATAGTAGAAGAGGAACGTTTGATAAGGACATACAGATGTGTGTAGATGAAGAAAAGATTTAAATGTTTCATCCTGAAATATTCTTTAAAAGCAGTAGTACTGATATAAATGCAAATAATTCACACCAATTAAAATAAATAAATGAAATATTTAGGTTAAACATTTTTAATTTTTTAAAATTTTTATTATTTGTCACATTTTCAGGATATCTTATTAACTCCTCTTTTTTCTCAGGTGATGTAATCGTGGAGATCAATGGCACGCTGGTCCTGGGCAAGACCCATAATGATGTGGTGCAGATGTTTCAGTGCATCCCCATCAGCCAATATGTGGATATGGTTTTGTGCCGTGGCTACTCCTTGCCTCCAGATGTGCAGGAGGACAATGAAGACCTTCCCCCTCCTCCACCTCCTCCTGCTTCGGCTACTGAAGTGGTAACAGCTGTACCTCTTATTAACGGGCAGCCGCTGCTAGTGAAGGGTGATGCTTTGCATGCCTCCTCCCAGGAGCTCCACTACCTCACTACTGATGCCAGCGGGCGACCGATTGTGGCAGCCCTACCCAGCATTCCCACAGGCTCCGATGAAAGGCCTGAGGGTGGAATGCTGCACCCAGAGCTGGTCACTGTGCCCCTGGTAAAAGGCCCAGGGGGGTTCGGATTTGCCATTGCTGACAGTCCTCTTGGCCAGAAGGTGAAGATGATTCTAGATGCACAGTGGTGCCGTGGCCTGCTTAAGGGTGATGTCATAAAGGAGATCAACAGGCAGAATGTCCAAACCTTAAGTCATGCACAAGTGGTAGACATACTCAAGGAGTTGCCAGTGGGGAGTGAGGTTAACCTACTGGTGCTGCGAGGAGGTGAGGAAAGCAAATAGGGCATGAAAGAGAATTTTCAATAGAAGAACCAAAAAAAAATTATTTTGTATATTGTGTTTGTTTTGGGATTAAGCTAATCTTATATATCTAATTAACTGCCAATAATGTGTAATTATTAAATTCTAATTATACACTATTTAATATTAGTGCAAGTTATTATTTGTTTGCTTGTGCAGCAACTCGAATTCTAGACTCTTTGTTTAACAGGTTGCTTGTGGTGTTGGAAGCACCAGATAGAATGCACTACTTTGACAAGGTCTTAAAATGATCTTGTATTTACAGTGATACTGATATTGTCATCAATGCATTGCGTACATATTTGGCTTGCTATATAAATTCCTATTTAGATTTTGTCAAAAGACACTCTGCAGACTTAGCAAGCATGTGGAAAAAAAGTTTTCTTGTCTTTTGAGATAAAAATATAGTTTTTTGCCAAACCAGTACTATCACCCTGAGAACACCAATTCCACAGTGAAATTGCTGCTCATCAATGGTTTTCAAGACTGTCAGACAGATCTTAAGCAAATTTGCCAAGAAAAATGGGCAGAAATAACAGGAACCAGATGTGCAAAGCCCTGAAGCCAAAACAAGCTCTAACAAAGAACTGACCTGGGCTGTGATAAATATTTAAAAAAAACCTAATCCATTTACTGGCATGCAGTTGTTCAGCTCATAGCTTATTTGCACTCCCCCTTGGTGGAGAATGCCTTGGAAAGAAAGTTATTTTTTTCAGAATATTAAAAATTTTTGTTATTTTTGTTTGAACTCAAGTCATTATATTTTGCCAATCTTCTACATTAAAGAACAAAATGGTGACAATTCGGGTTCCTGAGTTTCTGGCATGTTGCATAATAATTTAAGAGTTGCATCTCCTGAGTTTTTCCAGCTGTAAACCAGGCAGTGCCAGCCATCCTCATGGGTGACCTACCGCACAGCTTAAACATGAACCTAAGTACCAGCTGCGGGATGCATCACTGCACCACTAACCAGCTCCTAGGAATTCATATGCACTTTGAACACTAGAGTATTACTGCAAGTCTAGGCTCATATCCCAGAGAATGCTAATAAGTTGGCTGAGCAGGAGAAGAGGGAGAGGATAGAGACAGGTTGAGAATCTGTTATTCTAGAATAGAGGAAAATAGAGGCAGAAAAAGGAAAGAGAAGAGGACCAGGAAAAACGAAGGAAAGATAGTTAAACCTAGAATTGCTTCCTTTGCCCATCCATGCAGCGAGAGCAAAGGTTAGAATGTGAAGCTTTCTTTGCCTTTCTACTAGTTATAAAAAAACAAGCAAGTGAGAGTGAGATAGATATTGTTAATTCATGTGTGTTCCATCTTCTTGAGTTACAGTCACATCAGGCTTAGGGATGTGTAGAGTGTAGGTTTTGTGCTAACAGATGGAACCCTGGATCGGTCATTAGGATTTTAGGCAATCTCTTTCTCTCTCTCTCTCTCTCTCTCTCTCTGGAGCCACCTCCTACCCCCCACTCTCTATCACTCTTCTCTTTTTATGTACATGTCCTCTATCCATCTTTAATATGTCTTAGATGAAATATGCTTTTCAACTCTTAGCTCACAGATCTCTTCATGGCGAGAGCCTGCCATTTGTTTCACTAGAAGTTATTGGCTCATCTTTCTTGGGAAATGCAGTTAATTCAGACTTTCTCCTTATTTTGTTCCTTTCTTTCTTCCAATATTGATTGTGGTACTTTGCTACGCAGGTTTACTGAAAAAATAATACACTGAGTAGTTTAGAGACTTTCATGGCTTTCAGAATTCATTAGCATTTTACACCTACCCATTTACAAATAAAATGCTAAATGCTGTGTTCTTTGACTGTATCCCCGTATTGATTTAAGGTAATTTTAAACAAAACCATGGTCCTGATATGCAGCTTGATCCATTGATTTATAATTGAGAAGATATAACTTCCTTTATCTGTTGTACACATTTTCACAAGTTTTTAATTCTCGATTTAATACATTTTACAGTGTTTTAACTGAATTCATGATGGATCAAACATTCTTGGCAGGGTAAGCCCAGCTAAACTTAATCAATAATATTACAAGCTCTGATCAAATCAAGCATATGCGATTGTCCAGCTCACCCTGGAGAGCTTGTGATATCATTAAGTGAGTTATAGCTATTTTAGTTTAAGTGTATAAATCTGGGAAAATATATGTTAGGAGTCTTGCAGATTGTATTCTATATGGTACTTTAGACTATGTGCCTAAAGTAAAAATAAATATGCAGGATATATATCATTTTTACCCATCCAGTTCAATCCAAGCATCCAGATGTGCTTCCTCTGGATGTCCTAACATTTCCTGGCAGGCTCCTAGTTGGGAATAAGTGTGAATGTGTGTATGCATCGTGTTCTACTGGACCAACTGTGACCAGGATGAATTGGTTACTGATGACAAATGAATACTCGCTGTCTTAAAGATGTATTAAATTATATAAAAAAGGATTCCACACCATCATTTTATTCTCATATTAATATTTGCTGCACACATTTCATTGTGCCATGCCTTTGTTCCTTTCTCATCATCGTCTTCTCATTTCTGCCTGTAGGTCAGACTTCACCAGTAAAAAGTCTTAGACCTGTGAGTATGTTAATCCTTCTTTCATGTTTAAAACCACAAGGCTTTAGTCGCCAGGATGAAAAGATGAACGTATGTTAACTTAAAAGCATGCACTTTTAACTTGTGGCATACAGAGACAGGAAATAAGTGCCAGCATGGAGACTTTGGACCAGTGTCATGATGTCGGAGCCCCCCAAGCGCTCACTTATTATTCAAGCACATTGCCTAGTAGCTCTCCGAGACGAGACGTAACCCTTCGTCAGAGCAAGCCCAAAGGCATTGGACATGAGTCTTTACAGAGAGGTATGCAAGTCAAGGAGTAATTAATATTATTAGGGCTGCAGCTAACGATTGTTTTGATAATCGATTAATTAGACACCCCAACCTCTCTAGATGAATCAATTAATTGGATAAAAGTGTACTTAAAATGTATTGAGTTTAAATATCTTTCATTTTGACATTTTACAGATTATAGTAGCTGCTTGTTGATGAGTGCATGTGGGATTTCTTCTTGAACTGATTCGCTCATGCTGGGTTTCTTTTTGTAAAAAATTAAAATAAAAAGCATTTCAGTATGAAAGGTGAAGCAATTTGTGTAAATCAATTAATTATTTGTATTATATTTTGCTGATGGCAAGTTGACAACCATGCAAAAAATCTATATAAAATATAATACACAGACATTTTTTTCAGTTGTACAGATATAAGCATCTGGAATATAATTATTTTTTTTTTTAATAATAATTAAATGATATATGCATAAATTAAATATACAAACATTGAAAACAAGCATTTAAACGTAGTATAACACAGTAAATCGCGTTTGAAAACTGATGTAACTGTTGTAGCTGACAAATACTATAAAATAAAAGGAAATTGGGATGTAGAAACACAGCAAGCTAACAGACTTAATTAAAAAGAAAGAAAAAATATGCATTAGTTTACAAATATATACGCATTCACTGAAAACCACAGCAGTAAATAAAAATGTAATTATTTACATTTCTGTTATTTGCTGCTTTTAGATTTAGTGTTTGTTTGCACCAATTTAATTAAATCAATCACTATGTAGCGAGCGAGCTGATTGCACAACCTGATGCTCGCGAGTGACGACAGAACAGATCTAATGCGACCGTCCCGAAATTAGCAAACAAACAGTTTACACAATAGCACTTCATTAAACTACACCATTTTTATGAGAATTATATAGTTTGTGCTTACCGTGTTGATGTTTCACCTTCATCCGTGAAACCACTGTATTTTCTTTTCATGTGCTCGTGCATCACTGTGGTACTTCTATACCACATGAGCTCCGCTTTGCATAACTTGCAGGTTAAAGTCTTCTTTGTTGCGTTTAATATAAAATGCTCTCATGAATTGGGACGCACACTTTTTCCTCCTGCTGGTTGACCCTATTCTATGTGCTATTTCGCAAGTAGCAGTATTATCTTACTGTCACACTAACCTGTAACTTGAGCTGCTAACTAATCGATAGGGGCATTTTTTGACAACAAATTTCATTATTGAATATTTCGATTTCCTCGATTAGTTGTTGCATCCCTAATTATTATTATTATTATTATTATTATTATTATTATTGTTGTTGTTGTTGTTGTTGTTGTTGTTATAACATTTACAAGTCATTTTAATATTAATATTCTAAAAATACGGCACCTTATACCTAATATATAAAAAAAAAAAGTATAACATTTGAATTTAAATAATAAGTGATAGAACCTACTGTATATTGACTTGCATATTGAATCAGAGTTTGGTGTTATGAACTGTTTCTCAGCACTGCCTCAGTATAAAGAGCTGGATGTGTTTATAAAGAGGGATCAAGAGACAGGATTTGGGTTTCGTGTGCTCGGAGGAGAAGGACCCGAACAGCCAGTAAATTCTATTTTCTAACACTTTTCTTTTAAATTTTGATTAATTATTACCATTTGAGTATAAATGTGCTTTTTAAAATAATCTGACCTGTGATGTTATCATTGGTGTGCACAGCTTTAAATACTACATTTTTTTCTTTAGGTCTACATAGGCGCTATAATCGCCCAGGGAGCAGCAGAGAAAGATGGGCATCTGTGGGCAGGAGATGAGCTGATGGCCATAGATGGCATCACGGTAAGGGGCAAATCTCACAAGCAAGTGCTGGATCTGATGACCAATGCAGCTCGCAATGGGCAAGTGCTGTTGACTGTACGCCGAAAAGTCATCTACAGGGGTGAGTTTTTAATCTCAATGTTATAAACTTTTATTTTATTTATTATTTAGTGTTTCCGTTATATGCACAAAAACTTTTTCTATAGTTTTACTACTGCTTTTTAAATGTTCTTTGCTTTCTAATTTTCTGGTTACTGGTACCTTTTTCTGAAAAAAAATATAAATAAATAATGCAAGGGAAAAAAATCGCACCAGAAAAAACTGTGCATGCGCTTTACAGAGCGGCACAGACGTTCTGGCTTGTCGCACATCAGGTAGACGCAAAAAGCAAGAATGGCGCAGGGAAAATCAGGATGTCAAAAAGGGTATGAAAAATTTGAGGAGAGAGAGCAAAACGGAAAAGTCATCTAATCACCCAGTTTTTCAAAAAGGGTGATTTATGTTATGTTATGATTCTGAAGCTGTGTTATGAATTCTAAAGTGCTTTTATAAAGCAGTTTTAATGATCATAAAATAGAAATTCTATCAGTAACTCACCCCGATGTTTATCCAATTGGATGTTAAAACAGTATTTCCAAGAATCTATCTTTTTCCATGCAATCGCGCAATAGTATTGGAACAGCACTGAGCTTCAGAACAGTCAGAAAATCACCAAGCGGCAATAAAACTACTGATGTAAAAAGGTTTGGAAAGCCTTGGAACAACTATGTGTATGGAATCAATAAAAATTGTAATTTAATAAGTGTTGTAGTAATTATAATAATTAGATTGTTGTAATAATGAATCGTTCGAGTCGGTTCATTTCAATTAAATGGAGAAACTCGCTGATAAAACCAGCTTAAATGATTCACGAATAGAACTGATTCGGTTCTCAAGTTCAAATAACTGATTCATTTATCCTGTTGCTGTTGAAGCTAAGGTCCACATTTCTGGAGCTGCTGTTGTGTAAAACGTATTATTCACGATTATTATCTTATCACTCTGATTATACCAGTTGTCTGTGTGAAAGACCATACAATGATGTCATTTGCTTTATTGTATACACTATGCATAATTCCAATTAATTTTATAAACTGTTCCAATTTAGTTATTTAGTGTCTCTTACTAAATACACAATAATTGTTATGCTTATTGAAGCAAATCAGACAAATTAGCCAGGGGCCCAGTAACCCTAGCGATGCTCCTGGATGTCAGTGACGCAGACGCAGCTGAATGCGAAATGCCGTTGAATTCTAATGTTTAAGTAACATTAAGCAACAGCTTTATTATGCAGTGCAAGCTGTGTTTGCCGGAGGTGACTGAACTGGCAGCTTATAAAAATGTGCACAAACATATTGGGGTCAGTTAATAATACTTATATCTTTAGTTTACAGTACTTAATTATTGTACTGTTGCTTTAGATCACTACGTGACATTGCTAATGCACATGAATTGGAAATTAATGGGGACTTGGGGGGAAATTTGTAACTGAAGTTACCATATTACCAGTGTAATATGAAATTTAAGTGTCATATAAAATTAATGAAAAGTGTTATATTTTAGAGTAGATCTGCTGATGCTCCATTAGATTTGAGCATTACTGTATGAACAGTCACACGCTTTTGTTGAGAATGCAGTGTCCAAACCAAACTCTACAAAAAACAACAGAATTGTTCAATGCACATGCTCACTGTATAAATATTAAATCTGCATTTGCGATTTCTCTTATTATCATAAATGACCTTATAACAGGAGATTGTATTGCTGTGAAAGTGCATAACTCACATTAGACACAAGTAATTGACCATAGTGTTTTTTTTGTTCTTGCTTTCTTTGCTACTGAAATAAACAAAGTTTTTTTTTTCTAATCAGTGAACAAATTAATAAATGCTTCCTAGATTATTTGATCTGTAGCCAGAATTTGACTTGTTTATAAAGACAATTATCCCATTAAAATAACCACCTGTTTAATTGTAAGTGTGTACAGTATATGAGGTCAGATACCGTTACATCAAATGTAACTGTGTGAATGTTAACGTGATAGTTTAGTTGTTTTAAAGCAGGGTTGTATGAGGTATTTGTTCCTAGTCAGTTGGTTTCCCATAGAAAACAGAGCTCCGCAATCTTTTAGTCTGCCGGAGAGCTACAAAGCCAAGCACAGGAACAGCAACACAACAAAAAGACTTCTTATGGAGATAAAATGTTTTGTTGTTGTCTACAGGCACAGTGTATCTGTTTCCAAACAGGGAAAGTGCTGAGCACTGTGTGCTGCAGGTAATACACTGGCTAGGCATAAATACCTCACACAAGCCCACTTTAAAAACGTGCTAAGAATTGCACTTTCATTTGTAAAGGTGTTTACTAGAATATTTAGTAAAATATTTCCACCTCTTTCCGCTCTCTAATAACACGGTAACACAAATTTAATTTAAAATCTAATTAGTGCAACCGGAACCGGAATATAATTCCTAAAGAAGCCATGTACCATATTTAACAATTATAACAAAAAATAAATAAACATATAACTATAATAACATGACATCCATGACAAGTAAATAAATATTAAAATAATCATCTGCAGAGTATTAAATAATTCAATAATTATAAAATAATTGATAAAAAAAATGAAGAGATGTTGAGTAAAATTTATATATTTATAACATCTGTTACAATTAGTGTATTAAAAACTTGAAAAGTATTAATTTAAGCTACATTTAAAACAGATAAAAAATGTGTGATTAAGTTGCGATTAACCATGAGTTAACTCAGGACAACCATACGATTAATCGTGATTAAATATTTTAATCGAATGACAGCCCAAATATTTTGATTTTAAAGATGTGCAAAAAGCAATGTATATAAATAAATAATCCTAATATATTGTATATGTTTATACAACATGTTAAACATATAGGGGTGCAGAGTATAAGGTACAGGTTCACTGACTAGCTCAGTGCTTTTGTCCAGGAATACGGTACAAGGTAAAAAAATATATTACAAATACACAGTACAAGATAGAAGGTATGTGTATATATACAACCCTGTGACTGTAACAGTGCAAATAAAGGCAACATGAGGTAGAATGTTTAATTTGTGCAACAGTAAGAGGCACCAAAGGAAACATTGTGTTAAGGTAGGGGTTAGGGTTTTATATATATATATATATATATATATATATATATATATATATATATATATATATATATATATATATATATATGTATATACACACACATATACACATATATACACATATATACACAGATCGCCATCTATCTATTATAAGTTTCTATTAATCATTTGTCTTCTAAATCTCTCTGGGCCTCTAATCCCCACAAACTGTATGTCCAATGTTTAAAAAATGTTTGTCTGTATCTATAATAAAAACAAATATATAAGCTGGTCATTACTGATAAATAATGTAAACATCCTGTACAGCACACATTCTTTGCTAATCATCAACTACTGTAACAGTTACTGTATGTTGATAATGTCTGCGAAGCTTTATTTATTATTATTCATTCATCAAGGTACAATGCTTCCATGCTTACAGAGCATGTCTCTTTTACAGATGTGTCTGATGATGATGGGGCAAGAAACATGGCTCCGGTGTTAATGAATGGTTCTCCAAAAACCCCGCGTGTTCAAGTCCCAAGTGTTTTGGAACATGAATTGATGGATATTACACTCCATCGCAGAGATAATGAAGGCTTTGGCTTTGTTATTCTCACATCCAAAAGCAAACCCCCACCTGGAGGCAAGTAAAGAATAAATTAAACATTACATACATAAATACTTACTGTTAAAACATCAGTGTGCTGATCAGGTGCGCACAAACATTTGGCCATACAGTATAGTGTAGTTATTGTCCTGTCATTATTATTTTTCCAAATCTGAGGTGTTTGTGTTTAATGTTTTTTTCAGTGATCCCTCATAAGATTGGTCGCATAATCGAGGGCAGTCCGGCTGATAGATGTGGTCTGTTAAGTGTGGGTGATCGTATCTCTGCTGTTAATGGCCGGTCTATTATCGAGCTTTCTCACAGCGATATTGTGCAGCTTATTAAAGATGCCGGTAATGCTGTCACACTGTCTGTCGTTCCTGAAGATGGTGAGTAACCAGTTAGTAAGGAAAGATTACCTATGTCTAAATATATTTAAAAAATCTCATATTATTAATTATATTAACCTGATTAAGCTAATCTAAAATATAATCTTGTGTCATGGGTATTTTGGGTCAAAGGTTTTGAGGTTTTGCTAGGAATCTATTTAGAGTTATTAAGAGTAATAAGTGATATAAAGATACTATTCAATATCTGGCTAAATATTTCTATTTTTAGTATGCACTTACAGTGTTTATTCATGTGGTATAATAATTCAGCCTTATAAATTGCTAAAAACTTTGTAATAACTTAAAGTAATGCAAAGGTTTTAAACAAACATCTGTTTTGATTGGCTCATTTGATTCAGAATACAAAGGCCCGCCCTCTGCAGCCAGCTCAGCCAAACAGAGCCCAGCGCTGCAGCACAGGACCCTAAAATCCAGCACACAGGAGGAGAGGTAGCAACACTCACAACCTTGATCACTTTATTATAGTATAATATATGAAGGTCTTTTTTAAACTTTTGAGATTATGCAAGATGTGCATGAAGCTCCAGTGTGTCTATTACTTGCAGGTATGATCTAGATCCAGATGAGAACAGAGATGAGTTGGTGTGGGCCGAATATAAAATGATTAACGACAACGAAAAAGAAACACTGTGTGTTACAAGCTCCAAACAGGCAAGGCACCGACGGTTCTCACTCATTTTGAAACTTATAATGTGCATGTTGCAAAGTGAGAATTAGAAAGAAGAAAAACCTACAGAAAACACTGCTGAAGAAGTTGATAAATGTGTGTTTTGTGTGTATGGGTGTGCAGGGTTGTATTCTTGTGGAGTTGGAGCGTGGCCCACGTGGTTTCGGCTTCAGCCTGAGAGGAGGGACGGAGTATAACATGGGCCTCTACATTCTGCGACTGGCCGAAGATGGCCCTGCACTTCAGGATGGCAGGATTCAGGTCAATGGAGCATCTGAACTCTCACAGTTAGGCCAACCTACATGAGCTAAAATGTGCTTTTTTATTAGCCTGATACATACAGTATATTCATATGCTTTATATATTTATCACATATAATACTACTGATGTTATAAAGACAATATAGTAATTACCTGTACAAAGATTCTTCCACCATAAATAACACATGTATCACAGCACATCTATTATTTGCAGCTTAATACCCTTAATTTTTAGGTGATATCATTGCTCAGTTCTGCAGTATTATAGAACCTTTTTTCCCAAAAAATAATATACAGAATTACAAGGGAGGTGAAAAGGAAGCCAACATTTATAATGATGTGGAGTGAATTAGGGCTAAAAATATAAACGCATCTGCCAAAAATTAAGGCATTATAGATGGTCAGAACATTGTGGTAAAAAGCCAATTACTAGTGACTAGCAGTGAAGACCAAAGTTTTTAAAATACAGTGAGAACAAACAAAATGGTACGGCTGATTGATGATTTATTGAATGAGTTAATTAATGGATTCCTAATCCACATCCGAGGTTTACAGAGATAGATGTATGTGCTGAACATGCACATATTTAGTAAATTCTTCAATCAGTAACCCACTAAACAAAAAGAGCAGCGCTCTTTAGACCAGCATAAAAGTACATTCAGAATACATAACACATAACCTCACATGACTGTCCTGATTTATATTATTTATTATATTTTCTACTGGCAGGTTGGAGATCAGATAGTAGAAATCAATGGTGAGCACACACAAGGTATCAGTCATACAAGAGCCATTGAACTCATCCAGGCTGGAGGAAATAAAGTACTGCTGCTCCTGAGACCTGGACAGGGGCTTGTGACTGACACTAGTGAGCCTCTCTTTTGTACAGTACACACACACACACACACACACACACACACACACACACACATTACAAACAATATACAGTATATCTGTGATATATGGCTCACTATCATTATGTGTAACTAGTATTAAATATATGTAGAGTACATAGTATTGTTCTTTCTTTCTTTCTTTCTTTCTTTCTTTCTTTCTTTCTTTCTTTCTTTCTTTCTTTCTTTCTTTCTTTCTTTCTTTCTTCTTTTCTTCCTTCCACTCTCACTCTTCCTAGGTAATATAAGTTCTGCTGTGTGTTACTACCCCCAGGAGCACCATCACTAACAGTTTCTTTCCCTCTGGGCATCCTTTCTCAGTGTGGTAATTCTGTTTCTCTCCTGCTTTCACTCACCATCTGCTCACACAGCTGAAAAAATTTTACTTCACTTGAATGACTGTATTCGTTCCATATTTTCTTCAAAAGTAAACTAATCTGTCTTACTGTATATCACACTTGAATGGACTTAAAAATAAATAACTAATCATGTAGATAACCAAATTGATATCATTAGGTTTTATCATACTGTAGACATGTTTTATTTTTACTGGCTACATATGTAGCCAGTAACTTCAGGATTACATTCAGGACTCTTTTGCAGTTTTGACGCAACAAGCATGACACACTTTTTAATATTTACTTAATTCACAACAGCCATGTTTATTGCTCTTTTTCCATTGAAATAGTCCATTATCAGTAAAAAAAAAAACCATTCTATTATTTTGGAACTCTTTGGCCTTCATAAAATCCTCGACCTTGCTTTTGTAATGCTTTCCATACTCTAGATAATGTGTGGTATTTTCTCATTTCAGGCCCTGAAGCACCAGATCCAGGAGTCTCTTCACCTCTAAGCTCACAAGATGACATTTTTCTCACAGAGCAGCTGCCAAATGATGCTTCTGCCTTTTCATTCTGCTCACCACTTGTTCAATCTTCACCTTCATCCTCCTTGAAGAAGAGAGAGAATAGAAACAGGATGAGCTCCCCTGCCCTCTCTCCCATCTATTTTGAGTCCAGGTCCAGTCTTTCTCCTTGTCCAAAAGGCAGCAAAAAGAGAAGCACCAAGCTTCAAACCTCTGCATCTCCTGCAACCAGGGAAACAAAATGTGACAAGAGAAGCAAATCTAGAGAGTACAATATTTACTCTGGAAGTACAGAAAGAAAACGTAATGGTTCATCTAAAATCAAAGATGACTCTCACAACTCCAAGGAAAAGCCACCACATCGCTCACAAGATCATAGGAAGCACAAGAAGCCGAGCAAACACCAACCAAGCCAAACAAAAAGTCACAAACAGTCAAATAATTCACGACAGGAAGTGGTGGACAATGGTGAAGAAAATAACAGGTCATTAGAAAGGGAGGAAAAAAAAGATCGTAGTGATCATAGGGTAGAAGAAGATGGCTCAAGAGGAAGGCAAAGAACTAAGAAAAGAGGGAGCAGGAACAGAAAGAATGTCGAAACGAATGGACAAGAAGAGGCGGTAGAGGCTGGAGTAATGCCAGAAAAAGAGGTGAAGTTGAGAAGCATTTCAAGAAGGAAAAAGCAACCAGAGGACACAGAGAAAGACCAAGATGTCGGCAGATCCACAGTCCAAAAAAGACAGAGTCATCATAAACACAAAAAAGAGGACAAAATACAGCAAGGAAAGAGTAAAAAAACGCGAGTTTCAAATAGAAAAACACAGGGTAAAGAAAGGGATATAGAGGTATATGATATAGTAATACAAAATGAGGACCAAAGTGAATTTGAGGAAGTGTTGACCATGACAGGTGCACCAGATCAAAATGATCACTCTACAGAACCCAGTTTTGCACGCATTCTAACTCGTGATGAGGTTATGCGGGATTTGTACGGATAACTAAAGCATCAGAATACTGTTCTGCCACTTTCACAACCATGTTTACAAAGCTGCCATTCTCCACCCTCTTCTCCCACGTTTGACACTCATTTCAACGCTGCAAAGTGGGTTTCATTATGCTCCTATTAAATCCAGTATTTCTATATTTTTAACTCACAGGATGGGCAAAAACTGTAAAAAAGAAAGAGTTGCGGCTTTTCTGCTTTTATCCCCTCCATGCTGTGGGCAATTTTCACTGAGCAGAGGCTTGAACTAGATCGTCTGTTCCTTACAAAACATCTACTGTGACATTTTGGTCAAGTCAACAGGATCTCATTTCTGCTCTAATGTTTCCACTTTGACAGCTTTAAAAAATGTGGATTTCTGGCTGTCTGTCACAATGCAGTTCATTCATATGCAATGAAAGGGACCATACTTCCCTGCTAATCACCAAAATAACGAACATGACTTTTATGCTTTGAGTTTTATGATATGCCCTTAAATCTTTTTGTCCCTACTGCAATTATTGCCTCTATCACTGCATGGAAAAAAAGAAAAAAAAAAAAGACTTTTGTCCCAGAAGTTACTTTTAATTGCATGCTTTGGACATATGAGTTTCAACCACACTTTTAACAAAGAACTTTACATAGAGGTTCGGGGCTGAATTATCTGCAGCAACTAGCTTTAAGGACTTTTGTAGACTGTTCTCTGACACTGACATGCCTAAATTCTTGATCTTCAAATCATATAATTATTATGATTATGATTATGATTATGATTATGATTATTATTATTGCAAAAGACCAGAAACTTGTGCTCCTTTGTTATTTCTATGAAACCTCCATTAGTTGTGTATCAGCATTGAGATATGTAGCCATATCAGCTCACTGAATATGATGTGTACAGTTACGTAAATGAAGCACTGCGGTAGCTTTTACTCAGTAGCAACTATTTTGACCCATCAAAAACCAATAGTACATGCAGAACAAGTGTCTTCAGTTGTCTTGTCATTATTGGTGTGTCATTTATTTGACTTCTTTCTGGGTGTCTGTCTTTATACCAAATGCAAACACAGGCAGTTGAGACCCTGAACTAAAAAAAATAAAATATACAAATAAATACATAAATAAATAAGAATTTCATATATAAAATATATTTTTCAGAAGATTATTATGATTCACACATTTCCAAATGTATCTCACACTTGTGTTAATGATAAATGGTTCAATACATCAATATACATGTCTATGGTAAGGTGAAAATGTCCCAGAAAACAGAAATATTGCAGATATTGTGTCCACTGATTTATCATTTTCATAAATCTGTATTCAGTTTCACTCATAAGAAAAATGTCATGTAGCATCATTAAGGGCTGATTTATGATCGTGGGTTGATGGACTATAACAGGACATGCTTCATCAAAACCAAAGATTTGGTGAACATCCATTGTGTGTGCTGTGTGTATGACGTGATTCACCTCGGGTTGTGAACTGATGTAGAATAGCTAATGGTTCTGTGTGATAGCTTTGATGTATTGAAGCCATTCAGTGGCACCATAAGCTTTTCAGGCCGTTCAGATGCGGAACAAATGATGAATCAATGGGCACATCCAGAAAGCATACAGTTCCTTTATTCTTTTATCAGTGACAAATGATCAAGACTTGTGGTAAAATACAAACAGGGTTGCCACCACTTTATTTCAGAGACATCCAGCCGAATTCTGTTTTAAAGGTGGACACCATAATAAAAAGTATTTCAGCACCGTGCCTATAACCATGTACAACCCAGATCTGTTAGTAATCTTGGAAAATGAATTTGAATCAACAAGTGATGGAATATGAATGGTCTGTCTACATGCTCCAAAATGTAAATGTTTATATATTGTACAGCGCCTTTATAAGCGTGATGTGTGCATTCTCATAAGAAAGAATAGAGATCTGTAAATTGATGTCATTATTTTTGTATTTAAATATTGAAAAAAATATTTAAGGTGGATGAAAAACAAAATAACATACTCCTTGGTCAGGTAATGCACTGTAAAATAAAGTCATTTATTCTCCATGAATTGTTTGTTTAGTTCCAATGTGTCAATGTTTTCTTACAGAATAAACCTGGTGAAATGTGTCAGTCTGTCTGCGCTAGAATCTTCCCAGGCATGCATTGCTTAAAAGAGATCCTGATTCAAATATTATCTGAAGTGAAATTCAACATATTCCATCTCTTCTGTATTACATAAAGCATATATATATATATATATATATATATATATATATATATATATATATATATATATATATATATATATATATATAAAGCCAATGAATGATTTGTTAATGACTCATGCTGGAGTCTTTTGCCAACTAATGACACAAATGGAAGGTTGGCATCTTATGCTAACCCAAGATTACGTTTTGTTTTTGTAGAGCACATGGATTTATTAAAACCAGGAAGGCAATAATGATGAAACGTTATTTAATCAAAGCATATACATACTGTATGTTACTATTGCAGCTCCAGTTAATGTTAATTTCATATAAAAATAAAACATAGTCAGTGGTCTGAAAATACATTGTAATATTGTGCAGACATTCCAAACAGTATGAAATAAATGAGGTAGATGACAGAACAATTAAGAAAATTACAATGCCAATAACAACAATAAGCAGAAATTAGCTTTTGTCTGACATAAAACTGAACGTCTTCCTCATTGTCACATGAACACGAAAACATATGGCGCTGACAGAACACAACTATACTAGGCTTGATTAAAAACACTCTCTCATACTTCAAATTCTTGTCCAATGAATTATGTCTGAGAACCTGAATGGACTTTACTTAAATGTGTTTTCAATTTGTGGAAGATCTATGATATTTAAACAGTTTATTATTTAAGCAAGATATCACGCAGGCACCCACACCACCAAGTGAGGACAAGAAGGTGATGTTTGAGAGTTTTTGAAACAGAACATAAAGCTTAGATGCCATATTTACTATCATGCAAAAGACTATCAGTGTCAACCACATGTTTGTGATGAGCTTACAGCTTAAGCCAGAACATTTATTCAGTCAGTTTATTTTATTTTATTTTTTAGATAAATGTAATAAATGTCTCACACATACACACAATAAAGCTTGGAGATTGTTCCCAATTAAATTCGTTCTGAGCTGCTAAATTCTGCATGACCTTGACCTCTTTTTCTATTTACCTGCTCGGGCTATTCCTTTTGAATTGATTTCTTTATGTTTGTCATGTTTCATCTCTGATTAGTCTTTGGCTCACTCTATTTCTTTTGTCTAACTGGAGGTATATACTGACCCATGCCTGATTTGCAATTGCTTTTTTCGATTGTAGATGTCTACAACATGCATCCAATAACACACATTCCCACGAGTGCTCTATGAACACAGGCAAGTTTCACCCTTGCTTCAGATGATAATCAATATGAACGTTCTTTCAACATCTTTCACTTAGTATGCAGTCGTGGACGAATAATGATTTACACTCACGCAAACCAGAATGGATTCCGTGTCAAGTCTTTTTTCTCTCCAGGGATCTTTTCTTTCCATTATTGCCTCTGCCATTCTCTTTAAGAAATCTAAATCTACATACAAGCTGCTTTGTGAAAATGCTTCGAAAATAAAATTCAATTGAATCAATGCATACAAGTGAATGCTTAAGACCTGTCCTGGAAAGTAACAAATTGTTAACTAGTGCTTTTTTTGCAAACCAAATCTTCCTGATGGATATGAAATTACTCTGGATTATGCTACTGAGTATAATGTGATTCTTTAACAATATCACATGTACTAATAGTAAATGGAACAATCAACTTTGTTTCATTATGTTTTGTTCATACTATGTTCATTTCCAAACCCTTCCTTAAATTGCATTGTGCTGTGTTTATTTGCCTTATCTAAAAGTATGGCTGTAACTGCATGTTGCTATGAGGAAAAATTAAATACATAACAACACTGTTAATGTGGGGTTAATTGTGTTAAAATGACCATACTGTGATTTTCTGTAAGCTAATTTCTATTTTTGTGGTCTACAATATATTTTTAATTCTGTAAAAAGAAAGAGCATGCACAAACCTGTTCCTTATTTTAAGCAGTACAAAATAAGTTTGAACAGTATGAAACTTTTTCCAGATTTTTCCTACAGGGTTTCAGCTGTTGGCAATGTTTTACAACTGGGTGGACTGGAAATCCAAAGTGTCTGTGTAAGTTTCTCATTATTTCATAGTCAGTAATCTGGCCAAGGAAATCTTAGATTATGAAGATGCCATTGAGCAGCACTGTGTTCTTACTTTAGGAAAAATAAACAGAGCTGTGATAGTAAGCTGTTTTCTATTTGTGTTTCTGGTAGGAATGGCATGTACTGGATTCAGATAAAGTTTAGCAGTGAGTGAACATCTGATATCCCACTATACATTTGCAGTGACATAGAATTCCTAGAGAAAAAAAGAGCTACATGATTCATAGGTGAATGTTTTTTCATTCCTAGTGTAGGTTTTATCAGCAGAAATGCTGTTGTGACTCCATCATTCTGTTCCCCTGAAATGTGCTGCGCTTTAATATGTGCACACTACCACTTATTTGAACTGATAAAATCTTGTGGCTTAACAATGTCTAGAGGCACAGAAGGCTATAGTATTCAGCATAAAACATTTAATGGCAACATTTCTGGTTAGTGTTGACTTTTTTGTAGTGTGATTTGATTTTATAAAGACATAATATTTTTGGAGATGCATTTTGATAAAAAATTTTTTAGATACACTATATTGCCAATAAATATTGGGTCACCTAGTCATAGGTTTGGTATGTGATTTTTAAACATTGCATTCCACATTTAGTTCCAATTTGCTCATACAATTCCCTCCACTTTTCTGGGAAACTGTTCCACTAGATTTTAGAGTGTGCTTATGGATATTTGTGTTTATCAGCCACAAGGATATTATGAAATGCAGGTACTGATGTAGGTGAGGATGCCTGAGGTGCAGTCAGCATTCCAATTCATCCCAAAGGTGTTTAGTAGGGATGAGATCAGAGCTCTATAGCAGGCCACTCAAGATCTTCCTCTCCAAAGCATGTAAATCATATCTTCAAGGAACTCACTTTGTGCACAGGGGGCATTGCCATGCTGGAACAGGTTTGGGTTTCCAAGTTCAAGTGAATGCTAAATTATATTATAGCGCATCTAAAGAAGTCCTATAGAATTGTGTGCCTCCAGCTTTGTGGTAACAGTTTGGAAAATAACCACATATAGCAGGAAAGGTCAGGTGACTCAATACTTTTGGCAATACAGTATAGTGTATGTGTATTTATATGTTTGCTCTTGTCACATAAGTATGTGAATGTGTAACAAAGGGAATTTTGTATGTGCTGAGAACAAATACATTAATTGAGAGAATATTTTTTTCTGAGCTCTGTGGCTTTAGTGTTTTTCAAAATAGTTTAAGGCACACATTTTTGCTAATGATTGCCTTTTTGCATAAAGCCAAAGGTACAATATATGCACTTTTCTAGGTAGAGTTTGACTATATAACCCCAGCAACAGAGGGGTATTAGGCTTACTACCCTTTGTCCTGAGAGTGTAGCTCAAAACCTCTGAGCCTGGATGACTATGCAGCATGCTTCTGTCCCCTGCTGAGGATGTTGCCGTGCGTCTTTGCTTTAGTGACTTCATGGAGTCTCACACGGCAGCTTCATGAACCCACATGGGCAGGGAGCAGCTGCTTAGGGTGTCCAGGACCCATTCCAAAAGAGACTTTTTGCATCGGAAGCCATGCATTAGAGAGGGAGCTACAATATGTCATGATTATAGACAAGGACTATATTTCCCGTGAACCATTGCAGCTCTACGCACCATGTATTAAGTTTGTTTGCACACCTAATTCATGTTAATGGCTATTATCACATGTGCATGTACACTCATGTCTCATTGTGCTTTTTGTCTTTCATTTGTTGTTGTCTGTCATTTTGCTTTCATTTTGTTGATTTCACATGTTTTCCTTTAGTAAAGTATTTACCCAGACTTGCATCCTCTTCCTGCTTTATACCGTGACAGTGTGTTGTTTTGTTGAACATGTGAATGTAATTACCATGTCCTGGAGGGTAATACCATGTTAACTTTTACTATTCTAAAACAGCAAACAAATAAAAATTTGAATTATTCTCCCAGTTGTAGGCTGCAGCAGACACTCTTTACCAGCATTATTCTTCAAACTACAGCTACAGGCATATCTCGATTGTGTATGATGTTCTAGTAATAATACATGCAACCTTTCTTATGCCAATTATTGTAAGGTAAGTAACTGTCAAATATTTTTTCCTAAAAGAATTCTGACTTGTTGAAATTCTTGTGTAAAAGAAATCTGCATTTTATTTTATGTTTTTAGCACATTAGTGTTGTGTGGACTGATGCAGTGCCATGGGCGTAAAATTCATTTAACAGTAGGGGGGACAATAAATATAAAATTTTTTGCAATTTTTGAAGGGGACACAAATAATACAGTCAAATTGTACTTATAAAGATATGTCCCCACAGTGGAGGACTGCTTTTATCATTGTTGTAGCATGGAGACTGCGTCATTATGGTTAGTTTGAGTTTTTCTCAGGTTCAATGACAAAGCAAAACAAGGAATTAAAAAAAGGTTTAAAATTGTATTTAAAATTAATTAAGACACTTAAGAACAGAATAGAAATTGATTATAAAAAATACAGTGGGTTCAGTTTGGAAGCAGCACTGTGCTCATTTAGTAAATGCACAGATAAATAATATGCTAATTGTGTGTTAACGTTAAATTAACATTATACCAAGTCGTCCCAAATAAAACACTGCATGTGAAACGGCTTTGGTGTGTTAGTGTCAGTGCACTATGCTACAAGCTATTGTACACAAGCTAACGTTCACTAGATAAGTCATATTTTAATCACTAATATAGCAGATTCATGGAAAATTACATCGGTAATCAGCATTTTTGCCGCAACTAATTTATGAATGAGTCTCCATCAACTACATTAAAGAGAATCGGTTTATTTATAGTGAATAAAATCCCCTAGTTAATAGAATTGAACATTAACTAAGAACAACAGCCACACACCGGACTCGTGTGTGTAGAGCAGGTGAGATGAACTGGGAACACAGGCAGTGGGTCAAACCACTGTAAGGAAGGGGAGGGGGAACTGTTTCTAAATGCATTTTTTGCGTTTGTTTTTTTCTACTTACACAATTATTTAGGTATACATACATATATTTTTCACAATAAAAAGTGCGATATATAAAAAAAAATGTATTGTATTGTATTGTATGGGGGGGAAGGACAACCCTCGGATGGGGGGGTTGTCCCCCCCCGGGATTTACGCCCATGTGCAGTGCAGTTTACTGCTTATTGCTCTCTGGGTAACTGTTGCTCCTGAACCTTTCAGGACATCTTTCAACTATGCTGGCTTCTTGCTTATGCTTCCTCTCATTAATTCTTCAAGGACGTTGTGAAATCTTGCATAGTGCACCTGTCAGGAGATGATTAGTTGTGGTTTCATGAACTTTCCCCATACATATAATTACCTTCAGAATGATTGCTACTTGTTGCATGAAATCCTCTAAACCCATGGCAGTGTCTTTTTTTAATAACAGCAAGTGCAATTTGCATAAGACCATTTTTTTGCAGCTCTCTTAAATTGAACAATTCTGAAATAATGTCATCTTTACTGCTCAACAGTTAAAGGAGTTTTTGTCCTATCTATACCATGCTACCAGAACACCTTTTCCACAAAATAACTAAGGCATTTAAAAGAAAAAATTTTATTTTGAAAAAGAAAAACATTATTTTGCAGAAAACAAACTAATCAAAATTAGAGAACAACAATGACTGTAGCATGGAAAAAGATTACAACAAAATTTTCTAAAGGTTACAACAGTCAGCGGCCACAGGACAGCACTAGTCTCTCACACTGCTCTGGTGTGATTATGGTCCACTCTTCTTCCAGTCTCCTCCACAGTTCGGTGACTGTAGTGGGTTTCTTGGCCATAACTTTGTCACCAAGGATTTTCCAGAGGTTCTCTATTGGGTTGAGATCAGGACTCTGGGCAGGCCATGTCATTATTTCAATGTTTTCAGTTTCAAGGAACTGCTTTACCCGTTTTGCTGTGTGACATGGAGTGTTGTCCTGCATGAACACTGCGGGCTGATTGGGTGATAAACGCAGGGAAGGAACCATATGTTGTTGAAGAAGGTTCTGATAAACATTTGCATTCACTCTGCAATGTAGCTGTATAAGAGGCCCAACTCCTGCGGCAGAAAAGATGCCCCAAACCATGACACTTCCTCCTCCACTTTTCACTGACTTCTTTACACACTTTGGGTTCAGTCTTTTTCCAGTTTGTCGCCGAACATAATGTTTCTCATCGGACCCAAATAAATTAAAATTGCTTTCATCACTGAAGTGAACTTTGGACCAGTTCTCCTCTGTCCACACAACATGTTTAGTATAGCCTTTTGATTCTTTCTGCTAATGAGAGGTTTGGTCACTGCAGAGTGGGCTTTCAGTCCAAATGCTCTTCAACGTCGAGACACTGTATGACGAGACAGATCCTTACCCTGTTCAGCGCTGAACTAGTGAGAAATTCCAGCTGCAGTGTGGAAACGATTGCCCATTGAGATCCTCCGCAGTATCCTGTCCTCTCTTGTATTTGTCTTCCGTGGACAACCAGCCTTCTTGGCAGACTTGAATGAGTTTGTGATGTTGTAAAGATTCAATATTCTTGAAATCACAGATTTGGAACGACCAACTTGTCTTGCTATGGCTGATAGGGTCATCCCTTTGGTCTTCATCTGGACAACCTGCTGCCGGAGGCTTTCAGTCACTTTAGAACGGCCCAACATCTTGCAGAGTCAGTGAAACTGGAAGGTAGGCTGCCAGTTAAATAGGGATTGACAGATAATCAAGGAAATTAGCACCAGGTACCAGATTAACACCAATAACTGGGAGGTATCTAAAAGTGTTCTCTAATTTTGATCAATGTGTATATATACAGAAAGTACATTACATACACTATGGGGATTATATGTACTAGTAGTGTATGCAGTAACAAGATACAGTGGTAAAATAACTTAAACTAAAGTGTCTGAATACTTGTTTCCTCTCACTGAATGTCAGTCTGTTTGAGGCAGAGTATTACAAGGAATTCAATGAACAATGTTACAGTAAAGTATAAGTTAAAAAAAGAAGATAGCGCAAGTGAATACTACAAATATTTTAGGCTAGAGGCCAGTCTTCACTGGCAACTGAGGACACAATATGAAGAATTTCTTCTATTTGGCCTTCAGTTACATTCAGTTAAGAGCATGTGGACTTGTTTCAACCACAAAAGCAATTAAGAGAGAAACATAAAACAAAAATTTTAATCCTTGCATCTCTCAGTAATGTAAATTTCATATCGGAATGACAGTATAATCAAGCATTATTGTCTGAAAAGACGCTGCAATATCTTTACACTGTTAAATCATGGGTGTAATATATTCAGCAGTTGTCAGAAAAAAAAAAAATCACAAACTAATCAGTACCAGGAAAAAACTAATCAGCGTCAGGCAAAAACTAGACCTATTTAAACATCTAAAAAATTTAGCTGTTTTGCTTTTTCTCCAAATAAAACAAACAAAAACAGAAAACACCACACTTGGCTTAATTAACGCCAACCCATTGTTGGTATGTCACATCCTTAGTCAAATCTTCTTAAGGATTTTGTGTATTGCTAACATAATTTAAAAGTGCTGACTTACTTTTTAGATAAAAAGTTGTCAGTGTCATTAAGGTAAATGGGTTTAATAGACAAAAAAGTCTATTAATATGTGGAATTGGGGAAGGTTCATATGCACACTACAGCATTATACAATCACATAAATGGATGAAATTCATAAAAATGGCCACCAGGGGACACCAGTGGGTGTGAAAGAAACGCTACACACACACACGCGCACACAAACACGCATTCTATTTTTTTTTTCCTTTAAATAAACTGTTTATTTGAGATTATATTAAATGTATGCAAGTAAGGGCAATGAAGGATGCAGGTGGAAATGTGTTGACTAGTAAAGAGAGTGTGTTGAGAAGATGGAGGGATTATTTTGAGCAGCTGATGATCGAGGAACACGAGAGAGAGAGAGAGTAGGGTGGATGGTGTGGAGATGGTGAAGCAGGAAGTGGATAGGATTACTAAGGAGGAAGTGAGAGCAGCGATTAAGAGGATGAACAGTGGAAAGCTGGTTGGCCCAGATGATATACCGGTAGAAACGTGGAGATGTTTAGAAGAGATCTCAGTGGAGTTTTAAACCAGATTGTTTAACAGGATTTTGGAAGGCGAGAGGATGCCTGAGGAATTGAGAAGGAGTGTGCTGGTACCGATCTTTAAGAATAAGGGAGATGTGCAGACCTGCAGTAACTACAGGGGAATAAAGTTGATCAGTCACACCATGAAGCTATGGGAAAGAGTAGTTAAATCCAGGCTGAGAGAAGAGGTGACCATCTGTGAGCAACAGTATGGTTTCATGCTGAGTAAGAGCATCACAAATGCAATATTTGCTTTGAAAATGTTGATGGAGAAGTATAGAGAAGGTCAGAAGGAACTGCAGTGTGTGTTTGTGGATTTAGAGAAATTGCACAACTGGGTGCCGAGAGAGAAGTTGTGGTATTGTATGAGAAAGTCAGGTGTGTCAGAGAAAAATGTGGAGGTGGGACTGCATCAAGTATCAGCTTTGAGCCCTTTCCTGTTTGCAGTGGTGATAAACAGATTGATGGTTGACGTCAGACAGGAGTCTCAATGGATAATGATGTTTGCAGGCGATATTTTGATTTGTGGTAAGAGTAGGAAGCAGGTTGGGAAGAGTCTGGAGAGGTGGAGGTACGTGCTGGAGAGAAGGGGAATGAAAGTCAGTAGGAGTAAGACAGAGTACATGTGTACAATTGTCATTGTGCAAGGTACATGTACAGAGCCAACGAAATTCAATTAGCATCTAACCACTACTACATAAGTAGCTTATTTACAATAAATAAATTGCAGTTTGATAAATAAGGCTATGGGATCCATATGTACATGGGTGAGGGTGAATAATGTACAGAAGGTGCAGTAGGTAATAATATATGTATATATAGTAATATACAATAAATTGTGCATAGATGTTGGGAGATAACATGCTCAATGACATGATATAGTTATGTACAAGTATGAATGTTGTATGATACAGTTTATACAGAATAAATATGGGTGGAATATACAGTAGTCGGTGATAAACAAGTAATAGATGGTGAAAAATGCAATGGAAAGGTATCTGCAAGAGTAAAAGGGAAAGTTTATAGGACTGTGGTGAGACTTGCGATGTTGTATGGTTTAGAGACAGTGGCATTGAGTCAAAGACAGGAGGTGGAGCTGGAGGTAGCAGAGCTGAAGATGTTGAGATTTTCATTGTGAGTGACGACGATGGACAGGATTAGAAATGAGATTATTAGAGAAACCACACATGCAGGATGTTTAGGAGACAAGGTGAGAGAGGTGTGATTGAGATGCTTTAGACATCTGCAGAGGAGGGACATGGGATTTATAGGAAAAGGAATGCTTAGAATGAAGCTGCCAGGAAGGAGGAAAAGAGGAAGTGCAAGGAAGAGGCTTTTGGATGTGGTGAGGGAAGACATGCAGGTAGCTGGTTTGAAAGAGGCAGATGTAGAGGACAGGGTAGTATAGAGACGCATGATCTGCTGTGTGACCCCTAACAGCCAAAAGTAAAAGAAGTAGAAGAAGAAGAGGGGTGTTGGATTTTTAAGCCCTGACAGCACAATGTACTTGAAACATAGCTAAGACCCACTATCTATCTCTTTCAGAGAAGTCTGGATAGGGTGGGGTCCTCAAATTTTTATGATAAGGTCAAACCATACATGGCAAACATGACTTAAGCTCTTAAAATAGATCTGTCCAAACTGTGTCTGTCTTTAAAGTCATGTAAGAAGAAAAATTTTAAATCTTAAATTGCCTTTGCTGCTTGTCATACTTGTTTCAGTACCTTGGAATGAGGCGTGTTTACACAAAATGAGACAGACCTAAATGAGACAGTGGTGATTGCTGCAACAGTGGAAGACCAAAAAAACTAACAAAAGGAAGTGCTTTTCTAATAGCTTACATTAATTGTGCTATGAAATCATTGTGGTGTTAGGAAAGAGGAATCTTGAGGAACACCCTTTTATATTTACAGTGCTTAGGTGTTACTATAGCAACTAAAACCACATCATCAGAAACTCCCAACTATTAGTTACATAGTATATTAAACAGCTTGTATGTGTGTATATATGTACAGTATGTATGTATGTATGTATGTATGTATGTATGTATTTATTTACCTAATGACTGAGTGATTTATTATTATTGATACTTTTATTTATTATTATTATTTAATCACAAAAACAACAGCATCAATAACAATGAGAACACATAATAGTACAAGGTACAGTAAAGTCAGTATTTATTTTCTTTACATTCTTTACAGCCACTAGTCTTTTACTAACTCTTAAACTAACTCTTGAACTCTTAAACTAACTATTAAACTCTTTAAATGATTGATGATTGAAATGGCTTGATGTTTTAAAGAAAATTAGGAAATAGTGAGAGCAAGAGAGAAAATTTCGGACCGTATCCAGACTATTCCAGGCCTGTTTGTATCTGTTACTAGTGTGGTTGGAAAAAATGATCACACTCAGTGAAGCCACAGCCAGACGAGGAACACCCTGAGTATGATTCACTCTAACTCAGTGGTCACACTCAGCTGGATAGCAAGATTGCTCTTTAATCATCTGTAGCATCTGCTATAGCAACTATATTTTGACAAGTAGATCACTGGTATATTTTATAAAAGAAGCAAAACTCTAAATTAAATCTTCGACATGAAAGTACCAATCCATTACTGAGGCCATCGGTTAATACCATGCTCATGAAAAGTTTTTTCTGATCTTACTCTTAGTCAGATGCATGGATATTTTTATGACTGTATGTTGTGTTTGCAGACACAATACAGATCTTGATTGCAAACTAAAGACTAAACTCGATGAGAGTCAGCTTACTACAGCTAGCATGTCAGTACAGGATCCTTTATCAGTTTGGATCAACAACATATAGGAAAAGCTGGATCAGCACATCCCTTAATCTTTTGTCTAATTTCCTGGCCTACATGCACTTTTTACTTGTTTTTAGAGAGTTTTTGCTCGATCCCTTTTCTCCCTGGCGGACAAAACAAGCAAACTCCAATAGATCAATGACAAAACAAGTAAACAAGCATAATAACAATAGCTAGAATTCCTGTGCTGCCTTTCACACCGACATTTCTGGAAGTAACCCAAGAGCGAGACAAAAACCTATTCATGTTTCCAGTTTGAACAGAGACCTCCCACAGGTGCACTAAAACCATGGACCATCTCACATTTGCTTCAGTGCAAAATCTCACACTGTAGACCCAAGACATGCTGCGGCGATCATAATTCGTTCCAAGACAACTTCCAGTACTGCTTGATCACAATGTTTTGAATATGAAAGGTTATTCTGACCGGTTTTCTTATTTTAGGGTGCTTCCTCATGTCTTGTTTGGGAGTTGCCACGATCTGTTTTGTACTTCTGTACAGTATTTGGATTGCTGTAAAGCTGCTTTGAAAAATGAAAGGAAATTGAGACTTAGCAGTACCAAAGAGTCCAATGTTTACCATTGAATTTCCAAATAAACGAGTTTAGCAGTGTAAGAAATACCGTGTGAAATGATGAGATGCCCACCCGGGCTCGTGCACTACGTCTTAAGGCGTGGCTCGAGCTCCGAGTCCCACCCATAATGAGATCTGTACTTGGTACGAAACATCTACGATTCCAGACTGTCTGATAACGCAGGGGTGTGTGTGTGTGTGTGATGGTGTGTGCGCGAAAAAGCTTAACAAACTGGCAATGTTAAGGCAGAAAAGACTTAAGAGCTTGTCTGCAGTCTGAGCGGATTACCGCGGAAGCTCCGTTCACTTACACGGGGCAGGAGGGGAACAAACGGCAGTCTGTTGTAGAGACACAATCCTGGGCAAACCTTTGGGCGAACTTTTGGTAACCTGATTCAGAGCTAAACATTACGAAAATATTAAATTATTATTTAACTGAGTTTCTAATTGTAAATTGGGTGAAAATGGAGATGAGCTCGTGGACGCTGCTGTTCTTGTTACTCGTTGTTTCACCACGGGGAAACGCCGGTAAGTTCACTGTTTACTGTTTTTTTACTTATTCAATAGGGATATTTGGTTTATTAAAACAAAATAATGTTTTAAGATTGTACCTTAAACATTTGAATATATATATATATATATATATATATATATATATATATATATATATAATGTTTAATATATGTTTATAGTGTATAGTGCTTGAGAATCCCTTCCATATAAAAGGACATGGTCAGGTCTATCCACACCTTGATTTTCCTCCAGAGATTGTTACTCAGTAGCTAATAGCTAACTAAGAAAATATTGGCTGGGAGAAGTAAATGAGCCAAGCTAAATAAATGTATTCAGTGTCGCCAAGGAGATGATCCAACACTGCCGCTTTCTAATCTACCCCAGTAACTTTCCAGTTTGCCCTTCTGGCAAAATCCCCCTCGTAGAAGTTGTATTGGTTTTGGAAGAAACTCTAGTTTCTGAAGTCTGTGTGAGTTTCCAGAACTATTACAGGTATGTTATATCTACTGGATACCATTAAGGACCATTAATAGAACGCCTTTGGCAACTTGCCGTATTGTCACATGCTGTATAGACACCAAAAGGGACAACTGGGCCCTAATTAGGCATCAAGATTTCAAGGTTTCAAAGGTTTCTTTGGTTCGATGACAGATTTTGTAATAGACACAAAAACAAAATAACGAGAACCATTTGCTCATTTTTGGTTGACAAAATTTTTGTTTGCAGCGTAAACCAATGTTGGATACAGCTTTTGTTTTTCAGCTGAAAGACAGATTGACCTTAAATGTGTGCTGTGTTTTACTTAGCAGGTGAATGTCAGCAACCTAACCTGCCAAATGAGTTGGTGTTATCAGACTCTGCTCTTCTGCAAAATAATTTTCCTGATGGATCTGAAATCACTCTGGAGTGTGCTAATGGCCATAAAGTGGATAAAGGCTCTAATGTTATCCGATGTCTCAATGGAGAATGGAGCAAAGAGGAGCTGATCTGTAAAAGTAAATCAACTTCCAGTGTTCATTTGAAATAGAAAGAGAGAAACCTTTTTAATTTTGTGCTGGTGTCGGCAACTGCTGTTTACAATGATCGTTGTAAACAGTATTGAGTATGAATAATAAAAAAAAAAATACAGTTATTAACAAAAATTCAATGAAACTTCCATTACTAATCATTACTAATGTTTGGTTTATCTAAATGCTAATAGAATTATTAATTAACAAAAAAAAAAATGCACTGCTTCTACTGAGTGATAGCATCCATGTAGAAAAAATATAGAACTTGTGGCAGATACCACGATTATGGTTTAACACTATGCTGTGTTTTTTGGTTGCACATATTTACCTTGAAAATTTAGTCCATTTTCATGTCACTTTTCATTTTTGTTTTATTTTCATCAGAAAAAGACTGTGGAAATCCTCGACAAGTTCAGCATGTGAAATATGAAATCAAAAGTGGAACATTGTTTGGTTCATACATCAGACCATTTTGTGATCCTGGGTAAGAGTTTTCTCATCTTAACTATCTTAATATATGTTCAATTCTGTAAGAAGGAAAAACATACCTACAAGGTTTTAAGTAGCAAAAATGGACTCTTTCCAGATATAACTTTCAGGGTTCCAGCCGTAGACAGTGTCTTTCACATGGCTGGACTGGAAGTGCAGCGTGTTTGGGTAAGTTTAAGCAACTACAGCTGTATATGATTAAAGATTTAACTACATATGCTGAAGCAACTTTGTAGACCCAAGCCTGAAATTTCCAACATAACTGTGTTTTTGTCATTGTTTTATAGTGGTAACCTGTGGAACCCTTCCTGTTATTCCTCATTCTACTATACTCAGTCAGCCGAACAAAACAAAAATTGAATATAATGATGTCATTCAATATGGCTGTGAGAAAAAATACTCACTTGTAGGCAACAGCTCTGTTGTTTGTCAAGAAAATAGGAAATACAGCTCACTTCCACAGTGCAAAGGTAAAATATATTTATGTTCTTGTTCTAATTCTTATCAAGAAACATGTGCCAGAGCAGTGGATTGTTAATGTGCTGTTTCCTTTTCTGTATCAGGTAGAAGCATTGATTTTAGAATAAGTAGATTTTTTAGCAGAGTGTGAAAACCTGCTTTATTTACTATATCATTGCATTGATATAACATAACATTCCTATAATGGCATTAAAAATGCATGATACATACGCAATCGTTTGTGATTCTTGGTGAAGATACTTTATGCAGGAATGATACAGTGGCTCCTTTACTCAGCATTCCTGAAATATTTATATTTATATAGTAGGGCTGTAACGATTCCTCGAGTAACTTGTGTCATTCAATTACAAAAATTCATCGAGGCAAATTATTTGCCTCAATGCTTCGTTCTTCCATTTAACTACACATGGGCATTTTGTTTCCTACAGACTATTGTTAATGATGCACCAACTTTTGAGCTCTTTAATGATCTGGACAGGTAAACACAGAATACGCTGCAGAGTAATAAATGGAGGAATGGGAAGAACATAGCGAGGGGCAAGAATAAGATTCAGACTAAAGAAAATGGTAGAAAAAAGTTTGGGTTCATTTTAAACTAAAACATAAAGAACCTCGTACAATTCGGTTACAGGTTTTTTGAATGACCAACTTACCATTTTTTAAGTTACCATTTTTATTTATATACAGTGCATTCAAAAAGACCCTCAGTGGCCACATAGAGAAGGTAGTGGAGCAAGTATTTAAATCTGGTAATAAATACACGGATTTAGTGCGTGGAAAATTTCAAGCTTCTTTTCCGGAGACTAAATACCGTGTCGTGATACTGTGCGAGATTAAATAAGTAAATAAATAAATGAATGAATGAGAATAATTATGAGTTTCATTAAATTATTATTTTCCTACGTGGCCACCGCAGAAGGATTTTTTTGAATGCACTGTATTTGCATTTTGATGCAATATATCAATTAATCAATTTCAGCAATAAAAATTTACATTATTCTTAAAGGAAACAAATTACTCATTTATTTTAAGTGTCCTCTCTTATTTTCTCTCTCTTTAGTATTGCTCTTTAAAAAAAAAAAAAGTAATTCTTATCAGATTACTCGATTAATCGATGGAATATTTCTTTGAATACTTGATTACTAAAATAATTAGTTGATATTTGATATATTATATTATATTATATTATATTATATTTATCTAATTTACTTAAATTCAATTTTGGTGATTCTGTGATAGCATTTATTTAATAGTGTTTCTTTTCCACAGTGTGTATTTTTCATGATCATGATTTCTTATGAGGTTTATGTTTAGTAGATCAGCTAAACACTGCAAATTCATGCTGGTCAGCTAAAAAAAAACACACCCTCTATATCTGTAAAATTGAGATTAGTGAAAGCCAGTCAGAATACATAATGTAGGGTGTGACTGGTGTCAACAAATAACTTACACAATAACCTCTATAAAAAGTGATCAGAACACCTTAGAGCTCAGCTTGTTATAACTGTAAATGTGAGACCACATTGGAGTTCCAGTCAGAAAACAGAATGATGGGCTGCCGAGGGCTGTGTAAATGTTTTGCATTTCTACCACATTTTTATTTGCACATTTTACAGTTGTTTTAAAAAGAGAAATATACAAAGATTACAATTAGAATTTTTGCTGTTTGTCTAAATGACAATGACAAAAGCTCTGCTCGGCTATGACAACTTGAAGTGTGCAATGATTATGCTATGTACATGTTGTGTTATTAGCAGGATACTAAATTAATATATGAAATTAATTAGTTGTAGTCTATAAATGTATGATGGCAAAGAGATATTGCACTGCCAGTTTCTTATCTTCAGCAGGCTGAAACTGACAGGCAGTAGAGAATGTTTTTGACCTTTAAAATGCTTTGTTTTGTTGAGCAGCCGATTGTGCTGAACCTGTCCTGAAGGGTTCAATGGTGTTAAAAAAAACAAATTCTACTCTGAATAATGCGTTTCCTCATGGATCTGAAGTCACTCTGGAGTGTGCTGCTGGCCATGTGAAGTATCAGGGCTCTGACGTCATCACATGTAACAATGGTGAATGGAACAAACAAGAGCTGAGCTGTAAAGGTAAGTCAGATTTCTTGCATTATGTTTCATTCATCAATTCATACAGTGAGATCGCTACACTTTCAATTTTGTGATGGTGTCAACAACTAACTTACACAATAACATTTATAAACTTCAAAATATACTTTAAAATGTAATTAATTAGTGAAGTTCAATTAATTAATTAATAAAACTTTAAAGTTTCTATCAAACACCCTCCCTACCAAAAAAATAAATAAATAAAAAATAAAATAAATAAATAAATAAAAATAAAAATGTATATATATATATATATATATATATATATATATATATATATATATATATATATATATATATATATATAAAATAAAATAATTTTTAAGATCAGACATAATTTTAAAATGTTGATATAAATTATTAATAGAATATCTGGTGTGGGAACAGGCATTATTAAAAGGAATGCAGTTTTGATCAATTGTTATTGTTATTATTATTTTATTTATTTCTTTTTACTATTAATGGTATTATTATTAATACTGTATACTAAGAATGAAATTTCCAAAAATAACTGTATGCATGTTGTTGTTTTATAGCGATTAACTGCGGGAAGCCTCCTGAAATTCCTCACTCGATCAAACACAGTAATCTGACCAAGGAAAACCTGGAATATAAAGATGAAATTGAATACAGCTGTGAGGCAGAATACACTCTTGTAGGCAACAAATTTGTTGTTTGTCAGAAAGATGGGAAATACAGTTCACTTCCACAATGCAAAGGTGAAAATATATTTTTCTTTCACTTTAGTTATTATGAAAAAATGTGTAAGAAAAGAAACAGTAACTAGGAAACTAGTTAGTGGACTTTGCCCTCCTGAAATGTTCACATTTGCACTGCATCCCCTACTGGGTATAGTCTGACTTAGTTTTAATGATTTAATGCTTCTTTTCCTTATTGATGCAGATTTTCAATGATCACCTTAGAGCTCAGCTTCATAAACTTATTTGGCTGCAAAATCTCTTATTATATCTGTAAAAGTGAGGCAACACTTGAGTGCCTGTCAGAACGAATAATGAAAGGTTGCCCAGGACTTTGTGTAAGAAGTGAAGACTTAGCATTTCAAACACATTTTTATTTGCACATTTTACACTTGTTTGAAGAAGACAAATATAAAAAGATTACAATCCAAACATTTTGCTGCTTGCCTAACCAGTCAGTGAGTAGTAGTCAGTGGGTATGGTAGCAAAGAGATGATATTACACTGCTCGTTTTTAATCTAATAGTATGTTATATGTCTGGTGTAGGAACAGGCAGTATTAACAGGAAAGCAGCATTAATGTTATTATTATACACTAAGAATAACATTTTCTTCTGTAATCGTATGCGTTTTGTTTTATAGCGATTAACTGCGGGAAGCCTCCTGAAATTCCTCATTCGATCAAACACAGTAATCTGACCAAGGAAATCCTGGAATATAAAGATGAAATTGAATACAGCTGTGAGGCAGAATACACTCTTGTAGGCAACAAATTTGTTGTTTGTCAGAAAGATGGGAAATACAGTTCACTTCCACAATGCAAAGGTAAAATAATTTTTCTTTCACTTTAGTTATTATGAAAAAATGTGTAAGAAAAGAAACAGTAACTAGGAAACTAGTTAGTGGACTTTGCCCTCCTGAAATGTTCACATTTGCACTGCATCCCCTACTGGGTATAGTCTGACTTAGTTTTAATGATTTAATGCTTCTTTTCCTTATTGATGCAGATTTTCAATGATCACCTTAGAGCTCAGCTTCATAAACTTATTTGGCTGCAAAATCTCTTATTATATCTGTAAAAGTGAGGCAACACTTGAGTGCCTGTCAGAACGAATAATGAAAGGTTGCCCAGGACTTTGTGTAAGAAGTGAAGACTTAGCATTTCAAACACATTTTTATTTGCACATTTTACACTTGTTTGAAGAAGACAAATATAAAAAGATTACAATCCAAACATTTTGCTGCTTGCCTAACCAGTCAGTGAGTAGTAGTCAGTGGGTATGGTAGCAAAGAGATGATATTACACTGCTCGTTTTTAATCTAATAGTATGTTATATGTCTGGTGTAGGAACAGGCAGTATTAACAGGAAAGCAGCATTAATGTTATTATTATACACTAAGAATAACATTTTCTTCTGTAATCGTATGCGTTTTGTTTTATAGCGATTAACTGCGGGAAGCCTCCTGAAATTCCTCATTCGATCAAACACAGTAATCTGACCAAGGAAATCCTGGAATATAAAGATGAAATTGAATACAGCTGTGAGGCAGAATACACTCTTGTAGGCAACAAATTTGTTGTTTGTCAGAAAGATGGGAAATACAGTTCACTTCCACAATGCAAAGGTAAAAATAAATTTTTCTCTCACTTTAGTTATTATGAAAAAATGTGTAAGAAAAGAAACAGTAACTAGGAAACTAGTTAGTGGACTTTGCCCTCCTGAAATGTTCACATTTGCACTGCATCCCCTACTGGGTATAGTCTGAGTTAGTTTTAATGATTTAATGCTTCTTTTCCTTATTGATGCAGATTTTCAATGATCACCTTAGAGCTCAGCTTCATAAACTTATTTGGCTGCAAAATCTCTTATTATATCTGTAAAAGTGAGGCAACACTTGAGTGCCTGTCAGAACGCATAATGAAAGGCTTCCCAGGACTTTGTGTAAGAAGTGAAGACTTAGCATTTCTGACACATTTTCATTTGCACATTTTACACTTGTTATAAGAAGACAAATATACAAACAAAATCAGTGAGTAGTAGTCAGTGGGTGTGGTAGCAAAGAGATGATATTACACTGCTCGTTCCTAATCTAATAGTATGTTATATGTCTGGTGTAGGAACAGGCAGTATTAACAGGAAAGCAGCATTAATTTTATTATTATACACTAAGAATAACATTTTCTTCTGTAATTGTATGCGTTTTGTTTTATAGCGATTAACTGTGGGGAGCCTCCTGAAATTCCTCATTCGATCAAACACAGTAATCTGACCAAGGAAATCCTGGAATATAAAGATGAAATTGAATACAGCTGTGAGGCAGAATACACTCTTGTAGGCAACAAATTTGTTGTTTGTCAGAAGGATGGGAAATACAGTTCACTTCCACAATGCAAAGGTAAAAAGTGAATTTTGTGTTCACTTCATTTATGAAAAAAAAAACGTGTAAGAAAGGAAACAGTAACTTGGAAACTAGGTAGCAGTTTGAAGCCAGTTTCTTATCTTCAGCAGGCTGTAACTGACAGGCAGTAGAGAATGTGCTTGACCTTTAAAATGCTTTGTTTTGTTGAGCAGCCGATTGTCCGGAACCTGTCCTGAAGGGTCCAGTTGTGTTAAAAAACTCTCCTACTCTGAATAAAATGTTTCTTCATGGATCTGAAGTCACTCTGGAGTGTGCTACTGGCAAGATTCAGGGTTCTAACTCCATCACATGTAACAATGGTAAATGGAACAAACAAGAGCTGAGATGTGAAAGTAAGTCAGATTTGTTTCATCATGTTTCATTCACTCATAATTGTGCGAAATAGCTACATTTTCAATTTTCAATTTTAGTCAACAACTAACTTCAAAATGTACTTTAAAAGACAAACAGACCAGCTAAATTATCTTAGATTTTTCAAACAAAGAAAAATTATTATTAGTTTTTATTATTTATTTATTATTAGTCAATTATTATTATTATTATTATTATTGACTATTTATGTTATTAATTTTAGTAGAATAAAAATAAAAATTTCTAAATAACTGTATTGGTGAACAGATTAAAAACTCTTTTGTTAAATCTGTAATTGTGAGGCTACATTTGACTACAAATCAAATATGAACGCCAGAGAATGAAGGAGCTGCCCAGGGCTGTGTGTGAGAAGATTGGTTGAGTGACAACATTATATAATTTATAATAAAATAAACTAATGCTAAAATCAGTAGCCATTTTGACCAGTCTGTTTCACAGTATTACCTAAAACAGCTCACAAGGGTAATATTTTGCAGAGCTGCAGAACTCCTGACATTTGCATGTTAGATTCCTTCATTATTAAAAAAACAGGCAAATTCAAAGTGAGAAGTTCAATGTTAACAAACAGGAAAATTTAGGGTGAGGTGCAAACAAAGTTGCTTGAGCAAATACATTTTATTGTAATCCGAAATCCTAAACTACCATAAAGATATAAAGTTTGGTGTAGCCAAGTACACTGGGTGTATATTTTGCAATGCATGTGAACTTGAATGTGTTAATGTGTAATTGAGTCCAGGTGCATGAAATCCTAAAACTGGTAAATGTAAACATAAAAGAATGAGTGATACTTGGGTTTTCTAGTCCTATGTTTGTAAGCCACATGGTACACTGGGAATTGTGGTGAGCAGCCATGTTTTGTAGACTGCTTTGTGTTCAGTGACCTATAGAATAGTCGTTTGCAGTCGTGCAGGTCGGATATCTTGTGGAACTAATCATTTACTTCAACAAAATTATTGAATGTAATAATTTGTTGAATTAATTGCATTTTTTTTTTGTTATTGCATTTTTTCTCTAGAGAGTGAGGACGATAAAAGAGGTAAATCATAGTATATGTAAAATTACATCTGCTAAATCTTTAACATTTACATTCTGGCTGTGAATGTAAGTCTATAGATCAGAATTACAGCTTTCATTTTCTCCTTTTCTGCATGTAGATGTGTTACGCAAAAGAACATTGCACCGTGACTTAGATCAGATAGGTCTACTAAGGAAAACAGCAGTAGTTGATGACAGTAACAGAGAGCTATGTAGTCGTGCAGTTATTACAAGGAATCATATTAACAAATTTCCATTGTTATTTACACAAATTAGCTTGAAGTCTGTCTGTTCTAATACTTTTGCTCACCGAAAGAATTAAGTGGTCTGCCACCAGAGGTTCCATGTTCAAAGATGTTTAGCACACCTAGATAAAAAAAACCCCAGTTACATTATTACTAATAATACCAAAAATAATAATAATAATATAAGTATTTTTGTTGTTGTTATTGTTGTTAATGTTGTTATTATTATTATTATTAATCTTATTACTATTATTATTATTATTCCTCTTATTGTGTAATGTTTCTTTTTTCAGGGACCTTTTTTCAGGATACTTGGATATTTAAAGTCGTTGTTGTTGTTTTTGGAGTCATTGCACTTGGTGAGTTCTTTAATGTATCTTCAGTAAATTGGTCAGAGTCTGCAAGTATGAGAGAAAAAAGTAAAATGTAGTAAACACTGTTTCAATAAACAGAGGCAAAACAATATATAGAACTAAGTTTCATACACTGGTGCCATGTTGGAGAACCAGATTCAAGTGCAAATGAAGTTCAGAGATTGTACTGCAATTCTGGCAAAAAGACCTGAATCGTAAAACAAAAATCATAAACTGAGAAAGGCGAGAACCAAAAAGACCACAAAAGGGCAAATTAAAAAATATTAAGGGAATATCTATACATAATCACACAGTTTATGTATAGATATTACTGTAGGTATGACCACACTGAGTGGTGCCTTGCATAGAAACAAAGAAACACATTAACTCAAATACCAAAATTAATCAAATTGCAAATTGCAATTAGGTGAAAGGGATCATAATGCAATAGGGAGCCAATTAACAACAAGACATGGGAGGAGACAAGACATGAACCAAAACAATATGCAGGGTGACATAAACAAACTTGACAGCATATATATTATTTTAAATATGATTATTTACTTATGGTCTGTTAATTAACATTAATCTTGAAGAATAATTTCCTGAAGTAAAGTTGCAATACTTTATTAAAATGCTTTGCACTATTGTAATACTGTAACATAAAAACATTTCTAAATGCTATATAAAATATAGATAACTATGGGCACAGCAGTCTATTTTCTTTGGTTGCTTATTTTCTCATGGTTATATGCATAACTCCTGAGAACTAACAGCAAATTACAAGAAGAATGACATTTGCATTTATTTAAAGCATTCCTAATAGGTGTCAATAAAGTTTGTGCATGCACTGTTGAGAGAAAATACTATTATTTAAGGTTGTGTCTAAGTTTTATTTTACACAATTAATTTAGTTTATCAAATGGAGATCAATACTGTATATTGGACAAACCACTAATATGTCACTTATTTTCACAGTATTTGTGTTTGTATGCATCTGGCTTCACCAGAAACAGAAAGGGTAAGCGTCACTTATAATGGCTATTATTATAACTCGCATGCTAAATTAATTAGCCCACTGCATGTGTGAAATGCTGCTACTTGACCTTCAAACTATTCTAAGCTAACTTACAAATTTTTCTATTATCTTCTTTAGAATTTATCTTGCAAACTTGAGTAAGGATGATCAAGATTATACATGCTATAAATAGTGTTTGTATTCTTATTTAGGGTTTATTAGATTACTGTGTAACTATTTAGTGGTAAATAACAAAAAAAGGCAGGCAAAAGTATGGTATTGCAGCATTTATGTCTTTCCTGATTTCGAGGATGTGAGCAAATCCCTCCGTTTTTCCAATGACAAAAATATGTTTCCTGTATATCCTGTATCCTTGCTTTCTTGAAACATAATATAAATGTTTCTATAATACACTATTACAACAGTGTAATAAATAAATAAATTAATAAAATAGGTTAACCAGCATAACCAGCATTGTTCACAACACATAAAACAGTTGAACATTTTATCACATCAGCCAGATGTTTCTACCAAGCAGAAATGGTGACGACTGTATTGTGACTGTAGCAGGCAGATAGGAAAGGCAGCCCAAAATATTTATTTTTACAATATTCACTATACAATGATCAGCCATAGGAGTAAAGACACTGACAGCTGAAGCTAATTATTATTGGTTATTTTGTTTCACTGGCCCCTTTTAAGGGGTAGGACGTATTTGGATCTGAGTGACTTTCCCATGAGGCTAAATAACAAGTGATCCTAAATGACTTGGTCAGAACATCTCCAAAACAGCATTTTCGGGGTTTTCCTGGTACACAGTGGTTAGTACTTGCCAAAAGTGGTCCATGGAAAGCCACCCAGGGAAAAGACAAGATGGGGACAGATGCTAAAAAAGTCAATGCTGGCTACAGTAGAAAGGTGTGTATGAGGCTACATAGTCACAGACTGGTCAGAGTGCCCATGCGACCTGTACATACATTGCCAAATGTGCCTACAGTGGCAAATTGAGCTTTAAACTGGATCATCGAGCAAAGGATGAAGGTGGCCCAGTATTTTACATAATGTGGATGACCGGGTATATGTGTGCTTTGCTTACCCTGGGAAGAGATGGCACTAGGATGCATTATGGGAAGAATTCAAGCTGGTGGATGCAGTGTAATACTCTGGGCAATGTTATACTGGTAAACCTTGGGTCCTGGCATTAAAGTACACCCCTTCATGGAAAGGTATTATCTAATGACATTGGCTTCTCTTGGCATACACAAAAATGAAAGGTTTGAGAAACAAGACAAAAAGTTCAAGGTGTTGACTTGACCTGCAAATTCCCCGGCTCTAAATCCAATTGAGTATCTGTGGAATGTGCTGGTAAAAAGAAGTCTGATCTTTGGAGGCCCTGCCATGCAACTTACCAGACTTAAAAGGGTTGCTAACATCTTGCTGACAGTTACCACAGCATACCTTTAGAGGTTTTGTCAAGTTCTTTCCTCAAACGGTCAGAACTGTGTTTTTAATCCTATGGCTGATTGGTATATATTATGAATAAGAATCCAGTTTATACAGAGAAACAATTTTTTAACCTCACAGTACTTCACAGTAATGTCATTTATTATTGCAAATTTCACATTTTTGGAAAAAGACTCATCATAGATTTAGGCATTAGTAATTGATTAAGTCATTCTGATGCACAATGATGACACCTGGCTGACTAATACCCAGAGGAAATGGGCAAGACCACAATTTACAGGCATTACGTAACACACATTGAGCGTGTTATATGGTGCTGACAGTGTTGCGAAATTAACATTGCTTTGTCTAACTGCTTAAATCATATTTAGCCCTATACTAATGTAAAGCAGGAGGCTGTAAGTTGGTTTATACAAAATACTGAAACAAGGCACGTGGATAATGTTGATTATATCACATTATTTGGTGATGCTGCATAGATCATATGACACCAGGGAAGAAAAGAGGATGAAAGAAGGATTGATGCAAGAAAACAGTTACTCTACTTCTCCCCAGTTCCGGTATAAGGTACCTACTAAGATCTTCAACCTTACTGAAGCTCAAGTTTCACCTTTCTTTTTCTGACATTTTCTTTAGTTTAGAGTTTTGCCATAGCTAATTAGGCTCCTGTAGTAGTTCAATTAATGTTATTAGTATAATTCTCTAGTTCTCTGGTGAAATTTTTTATGCTTTAGTAATATGACTGTCTTTTCTACTTTCTCCCAAACACAGGGCCCGTAATCGCACTGTTCCTGTCTGCAAATTTGCTTCTGATCTTTGAATTGTTCAGGAGTACAGTATTACCTCATGAAGAAGACCAAAATATTTTATTTGCACATAATATTATGTATAAGTTTGATTTTTGTTTCCTTTTCTGAACGCTGCAGTTCTGAATCTGTCTCCTGGGAATTCCCTGTATTTAATATCAGACATTTTTTTTAGACTGAACTAACTTTGAGTTCAGTGACACATTTCTTTCTGAAATTCTATTTAAGTGCTGGGAGCTCCTTGCACACTCCTTCAGAACTGAAATGGGAACTCAGAGGGTTCTATTTTCTCTTGTATCAGACCAGACTACAAGCCTAAGACAGGTCAAAATTAATGTCACACTGTGCTCCTGTTCACAAGTGAATCACTTGAAACATGGACACAGAACATCTTTTATTTAGTCCCTCATGTAGAAACTGAATTGCACTGAAATAAAGGCCTGCTTTGTGAGGAGGCCAGTGATTATTGATGGCTAGACAACAATAAACTTGGTCAAGCTTCCAAATTAATCATATATCAAGGAAAGTCAGAAGCAAAACTCATTCAGATGCTGTTTTTTTTAGTCTAGAATACACTTTAAGTCTGTAAGAGTAGAGACGTCAGAGCAAAAGATTTAATACAATGCCTTATAAGCACTTTAAAAATGCACTGTGGCTAATGGATTTTGTAACTACTTTGATGGTCATGTCTTGTAAATATATTTTTTAATAAAATTATTTAGCCAAACCTTTTTTATGTTGCAATTTTAGCATGATCCTTTTTTTCTTTACTGTATTGGGATAAGATTCTGACATTGTGATGTACAAATCCTTACATTGTTCAGTTTAATGCTAAAGTCAGGTTACATGATATTGCAAATTGTAATTAAATTATCTAATTTGTTCCAGTTATACACAGTGGGAGTTCTCTCGTCTGTCTTTCACACTTTCAGGAAAAAAACATAGAAAGTGTCTGTTAACTGAGCTTAAATGTTCTCATTTGTTCATACTCACAGGAGTCCATTATTCCCCTGCTACACATCGTCTCAGAGATGAAAACCTCTGTGGGAGTTTAAAGGGAGGGCTATGTGATGTTTTAGAGACATAAGCAGTTATATATGTTTAGCCCTAAGTTCCATTCTGGAACTGGAAACAAATGAGAATAAATGTAAAAAAAAAAGTAAAACAGTTGGGAGAAAAAAGATCTACTGTCGGATCTACTTATTGTGTTTTTAAATCTTATCTAGGACTGCCAAGACAGAAGTCAACTTAATGCAATAAATTGACCCTAGTTACATGATAAATAAGCTTACAAATAAAGAAAGAAATTAGAAATAGTTAGCTAAAAATGAAAGGGCCTTTAACACTTCATGGTGCACCATGTGGTTAAATATATTGTATTATTATAATAGTGAAAAACCTCTTTAACACTGATTCATACTGCAGCCCATTTAGTTGTTTTTAGAAAAGAATCTATTCCTAGCACACGTGTTTATTATTTGTTTGTAAAATGTTATTAAGGCACCTTGCACTGGTATAGAGCATCATTTTTGTAAAGTAGTCTTGCATTCTAGTTCCAGTTTTGTTACAATGTGAAATGTTCAGAAGCACTGTGGATTCATGAAAGTGGAAATTGCTATTTGTCTAGCAACTAAATGCATAAACATTTGGTTATAATTATTTTTCCACTTTCCCTTTAGTTACAGAATATTATGTGGATATACTCTAATGCTGTTGCTATTTGGAGTTCATTTGGAAGCAATAGTTCTGCTTTTCTGTGGGAACATGTCTGCTACTGACACTTAAGCGGATAAACAACAATGAAGATATATATGGGAAGTGATGAGCGCCTTCGTTCATTCATCTTCAGAAAACACTTCATCCTGATCAGGGTCATGAACGATCTGGAGCCTATCCTGGAGCCATGGACGGGGGATGAGAAACCAATTGGAAGTGTTTAGATTTGAGAGCTAAAATCTGTCTTGAGGTGAGTCAGTCACATTTAATAAGAGCACTTGGAGGAAATAAATTGATGAACATATACATTTAATAGAAAATATGTGCCTAAGTTTAGTATTGCTTAAACAAAATAACTTGTGGATTTTGGAGAACTGGACTACAGTACTGAGTGATCCACATTAATGTGTACAAACATGATTTTAACATGGCTTTGTTCTAAAGTTGAATAAAATGTAAATCAATATGAACTTGTTGCTATTATGATCATTTTATTGTCAAGCAATTGTGTGTGAAGGAATTTGTCCTCTCCCTATGATTGAGAAAGATTATTGAAGAATATGGAAGGATATGGCAGAACTCCAGCAGGAACTGGCAACCAACAGACTATGATTGTTGATGAAAAGTGGTGATTAGTGTAGCGGGAACAAAAAGCTGCAGCTCACATTTTTGGCATTGGGCGATGGGGCCTTTGTTCTTCACAGGGTGGCCTGATAAGTAGCTAAATACCGCTGTGTCTGTACTGCGGGAATTATGTAAAAAAAAACTGAGTATTTTATAGCTCATTTTATATTGGCTCAGCTTGACATTTATGACCTAATGATTGCTTCTTGCCTTTTGACTTAGATACGCAGCCTCTTAGTAGAATGTTTATAGCTTGGTTGCTGAAAGTTGAAAAGCGGACACTGACACATTGAGCTTTTAAAGTTGACCTCAAATATCCTGTGGTAGGATGCAGGAATAACAATAGCTTTGTCAGTGTCTAAAGAAATGTTTATCTTACTTTGTCATATGCTTGTATTAGTATTAAATGTTGATTCTGCATTCAAAATGTTTGTACCGATGCTTTCAAAATAGCCCAACCCTTCTAAATTACTTAAAAACCTTCAAGACCACACACACACACACACACACACACACACACACACACACACACACACACACATAAATACACACACACACACACACACACACACACACACACACACACACACACACACACACCCCATCAGCTCGACATCAAAACAGACAGATGAAGCCTAAGGCTCTGTGTGACAAGGGCCAAAATCAGATGTCTAGACAACTGGGTCAGAGGTGACATGGTCAGAGGTGCCCAAAGCTCATTAATGTGCATAGTGAATGAAGGCTAGCCCATCTGGTTCAATCACACAAAAGCTACTAAAGCACAAATTGCTGAAGAGCTGTTTTGGTGCCACAATATTAGTCAGGTGGTTTTAATGTTACAGCTGACTGCTGTGTACGCTTTCATTTGGTACTGTTGCTGCTCAGATTTCCCTCAAGTACTAAACATAGTCTCAGCAGCACACATAAGAGTTGAACTACAAATAACTGGTCTGTGCAAATGGTAGCACAAAGAGCAGAAAGTAGAGCTATGCTGCCTGTACATGTCTGAGCAGACCAACACCCTTTTTTTTTGTTGTTGTTGTTTTTTTTTTTACTTTGCTAAATACTTCACTAATCAATAAAGTAAAATAAATACTTTACATTGCTACTTTTCAGAAATGTCCCCACTGTGGGACGAATAAAGTATATCATATCTTAAATGAGTAAACAGCATGCTTGATTTTGGCATTGAAAAGTCAATATAATCTCAGACCAGTATAAGCATTCTTCTAAGATAAGACTCTGACAAGTAATGGCAATAAAAGACACCCAGTATATGATTAAACATGTTGACTGGAGCAGTCTGTGTAAGTAAGAAGCTGTTATAAGCATACGTGTTGCTAAGGCTACAAGATGGGCTGTGCAAGGAGTTGTGACATACTGCCATCTAGTTGTACCAAATATGATCAACATTGAAGAGTGAATACTACTACTACTACTACTAATAATAATACACAAACTGTGCATAGAAAGGCAATCTACAGTCAATGAACTATACTGCAAATATACTTTAGTATTATACTAAGCACATAGACAGTGCAAAGACATTTATTAATGTTCTTGCTGTGATACTAAGATTACTCAACAACCTACAAGCACTGAACTCTGATCATTTCATTTTATGTGTGATGGATGTAGACACAGAGTTTACTGTGCAGGAAAAACAGTATATCGGGAAAGGGCAGCAGGGTGATGCAGCAGGTTGGTGTGTAACAGTACCAGGATCTGTAGTTATTCTTATCTGTACAGAGTTCTGCATAATCTAGTTTTCTCCCACATCACAAAAAGTGTTCATCTGTGACTTGACTACAGTGAATGTGCTCCAGTGTTGATCTGGCATGCAACCCTGCACACAGCAATCAGAGCAGGGCTTAATAAAATAAACAATGTTATACTTCAGTGAGAAACTAAGAAATTAGGTGTATCAAACCTTTGCACAATTAAAAGTAGAGGTTTTTAAGGTATTTTTACTCTTTCAATCAGTTAACTAGAAACTGTGTCCTTTCGCCTGAAAGCATGAATGTTTTCATGTCTGTTTGTCCTCTATATGACTAATTCTATCTTGTTTGATATTGGAATTCTGAAATCCTCAGAGTTTGTTGCCATGTTGAACATCCAGTGGTCAGTATGAGATAATTGTACTCAAAGCACCAAATTTTAACTGTTTTAATACCAGATTTATTTAGACAATAATGGCTACATGGTGAGTTATTTTCAAAGAATAAATCTGTACTGCTATACAAGTTGCACAGTGACTACTCTAAAATATATCTAAGTTTCATCTTCATAGTATGTGATTCTATATATATATATATATATATATATATATATATATATATATATATATATATATATATATATATATGTAGTTATATATAGTGTAGCATTTAATTCATATTTTGCTTGTGTTCAAATGTCTCTCTCTCTCTCTCTCTCTCTCTCTCTATATATATATATATGTATATTTCGATGTGTGACTGAATACATTTAGCTAATAGAAAGTTTAAAAGAACTGACATTTAAACCTTAAATAATTTGCATTCAAGATTAAATTAGGTTTTGCACAAAGACAAGATAACAGTGACACTGGGAAACAATCAATCTCCTTTATTCATACATTTGAGAAACACATACACATTGCAGTCATTTTACCAAATAAGAAAACAGGCAAATGAAAAAAACTTATGTTTCTCTCTAGTAAAACAAATGCATTTTTTCCTGTCGCTCTTCCACCTGGAGGAGTTGACTAGGCTGGATGTATAACACAGCTTGGAGAACACTGATTTCAAATGGTGCTAGATATTAGGAATCACTCTATGGCACCATCTGAATTCAGCTTCTCAAAGCAGCTCGGTTCAGCAAATCATGCTGTATTACCTTTCTCCCAGAGCAGAACACGATCACTGTGAAAACAGATGGCAGGTTATAAGAGCAACAAGTAAAATGCTCAATACGTGATCAGTTATGTTTCATCCTGTCTGCTTAATATAATATGATACCATTTGGAATATTAAAAGGTTGTGAATGGCACATCGGATTATTTTTTATGCATTATCACCCACAATTATTTATCAATTGCGCAATACGGTATAACCCTTGAAATACTTTCAGAACACCATGGATATTATATGATCTATTCTGAAGGAAAAAAAAAGTCTGGCTTGTTTTATTGTCCATAAACTGTAATTAAAAGGCATATCATTAATAAGCTCTGAAAATCTCTGTGGCATAACCCTGTATTAGAGCTTACACAGCCATTTTCATTGTTTATATTAAATGGCTGGATGGTTATGCCGGAACTGCGCACTTGCAGAGAATTCTCTGGAACGTCTGCTGTTTTCTGTGGAAGAGTTTTCTGTGTAAAAAAATAAAAAATGAATCAATAAATTTCGAGAAAGAACCGACTGCTGTTAGACAAGAGGTATTAGACAAGAGATATGATGGAATGTTACATTTGTTTGTTTACAAGTTTTACTGGTTTCTTGCCCAGTAGATCTATTTAGCTCTCGGGTGGCTGCATTGGTACACCTGACCTCTTGTGTAATGCTGAACCAATTCTTAAAGGGATAGGCCTGCAGCTTTGAGCTTTGCCGTACAGTAATGCAGAACTGCAGAAAACAGTGCAGAGTTTATCATTTTAAACAATAGACATGTGGCCTTATCGTTTACTTGTTTTGTAACACATGAGAAGCACGTTCATGAAAGTAGAAGATTCTCTGCATCAGAAGTGTTGTGTGGGGGTTAAAATATCAGTGTATGGACGCATTTATAATCCGTTCCTGTACTGCCTGTGTCTGTCCATGTGTGTGTTTGTGTGTAAAACGCAGCTATATGGATAATCCTCTTATAGCTCAGGTCTTTAAATATGACTGACATTTCAGCCCCTGAGATAATGGAACCCTAAAATCCTTCATCATTTTTTATTTATTGAAATGTAAACTTGGAGAGGTGATTATGCAACTGGCATGAAATATAATCACCCCCCCTCGCTCTCTCTCTCTCACACACACACACACACACACACATATAAGTCTATCATGCATATTTCTTACATTAACAAATTTCATTATTACCCTAGCAAGCTTTGTTCTATATATAAAAGCACTAGATATCAAGGGGTCTAGATATCAAGACGGCTCTCGAAAACTGGGTCAGAATCATACTGTGTTTTCTGAAGTGTTTTGTCACTGTTGTACAACACCATGTGCTTGATTACAAGAGCTTGTTGAAATGACTAGGGCTGATACTGAGCAGCGAGAAACTAATTGTGCTTCTTTGAAATGACAGAGGCCTGCCAGAGTGGTAAATATAGCTGGCAATTTCCTTAATGGGATTAGGGAACGGAATCTTGAACAAAGGTCTCTCCCTGTTTCACTCGGGTTTTCTGCCTCTTTACATTCTCCTTTTAGTGAAAGTATATGGTAAATTATGTAAACTACGTCATTCATAGTAACTGGATTTATTTTTAATTTAATTGATGTAGAATCAGTTTAACAAAGCTTACATCAGTTACTAACACAAGCTGGTCTGGTCATTCGGATTTACAAACTTAGGATAATAATTTTATTATTATATTGTTGTTGTTGTGTGCTGTATCCAGTTTATTACATATTCTTCTTAGGGTCACTGCAAGTAATATTATAGGATATTCTATTACTTTACATTATATATTTGCATTATATTCTATTACATATGATTTGCTATTATATTATATTATATTATATTCAAAATGGCATATCAAAATAAAACCAAGCAAACAATTAAGAAAATTATCATTATAAGCAGTACAAGTCCGTTCATCCTCAGATTCTAGAAAACAGTATCATGTTTTGTATCATGGGGGTGTGCGCCACAAGGACCCTCCTCTTCTTGCATTCTAATGCATTTATTTGCGCCTTTCGGTGTGGGAACGCATTAACTGTAAGGCAACAGTGACACCCAGAGGACAAAAGCTGCATTGCGTTTCACTCTTGTTTACTTCTTATAAGCAAGTGCGCACTAACTGCTGGAAAGCCCTTGCTATAGACACTGAACAACACCTTAATATGCCTTATAAACAGAACCTAGACATAATTGATGATAAATGTATATTGATATATATGTATTCCAGTGTGTAAGATTTGAAATAAAAAAATATGTTAAAAGACGTAATTGTGCTGTTGGATGCTGTGTATTTATGGATATGGGTTTTATTGTATTATATTCCATATTATATAATTTTATTGTTATTTTATGGATTTATGAATGTGATCCGAACTAAAACATACCAAATTAGTCTGACATCAACATCAACATATCATAACATTCCAAGCACCTACTGGGACTCCCGAAAGCACTGCAGGTGGGCGTGGCATTGGCGCCCCTCCCCATCGGAACAATCACAGTGCATTGTAATAATAATCACTCCGTCATGCCAGGGTTATGCAAGTTCTTCTTTTTGCGTCAACGAAGAAACAACCCCAGTGTTGCGTAAAACAGCCCGATCTGGCAACGCATCTTTCTACCATTATTGCGCATCTCCCTATTTCTTTGCGCAGCATCCTTTTTCTCCTGACCCCCTTCTCATTTTCCTCCACATGGAAATAGGTGATTGTAGTGCTTATGACGTCTGACTTTTGTCAAAAACATGCTACCATACTAACCAGTGTGTGCACCCAGCAAGTGCAAGCGCTCAGAAGGAAAAAGCAGCATCGTGCAAAAAAAACCAAAACAAAAGAAAAAACCTACCTCGTCATAGTGACGCAGCAGAGCGTCCCAAAGGTGTCTCTGCGTAACGTGTTTGCGTGCTCAGCAGTAGTTACAAGTGAAATGTGCAAAACGTACAGCTCGAACGAGTAGCAGTTGAAGATGTAGCAGGCAGAATGCGGCTTGAACTGGACGCAGCAGAGTCTCTTGCGCAGGTAAAAATTCCCGAGTCTCCGCGCTTGTGGCGCAACTGCCCCGTCCCCCTGATGACGCAGTAATATATCTGAACGCAGGCCTGATACAATGCTCAGGCGAACGTTTCGCAATCACGCTTTCAACCGATAATCAGGCATCTAACATAGACTGTGGTGTTGTTCATTTCATTTTTAATTAATAGAATTATATAAATCTGGTTACATAAAGACTCAAAAAATCCCCAACCCTCCTAATTTACCTAAGCTTTGACATATTAATTCAGTGACGGAGTTATTTCAAAATACTTTCTCAAACAAGAATCTACATTACCTGGGATACGTACTTACTGAAATGAGACGGATCCTGGTACAGCCAGATGGATATAATGCCGGATTATACTATGTTTACTCTTCTATTTCCATCCTCCTCCTTGTCCTCCTCTGCCAGTGTTTTGTTCGCCGTTTGTTTAGTCTGAGGACTTCAGAACCGCTTCCACGCTTGAATCAGAGCCCTTTTGCATCATTGCAGGATCCCAGTCGATTTTTCCACGGCGCAGGAGACACGCCCCGCCCCCGACACTCCCCCAGCTTCCGATTGGCTCGACGCTGCCGCTGCACTAGCGTCACGACAGAATCACATGTGTCTGACGCGTGTTTACAAACATTGGACGGGATCACGTGGTGGGAGGAAAGTTTTTTTTTTCCCCCTCCCTTGTTCCCCATCAGATTTTGTCTAGACGTTTCCGGACTTTACTCTAATACAGAGGGAAGCGATTAAATTAATGAATGAATAAATAAGTAAATAAAATAAATAAATAATCCAGCAGCAGTTGTATTGTGTAGATCTGATGATCTGATAGGAAAAAAAGACTATATGTTAGATATCAGACTTTCCATTTTTCCAATCTATGACGGTGTAAACAGTTTTGCAGGGACATAATCTAAATCCACTGACTGCAGTGTGTGTTTGTACACTCAAAGGGGCACTGTTTGTCCGGGTACCAGCGCCCCTAGCACGACACACAACTGGCGAAGATGAAGGAAGGCCTAGCATTTTCTTTCTTACTATTGCATCCTTTTTTACTATTAACTAATGCATCCTATGTCCACTCTGATCATTTACCCCAGCACATGACTGATATAGTCAAATTAGGTTTATATTACACATCTTAAACAGTGGTGGGCCATGCATTTGGTACCTGTCCCTTCAGGGGGATTTTTCCTGACTTAATCCACCTCTTAATACACCACCATTACTAGGCATTTCACATATGGAGGGTGAATATAATTTTACTGTAGCAAGAAACCCAGATAAGACAACTCCAAACCTCTACACTACAACTGCAACTGTGCCACCTACATCATCTGGAGCAGTTTCGAATTAATATTTGTGTAATAACATGACAAAAACTTAAAAAATGTAAATAAAATACAACCTACTCACCAGATGTTTTTACTCATAATGCATACTCACATAATTTGCACCGTTCCTCCGAGGCCGTAGGCCAGTGGTACCGCTCATAGGCACTGGTCTGGAAGTGGAGAACAAACCCTTTCCTGGGCTGAGAGAAGGGTTGGCCGACCTCTTCTCATGATGTCTAACCTATTTGGAAAAGTCCGGCTTAAAAATTGATGTCAGACAAAATCAATTTCTCTTTCTCCGTCAGCCATTGTGGGTGTAAAAAAGTCTAACTCAGATGTATTAATGTGTGTAGATCGCTACAGACATGTTTTGCTAGTCAAACTTGGCTGTTTTCCTCTGACCAACCAATTCGAGGATGGAAAAATGCTGGGCCCTGTGAGGAATTTGAAATCTAATTGGTTAAAGAAACACACCCATTGCTAATATAGTTTATATAGGTACACCGGCCAGCACTACTGATTCTGAAGGCCCTGGGCAGATTAGATTGACATGGCAGCACATAGAGGCTAAAATCTGATTGGACAAAAAATCTAACATCCACATACACGTACTGGAAGCAGTGCAAGAGAAACATTATGAAATGAAGAAAATAAACTGTTGAGAACAAATGTATACAATTTAATGTAACAAATATTAGAATTTAGGTTGTAAATGTAGGTCAGTGCTTCTGATAGTGTTTAGGCCAGCAGAGAAGGCCTTGCTGGTCCTGATGGACCACCACTGATATACGGTTGTAAGATATCAAGGAAGAGGAATATATAGCTTGTAATTTCAACTAATCATATTAAATCACACCAGGAATGCACGTGTTCCTAAGTATAAAATATAATTTTTGAAAGTGTTCCTGTGCTGTTTTTATTTATATAGCCAAGAGATATTATTAAACATATACATTGAATTTCAAATATTGCACTGGTTGACCAGCCAAATTCTAATAGATATTTATAATATGTGAATAATATCAAAGCTCAACATTTCAGTGCTATTAGACAACATCTCTAGGATGCTTCTCACCATCTCACTGAAAGTAAGACATCATGCAAATTACAACTATGACAACATTTATACAACAAATTAAATAGTTACAAGTACACACACAGTCCACTTTATAGAAGCCTTGACTATTCCTTATGTAGTAAAATCAATCAAAGAAATAAATACACATGATCCAGAAATAATCTTATTTCAGTTAAAATTGGACATTTCCCAGATAAGTAATATATATCGTTTTAATCACACACACTAGACTTAATAATATTCCACGGAGCAGACATAGAAATTTAACCTCAGAGTGATGACATCACAGACCATTACCTCATATTGTATACACTACCGGTAGAGCATATTAGCCGTGTTTCACCACGTTATCGGATCGGTAGGACTATTGTTCCGACCACTAAGGACAGATTCATAAAGACCTGCGCGATTTATCTTAATTTCTCACTAAACACCTAAATGCTAATAATCTTGATGAAATGGCTAACCACATAGACCTTATCCTCACCGGCACATTAGACACGGTTGCCCCCATCTGGTTAAAAAAAGGTTAAAGAAAAAACTCCTGCACCATAGTATAATTGTCATACTCATGCATACTCAACAGCCCGTAATCTGGAAAGAAAATGGAGGAAAACTACATTGGAGGTATTCAGAATTGCGTATAAAGACAGTATGCTCAGCTACACACAGGCGCTAAACAAAAACAATCCCAGTTTTCTTTTTAGTACAGTAGCTAAATTAACAACAAATCAGGTATCTGAAAAATGTGTTCCAACACAGTTTAGTAGTGAGGACTTTATGAATATCTTCACTGAAAAAAATTAAAGTATTTGCTACACTCCTTTACACATATAGGACAGGAAGAGCTGTATGATGTTATTACCAAAGCTAAATCAACATGTCAGTTAGATCCCATTCCAACTAAACTACTGAAAGAAGTGTTACATACAGCTGGTGAGCCTCTTCTGAATATTATTAACTCCTAACTATCTTTAGGTCAAGTCCCTAAACCCCTCAAGTTAGCAGTTATCAAGCCCCTCATTAAGAAGCCTAATTTGGATCCAAACACACCATTAAATTACAGACCCATTTCAAATACCACATTTATGTCTAAGATTTAAGAAAAGATTGTGTCTGCCCAGTTATGTTCCAACTTACAAGAGAACAATATCTTTAAAGAGTTTCAGTCAGGTTTTAGGCACCATCAAACCACAGAAACTGCTCTATTTGAAATCACTAATGACCTGTTTTTAGCTTCAGACCAAAGCTACATATGTCTGTTCGTTTTGCTATGATCTTCTCGTAGATTGCTTACAAAATTACACCGGCATTCAGGGACAGGCATTAAGCTGGTTTAAATCCTACCTGTCTGATCGTTACCATTTTGTAGACTGAAATGGAGCGCTATCCAGGTTAATGCAAGTAAATTATGGGGTGCCACAAGGTTCAGTTCTAGGACCCCTGCTTTTCACAACATACATGCTTTCCTTAGGAAATTTGATTAGAAGGCATGGAATTAGCTTCCACTGTTATGCTGACAATACCCAGCTATATATCTCATCAAAACCAGACGATTCAGCTCAATTGGCTCGGATAACTGAGTGTGTTAAAGAATTAAAAGATTGGATGACTCATAACTTTCTATTATTCAATTCTGATAAGACAGAGATTTTGCTCATCGGCCAGTATACAGAAGCTCCAGCATTTCAACCTGCATTTAGAAGGATGTACTGTAACTATTATGTCAACAGTAAAAGACCTGGGACTTATTTTAGATAGCAACTTGTCTTTTGAATATCAAACATATTACAAAAACAGCCTTCTTCCACCTTAGAAATATTGCTATGCTAATAAACGTTTTGTCTATATCTGATGCAGAGAAGCTCATTCATGCATTCATGACTTCCAGACTGGGTGGTTGTCCTGCATCCTTAATAAACAAGCTTCAGTTACTCCAGAATGCAGTAGCCAGAGGAGTTCTCACAAGATCAAGAAAATATGACCATATAACCGCAATATTATCATCCCTACACTGGCTTCCTGTTAAATTTTAAATCGACTACAAACTACTGCTACTTACCTACAAAGCCCTAAATGGTTTGGCTCTCATGTATCTTTCCAGTCTTCTAACATGCTACAATCTGTCAAGCTCCTTGAGATCTCAAAACCCCGGACTTCTAGTAGTTCCTAGAATAGCAACGTCCACTAAAGGTGGTAGACATTTAGCTAAGGTGGTTACATTTAGCTCACCTTAACTTGTAAATTCTGTAAAGCTGCTTTGAGTCAATGTCTGTTGTGAAAAGCACTATAGAAATAAACTTGACTTGACTTGAAGATCAGATGCATCAGCAAATAAAGATTTTTTATTGTTTTCATCTTTTAAAGCAATGAACCAGTTTAATGTACAAATAAAAACATGATACATTTCTGTGAAAAGGTTCCACCTAAAAAAGTAAAGAATTTTCCTGTCATAATATGCTGGAAAAAGCTTAACTGTCATTACCAGAGCAGTACAGAGTAGTTGCTGAAGAGCTTAGAAAAGTTTGTCTGAGATGGACACAGTTAGTGAATTATATCACTGAGTGGCAAGACATTGGGTGTTTCTGCTACATAATTACATGGTTTGGGACTGGAAATCATGCAGCTGGGTGCCAAAAAATCTTTATATAACCCAGTCTTTTAACTATGTATTTGTCCCTTCAGTTGGACAAGTATCACCTGACACTGCATTTTCTGGCCATGCTCTCTGCATATCCATGTAATGTTTATACACATTTAAGCTATTCATAGACTACTGTAGGTGAAGACCATCATATATAAATCTTAAAAAACACAAACCCATTATTTTATTTCTACACATTATGTGTAGTAAGTATAGTCTTGTCTTGTTTTGTTATGTATGCATAGTCAGGTGTCCTTAAAATTATCTTCATCTTTGAGTTGGAAGCCAATTGAGGTGGATTTTTTTAGGCAATAAAAAAAAGTTATTTATTTCTTTTAAATGAAAGGCTCTTTTACCAAAACAATTAATGATCATAAACATGTGGGATGCAAAAATGCCTGAAACACATCTGGACAAAATGATATGTGTATATAATATCTAATATGTCTCATCGTTAATAGAAAAACAACAGCCAATAACAAAGCCATGGTGTGAAAATGTGTGAAAGAATATGTGGGTTGTAATTGAATATTGAAAACGTATGTTGCATAAAAGAAACCACACAAAACACTGGACCAGTATGGACATGGTGTTGTTGTTTTTTTATTCCATAAAGAGAAAAATGTGCATTCAATGAAGTAGATAATTAAAACATTGTTAATACAAACAATAAAAAAAACTAATTGAAGACACACACACACTCACACACACACATACACTATGGAACCAGAATGATTGGAGAACATCATCTTTTGATTCACTTTTGGCATGCGAATAGAATTCTAATTCACTTTAAGCATCCAAAGTGCAGTGAAACATCCCCCATTATTGTGTTTGTTCTAGAATCGTGTTTGTTACTTGTCAGCAAATAATGTCAGTGACACCGGTAGTGCTGTACAAAAAGGAAATTCATTATTTATGGTTTGCATCAGGATGCATAAAGCTGAGCTGTTCTGTAATGGTTTTTAGTCAGAACAGCTGCCTCTGCTGCGAGTCCTTTATATCACAGCTGTGGCTTTTGGCCAGCAAATCGGTATTACTGAGGGTGTGCTGGCCAAGATACCAACTAAAATAATGTTTAGTCTTGTATGCACACACAAACACACACACACACACACACACACACACACACACACACACACACACACACACACACACAAAAGAGGTCATACTTGTAAAATCACCTGCTCCATGACACATAGCAAAAGTTAATGCATAATGCAGCATCCATAAAAATTATGCAAGGCAATCTAAAGAGGTAAAGTACAAAAATAAATTGCTTATAAAAGAAACAAAGTACATGACTGCTTGGCTTGCTAAAGTCTGCCTTTCATAATAGCTTTATTTGGTTTAAGCAAAGCATGGATTTGCATTTTTACAAAATCTAAGCCTTTACAACTACAGAAAACTCTAACAGATGGTCTGGAAAAGCAACTATCATATATAAAAAGCAGTGAATTGGCTGATCCCCTTCCTCACTAAATCATACTCATGCCAGCTGGCCATGAGCTACTGAGGAATTAGTCTTCATTTCAGGGACTGCCACCATCATTTAGTGTCTGAACAGCTTCCCAAAATGGCATCCTTTCATTTTGCAGCACAAAATATGCAAATAAAGCTTGATAACTGAAATGTACAAAGAAGAACACAAAAAAACAATGTTTCTCATAGACAATGCTGTGTTGTCCTCAGGAATACAAACTTTCACCTTAGCAAAAAAACAAACAAAAAAAGGTTTCATAAGGTGTTAAAGTTATTGTACATTTCCTTAGGAAAACTTAAGAGATTTTGTGTAGAACCTTACAAACATCCCTTCAGTTAATAAACCATAATTTATTCAAGAACTTCACTTTCAGCAAATGAACTGTATCATGATATGTTTTTGCTTTAAAAATTAATAAAACAAATACACTTAAAAAGATCTGATTTACCTACGGGTATGTAAAGCTTAAAATACATCATTTTAAATGATCCTGCTTAACCATTTGTAAAACACTTCTTGAATAAAATAAGCTACTAATACAGCAGTATAGGCTACTACAAAAGAGGTTAAAAGATATGTCAAGGTATATCAAATTAAGTAATAGTATTTTTTTTTTTCAAGATTATTTAAAAAAAAAATGTCTTTATGCTAGCATTGTCAGCATGGGACTCTGAGCTTTTCTTTGGCTCAGGAAATGGCTGGTTTTCCCAGTGGTCAGTCTTTTCACAGTACAAGTTGAGGCATAATCGCTTTTAACTTCATACACCGTATATATATTTTGCCCTTGCAATTTTCGATGTATCTCTATAATAGTCTACATTACTTATACCTTCATTGAGGTACTTTTTATTGGGGATGGGGTTATGTAAATTGAGGTGGGTGTTAATACTTCATTCTTTTTGCCATCTGATTTTACACCTCAGAATCAGCAACTGGTGGTTGGGTAGTTGAGTGGCCATTAGTGGGAGGTGAATCTAAAGACTCGCCATTGCTGGTGTGTTTCTCTACTGGTTCTTGGGGTGGCAGTGGGACTACAGACAACAGAGTATTGCCTTGGTTCTGTTCATCCACTTGGAACATCTCTTCAGCCTAGATGAACAGGAAAAACACAGGTAAATAAAGGCTGCCTAATTTGTCTAGCTACTTTCACTATGAACATCTACTACTTGACTTTTTCCCCCATGATACTGCATACATCCATTTCTAATTACTTCACTGCATATAATCTCTATTGCATGTTCTGAACAGTTTTTGTAAATAGACTCTGGAATTCCTGAATCCTATTTGTCAGAAGGTGTTGAGTAATTTTGTATAACAGCATGACTGATAGCGATGTAGGTGTTGACTTAAATTATTATTAAAGTTTGTATTAATGTTGTAACCTTATTCTTCTCTATAGTAACAAAAAATGTACAATTTTAATAATTTGTAAATTATTTACATTGTAAAAAAAGCGTTTTGCAAGAAGACGTGTGTGCCAGTGCCTTCTAACAGTCAACAGTAAATCTGTAAAAGAGTGATTTATTCCTTCCTGAATCACCTTTTGTATAGCAACTGTGTGGTTTATGATCAATGCTTCTTGTTTTGAATCTGCTTTAAAAACCTGACCTTGATTGTAAAATATTAAAGTGCTGATAGCAAATGCTAAAAATATGTTGTCTGATTATGTAAAAACCAGTCACTTCTCATGTGCAACTATGAATAAGAAATGATCACAGTGTCACAGTTAGCGAATAAAAACTTTTTTTTATTTTAATGCAGGCTATTGGATGGTTATTTATGTTATTATGATACACTGAACATTTATGTTATGAACAAAAATTATTCTTGAAATATATTAATATAACAATGTCAGAGCATCAATGAATAAAAATAATATGCAGTTCTGGGTGATTGTATTGTAAAAAAAAGAACCAAGGGCACTATCATTACTAGCACTATCAGGTCTTACTATAACCATGGTCTTCTTACATGGTTCCCAGCTCCCAGCTCCCACACACTAAACACTCCCAGTAACCTACTTACCACTCCACCTGTTTGCAATTAGACATACATATGGTGCCTATAAAAAAGTCTCTGATTCATGAATGCTTTGCAAAGTATACACTTAGTTACTCTGTCTCTGTTGATACCAAGCATTATTAGCTTGATTGCCTGTTTAATTTTGCGCTGAGCTAAACCGGCAAACATCCAGTGGCTCCTACATGGCAATCACAAAATATAAATACAGTAACACTACATAACAACAATATGTGCTATTTACATTTAAATTCAGTTATCATAGCTTGGGGACTATGTGCTAACACCTGCTATGTGAAATATAATAGCTTATTCAGGGCAATATAAAAAAAAAATTGTTTACAATTCCTATCATTTTTTTAACATTTTAACAAAACATGTAACTTCAGCTGTACTTTTTTTAATATACGTAAGCGTACGACGGGGTAGTTGAGAGAGGAGTTGTATGAAGAATTCAGGTGTGTCAGAGAAGTATGTGAGGGTGGTGCAGGACATGTATGAGGACAGAAAGCAGCCAGTCCATACATGACAAAGTAGTTCCAAGAGCATGAAGACCGGAAGTATTTATGATGTTTTATTATTGCACTTAATGTTATGCTTTGACATGTGACCGACATAAATAAAAACGCTTTAATAAATACTTTAAATTTAACAAATTTGAGTTTTGTGTTCTGTGGACCACCTGATCAAGATGACCTGGATTTCCTTCTGGCTCTAAACGTGTATAAATAAAGTATTACGACTGGATTGCGATGAACTTTCCATAATGAGTGCACTAATCTGGAATCTTGTTGTCATAAGATTTTCTAATTTCTGTTAAAGTTAGCAGATAAGGAATGTTGGTTTGAGAATGGTTATTAATTAAGGGTGGGAGTTAGTAGATTCCTGAATGATCCTATAATGCACCTATAAACATTATATAACATTATATTGCTAAAAACATCAGAACTTTATAATGGATAAATAAAATAAATGAATGACTGAATTAATGAAAGAAAAAAAAAAACAGTGTTTTGTCTATGATTAATCTTAAGTGAAATAATATATCTTTTATTTAGCTATGGCTACTTTCATAAGATCCACATAAAAAAAAATGGTGTGTAAACTGGACAAACCCAGCATTTCTGTTTGTGTGTGTGTGTGTGTGTGTGTGTGTGTGTGTGTGTGTGTGTGTGTGTGTGTGTGTGTGTGTGTGTACTGACCAGACATGCTCCTTTGGCCTCTGTGTGACGGGTTTTCAGTATGTATGCAGCAATGAGCAAAACAGCCAGCAGAAGACCAGTAATGAGGATTGAGATAAAGACAGTTTGAGAGTCATTCACAATGACAGGCTCTGCCTCTAAAATGCCAACCTACACCCATAGACAAAGAGAAGAACACATGTGAAATACAAGCCTATTCTACAAACAAACTTCTTTTTTATTTCATAGCCAAGACAGTATTACAGAGCGATGGCCCTCTGCCTCTGTAACCCAGTTGACAAATATTTCCTCTGAGGGCCTTGAATGTGGTAATGAAGTTCTGCTGACTGTGTCAAACTTACAGTGGACAGTTGGGTTGTTTGTACAGTTTCTTTTCTGGTCTTCCACTATTTATCTCACAATTTGCATTTAAGCTTGTAGACATTTACAGCTTTATTTCCACATGGTGAAAATTACATTTATGCTAAAGTGTGGGATGCATGTTTGAGTGGAGTGGTGTGCTGTTCAATAGCACCATTTCTTTAAGGATCTAAACATGGATGTTTCAGTGCATGATTCATGTTCTACACTAAACATGTAATATAAAATTAAATTAAATGTACAATGTGTATGTGTCAGGAATCCACCTGCCACGCCTCCTTCAGAGGCTGCCTTTGCCGCTGCGCGCTCCCAAGCGTGCAGCGCAAATCACACACAGCTGAAGCGCATTATGAACTCTCTCCCTGCCTCCATATAAACCACTCACTCACCCACACTCGGGGTCCGTTATTGTAGGTTCATGTGTGTGTTCGCGCTTCCGCTGCTTCCGCTGTCGCCGCTGCATACTCTCTCCTCCCGGACTCCGCGTCCTTTCCACTGCCGCGTTTGGCTTTCCCAGCGCACCTCGGACTAGAGACGCTTCCCCGTCGCTTCACCCCGTGCCGCGCTTCCTTCTTCACGCACCGTGGTTGTATTCTTTTGAACTGCCGTTTGCCGGATTATCCCGAGTCTGCACGGGTATTTTGTGTTGGCTCTGCCTTTGCTGAATAAAGTTTATGTTTGCCGTTACTCCGGCTTCCGCCTCCGTACCTCGCATAACAGAATAACGGACCCCTGAAAAGGAATATACAAAAAAAAAAAAAAAAAAAAAAAAAAGGACAAGACATGATCGGATTAACGCCATGGTCCCGGCGCGAGCCGTGCCTCGGAGGTCGGGTTCGTTCAACCACGATCAGCGGCAGCCAAGCTCCGCCCGGAAAACCCGGAAGCTTGCAGCCGCTTCTCGGGCACGCTCGGCAGCGCCACGCCCCCCAAATGACGTCATAGGACTCCCGGCTCGCTTCTCCGGCAACAGGGCTGAGTGGAGCGTGTTTTTACGGAGCGTGGAAGGTTACATGGAGGCGTATCCGTCCAGCTTCCTTACGGAGAGTGCTAAGATCGCGTTCCACATCTCTCTACTGACTGGGGAAGCACTCTCTCTTGCCAGTGAGTTGTGGGATGCGACTGGAGGAGAGTTCCGCTCCTGCGCCCGGTTCCTGCAGCTGCTCACCAAGGAACTTGGGATGACCACGGCTGATCTCCATCTCCTCACCCCTGGCCCCGAGAACGCTGTTCCGCGCCAGAGCTTCCAGGAGGTCTCCGCCCTGCTTCAGGCCCTCCAGGGGAGGTCCGCTCTGCCTCAGGTTCTCCAGGGGATCACTGCCGTACTCCAGGCCATCCAGGACGGCTCTGTCCCACTACAGGACCTCCGGGAACTCTCCTTCTGCTCCAGAATCTCCGGAAGACCTGCCCGCCCAGGGTCCTGTGGAGAGCTCCGTCCGCACCGGTGTCTACAGAGTGCCCTCTTCGCTCCGAACGGCCCTGAGAGCTCCTCCCGCTCCCGTGTCCCGAGGAGAGCTCCGTTCGGCCCCAGGACCTCCGTGAATGCCCGGCTCCGTCCCAGGATTTCCCGGAGATCTCCGCCTCTCGCCAGGTCTCCGAAGAGAGCTCCGTTCTGTCCCAGGACCCCGTGAGAGTCTGCTCTGTCCCAGGACCTCCGTGAGAGCTCCGTTCTGTCCCAGGACCTCCGTGAGAGCTCCGTTCCGTCCCAGGACCTCCGTGAGAGCTCTGTCCCGTCCCAGGACCTCCGTGACAGCTCCTCTTTGTCCCTGAGCGACCCATCGAGCTCCTCTCTGTCCCTGAGCGAACCCGTGAGCTCCTCTCTGTCCCTGAGCGAACCCGTGAGCTCCTCTCTGCCCCTGAGCGAACCCGTGAGCTCCTCTCTGTCCATGAGCGAACCCGAGAGCTCGGTTCCGCTCCAGAGAGTCCCAGAGAGCTCGGTTCCGCTCCAGAGAGTCCCCGAGAGCTCAGCTTTGTCCCAGGGTCTCCAGGCGAGCTCCTCTCCGCTCCTAGGCCGCCAAGAGTGCTCCTCTTTGCTCCAGGACCCTGATGAGAACTCTGCTCCGCTCCCGATTCCCAAGGAAAGCCAGGTTCCACGCCAACGCATCCCCGAGCATACCTCTGCATCCAAGGGGATCCCAGAGCGCACAACTCGCCTCCAAGACTGCGAAAGGGACGTCGTCCCGTTGCCCCCGGGCTCCACCGAAGGCGACGATTCGCCCCACAGTCTCCCTGAGGGCGATGCCATCTCTCGTGCCCCAGAGCTCTCCACTCCGCTCCAAGACTGCGAAAGGGACGTCGAACCGCTGCCCCTGGCTTCATCCGCAGGCAACGGCTCGCCCCACAGTCTTCCAAGAAGCGACGACTCGCCCCACGATCACTCTGTAGGCGATGCTACGTCACAGACCTTCTCTCTTCCCAAGGGGTCCCCAGAGCACTCACCTCTGTTCCTGGACTATGGAGGGGATGTCGAACCACGGCCCCCGGCTGCATCTGCAGGCGACGGCTCGCCCCACAGTCTCCAAAAAGGTGACGGCTCGCCCCACGAGCACTCTGAGGACCAAGTCACGTCACAGAGCTCCTCCCACGGCGACGCCTCGCTCCCGGACTCTTCCCACGGCGACGCCTGCCCCGAGCTCCTTCCTCGGTGACGGCTCGCCTCAGGACCCCTCTCACGGTGACATCCTGTCTCCAAGCTCCCTGGACAAGGACAGGTCACTCCTGTGTTCTCTGGAGGGTGAACTCACAACGATGAACCCTGTTGAAGTCATCAGTCAGCCTCTGTGTTCAGTCAGGGGCATCGCTCCATCTCCGGTCTCCACCCCGAGGGTCTTCCAGCCGGTAAGCCTCGCTGGAAGCTCTGCCCTGCTTCCGGTAGTCACAGAGGTTGTCTCTCCATTCCAGGTCCACGTGGGTGATGAGGTCCCGTTGCTGTCCTTCCCGGGTAACGCCGGTCCGTTCCAGGTTGCTGCCAGGGAAGTCATGCCGTGTCAGGTGTCCAGGGCTACCGCCTCTCAGCTCCAGACCACCGCAGGGGAAGTCGCTCAGCTGCCGGTTTTCGCTGAGGGCGTGGCTCCACCTCCGGTCTCCGCTGTTGGTATCCCTCCGCCTCCAGTCTCCACCGAGGGTGTCAGCCTGCTCCAGAGCTCCGTGGATGGGGCCTCTCCGCCGTCGGTCTCCGCAGAGGGCGTAGCTCCGCTCCTGGTCTCCGTGGGGGTCATCTCTCCGCCTCCTGTCTCTGCTGAGGGCGTCGCTCTGCTCAGGTCCCGCCGTGGCGTCACCCCTTCCGGGTCTCCGCTGTGGCCGTCTCACAGCTCCAGGTCTCCGCCGAGGACCTACAGCCGCCTCCTGTCTCCGCTGAGGGCGTCGCTCCGCTCCAGGTCGCCAGGGGAATCGTCTCTCCGCCTCCTGTCCCCGCTGAGGGCGTCGTTCCGCTCCGGGTCTCCACAGGGGTCGTCTCTCCGCCTCCTGTCTCCGCCGGGGTCGTCGTTACGCTCCGGGTCTCCAGGGGGTTCGTCGCGCCGCCTGCAGCCTTCGCTGAGGGTGTCGCTCTGCTCCAGGTCTCCGTGGTGGATGTCTCTCCACCTCTGGCTTGCGCCATGGACTTCACCCCGTCCCTGGCCTCCGCATGGGGCTGTGTTCCGTCCCGGCTCTCCGCGGGTGTGGTCGCTTCGCCTGGGGCCCTTCCTTGCTGTTCCTGGCTCAGTGACGGCTCCGGCCGGGTCCCCTTCGACCCTGGAGGACTGGAGGCCCTCCTCCAGTGCCGGGCCCACCGGGCTGGTGGCAGCTTGGGGCGTCCGTGCCGCCTTTGGGGTGGTGTCAGGAATCCACCTGCCACGCCTCCTTCAGAGGCTGCCTTTGCCGCTGCGCGCTCCCAAGCGTGCAGCGCAAATCACACACAGCTTAAGCGCATTATGAACTCTCTCCCTGCCTCCATATAAACCACTCACTCACCCACACTCGGGGTCCGTTATTGTAGGTTCATGTGTGTGTTCGCGCTTCCGCTGCTTCCGCTGTCGCCGCTGCATACTCTCTCCTCCCGGACTCCGCGTCCTTTCCACTGCCGCGTTTGGCTTTCCCAGCGCACCTCGGACTAGAGACGCTTCCCCGTCGCTTCACCCCGTGCCGCGCTTCCTTCTTCACGCACCGTGGTTGTATTCTTTTGAACTGCCGTTTGCCGGATTATCCCGAGTCTGCACGGGTATTTTGTGTTGGCTCTGCCTTTGCTGAATAAAGTTTATGTTTGCCGTTACTCCGGCTTCCGCCTCCGTACCTCGCATAACAGTATGTGTATTTGTTGTAAATTTATTTTTACCTTATCTTTGATATTATCGTTGTCAAACTTCTCAGTCATTCCTTTGACATCAGCTGTACAAGAAAAGAATAATTCAATTAAAATAAATCTACTTTAATTTGCTCTCAGTGAACTTCCCAGTGAAAAAATAGTCAAAGAATACTTAATTAAATATCATTGTGCAGCATTTTTGATAGATCTTTGACAAAAACTCCTACACATACCTTCTACACATTCTCCAGATAGGATCATCTCTTTAGTGTGGTCCTTCTGATAAATTTTAAGCTTGCTGCCGTCAACACACAGATGTTCCAGAATGCTCTGAATCTTTGCCTTGTTCTCCTCCTGAATGGCAACCAGGAAAGACTCTTTTTTTGTTTATATTTCTGTACATGTGCACAAAAAAAACATTTGAAGCAGAACCACCATCCCTTTGAATTCAGTGTAACATGAGACCTCTCCCAGCCTGTCCTACTTTAACCCCAAATACCTTGTCCCCTGACAACAGCTCCTTTACGAAGGTCAGAAAAAAACCACAAAATACACCAATGCCTTCAAGCCTGTGGCAACATCTTAATAGTGCCTTACTATAATATAACTATGCCAATTCACCATTTAATACTTTGTATGGGGTTTAAAGGTGGGATGAAACTGAAGAAGCAGAAGTTCAGCAATGAACACTGCCATTTCCCCATACTATGCAGTTACTTTTCATCCATCGCCTTAAAAAATACTGTTCAGTTAAGAACCTATTTAATGTATTTAAATTAAAAAACATTTTTATATTGTTTTATTACTCCTACACCAAATTTGTCACTGTTGTTGCTTAGTTTATATTTCTGATTATTATAGACTTTTATATTTTGATTATGAATATATATATACAGTATATATATATATATATATATATATATATATATATATATATATATATATATATATATATATATATATATTCTACTTATACTTATATTTGATATGTAAACCTTAATGTCAGCCAAAGTGATAATAACTTCATCAATGCCTGGGGTCTCACAATGAGCAGTCTCGGTGTAATGTTCAACCAATCAACCAACTGTATTTACTGCAGCACATTATTGCCCATGTTCACTATTCATTCTTTACATTTGCAGGATGTGAACTGCTCCCTAAGATTTGAAATGCAGTTGAGTTTTGGAAGTGTAAAAAAGGAAAAGCAAACTGAGATTGTTATACTTCCCTTTTATGTTCCTCCATCAGATCTGCATCTAATTTCAAGGTATTGTGATATGATCTGAAAGTTACTCACGCAGCTGGAGACGGTACTCAGCTTTAGCTTCACTGCATCTTTGTCTCTTACTGCAGCTTCAGCCACACACACCACTGCACTCTGTAAACCAACCATTCAAGTAATGTTTTCCAGTTAGCTACTTTTCAACCACATATTGAATGTGTAATGGTGTTAAAAATATACTAATGTATACACTTACAATATAGCATATTTAATATAACTTTTACAGCATAACTATTACAAATTATAAAAAGTGTATAATGTCAAATGTTTATGACTAAAAAACACAATAGAATACCTGCACATATATTGATATTTGTGCATCCAATATGCATGTTCCTAAGCTGGTGAAAGCAATTATATATATATATATATATATATATATATATATATATATATATATATATATATATATATATATATATATATATACACGTTTCAGTTAATCAGCTGTCCCCAGCATGTAATACTTTTGTTTAATCTTTATTTCATGTTTTATTCAACCTGTTCTGTTTTCACTGGGGCATCATTTCATAAATATATTTTAACCCCCTGGTTTGTTTATCATCATATACAATTTTGCTGTTGCCACAGCATGCAATACCATGCATGCTGTTTTTTCAGCTCTCGGATTTCTTCAGAAGCCTTTTTACAGATTTTTTAAGGCACTGCCTGTTTTCTCACCTTGTCTGAGAATCACAGATTATGTTTGGTTTAGCAGTATACAACAGTTTAGATCGGGTCCTCACACAGCCGCATCCTAAACCCTAGACCAACGACATTGTCATACTAAAACAAGGTTTGGATCTTCTAGTTCAAGTGAATGATTCTGCATCCAGAGACATCGAGTATGGTTGTGTGCCTCCAACTTTGAGGTAACAGTTTGCAGAAGAACCACATATGTCTAGAGTCAGGTGTTCCAATACTTCCATCCATATAATGTATCTTCTGAATATACTATTCAAATATTTTCACATGTCTCTGGGCAAATGTATGTTATTTATTGGTTTTAAATACTTACTGATGTGTGTGTCTGTGTATGTGTGTGTGTGTGTGTGTGTGTGTGGGGGTAGGGATGACAGTGACACACACTAGTAATAGGTTTGCATATACAACTGGTAATAATCTATAACTTACAGTTTTAGTTAAATTGAAAACTGCATTACTGGTGCGCTTAGGTTGGGATATGGTTGGTGTTGCTATTGTTTTGTGATCAGCTCTATTCTTATCCAAATAAGAAGAATGAGTAGGGATGGGAAAGTCATTCACTTCTTGGAGTTTGGCTGCTTCTGAAAAGAAAAGAAAAAACAGTTATCGCAACTTCTCTATTTTGAATATACCCATATTGTTAGTTTGTTAACACAATTAAGGTTCATAGTGATTCCTTTCAAGCAATTAATTACCTACAAACTTTATTGTGTTTGATTCTTGGATGAAGTTTTCACACAGTACATTTCAAAAGTATTCAGAATTCTCCATGGGGAATTTTTTCACATCACTCCCTATTCCATAATGACAAAACAAAACCAGATCTGTAATAACTTAAATTAAAAAATAACATAAGTGTCCAGATCCTTTGCTATGACACTTGAAACACAGCTTAGGAGAACCCCTTTTCTCTTGTCTTTGAAATGCTTTCAGACTTTGACTGGACCCTACCTATGGCAAATTCAATTCATTGAAAATAATTTGGAAAGGCACACATCTGTTTATATAATGTCTAACAGCTGGAAATGCAAATCAGAGCAAAATACAAATCATGTTGTCAAATTAACTGTTTGCAGAGCTCAGAGACAGGATTCTGTCGAGGTCTGGAGAAAGCTACAAAAATAACTATTACACTGAAGCTTTCCAAGTGCACAATGGCCTACACAATTCTCTACAACAGGGACACTTCCTCCTGGCCAAACTTATCAATTGTGTGGGGGAGAAGGGCCTTGGTATACAGGTAACCAAGAACCTGTTGGTCACTCTGTTTGAGCTCCATAGATCATGTGTGGATATGAGTGAAACTTGCAGAATGTCAACCATCACTGCAACACTGATCTGAGCTTTATGTCAGCATCTAGATGGAAGCATCTCCTCAGTGCAAGACATATGAAATAAATAGTAAGACATTAAATTAGAAAAAAAAAATTGTTAACAAGTGTTTTAAGGTCTGTTACCTGGTGTTGGTGGAATGCCATCTCCACGTACATTCGTCTTAAGTTTGTCATCAGTGTGAGCATGTGCAATGGTGTTTTCTTGGCAGTTCACACCTGGTGTTTAAGGACAGATTATATACATAGTGAAATACTATAAAGAAAACATTGCCAATGTCATTATCATAGGAAAAATCCATATGCTTATTCTTAATCTGCAGCATTGCTTTATTGGTCTAATTTTAGAAAATGACAGAAATAGGTGCCTAATAGAGTGATATGATATACAGTAATACAGAACAACAACAAATACCACAGCAATGTTCTAGACTTGAAAGTCTGTAATGTATCTTAGCTTGAAAAAACAGAAATGATGTCTAAAGAAATTTCCTTATTTTAAGTGGATATGGCACCCCCTATTGGGGAGATATATTTTACAAAGCAACACATACGAAGATGTACGTTTTACAAAGCAAAATTGTTTTTTTTTTTAATCTTATAGTTCGTGACATTTAAGATAAAAACACTTCATCAAGCTTGGAGGAAAGTGCTAACTGACCCATGATGACCTTTTGTAACATTGTGCCCATTGTGATGCTATTACAGTATTGTTGAGCTATTGTACAGCATTTGTTGTGTTCTCTTGGACTCATGCAAAAATTCTTAATACTAATTATTTTGAGAAGACATACTTAATTGGTTATTATATGGGGTTGGTGGGTGATGGTGACATGTGGGGGGTTTTATTTGTGAACCTATTTTTTTTTATTTTTGTTTTTACAAATAATTCACACAAAACCCTAGGAAATCCTCATGCATTTTAATTTTTATACATTGTGAGGGAGTTCCAGTTCTCAGGGGTCTCAGTCTGCATCAAGACTTATTTTTCATAAAAGAAAAATCAACTGGAATACATTTTATCAGTCCCTGTGGGGATATAATAAATGGCAGAAGGTGTTGATTTTAATTACTGTTTTTCTAAAACATGTTGCATCTGAAAGACAGAGGGTTTGCTTGATTCCCCCGCTGATTAGGCCAGTGTTCCAATGAGACATTGAGAAGTCTGAAAAATGTAACACACTTATGTGTGAGGAAACGCATTCTATAATAGTGAGGGCAACAGAATATAAAATTTATAGGAGTGACTTATCAGATCTATGAGGCCAGTGTGAAATATTTGCAGAATACTGTGAAAGAAAACGCTAATAACAACTGTTTAAATCAAAGCCTGGTAAAGATTTGACTTCTTATTGCATAGCTATCACCTATTTTATTGAACCTGATAAACTGACATGAACAATATTGAATTTCATACAGCAGCACTTATTCCACAAAAATATTAGAATGATTGAGGCATGTGTTCTGAAAGCATCTGCCATATTCCATTCCACTCACCCATTTCCTGAGCACCCCTTCTCTGTGTGACCTCATTGGTCAGGCATTCACACAAACACACGCTGGATTCTTGCTTAGCCACTGGATCAAAGAATGTTTATTTTCCTGCTCATTAATGGCCTAATTTCAACACAAATTTACATGAAACAGGTCTGTACATATGTTATTTGTGCATGCTTCATTCATATAACTTGGGTGTAGCTTATTTAGAATATTTTTTTATCTACAAAATGTAAGTCTGTAAAGGTGAACGTGAAACACAGCTGAATGTTTAAAATAATTAAGTAACTGTAAAGGTTTATTGTTATCTGTTTCTGCTGTATATTGATTTCTGAATCTTAGGGCACTTCCAAAATAAACTTCTGACCTTCGAAAGATAAAAACTTTATTTTTGCTGCTTTATAACTACCTATATACAGGACACATGTATTAAGTTGCTATACAGTAGCTTTCCATACACTTGTGACAGTCTGGGGAGTGAATGATCCATGAACTCACTTGTCCTTTAGTGCCAAGCAATGTTCGAACTGTTGCCAGTAATCTTTAAAGGTTTCATTTTCATGCTGAATGGCCTTGACACCCTTGATGTCAAAGCCTGGACATGACCACAGAGACACACCCATTCCTCCAGCTTACCACCCCATGTCCCTCCCTGCACTGCATTCCTTCCCATAAGCATATTCATGGCACAAACATTTAGATGTATGCTGTGTGTATGTGCCACTATTATGTGGTTTGGTTCCATTTTCCACTTTAAAAATAAATGTAAAACCCTACAAGAGTGTTTTCTTCATCAGATCGGAAAACTACAACCTTTATTGGAAGCTTTAATATCTTAATATCTTTTTCCCTAGATCTCACTTTTATTCAATGCTATGTTACAAATGTTTCTGGGTAATATTTATTTAGATATATAGCTGAATTTAGAAAGTCTTGGTTCAATTTACATAAATCCTACAAGAAAATTGCCATAGAGATCTCTACAATCTTACGCACATACAACCTACATGATTGCTACCTTAAGGCAAAGACCTCTGCTGGCTTACTCAGCTATAATTCATGCTACTAAATGACCCCCTTTTTTTCTCTTGCACCCCAGAAGGTCTAACAATCTTTCAATCTTATCCTATTTATCTATGTTATGCAGTGTTGTTCTTCTTTAAAAAAACAGTATCCAAAAGCTAGAGAACAAAATATAAAATGTGGATGAAAGGAAACAAAAGAAGCAGACATGGCACACATCCAAGGCAACTAAGACATCTGAAAACATCCCCATTTCTTGTTCTTTTTCAAGACAATCATACTTTATCAAGTTGATTAAACTGATAACATGGAAACTATTAGTTATTCATACCAATGGTCCATGCTATATATATGGAAGGGGCCACACACATGTTCATGCCTGTGGTTCAAAAAGTCAACACTCCCAAAAACTCCCACCACCACACAGAACTATTTAAGGCCCCCAATCCCACCCTACAAACAGAATTTAACCTACAATTCAACTTATCACACCTACATTTTATTTACCTCTACCAAAACCCAAATACAATTCCTAGTTGTGGAATGTGTCAACAGCCTGGCCCCAGAATGCCTCAGTAATGTGAATGGAATTGATGCCATTTGGCTCTGTGCCAGTGGAAATGGAGAAATTGGAAAAGGAAGGATGTATGGGGGTTTATCTAATCCAGGACACAGCTTTCACTATTTGCATGCAACCAAACAATATTATACATACCAATTCCACATTAATAATACTGTACTACTACTACTACTACTACTAATAATAATAATAATAACTGCTAAAGCTAAAATGATTACTTTTATATCCTGTTTATTTCCACATGTTTTGAACTAAAAACCTGCACTCCACAGTCAGGCTGCCCAATTTAGTTATTCATCTCATCCATGCATCTCGTCTGTTACTGATTTAAACACACCCTTTGTACTGGGTAGAGGCATGTTCAGCCGGATATATGTGGAGGAAGTGGCACAGAAATGAATACATTTATAAAACATATACAGAGAAGCTTTTTATTTTACATTACATCTCAATAATGTTAGGACAGAGGAGAGTATACGAGTGTGGATTCAAATGTAATTTGAAAAACACTAACTAACACAACAGATAGACTATTACTAGACTCCAGTCTCTTACGAAGAAAAACTTGGATTGTAATGGATTGTAAACTTAAAAACTTGAAGTTTACAACTTGTAAACTTCTGATTTAGAAGATTAATGATCATATCTATTCAGATGCATGCTGCATGGAAATAGGTGCTAACATGATTAATCAGTAATCCCCAACCACCAAAATATTGGCCTTTTTTAGTTCCAGATGCTTGACCTCTAAACTGTTATGTAGTTACAATGAGCAGTGCAAGAGGAGACAGAAGAGAACATAAACAAATCCTCAATTTATATATCTTTGACGTCAGTCCTGTATACTCTAGAGATCTGCAAACCTCCTGCATGCATATGTACGGTTGGTGTTCATCCAAAGAGGACAGTATTCGAGAATGTGTCAGGAGTGTTATGTTTTGCGTTAAAAAGTCAAGCCACAATTTATTTATCTTGTTCCCCCTGCATCCCTAAATATCCCAGTTTGTCTGAAAGGATAACTTGGGGAAGTTATATTGTCCACATTCCTTCATAGTTAATATTCTTGTAAAAAAAAAAAGCTTTTTAATAACTGAATCATTCACAAGATCACATTATAGAAAGCCAAATGGTTTGCCTCCATAGTAAGGGTTCCCTGAAGAATAATGGAATTTGAAGCTGAAAACTGAAACATTACAGACGGGGGTGGGGGAGTAGAAGGAGCCTGGGACTTATCTGTCTCTCTCTCCCACCATGCCTACTGTGACCCCTGATCACTCCACTCACCTCCCCCTATTTTAGCAAATGAACGTGGTCTCCAGAAGGTTTTAGAGACTGAGAAATAAAGCTATAATGATGTAGAAAGAAGCCTGAGTCTTATATTTCTGCCATTCATTCACTGCCAAAATGCCATTATCAGGAGAAATATCAGAGTCCTCTATGGATTGTTATAGAACTGAATTCCCATAGCCTATAGAAGTGCTTGAGATCACATTAATGAATTACTGGAGATTGATATCCTGTTTACACTGCAACCAAGTCTTGTTAGGTGAATATGAGATTTAGTTTTATGAGAATATGAGATTTAGCCCCAAAAAGAAAGTTACCTTTAGATGAAAAGGCAACACTTTTCCACATTTGATTAAGAGTAAAGAGCAATTACACAAAAACGCTTCATGAAACCCTGGAATGTTTGGGACATTAATGCCCATGGGTAACATATAAGGTGACCAAGCCCCAGTTTTTAAACACATACATGTTCTCTTTGGCTTTAAAACATTTAGAGATTAAAAAAGATTTATCCACAAGCTATCAAAAATGCAAAAATGACAAAATGTATTTTAATGTTTTTTAAATGTATACAACTGCATTTCTGGCCTATAAAATCAGAGATCTTTTTGAGGTCTTTGAGAATTCTGGTTACAAAGAAGATGATTCAAAAATGTGAAAAAAAATAGATATATATTTAGAAGTCCAGGCCAACTTTCACTGAATTATAATTAAAAAAATTACAATGCTTTTTACAGTGTTCACCAATAATGGATGTTTAAGGCTTCTACAATACAAGAGCTCACATGTAACGGTTTTGCAAGAGAGGAGAAAACTTTTGAATGCAGCCTCTCTTCATGTGTGACCCCACCCTCTTTCCTCCAAGCAGAGACACACAAGCGGGCTACAGCTCGGCCACAGCTAAAAATCAACTGAAAATACTCACCTCGCAAAACATCGGCACAGATGACTAAAGCCAGGGCCAGAATAATATGGCAGTTTGTTTTTTTCCAGTTAAACATTTCCATCTTGAGAATGTCCTTGCTGAAGCCTGTTCAGTATTAAAAAGTATGCTTCAGGTTTAGTTTCTCAATGAGAGGCAAAGAGAGACTAAAGCATGGTTTGTGCTCAGGCTGCTTTATATACCCCAACCCCCCAACTGCCCCTTTCCACACCCCCTATTTTACTTTAACCCTTACTTTAACCCTCCATCATGCTGCCACTATTTTTGAGTCATCGAGTACAGTCTATTGGCAAAACAAAGGGCCAAGCCCAAAATAGAAAAAATATGAAGTTCAAATCAGACATGTTTTGAACTTTACATCAATCATAATCAATCATCTTTTTTCAATCATAATCATGATTTTATCTTTAAATACAAGAAGACTATATTATTTGATTTTCTAATTTTTCCCCAAAAGGAGCAACTGGTTGGAGGTTTCAGGAGCTCTTTATATATAATTGTAATACAGTTCCACTGAAAATAACACAGAGAAATTACAAGAGGAAACATTAGATATGATCAGATAAAATCTTATGACACCAGATCGACTTTCTATTTCTTCTCCTGCAGACCTCTAGCACTTCATTCAGTTTCCCTAACTCAGAGTGCTAGCTGATATGAATGTGACCTTTAGTGAACACCATTATAGTGCAATTACTGGACATAAATGTTATTTCAGAAATACTGTTAAACTTTTGATCTCTCAGTTCATCTGCCAGTTATGTGTTGGCCATTAAAGGCTGAAATATTTATCATACAGATATTTTGCTGAAAAGGTATTATTCATGTTAGTGCTCAGTGGTAGCTATGATATTAAATTTAGTAGCCATTGTTTTGCAAAATATTACCTGTTTAAAAAAAGAATGTTAGGCTATGTTCTTTTTCCTCATCTATGAAATCATATGGAGCCATAAATCTAAATTAAAATTGAGCCACTTTCCATTGTGGGGATTATGTTTTTTATTTTAACCTGAAACATAAAAGAACGTTAGACATGAATTAATTTTTCTCCTACATAAACTCCACATTCAACATGATAGCAGAGACATCTTTAATATGTCTTGTACACAGAATAAAGCTCTTACATACTTAAAATCCGCTAGAATTATTCCCATACCAAAAATGTCTATCACCTGGCTATCACCAGTGCTTCTACAGGGTGGACACACCTCACATTAAAAACACCCACCATCATTGGCACAACAGCAATATGCTTAGTGAAGAAATTATTCCACTGAAAAACCTCTAATCCCTGTTATATATTTGGCCATATTTCTCCTGTAGAATAAGTATGTCTAGAAGTCCTGTTTATTGATTTTGTTTTGGTGTTAACAGCATCATTATCATGCAACTAATCAATAAACTCTGTTTACTAGGACTGAACCCATCCCTCTGTACAGTAAATAGTAAATGGGTTCTTGACTGTCTGAGCAACGGGCCTCTGACAGTCAGGATTGAAACAATCTATGCCAGCCAATTAATCTGAACACTCCAAATCCCCAAGGTTGTGTTATAAATCCTCTGCAATGCACCCTGCTTTCTCAAACATGATATCCTGGAAACAATATCAGGTTTGCCCAATGGTAAAATGGCAAGGGGGCTCATCTACAATCATGATAAAGCATCTTACAGAGTGCAGGTGAGGCAGCTAGAGCTTTGCTGTAGGGAAAACAATCTCTCCCTGAATGTAAACGTCTATCTATCCAGCCATGATTTTTCTTCCACTTCCAAGTCGAGGTCATGGGGACAAGATGAAGGAAGTAATTGTGGACTACAGGAAGAAACAAACACCTCAAATCCCCCTCCACATTGGTGATACTGCAGTTTAGGAAGTACACAATTCCAAGTCTCTTGAAGTGCACATTACAGGAAACTATTGGTAGACCTTGAACTCCTGCACCTTACTGAGAAAAGCATAACAAAGACATTACCTTCTAAAGAAACCCACAAGAGCTTCTAAAGGAGAATCACTTTTAATTACATTATATATGTTTGTTATAAAGTATGTACTGTTGCAGACTGGAAAAAATAGTCTGGAAATTTGGACTCTTTCTTTATATTTTGATGGAGAGCAAACTACATTTAATTGTTAATATTTCATATTTTAAACTTTATAAATTAAATCCCCTATGATTGAAAATAATAATAAGAAAATTGGTATAGCACTTAAAAGTATTTATAATCTTTTTCTCTCAGTATTTGTGTGTTGCCTGTCAGTCATTAACTTAAAAAAAATCCACATTTCTCGATATTCATAATTAGTCATTATTAGTCTTAATATAAGTCCATTTGCTGAAATAGTTTCATAATGTATGTAGGCATTTTAAGTGATGAATCTTATGCCAAAACTGAACAGTCTCAGTTCAGACAAGCGATTCATGTTTTCTCACACTTGTGTCTGCTTTTTAAAATAGATTGATTCAATTTCATTCTCTATCCATCGGTGTGCAACAATATATATTAGTTTACTTAAACCCGATATATTCAAAAACAGGCATGACTATGACATTAATAGTCAAAATGCTTCACTAGGTTTTAAGCGAGCAGCTTAATGCTACAGGTTTACCTAGTATTTTCCCTAAACAATATTTTCCCAATGCTTCACATACATTCAACGAGTAGGTGTTGATTGCCTGTAAGAATAACCTGTAGAGTCACTGTTGGACATTATATAGGAATGTAAAAAAAAAAAAAATTTATAAAAATTGATGATTTAAGTACTCTACCAGTGAATAAATAATGTCCTGTGGCACTAAACCAGTGCTTAATGCTTTCTACTAATGTTTTGCAGTTACACAAAAATAATTAAATATATTGCAGTAAGAGTAATAGTGTAATTTCGTCCATGTAGCATTTATACCAGTCGATTAGCTAGCTAACAAAGGGAAGCATTTTGTGTGTCAGATATCTTCTTTGAAACAAGTGTTCTGATGTGTTGACTAATACATATGTGTTGAATTTGCAGAGTTTACCCCTTTAAAGAAATGTTATTTACTCCATGCTAAGACCATTTCACAAAGTATGTAAGTGATGTGTGATGCAGTATTTGTAATACATGCCACAGTCATGGATCTTTATTACCCAGTTTTGCTAGTTTGATACTAGTTCAGCAGGACAGTAATACGTTGCAGATTTTGTGTTTATATATTTTGTACATAAATAACTAGTGCTATACTCTCCTTCAGGGGACAAGGAGATTGAGAATTACCTTGATATACTATGTCATCACCTATGCCACATCAGTGCTCACTGGAATGTTGTTTGGAAATGAGTCAAACTAATACAACTGGAGAAGATTCATACTGAATTCCAGGTAGCAGAAAAACTTCAAGAAAAGCATGTCACTGTAGAGAAAGATGCTCCAGGCTGCCTATAAACAATGACGATCATATTCACCACCTTGTGACCACAGTTGCTGTTTAGACATTAGAACCCCCTGCATCTTTCTTCTGCGACCGATGAACAGTTGCCTGAGGAATGAATGATTAATGATTAGTTTAAGTAGCACTACAGGGTATGCACAGCGCACAACAAAAGAACTTCACAGTTTTGCCTTCATGAAACACTGTAAAGAATACTGAACGATTCAAACTGGGAAACATTGCACAGAAACCTTAAACTACAAGGTTTCTCCAGACTCATATACATTCAGGGTGAGGATATCACCAAAATATTTGTTTTTCCCACTTTTTCTTTCAGAAGAGATTGTTAGAGAAGGGAGTTTTGAGAGAAAAGTAAATTTTCAATACAGCATCTTGTCTATGCGTGTATGGTTGGCTTTTGAGGAACAGCACAATGCAAAGATCTTACTCAGGGCTCCTGCAAAGCTCTGAGTTCCTGGTGATATAGCAACAACAATCACCTCGATGTACCTAAGATGCACATGTTCATATAATCCTGATTTCAAAATCAAATTTGAAATCACTGAGTTTCTTGAGTGAACCACCGGCTGCTAGCCTGGAACAAAGAGCATCTAGCAAAAGAGTTCTATTTTACCATGACCAGGTAAGTGGTGTGGGGTATACAAAGCCAGTCCTGAGGAAAGATCAGATTGAATAGTAGATGTGGTAAGAATGAAATGAAACCACCCCTAACTGTCTAATTAATTGACTGTGATATTTGCAGCTTTGTGGGTCTATATTTCCCCAATTTTGGTGCAAACCCCCCCATATTCACGCATGTGTAAATGTGTGTTCATGGCTTGGAAAAACTGGCATCCCATTCAGGGTGAATTCCTGCTTCACACCCAATGTTCCTGAAATTGGCTCTGGAACCAGTGTGCTTGAATAAATTATCTTTTATTATTTTATTTAAATTGTCCATATTCTTTTTAAGTGAACCAAATCTTTTCTAATCTGCTCTCCACCCTCTATAACCTATTATCAAAGACAGCTTAAATGTACTGTGACATAAATACAGCATCAGGTGTATTTGCTGCTTGCAAGAAATGAGATCTTTCTGCATTTATTCCTTTTCAGTGTGGCTCGTGGCAGCTGTCCAACAGCAGGTAGCTGGATTTAAGGATCTGATCAAAGCAGGGTCAGAGACACACAATGGTCTGTGTTATGCTGATGTAGCACAATGTAAAAAACAACACAGTTGCTGGATGCCAGAGAGAGACTAATAACCCTTCTGGTGAAGAATCAAAACCAACAAAACACATCATGGTCTAATTTTAACATTTCAAACCTACTAATTCAATATCTTTCACCACGTGTAGGAAGGTAGCCAACATGCTTTGTGCAAATGACAAGATTGTTTTTTCTCCCATGCTTGACTGGTGGAAAAATGTAAAACGTAATTTACGTGTAGCTGTTTGTTTTCTAATACTTTAGAATCTAACATCTGGATGCACTGGCAGAGGTATGCTGTGGCGCTTGTAAAAATTAAAGGGAAAAAAGTGTTCAGGGGAAGTTGAAACAGGTCAAGGGTAATTCAGGAAATGATGGTTCTATCATGCCTTTTTTTTTTTTTCAAAGAAAAAAACAACAGACTAATAGCGAAGTAAGAAAACAATGCTGCCTCCTGTGGTTAAATAGATGTAAGTGCAGCACTAAAATTAATGAAGAAGTCAATAGGCGCTGTGAATATTACTAGTATCATTCTTCAGACTGGTGCAGTCAACACATCATATGGATGTAAGGTACAGGCTTTATTATTGTGGCTGCAAAACGCTGCTGCATTAGATGCAATAGAGATAAAAATTACAATAAACAAAGACATTGATTAAACAAACCATACAAAGAGGATCCTTTCAGATGCTAAATAAGGGAGTTGATGTTCAAGTTTGAGCTTAAATTAATGTAGTGGTGGGACAGATAAATATTTTTAAATAAATGAAGGTGACTATGTTTTAAAATTGTGATAGAGGGTGAACATGTGGACCAAAACTGTAACATTACTTAAATACAGGAAAATTAGGGATTATAGTGTTGCTTCATTTACATTCACAAACTAACAAGAATGTAATTTCACTTCAAGGCAGTGATTCCTCATTCTGGGAAGCAGAGGTGGAAAGTTATGAAGTACAAATACTTTGTTACTGTACTTAAGTATAGAGTAAGTATAGAGTAGAGTAAGTATTTCTGGTATCAGTACTTTACAGTACGGGCAACTTTTTACTTACACTTATTACATTTTTACACAAATGTCTGTACTTTCTACTTCTTACATTTTCAATACAGTCTCGTTACTTTAGTTTTAATTTATTTGGTGAAATTTGTTTAATATTTTTTTTTTTCTCATTGCGCATTCTTCTCATTTTCAGTCCATCAACCTATTTCCCTTTTCAATCTACCACTATCATTTCCTAGCTCTCACACACCACAGATGTAGGCTAGTTTATGAAGATAATAATGAGCAGGCAGAAGGCAACAAGAAATATGGGGTTAACGTGGATGAGACAGTGGGAGTCAGTGATGTAAACATGACTGAGAACAGAGACTTTCCTGATCACCTGATCATCATCATCATCATCTTTTCTTTGCTTGTGTTCTATATGGTGGTTGTTCAGCCGGGATACATTCATTAGGTAACAAAATTAGAAATTTGTTTTGTATTAATATATTAATTAGATTTGTCAAAATTAAGGCATTAATAACACGTTAATGCGAATTAACTGGGGTCCACAAATGCACCCGATCATTTATGTAATTTAAAACACCATCATTTTAGAACATTTACAAGAATATTTTGTCTTCATGCTTAATGTTGAGTATGGATTCACTAATAATAAACATACATTTGCACAAAGCATCCATATTTGTCCAAGCCCATCCATGCCCATATTGATTAATTGTGATTAAAATATTTTAAATGATTGACAGCCCTAATATTAATATGATGTAAGACCCAGTTACCAGCGTGACATGCGAAGCCAAAACATACATGCATCATCTTCTGGAATAAAAGGAAATATTAAATAGTATACGGTATAAATGCATTTATATTTTAAAGACCAGGAATTTGGTTCCTGAGTACAAACTGAAAATGACTAAATAGAATTTTATACAATTCATCATAATATGTTATGTTTCCATATTCACAATTGTCTTTTTAGGCTGCAAACTAAAATAAATAAATCACAAGAATATATTAAAAAACGACCTACATTTTCCACTTCCCTTCAATTTCTTCTCAAGAACATCTGCTCCAAGAAAAAAATCTCATGTGTCATTTAATTATTTATTTTTGCAAATGCAGATACAGTACTTGCTTCTTCTTCTTCTTGTTTTTTTTATTATTTATTTATCTATTTCTGGAAATCTCTAATGGATTCAGTGTAATGTCCACAAGAGGGCCGCAGGAAATGTAAGTAATGGAGCAGTATCATTAGAGAAGCCTGAAGCATATCGACTCATTGAGGCAGTATGATGCAATGCAGTGAACTTTCAGAAGATCGGCTCACTGGTTGTGCTAAAATTAGAGACATCTTTGTGTCGAAACCATTTCCTGTTAGTGACTTGATTTTAAGTGAGGGATATTTTATCTCTCGCTCTTTTTCTTTCTTGATTTTTCATTCTGCTTCTCCCCATCACTACATGTCTCCATTTCTTCCTATAAGTGAACTGATTCTTCACATAGAAGGCAAATTCAATCTTGAGTTTTGTTTTTTTTTTCTTTTTTTTTATAGTTTCTGCAAATTCAGCACCCATTATACTGCCTGGTGCTCTAATGGTAGCTCTGACGCATTGTATAAAGGTTAGCTCATTTTTCATTTTAAACTCATTTTAACCCTAGTGTGTGCAGCAAATGATCTTCTCACAGGAAAAGTGAAAAATAGAAGTCATTCTCCCTAATGAGGCAAAGCACCTGGGATGTGACATTCACACAGTGTCGTGCGTCTCTGTGCAGGAATGAAACCTGAAGTCTGTTTTCTGTGCCTGTCATGAGTCAGCAGATTAAAAAAGCATATCGTTATGGACACTTGTGGCATTTTTAATCAATTTATTCAGCTTATTATGCAGATTTGTTACAGAACTATGTCACCACAAAATTAATCAGTTGCTTGTTTTCTTTATACATATTCATACACACATGTAATATGAATTTGTTTTTTGAAAAATATAATAAAATATAATGGGATCTTAGAATTCCTAATATTTTGATTTAATTGGATGCTCTGGGTTATAGTGATACTGGCTAATCAGGTGTATTTTTTAGCTCATATATGTGAAGGAAGATAGACTGCATTTTCCTCTGAGTGTGTTACACTGCTCTGTGGGGTGACATAAGCAGTAACTGTTTATAGTCCTCGTTGATGGGAATTTGGCAAATAGCCAAATTGGTGGCAGAAAAAGACCAATAAAATTATAGTATATAATTTATAATATAATTTATAATAGTATATACACTTACAGCATTTATATGTATTTAAATCACTGAATTATCATACAACTCATATATTGCTTAAAGCCTCTATACAGAGAAGCACGATATAGATGGTTTTGGCAAAATCATTGGTCAGACGATTAGCTGCATTTTGCTAATCGTCTGACCAATGATTTTGCCAAAACCATCTCAATCGTGCCTCTCTGTATAGAACCCATTTTGACCATTTGCTCACTGTCAATGTAAGTAGCAGGGAGCAGATCCAGGTGCAGACATTTTTTTTGGTTTTTAACACAAACAATCTCTAAACACCAGGTAACAATAAAACATGGAAATGAAAATCAAACCCTGAGCAAAGTGCAAAGGCAAGTGCCTGTTTTTTTGTTGTTGTTTTTTGTCTGACAGGGAGTGTACACATTCCAATGATAAGACAACACCAGGGATAAGGGTAGAAAAACAAAAATCTAGTCAGTGATTGTGTTGAGTTTCAAACTAATACATTCAACAAATACTGGTTTTAAATGTGTTCCATTATGTAAATGACTGTTGAATTGCTCCAATTTTAGCTCTGTTAGAGTTGAGAAGTATAGCATGGCATTTAGAATTAGAGTGTGGTAGAAAGCCTGTTATTTTGTTGTTTTGAAATATCTGACTGTGCCTTCCGCTGAGAGCAGTTAGGTCAAACCTTCTAAAATGACAGAAACACAATGCAGGAAAAATTTGGGAGTGTAGTCAACATTGATTTGATTGATTGATCGAGTCAGTGTAAACATTCAGTGGGGAGCGGCAGAAGATGACAAGCAGCAGGTGATCAGAACTGGTCCAACACCAATTATCAACATGGCTTATATGAGACTGTTTGTGTATGTGTGTGTGTGTGCATTTGTACGTTGGTCCATGTGTATGCCTATGGTTGTGTGCTTGACTGTCTTTATAAGAAGCAATTGAGTTTAAGAATAGTCTTAGGTTTAACTATAGGCAAAACTATTTTTTCTATCATAATACACTGGTCACCCGTAATACCTCACCTTGAATGACATGTGTGTGTGTGTGTGTGTGTGTGTGTGTGTGTGTGTGTGTGTGTGTGTGTGTGTGTGTGCATACATGTGTATATACCAGTGAAAACTGGTCTCTGACAGTGCTAGTTAATGGCGTATATAATTACATTGGGATTTGGGGAAAAGTATTACATTAAAGAAGTGAAGTGAAACTTTGTAGAACTTTTTTTAAATGGCACATTAAACACACAATAATATAAAGTATTGTTTTTCAAATAAAACAATGCAGCTTTTGGTAACTTTTAGATCTTCATATTTAAAATGTAGTTTTATTACCTCCCACATACGATCCGACATATTTTTCTGTATTTATCAAAACATGAACCTTTATACATATTCATAATTACAATTACCTGCATAGTAAAGTTACAAATATTTGCTTAAGTAGAAGTTAATCTGCTAAAGTAAATTAATGAGCAGGGCTATAGTATTGTGGTGTAATTAGAGCTCCGGCAGGAAACTTTTGTTTCATTCTGGATACAAATGGATTTAATGGTGAATTTGGGATTCATAAAAACATAATGGGATTCATGTAACATAGGGAAAAAAAAATTATAAAAATTTTCTAAAATGTATTCTAATGAATATGTATTAATTTGATTAACTTTAAAGCTTGTAATGTTCATCAATTTCTGCATTTTATATAGGGAATATAGTGTCAAGTTAAATAGCTTGTTCTTTTTATTATAAACACCTTTCATACATTGGAGTCTCTATCCAAAAACCCAAAGGTTTGCAAAACCCAATTATTTTATATTATTACTATTAATGAAAGTATATAGATCATATAACACAAAAAAACATTATACATTATAACATTGTCATTTCCTCTGTCAGCCCCACTCAATTATAACATGCCATTTCCACTCCAGACCAGCAGATGGCATACCCACAACATTTTTAACCCTTGCTTATATTGTTCTCATTTCCCTTTGAACTGCTATTTAAAGCATATTAAATTACGCTTCTTTTTTAGGAACACAAAGCTGCATCAACAATGCTTTGGGAACACCTCTGCATGAGCACGCTCTGAACCATGTGTGTAATCAGTGCAACTGAAAAGCCTGCCTTTTACTGGCGGGGTGACGTCATGACCAGGAAGCTATTAAAGCACATGCAATGGAGATGATGCTTGCTTCTGTTTGTTCAGGAAGCGTTCTGTGTGTCTGTTTGTTTGTCGCAGGTAAGTATTGGTAAGTCGGTGGAAAAAAATTAAAAATGGAAAAGCAAAACAAAGGCAACTGGTCATTTAGGTTGTGTGTTCCTCCTTGCCAGTGGTGGCTCAGGACCAGAGGTTTCTCCCGAAAGAGCAACCTACTCCACACAATTAAGGTCTTGTGGCGAGCCTTACAGGCGTTAGACATGTGGAAGGAACCCGGGTTCCTGTCACAGGGCCCCATGTTGGGGGCTCCTTCTCGTCGTGTAACATTAAAGACGGATGCCTCCCTCACGGGATGGGGGTGCTCATAAATGGAGATGCTTCTAATGTTGAAGCATTTCAGTGTCAATAAACTGGAAATGTAGTTTAAATGCTTTTTAAAAAAAAGATATGTGTAGTCTGGTCAGATATTCAGAAAGCATCTTACATATAGTTTACATAGACATAATATCTATACCAGAAGCAATGAAATTATGTTAATTTTCTTTGAAAAAAAATTCTAATTAGTATTTTGAATTAAGTAGAGTAATTGCAATCATTTCACATAGTATTAACATAATCCAATTAGAATACAAAATCTCATGAGGAAGTTAACACTAATAGGGAGGAAAAAATATATAGCATTACAAGGAAAAAACTTTAGTAGATAAGTGCAGTGGTTAATGTCATGCATCACTGCCTCAGTGTTTATTCCTGTATGAGGATGAGTGACTTTATTCAGGACTAGATGAGATCATGTTGGGATCTGATATGTTATTAAAAATAATGCAATAAGCCTAGTGGGCTGGGCAAGAAAAGACATTTCCTCGATGACTGGTTGGGTCCCATTGTTTAAATGTACATGCAAAATAAGTCTAGCTAGACAAATGGAAAGGACATTCTGTGATATGCTTGCATACACGAACACATGTCTAACAGTGGCAGTCTGTCAAAACTAGACTTGCTATGTTCCCTTGTTATTAAATAGAAAATCTATGGTCAATTATTTGTATGTGGTTTTGGCTTTGGCAACATACGAGGTGACATGCCAGTTTTAACAAAAGCATTGAATAACCCAAAGCACTGCATGCAAATTGTTGACACTCATATTTGGAACCTTGGTCATGAACAACAATCTGGCATGTGAAGACTGCAAATGGCAACAGAGTGTGATAACAATGTGCAAAAAGGCTGGCAATGTACTATTTAGTTCCTGCTATAGTCAGTTGCTCTGCAGATTAAAGGCGCTTTGTTTATACATACTGTAAACCTATTTTTTTGTGAAGTGTTGCCTGAGTTTTCTTTGCTGTTATATCTGATAACAGCTTTTTCCCAAAACTAACTCACGGGCTGTGCACAAAGCGATAGGCTGTAGCTTATATACAACAGCACTGTACCTTTTTTGGAGCCGTTTCTAATCTCTTACACATATTTTAACAAAAAAATTATAAAAATAAAACGTATTTTTATGTATAGTCACAAAGGCATTTACTAATTTACATTTACAGTATTTGGCAGACACCCTTATCCAAAGCAACTTACAACTGAGCAGGGGAGGGTTAAGGGCTATGTTCAAGGGCCCAGCAGCAGGTCAGTGGTGGGATTTGAAACAGTGAACTTCTCATCCAAAGTCCAATGTCTAAACAACTGAGCTACCACCTCCACCTAATACTAGGTAGGACCTCCTTTTGCTTTCAAAACACTCTCAAGTCTTTGTGGCATGGATTTCACAAGGTATTTGATACATTATAATGCATAACGGTTCCTGCAAATATTCCAGGTGTGCTTTCGTGTTGCAAATCCTGTTCAATCACAATTCAATTGTATTCTATTGGATTATAGTCCAGGGACTGGGAAGGCCACTGAAAAACATTGAACTCATTGTCATGTTACTTTAATGAAAAAAGTTCAAGGTGACCTTTGCTTTGTGACATGGTTCATTATCATGTTGAAATGATCCATTAGTAGGCAAATTGTGGCTATGAAGAGCTGCACATTATCAGGAACAAATCTCAAAGTAACAATTGGATTTAACATTTTAAAGCCACGATATACAAAAGCTCCCACACAGGTATAGAAGAAAATGTAAACAACTTTTTTGATCAATAAAATAAAGGCCACACTACAGATAGGATTTGCATTTCACACGTCGGCAAATCAAGTTAAATAAATTGCCCCATGTACAGCGCAACACTGATGCATCAAAAAACAATCAAAAATTGATTTACAGATGTAATTAGAACAGAATATACCATTACAGAATATCCCAGACATTGTCAAATATTTTAATCCCTGTCCCAAGATACTCATGTGTCGATCACGGATCAAGGAAAGTAAAACTTAAATTTGTCACGGGGGTGGTTAAAATATTTATTAAAAACTTAATTTTAACACCCCCAAATAAACAAAATGCCACAATCCTTGTTTAGTACCACCTGTCAAGTCAAGTTAAGTCAAGTTTATTTCTATAGCGCTTTTCACAACAGACATTGTCTCAAAGCAGCTTTACAGAAATCAACAGTCAAGGTGAATGGTGTGTATTTATCCCTGATGAGGATAAATACACGTGGTGACTGTGGCAAGGAAAAACTCCTGTAGATGTTATGAGGAAGAAACCTTGAGAGGAACCAGACTCAAAAGGGGGACCCATCCTCATTTGGGTGACATCAAGAGTTGGATCATCATTTTTAAACAATACAAAACACTGGAGAGTGAGAACTAACATGAGCACTGGAGTGTGTGATTATGAGTAATGTTCTTTCTACAGTTTCTACACCTATGCAAAGATTCGACTGTGAGACTGGTAGCCAAATCAGGCTATTTCGATCGAAGTATTAAATCTTTGACTATTAGTGTTCACCCCTAGTTCTAACAAACACAAAGTATAAATGTTTACACAACCTCCACCAGCCTGGGCTATTGAGGTTAGTTCCCTAGACTCATGCTTTTGAAGCCAAAATCAGACCCTTCCATCTGTCCAAAAATGAACACTAATCAGACCAGGCTGCATTATTCCAGTGTTCTTCTGTTTTTGGTTCTTGGCTGACAAAACCTGTGAAACTTAATGTTTCCTTCTGGTTTTTCCCATATGCCCCAAAGTTTGCATGGTGCCGTTCTGCTCACCACAGTTGTACAGAGTCTGAATCAGTTTTTCTCTCTCATTAAAAAGGCATTTCCATCCTCACATTGAATGTTTTTCTTCACTTCACCATTCAAAAAAAACTCTAGGGGCTGTTGCATGTGAAAATCCCAAGAGATCAGCAGTTATAAAAATATTCAAATCAGCCTGTCTGGCACTAACTATCATGCCAAAGACAATATCAGTGAGATCACATTTTGTCCCCAAATCTGATGGTTGATGTGAACATTACTTGAAGCTGCTGGCTTGTATTTACATAATTTAATGCATTGCACTGCTGCCATTTGTTTGGCTTTGGTTAGATCATTGCATGAGTGAGTAGGTGTACAGGTGTTCCTTATAAAGTGCTCACTAAGTGTATTAGGATTCAATTCATGTATAAGGTCGCACTGCTGCTTCACATTTCATGGGTCCCTGGTTAGGTTGTTGTCTGAGTTGCACGTTCTTCCCGTGTCTGCGTAGACATTCTCGGGTAGGTAAAAAAAACGTGAGCAGGTGGACTGGCTGTGCTAAATTACCCCTGGGTGTCAATGAGTGTATGAATCGTATCCTGTGATGGACTGTGAAATCCCATCCATGGTGTAATCTTGTTCAGTATTCAAACATACACGCTAATATATGTAATGTGCCTTTTGTACATGTGATGTTTTACTAACATAACCTATATTCAGTGGAGTTATCCAAAACTAGGATAGTTTTGTTTTACCCCTAAAAGAATAAACGCTAAGGAGAGTAAAGCCTGAGAAACGAACTGTAAAATATTTTAAGGTGGATAAGCACCAACAGCATAAACACCAGCCAACCTCTGGTAAAAAGCAGTTTTGCTGGAAGTTCTTTGCATTCCAAGTTCAAGTTCATTTCAAGCAGTCAAAGTAGGGTTCTTGAAGGGTTCTCCTTGGAACATGCACACTTTTTTAAATAATATAATATGTAATATTTAAGAGTTCCACTATGTACAACTGAAGAGCTCAAGTGTGTGTTTTAAAGAATAAATATTTAAAAAGATATTTAAAAAGAGCCCAGATATTTACATACCTTATTCACTTGGTTTATTCAACTCTTAAATTCACACATAGAGGCTCTGTTAAGTGAATTGGGTGATTTTGTAAAAATTATAACAATTTTAAGTAGCATTATACAAAACGTTAAGAGATTATGTTCAACTATTCTATGACAATATGATAAACAAGCTGGTCACAAAACTGGATTGACTTAAGTTTGCTATCCAAGGATCAGATATGAGCTTTATCACCACCATAGTTTCATGCATATACATGCAAGACACCCACAACTAAAGTATGGCATTAGATGCCTCCTAATGTCAATACACAACTGTCTACATTCAACGAAGAGAAAGGAGACACTTCTCGGAGATCAGCAGTGTACACATTCCACGAAGGATTTCGTCTAGTAAATCAAGCTGAACGAGAACCATATCAGAACAGAAAGGGAAGTCTGCAATAGCATCAATCACCTACATGCAGTGTTGTCCTGACTTGCTCCCCTCAGGGGTTCCACAATCTGACTCACATCTTTGTATCCTGGTGTTGTTTCAATCTCTTGAAGTCACAGGTGTGAGCCAAACACAGCGATTAAATGGTGGATATTTTCCCATCATGAGGTAAAGGTGAGAAAGCCTTTCATATATGAAGGTTATAAATTTGCCATGTATAATATATTGCACATTATTATGATGTAAATACATACTTAGGATGTACTACTGTAACAATTTATTATAAAACTATATAAAATCATTGACATGCTTTTTTTTTTTTTTTTTTTTTAATCACTATCTTTGTTCGTATAGTTTTAATTTTTTCCTGCTCACATTGCCTTCAAATCAAAAAGATTTCAGTTAATAAGCCGACTTATTGAATTAGATGTGCAGGGAAAACACTCAAATAAACCAAACAGGGGTGACTGCACTTTGAAACCACGGTGTACCTCCTAAGGTATATAATGCATATTTGAATGTTTGTGAGTTAACAAGGTACATTGAAAGTATATTTGCTAATTGTTTTGCCATCATTTTCACAATGCTAGCAACCGCGTCACTGACGCACTGCACGTGTAGCTTTAGCACCAGCAGGGGTCACTATAGTGCCATATTACACACACGTGATTCTGGGGTTGGGCAGAATACGTGCGAGTTCTACAATACCCACACCCTGAGAAAAAGAGTACAAATAGTACTTTTCCTTGTCGATTGAGTGATAACCTCAAACGGACACCTTCACTATCCTTAACATTCCTAGTGTTTTAACTGAATAACCATGAATTTACATTTTGAGGGTTGCTTTTCCTAGTTAATTGTGCATATTCAATGTATAAATGCACACTAGATATTATTACCCGATCCAAAAAAAAAAGGTGCAGCTTAATAATATTTATTTCCTATTTCTGACTAACAAAAGCACACTAAAAGTCTGGTCTGGGTAAAACACCCCTTCCCTACTACCATGCATTTTGGTACAGAAATTGGCTAAATTATACTGTTACATGCATCTCTTGAATATTTTAAAAAGCCATTTTTTTTGCAATACTGTGAAAACTGCATTAGCATGCTGTAACTTCGCCCACATGCACCATATTAACAGGATATAGGTTTATCTCAAAATTGGCTTTAGAGAGGCTCCGTGCAGCTAATGAGCATTCCCAGGCTTGTGCATCCTGAAGATACTGAAACCAGTCTCTCATTTTGGAGCATTTAAGATGGACATGTGATTTTGTACTATAAACACTAGTCGCATGCACAATTACGGAATAGCGTATGGGATTGATATGTCATGTAATGCTCTCCTGAAGTAAATTGAACAAATAACTTGGGCGACTGCAAGCCTCGTGTCGACAATCAAAAACGGAGCCCGTGGGCGTCGAAAAAGCGACGCCGCGTCGATCCACCACCGACCCCTCCTCACACATAGCCCCGCCCACTCCAGCAGCGCGGGTGCACGCGCGCGCGCGCTCGCTCCACTGGCGCATCGCTCACGAAGCCTCGGCTCGGTGACGCGCCTCAGGTACAGACCTCCGCCTTCTCCGGTCTCTACATTTGTAGATAAGCCGCTGTTAGTCATGACTCAGTGAGCGGACAGTGGAGAGAAAATGGAAAGTGCTCGCGGCGCCTCCAGAACGTTTCAGCACCACTCCAGCTGGACAGCGCAACAGCTTCTTTTTTGCTTTTTCCTCTTCTTTTTCTTGTTCTCTTTTATTTTCTCTAAACAGGCTCCCGAGGTTGGGGATTTTCTTTTTTTGAATTGCATTGAGCTCCAGTGATGGAGTTCGTCGAACAACATCATCCGATTAACAATACGGCAAACATTCCGCTTTGGTCCGAGTCTAAATGAGATGATGCGGGAAGTCTTGTGAGCGTTACGCAGTAACGGTGAGTGGGGAAATGGGTCAACTTTGAAATTCACACACATTAATAGTAATAGTAATAGTAATAGTAATAATAATAATAATACAAATACTAATAATAAATGACATCAATAAGTGACTTGTAATACATAAACATAAGCAAACCTCTGATGCATGTATTTGTGTAAAGATTTTGTACAGGTAAAACATTAAAGATTGATGCGCATTAAAACAGACAGAAAGGCAGCACTCAGTGACAGGTTGGGGTTTATGCATAATACTGAATGAGAACGGAGTTGGTGTGAACGGGTGAATATCACAAATTAAAACATCGAGGATTTGCTGCTTTACTATATTAAGAGATTCATCTAGAGCTGCATTGGCTTACTGCATATCTATCTATCTATCTATCTATCTATCTATCTATCTATCTATCTATCTATCTATCTATCTATCTATCTATCTATCTATCTATCTATCAGGTGGTGCCCCTCTTATTTCAACAACAGGTCCTTCTGCCAGTGTACCCACTACACCTAAAGCCACAATTCTGATCTTGGTCATGAAATCGATCAACACCATTACTATACACTTTGCCTTAATGATGGCGTTTAATAGTAAAATTATTAACACAGACAATCAGCTCGTATTTCTTATTTTCCTTCTTATGGGCTCTCACAAGCAGCCTACAATACAATTTAAGCATCCTACAATACATGTAATGTATCAAATTAATGAGAACATTCACATTACCCATATTTTGTGAACAGAAATTGGATTTGTGTTCTAAGCTTTGCTTTGTTGTGTGTATAGCCAGTCAAGTGAGGGCATTTAGTGTCCCTTAGTGACAATTAACTCATGGCCCCTTATATTGTTTTTAAAAGTAGGAATGTAGAGAGTTACTATATTTGTTTAAAATAATAAAAAAAACAGGTAAACAATAATATAAAATGTGACTAAACAAAAATATTTTGAAGCCTTACATTATTTATTTAAAAATAAAGTATAAAAAACTTTTTTTTATTAGTTATGATCAGAATTGCTACAGCTCTAAAGACATTTACAAGATTTTGATGTTTCAACCATTCAAGCTGTGATTATCTTTAAAATGAACAGCCTTATTTTCTAATTTCAAGTAATAATGTTGACTAGTTAATACACTACCTATTATTTAAATATTTTAATAACATCAACAAGTGGAGGCAAGCAACAGAAAGTCAAAGGGACAAAATAGAGTTAATTAGCAGTAATTTCAACGTTTTTCTCCTCTGTTTTTTTTAGCAGAGATAGCTATGGATACTTCACAATCACTGCTTCTTTTGTGATCTTATCTTAGATACTTACATCTATATTGCAGTTTCTAATCTTTTCATCATAAATGGCCTCTGCTACAGCCAGATACAAAAAATGTTTGACCCGGTTACCTCAAAAAAAGGCTAAAGGCTAAAATTGCCCTTAGTTTTAGTAGCAAACAATATAAACAATAAAGCTGGCATACAAAGAATTATATGGCTGCTATTTTGATAAACTATATTGCTGTCTTGTTTAATCATATATATAAAAAATTGCAAGTTGTAGCCATCACTGCCCAGGCTAATATTTTGTTAACTGCCAGATACATATGAACTGCATATAAAATAAAATAATAATTATTGTAGTTTAAAGTGGTGAATAGGGCAAATTAGTAATAAGCCAAAAACTACGTTGAAAAATGCAATAAATGATCATTTTTTATTCTGCATGATGTGTCCTTCATCAACAAACAGAATTACAAGATGAGACAAATTGTAATTCCACAAAGATGCATTTCAGATTTTTCAGGGAGGACTTGGATTTAATCAGTGAATAGAGGAGTATGTTGATTGAGAATGCTTGGTTACATTCCACTCATAGTATGTGATGACATTGTTAACATGGCACAAGGGCTAAATGATGTCTGATATTAGCATGAATTTGTGGAATTAAATTTTTTTTTGCTTATTTACCTATTTATTTATGCATTTTGTAGTAACTGTCTAAAGGACTTTTGGGCTGCTATCAACATCCAGCAGCTGTGTATTTTTTTATCGTTTTGTTGTCAGGGCCAGGGTGCTTCACTTTGTTCTTTACATGTACAGCAGCTGTTTTTTTATGAAAGGGGTTTATGATTGAGGTTAATCACTGAGTATTGTGTTCATAGCCAGCTAGAAAAAAGTCAACATTTAGCTATAATGGTTGTTTTCTCCGAGCACCTGCTCTTTATACCCAGTGTTTATTTTGCTCTGATTTGCCACTCTTACCCACAGATCACACTGTCTACTGGCTTGGAGAGGTGAGAACAAAACAGATGGTGAAAGCAAATTAGATTAGCTGTGTTTTACTTCCTCTGTGTACTCACTACATATAGAATAACATCCTTCTGCACGCTTACTTATCTTGAAGAATTTTCCTACATATGCGAACCCTGTATGTATAATTTAGGTGCTCTGAAAGCAACTTAGCTGCATGGATGGAATGTTGACCTGCTCGGTATGCTTAATGCATACACGTTCTACACGTTTGACATTTATTATTGATTGCTGACTACAGTTACTGTACTCCATCAACTCAACAGTGGCCAGATGGTAAAAAGGCTTTCTATCTACCACTTTGCTGCAAGGTGATGAATTGGCTGGGAAACTCTTCTACAGAAGTTTGCTCTAGTTTGGTTGGTGGTGGCAGGGGGGTTGTTTTGAGTATTGTGTTTTTTTTGTTTTCTAAAAAGTAATGATGGTTAGACAGAATGGCTGCAGTGCTTGCATTAGGAATTATTATGTACAGGTATTTAGTTATACTGCACTGTAGGTATTATACATTTCCTTCTATGACATTAGAAAATTTAAGGATCCTCGATTCTGGATGGCTTTTAAACATCAGTTTATTACACCATAATTGAATCAGTTTGCAAGTTATCTAAAGGGTAGGCAGGATAAAAATGTATACTATTGTACCCCTCTGGTTTGTTGTCAGAAGTAAGAAAAAACCTCCACTAGAGGAAGAAGCTCCTCTCCTATTACAGCATAATTATCTGAACTGACTGACTAAGCATAAAACCAAATTTACATTTGATTTAGTCTTGTATCTGAGGCTCCCACATATCGATTTTCTGTCCACATTATCAAATGAGACACTTGGGCATGTACACAGTGGTGTGCACAGAGCATCGGTGTAGCACTAATATAGTCTTCACATTAGACCCACAACGACGTATAGAACCATGCTGGACATGATGTAAGTCCTTATCTTTTCTACTGTGTGCTATCTTTAACACAACCACCCACACACACCACACCCACTTCTAGCTGCTCAAACAGACTATTAAATGTCTGCTGATGCTGCATCTTTCTGTCCACTGCACAAGAACTTTTCTAAATTTTTTCTACACTGGAGTTCTATCAGTGTATGTGTGTGAGTGTAATGGGATATTTCTAGTGAATCCAGCATGCCTCTACTCTAGCCCATCTCCTCATTTTCCCTCTAGCTAAGACCATCTGCTCAGCGGCGGGTCTGGCCAAACAGCTCATGCACTGGGTGAGAAAGTGGACCTACCGCTGTCCCTGCCTCCGTCAGCAATTCTCAACCCACAAGTAACTTCATAGCCAATACTGCTGAGATGTTTTACTTCAAATCATCATGGGACTGCTTTTTTCTTCCTCACAGCTCAGAGTCAGTAAACTTCTCCCACAAAGGAAGGAGTGTAAGTTGAAAGAAATAAAGGATTCAGTGGTTTGGCTTTCTCCACAAGCCTTGGCTCATTTTACAGTCATAGCTGAAGGAGGGATAGTTGCAGGGTATTGTCCATTTATCCAGCCTGAGCCAACTCATTAGACCTCGATCTGAACACGCACCAGAATGTAAAACGGTTCTCAAAACGGCCTTCTTTTGCCTCTCATTATTGATTTTTGTTTGTTAGATTGCAGAGTGCGTTTGATTCACAAGTGCGCATGCAAACTAAGAGCATATTTGGAAAACCTCATTATGATAAATTGCTGTTAGTCAGATGGTCTTGCAACAACATAGCAGAGAACTGATAAGAGTGTGAAAATGGGAACATTCATCATTCACTTCACTTCAAAAGGTTGTGATTGTCTATTTGTTAGCATGTTTTCACCAACGCCAAGGAATAGCAGATTGCACATCATGCAAGCAGAATGTTAACAAAATGTTTTTCAAAGGAATACATTTCAAAAAACAGTAAGGCAGGAACAAATATATGCATGCATGCCTGCCTGCAATCTTTTTTCTCAAGACAGATTTTTTTAAAAATGACTTCCAATATGTTGAATGAAGTTCTGGTTGATGATAATTCATTCATATGAGGACCCGAGGCTGATAAGAAAACTGAACATTTTAATAAAAGTTTTTGTGGAATTTACAATAATGTTCTTCTTTTCAATAAAGGTCTTCTTTCAGTAGGGAGCTGGTCTGTTCTCTTTTCCTTTTGGGTTGATCCTAACACATGCTGAGAGATTCCCTTCGTCACTGCGATATGTATGCACCCCCAATAGTGCCTCCTGTTAAACGGAGTGTGAAATGAGCATATTTAGCTATCCTACTAGCATCGTGACATGAGCTGTTCAGTACTTAAAGCCAACCTGCATGGCCTTTACTCCCAATCACATCAGAGCATGTGTATTCTAATTGTCTTGCTTTATACATATTATAGATACAGATTGACACCTGGCCATTGATTCTACAAGTGTCTGAAACAGCATTGGATAGATCAAAAGCATTTCCCCCCAAAAAATATTCCCTCAGTGTGGCACAGGACAATATATGATTTGCAATTCCCCTTCAATGAATAGAAATTTTCCTATTCATTGAACCATTTGCAAAGTTTTCATCACAGGTTTTTCAGAAATGTATATTAATTTACTATTATCCATTAGTTGACAAAAAAAATACTAAGAAAGATTCTCTGTGGCATTAAAGATTATTATTTGGCTACACATTCTCACCTCCAACCCTGGGTACCCCTTTGGTGTCATTTTTCAGTGTGCAGGGTTAGGTTTAGGGTTACGGTTAGTTGGGAGTGAGAACGTGTTCTATTTGGACATCTGGACATTTGGACATTATTTTGAAAGAAACCATCAACTGTCCTTTTCAAGGATTACTTAACACTTAACTTCAACACTGCTGGTGATTTTGACAACACTGCTCTTGGTGCTTGTTGATGGCTGATGGTCCATAATAATATGTGACCCCAACAGGACTTCCTGAAAATGTTTCAGCATTAGTCCTAGTGAAGTACTTGCGTTTTCATATTTCTTTTACCTCAATATTTTTTGCATGCTGCTACAGCTTCACTTGTAAGACATATGTCTTTACAGTTTCTCTTTTTGCTGAAAAAAAAAACAAAAACATATGCTGGACCAATACCTCGGTGTGCGTACACACTACTAGTGATACCTGTTTTTGTGATATGTTTGACAGGCGCTGAGCATTCAGTCAACATCAAAATGGCAGACAGTACAACAGAGCCAGTTTTAGTACTTGAGTTGCAAAATAATAACATCCCATCCAGACATAGAAAGTCTGTGCATATGAAATGTTTTTAGTGCACTTGCAGTTTTAGAATTGCATCCATAATTGGGACAGCACTGTGATCCACCAGGAAAGCTCGCATGGCATGAATTTCAAGCCTTATGCCACTAAGAAATCTGTCAGGAATCAAGTGAACTTTTTTGAGATTGATTTTTTACTTCCTTGGCTTGTACATTCATGATAATTTGTCTGTCTCAACACCTGCTTTAGGAGCCATACACTCAGCAACCAATTGTCCAGAAAAAGAAGAATAGATTGATTCTTACTCTACAGTGATTCACATTCCTTGGTTAATATAACACAAAAAATATGGTCTACACTGATATTGTAATATCTGGTCTACATTTAATTTGTAATATTGAATATGCCTGTTGCTCATTTGTGCCATGTATTTTCAGACACAATGCTGAGATGCCTCAGCAGTTGACTCGAGTCTTGGAAGCATGATCATGCTCTAATCTGACACAAACTGAACTGTACTGTGTTGTGCAGTGACATCAACACTGTGTCTTGTGCCTGTTTAATAAGTTAGGAAACTAAGGTGAATAAATTGTCAGCTACCATTCACTTTAATTAAGAAGCCAGATCTTTCAAGAAATTCAATAAGTGCAATAGTAGTGATAATTGCATGAACAGGCTGCACAAAGTAGATCAAGATCTATTGTCTTTGTGGCGGGGCTGGTGGCGATGCATGCTTGTTCCAGGCTACACAACTATCCCTATCATCTGTGTAATACCACCGTAAACTTCAGATTATCTAGGGCAGCTATTATATCAGCCTGCTCTGCATTCACAACTGCTGCTGAGTTGCACTCCAGCATTATACCCAAATGAAATTTTGCAGTGCCGGCCAAGGAGCACTCTTAAAGTGCTCCAAAGTGCTTCTCAAACTTAGAGAATGAGACTAAGCCACTAAAAAAGCATCAGGGTCTGTCTCTCAGTGGCAGTATGTGCCAGTAGTCTACTAGAAATTTTTAGTTCTGCACATTGCATTTTGCCATTACACCTAATAGCTCTTGCATTTGCCTAATGCTGTCTTCTGTACTCCTTGTTCTAAAGTTGTAAACCCACATACAATTTTTTTGACTGATGAGTGGACATTTTGCTTGCTTGTTCTGCTAGTGCAACATGGTAAGGGAGTTCACGGTGTTCTTTCCAGTGGCCTCAACTGCCATACCTGCTGCTTGGTACACTCCTCACTGTCTAAAACCTGAGGAAGATGATGTATAGCCAGCAGTATTTTCACAGCATATGAGAGACTTTTAGAACATTGCTCAGGGGCTAGGAAAACAAACAATCTGATTTTAAAAGGATTGAAAACCTTTTTATTTTATTTTATTCGCACCAGTTATAGTTATGTATATTGTTAGTTACCCTCAGCTGACAATGTCATGGTTTTAAATGCATGTATGTTTTGATCAATGGCAAAAGCAGCAACAAATCATATATTTGAATTACTGTCATCCATAGTGCATATTAAAGCAGTCTATCTGCAAAACAATTATTGTGCTATACATCTATAAAGCATCATGAACTCAACAAGATGAGAATGGGAAAGAGGAGGACTGGGATGTAGTGGGGAACTTTAATAGGCTATGTATGTTCATAAAGGTTTACAGGGTGTCATAATTAGCCATTATTAATTGACAAATGGGAAAAAGTCATTAGTTCTGTAAAAAAAAAAGAGGAAATGCTTTATTTCTCAGAATCGAGGATATTTCTCTAAATAGCCAGATTTAATTGCCCTACAAATGCTTTTCTAAGGCTGTTTTTTATGAAACCACTTTACCTTGAAAGATGAAATACTCATTCATCCAAGAGTAAAAGACTGACCATGATTTATCTACGAAGTGGGTGCTAACTATTACATGATGAGTTTCTGTACATTCGCTTTGTTATACTGAATGCACCTAATCAGAGACTGGTGGTCTGTGCTGTGTGGGAGAAAGGTCTTAGGAACATAACATTATTGTAGTAAACAAGACAAGCCAGGGGTGGGGGGCCGTTGGGGTATGGTGAAGTATGAAAGTATGAAGTATGAAACTGACGTTTATCCTGAACACCTTCTTCCTTAGGTAAGTGCGCTGCATTTCAACTGTAGAGCACCTCATTCAAGTGGCTCTAACCATGCAAAATTGGCCATCTTGAAGGCTTGTTATAGAGAAACAGAGGACCATGCTTTCAGTATTTGATAATGAGATGTAATTATTTACCATGAGAGGCCCAATTAATAATGCATGGGCTGCAGCACGGGGAGAGGGCGCACAGAACTCTGTGGGCAACATGGCGAGGGATGTTAATTGTCATAGTTCTGCAAGGCAAAAACAGACTGCGGGGATTTAATGAAGCCTTCCATCTTCTCTGTTCTTCACAGTGTATGTGTGAGTGTGGGTGTTTGTGTGCATATGCAATATGTATGCACTAGCATGGGTGGTGAGAAGATATACAAGAATTCATTTATCCAATCACATGATGGTATTGGGAGACCCTCTTAATGGTGGTTTCCACCATCTTAGGCATAGTCCTTTGGCAAGTCCACCCTCATTTCCAAGTGTCCTCCCACACTTCCAGGTACCATTGAAAATGCGGGTCAATTGATAAAGGAAATCTACAAGAGGCTCATGAACAATCAGAAGCCAGTACATTGTAGAAATGAGATCGGGCAGATGACTAATCACTGAGTTCTTTCTCAGCAACAAGCTGCAGTTTTGTTTAATTAAGTCATTTTGAAAAAAAAAAGAGAAATCTCAAATTAGTTACAGATGTTTACACTGAAAATGTTTTGACTGAAGACACCGGAGATGAAAAAAGAGTTATCTTTTTATTTTGTCAAGCTTTCAAGCAGCCAGATACAAATAGTTAAAACTGCATAGCAAAGCTACAAAAGGTAATAAAAAAAAAATCCCAAAATGTAACGGTAATATTTAAAGATAAATATTTAAAGCAGGTCAGAATAAAAAAGGGTGTTGGCCATTTGTGCGTATAACAAAATGTGTTACAGGGTACAGGCTGCAACAGGCTAGATAGCATAGAGAAAAAAAATAACCCTGTTTAAAATGCTTTTTTTATGTTTTTTGTGCCTTCAAATAAGGCTTTTATGTTTTGCAATAATGATAAACTTTATTTAGTAATTCTATTTAAAGTCTCATTTAATGGTGAAAGTATAAGCATTCTTTTAAAATACAGAACTGACAAAAACCCCTACAGCAAATAGCTCTTTCAGCATTCTGGGTTGTGGATTTATTTATTACAGATCTTATTGAAGTCTTATATCACATATCACTATAGACAATTTTATATTGTTTTCTCAAACAATGGTCCTGTATGCTATATATTTTATGTAGTTAGCATAGGAATGCCAGACTGTTTAGACCTTTTCAGTAGCTGGAAAAAAAAGACCACTGTCCCTCAACACCTTTTCCACACCAATTTTCAATGCTGCTTTTTCCGAATCGCATACAGGGAATTTTGGTGCATCCAGAAGGCATCATCTTATTGTTACACACCAGACAGCTCTCTCATTCTTTATCTCGAGCTGTGCAGACGCTTGGCTCGTGGGCTGCTTTCTGATCTTTTTCAGAAGTGTGTCAGTCATGCGCTGTGGGAGTCTCGACTCTGGAGAACACGGTCTGAAAGCACAGCTGCTGTTACACCTGAGCGTGTTCCACAGGTGTTCTGGAATGGCAGAGCATGACGCATTTTGATTCAGTAAAAAAGGTGAAACACGATTATACATAATGCGTGTCTCATTTCCATATCACTGCAAACGTCTTTGATGTTGCACTACTGGTACAATCTGCTCCAGAGCCCACACACACACACACACACACACACACACACACACACACACACACACACACACACACAGAGGACTCTATCTAACACAGAAAATGGAGAGTTGTACACTGAGCCACTTCATCCTATTACAGAATAAAACATCGCTGTGATTAACTTGACTTCATTCGGTTTCATTATATGACCTATGTTTATTTATTTTGGTGCTTAGCCATGCACATTGCACAACATCTAGAGATAATAGCAAAAATGTCCAATTTCCAAATGAATATTAGAAACACACATACACAATACACATACATACACACTTGCCCATGCTAAGCATACGGTGAGAAATGAGGGCTGTTTGAAAGCTCTCTCAGCTCTTGACTGTGCTATGTGGGTGTTCTCTCATTGTCTTTCCCGCAGGGGATGCTCTTGTTGTGTTGCGGGGGAAGGTTGAGCTCTGAGATTAATGAAAAGCACCATCTTAGTCCACAATAAAAAAAACCCTCATTCTTTCAATCTACTTAACACCATAAATTCCATGAGCTCGCTGGTGACTTGGGTTTGTGTGCTCCCATGTGTGCCAAGCCAGCATGATTTTCTCCTTATACATTCCAAAATGGCTACAGGCACTTTGTTTCCTAGTGTTTTGTGAAAACTTGCCACATTAATCATTGGCATGCCCAATCGACAGTACTTGTTGCATTTATTTGGGGGAGAAAAAAGACTAAAGAATGAAGCCAGATCTACTAAAGGAATATTGAATATGATCCATGCATCAACAAAAGAATGAGGTCTTTCAGATCCATAGTTCTTGGCTATGGCAAAAAAAAATTATTATAGATGCTGAAGATGCAAGTATTTGTTGCTGTTTTGAAGTACAGTATACTATTATTATCTAGACTTTATTATATTGAAGTCAGTGTGCTGTGCCCAGTGTGCACCCTATTACTGCTTGCTAACTTGCAGTAACAGATTTGTCCTTGTCAGGGTCCAGAGTTTGGAGTATTGGAGTATAACACAGGAACACTGACTGTAAGGCTGAATTACTTACTCTGGATCATCTGCTGTCTCTACTGAAGACAATACAAATGCATCCTGGAATATTGTATAGTATAAACACTATATGGATAAAAAGTATTAGCACACCTGACTTTTCCAGCCTCATGTTGTTCTTACCCAAACTATTACAACAAAGTTGGAGACAGAATTTTTTTGGATGCGGTGGGATTATATTTTCCTTCACCTGAACTTGGAGACTCAAACATGTTTCAACATGAGAAAGCCCCTGTGCACAAAGTGTGTTCTTGAAGATATGGTCTATATGAGTTATCTTGAGCTCTCCTTTTATAAAGTGCTGATCTCAACCCTTCTGAAAACCTATGGGATGAACTGGAATGAATGTACTTCAGGTCTTCTCACCCCACACCAGTACCTGACATAAATACTAACATAAATAAGTCCTTCTCACTCACAGAGAATGTCACAGCTGCAGATATAAGACCCAGTGGTGGAGAACACAGGATTCAAAACACACTTCTGGCACTATACTGTCACTATACTGGCACTATACACTATACTATATGTGATAACTCATTGGTTAAGATACACCCTATATACAGTACAGACCAAAAGTTTGGACACACCTTCTCATTCAAAGAGTTTTCTTTATTTTCATGACTATGAAAATAGTAGAGTCACACTGAAGGCATCAAGGGCTATTTGACCAAGAAGGAGAGTGATGGGGTGCTGTGCCAGATGACCTGGCCTCCACAGTCACCGGACCTGAACCCAATTGAGATGGTTTAGGGGTGAGCTGGACTGCAGAGTGAAGGCAAAAGGCCAACAAGTGCCAAGCATCTCTCGGGGAACTCCTTCAAGACTGTTGGAAGACCATTTCAGGTGACTACCTCTTGAAGCTCATCAAGAGAATGCCAAGAGTGTGCAAAGCAGTAATCAAAGCAAAAGGTGGCTACTTTGAAGAACCTAGAATATGACATTTTTCAGTTGTTTCACACTTTTTTGTTATGTATATAATTCCATATATAATTACACATGTGTTAATTCATAGTTTTGATGCCTTCAGTGTGAATCTACAATTTTCATAGTTATGACAATAAAGAAAACTCTTTGAATGAGAAGGTGTGTCCAAACTTTTGGTCTGTACTGTATATTTGCACAATTCATTGAATTAATGTTTAATTAGCCATTCCAATGCATACCTTTTTGTTTCAATATACACTGTGCAAACACTGTCATTATGTCAAGTCAATCTAAGATATCTCAGAATCATCTGTTGAATAATGTCATAGCTATTTAATTGTCAGGGAACCACCAGCCACACCTTCACCTAACCCACCTATCACTCCAAGCAGCTCACCTACCTACTAATCATCTACACCTAACACTCATCAGCCTCCACGCTATATAACCTCCGTTCCCCCACCAGCTCATTGTCCGTTCTACAGTTAGGCTGATGAACATTGTTGAACTACCCAAGCTGCGGACGCTACGGCCCTGGCTTGGTTTATCTTTGTTTATGGGACACTGTGTAGTTCTCTGCACTATCTAGTCATAGCTTTCACCAGGTCTAGTAAAACCTGGAGTTTCATTCTGGTTTGCCGTTCTCTGCCTTTGCCCTTTTGATCTTCATTAAAAACCTTTGTGAATTGCACTTCGGTTTCCGGCACGTTCTTCCGCGTGACATTAATATTTATTTTTAATCATTAATTATTATTATGATTATTATTATTAATTCAATGTAAGATTATTTAGCTTCTCATAATGCAAATTCTAGCAGTGGATATTTTAGCTTATTTAGAAGTAGATGCTTTAAAAAGGGGAATAATATATAAATGTGATAATATTTAGGATTTTCTCATTTGTCATTTATGTTGTTTGCATGCAATGAACGTCAAAGAATATTAAACAGCAAACAACTAGCAGAGGTCTTCTTTCAATATGTTGCCTCCCTTTACAGGTTGCACATGTTCCTCTCTTCCTTCATTCCGCTCTCCTCTCTTTTTCTCCTTATCTGCAGTGCTAACAACATCCCTAGTAACCCACCCTCCAGTGTATAACATGTGCAAGAAAGTTTAGATATTTGGGCAAAATCTATTACAGAACCAAAATAGCAACATTTCCTTTGATCTATCGTTATTGTTTTACCAATAATAAACCAATGTAAAACCTTAATATGTACTGTTGTTCCTAATATAATTCCTGCAATGTTTACTAAGAATGATGGCATACATCATTTGCAATTAATTGTCTATAATGTTGTGTCACTAAAGCCATAGCCACAAATTCTGGTGTGTTTTTTAAAAGTGAGCTTGAGCTTGCAGTAATAGAGCCACTGCACTCAAATCATTTCCTCCCACTCAGGAAGGATCAAAGCCTTAACAGCTCCAGCCTGAGAAGCCAAAATGAGCTACTTCAACTGAAAATATTCAGTCAGCAAATCCCACACAAGTTCTATAGAGTCATCTAGATGTTTAGATCACTCTGCTTGTCACCACTGTATAATATGATTTATAATAGAAAAGACAAAAAGGAAATACCTTTACAGTTATGATGATAATAGGCATAAATGAGTGATGTTAATAGTAATAACAAAATAATAAACTACACCATCATCTTGTGCGTGTGTGTGTGTAAAATGTATGTGGCCGATGACTGCAGTCCAGTCAGGCTCCTTTTTAGTGGTTTTGTGTTAGATTCCTATGTATATGTTTATTTAAGGCAACATAGAGGTACAGCCTGCTGCCTCCCAGCTTTAGGATTCCCGGTTTGATCCATATTTTTTGCATGTCCTATAGGGCAGTGTGGGTTTCTTCTAGATTGTTCAGTCTCCTTTAGTTTCCAATCCACCTGTAGGTGGACTGTTTATGCTAATAGCACCTACTTGAGAAAGTGAGTGAGAATGTGTGAGTGTATGTAAAAGCTGCATGTGCCACTTTCAGACCTTGTTGACTATATACTATACGCCTTGTGTACTCAGATCCATTACAACCCAGCAGACCAGGTTGAAGTGGTTGGTAAAAATGAATGAATTGATTCTGTTCGGCTTTCTTGTGAGTGAGTTTTGTAATAGACCTTGATTTTTAATTTCTCTGAATAGTTTGTGGTGATGGTTAGAGCTGTTAGAAATATGCTGCTGCTTTTCTTAATCATATTAATTTTTGATCTGTTTCCAAGCAGAAATAAGTGGGACATAGTGGTTCACTAGAGGGATAATTGACTAGTGAATTGTTGCCAGAAATTTTTAATGGGTGTTCAGTACCATATGGTATGTTCTGTATGAAGTTGTCTGAACCTTTTTATATGATAAGAATAAGATTTTTACACACACACACACACACACACACACACACACACACACACACACACACACACACATATATATATATATATATATATATATTCCACTTTTAGTCCCCAGTACTTTTGTACTTTGTGGAGATTTGTGCTTATTCAAACACAAGGGCATTAGTACAGTCAGGTATAAGGTGAGGAGGTCTCGGGTGAAATCAGCATTCATTCCAAAGATGCTTTATATGGTAGGTTTGAGGTTGGAGCTCTGTAGCAGGCCACTGGAGATCTTTCAATACAGCCCATGTAAACTACTATATAATCTCATTGAGCTTGCTTTGTACACAGGGGTATTATCATGCTGAAACTGTTTAAACTCCTTCAGTTTAAGTGAGGAATAAATGTAATTCTACCACATCCAAAGACATACAATTGTGTGCTTCTAACTTGGTGGTAACACTTCTGGAATGTGTCCCATGTGGTTTGTGTGTCCAATGTGGTTTGTGGATTATTTTATACTTTATATATACATTTTGAATGTTGACAGGTAAATAACTGTCATGAAGAATGTGTTTTTAATGGCAGTATACGCAACTGCTAGGAAGCGCTAGAGTTCTTTATATAATTTTAAATGGGTTGGAAAATGTAGAATAAGATATGTATATTACTTTTGGTATCCATTTGATTATATAATGGCAAGGAATCTGTTTTGAATGTTTGGGGTTAGGGAGGTAAAATTTCTCTTGTGTAAATTATATATATATATATATATATATATATATATATATATATATATATATATATATATATATATATATATATAAGGAATTTTGGGTAGTATTATCATTGTTGATTATTTTATGTAATTAATAATGGATAGCTCTGATAGCTCTGATCCAAAATATGAGTGCTCATGAGGATATGTAGGGTCTGGATTGCAATGTCATATAAGTTCATGGTGAAGTGGGCAGATAATGGATTTGATCCAGTTTATAGAGTAATTGTAGTGTTTGCAGTATTGGTCTGGATAGTCTCTTTTATTGAGGCTATAACATCCACCACTCTACTGGGTAAGCTTCTATAAGATTTTGGAGTGTCTGTGGGAATTTGTGCACATTCACTCAAAGAAGCATTTGTAAGGTTAGATACCAACATTGGAACATAAGGGCTGGCAATCGACATTACAATTATTCCCAGAGGTGTTCATTTGGGTTGAGGTCAGGGCTCATGTGTAGACCTCTGGAGTTTCTCTACTGCAAACTCATCAAACCATGTTTTGTGGCTTTTTACACAAGGGCATAGTCATTCTGGAACAGTAAATGGCCTTCCCCACTGGTGCCACAAAGGAATAATTAAAAAAAGTCTCTTTGTGCTGTAGCATTAATTTGCTAACAGGCACAAACACTAAAATATATAACCCCAGGCCATTATCTGTCCTTTCTTCAAACAATACTGCAATACTGTCTCTATGTTTTCTGGTTGGTAATGTTCTTTGGCAGACACCAAAACCAGTTTGTCCATTAGACTGGCAGACAGCAAAGTCACTACATTTATGGAATGGCACATTCCACTGTTAATGTTAATTTATGGAGATTACTTGGCAGTTCTTTTCATTTACATGGAGGCCGTGGGTCCGGCTAAAACACCTGAAATCAATCAATGAAAGGGATGTCCACATGCATTTGGTCAAATAGTGTATTTTAAAAATGTCAGAGAGGCTGGCAAATTGCATCCAGCTACACTATACTGTATTCACCCTGCAGTGTTTCTTTCATACTTTCTTACTTCAGTTTGCTTGAAGTTTCTTTTATGTCAGAAGAAAATGTCCTATGTACTGTACAGTATATTCTAAGGTGGAGTGTGGAGGGAGAAGTACTTTTTTTTTTATAATAAAGGCACTAAAATATAAAACACATGAGTATTAAATAAATCCATCACAACTGAATTTGAAGCTTTTATTGTTTTTAGAAAGATTATTAAGTACTGTAAAGCATAGAAATAACACTTTCTTAACTCAACATATTTAAGTGAGAAAGCTATAATAATAGTACAGTAAGTAAAAGCATGTAGTTGACAAAATATACATTACAGTTTCAAAGTATTTCATTACTACTTTACACCACTAGTACACATATGCTGGGACTCTAATAAGATTAAGACTGGAAGGTTCTATAATGACATCTGCTTTCTAAAAATGTTAAATGAACTCTTGCAGAAGCCATTTATGCCCACTCTGTGGAAAAGTGGGCTAAAATAACCCCTGTAGGAGTTAATTTAACGCTGGTAATTTTACTGTGTAGTTGAGACTGCTACATCGTTTATATTGACGGGGAAGTGAGGAAACCTGCCATTTCTTTTTCCGAATGAGAATAAAAGCCAGTTATATTCGGATAAAGTCCTGGCCATGCATCATGTATCACAGCACTGAACCAAAAAATAAGTTTAGAGATAGAACTGAATGCTGCATTGCAGAAGCAGCATTGTTTCTGAATGAACTGTATTATTTGTGAAATGGGTCGATGGTTCATCATGGAATTCACTACCAAATCTTATAGGTGTTGATTTTTAATAACTTTTCCACCATGGCCATGAGGAAAGTTCACTTTAGGGTTTCTGAGTCATGCAGAGCAGTTCGGAAAAAACATTATCCCCATCCCTGTTTGGCAATTTAGCCTGCCTTTAGTACTTTTTTCTGGACTTTTGCAAGACAGTGATATATTTGGCATATACCAGGGCAGTCTCACCCCACAGCGTCACATATCGACGCTGTGGATGTTGCGTCGGACGGCGTCCACATCCGACGCCGAGGGTACCCCTTCGCCGCTTTTGACGAGAGACGGAACCTCCTTCGCCTCGCCGACGCAGATGGTTGAGAGCCCGTGTGCTACACTTTTCAACGCAGATCGCTGTCCTATACACTGAATAAAGTATTATCTATCATAATAAGTGTACAGGAATAATTTTTAAATTTCGAAAAATCCTGAAGATGTCCGTAGCCCTAACCCTAACCCTAACTCAAACCCTAACCCAAACCCTAACCCGAACCCTAACCCTAACCCAAACCCTAACCGTAACCCGCAAATGGGGTTCCGTCCATCTGCGTCAAAAAGCGGCGAAGGGTTTCCGTCCTCTCGTCAAAAGCGACGCGAAGGGGGTACCCTCGGCGTCGGATGTGGACGCCGTCCAACGCAACATCCACAGCGTCGATATGTGACGCTGTGGGGTGAGACTGTGTTGCATATACGTAGGTCCTCTTTCAACTCTCTTCTGCACCACTTTCAGGAATCACCTACATGTCATGATCTCAGGCAGCATTATGGAATCCCTCTCTTTCAAGCACATGAGCTGAGCATGGCTAAGGAAGTGAAGCGGAACATAGGCTGTCATGGTGGCTGGGGAGGGAGCAGTTATCCTGAGTGTCCTGACCTTCCATGGCTTTGAATGGTTCAGAGCACAGGCCCTATGTGACAAGTCATGATGTTGGACAGAGAACTCTCTGTCAGAAGTGATCTTCCTGGCATAGCACTGATTTGAGGCGAAGGCTACAGTCACATACCATGTGTGAGGAAGGAAACATTTGACAAAGAATGAATGCAGAAGAGAATACGGCAGTTACAATTCTAAGTTGTACAGAGAGAGGAGTTTTACTGCCATTATGCTGCAGCTCTTGAGATTAATAGCTTCAGCTGACCTTTTTAAGATCATTTATCATATTAACTTGTGCAGTTGAAAACTGCCAGAGCTGCTTCATCTCTGGAAAAAAGCTATCCAATTCCCATTGACTCCATTTATTTATCTATATCAATTTATTAGCACTATGTAAATGTCACATTCTGTTCTCAAATCGGATGGATACTTTAGATGTTCTGGTCAGTCTAAATATTTGTAAAGGACTCAACACTTCAGGGCTGAAAAGACTTCTGCTAGGGCAGTTTCCTTAGACAAGGTGATGACACCCAAGGTTACACCTCCAACTATGCAGCACAGCTCTCGGCTTGCTTTTGGGCCATGCGCTGTACTAACTGCCAAAAGGTCTGGAAGATTAAAACAGGCATTGAAAAGCCTGGAAGGCATTGGCAACCGACTAGAAAAGATTTTGACACACAGATGCTTCCCAAGGGAGCTTTATCTTGTGGCCTGTAGCTTTATTTAAATTGGGAAGGGCTACTTCAGTTCATAGTGCACTCACGGGAAGGGACCTACAGTGATTGAAGCTAATGACTCTGATAACCCCTTCTGACTAGGCCTGGCTGCCAAATGGATAATTGCAGAGGTTTAAACATTTGATTATCCAAAGATTACAGTAATAAACAGATGGTAATTGCTTGATTCATATGAATTACATTTAGAAAGCATGATTGTGCTGTACATGATGAAAAATAAAAGCATTCTGCCAATCTATCTTTTGTTTTTTTAAATGTCTAGGACTTTAATTAAACAGGGTAATCTGATTCTGGCAATCAATCCTCCAGTATTGGTGTCATTATATAATTATATAAATATATAAAAATTATATATCTTATCAATTTTCATATTGAACAGATCCTTGTCTTATTTGTCTCCTCAAATAATGCACTTTAGAGCAAATACACATAACTGTTGGTATACATACACCAGCACCAGTGTGTTTACATAGTGTCATCTTATAGCAGAGTCTTACTCTATATGTCAGTTTAACTCAAAACTATGGTACACAGAACACATGCAAACAAAAGCCTATGATCAAAGTAGAATTTTTTTGCCTTTATATGATTCCAGCAGTCCAAGTATATTTTTATACAGTAAACACAATAAACTCATCAGGATTTTAAGGGGACATTCAGGAGTTAAGCGATTAATTACCCTCATTTGATGTTGATAGTAATTATTTCAAAATAATTATAATTCATTACAAAAGAACCCAACTAGATTTCCCAATAAATACACAATTTAAATGAAGCCCTGATGGATAAATGTAAGAGTCAAATACACACTTTTTAAATAGCTTGATTACTAGGTTTTATTTACATATGAATTGTCTAATGTAGAATGCGTGAATGAATCAAAATCCAGCATGACTATTTATTATTTATGCAGTTAATTATTAATTATTAATCCAACATAAACAATATTAGCAATAAAATATCCTTCTCATTTATTTCCACTGTTGGAGATTTATCAGAGAACGACCGTCCCGCTGTAATTAAACCATAATGCCTAAAGCCATTATCTGTATGAAGTATCATAGTAGATGAATTATTGTAAGTAATCCTGTTGTTTCAGCTGAGCCAGACCCTGAGCTATTATTAGTTTGCTAGCTGAAAGGCATTTGATTCCAGAAAGACATCCATTTACACCTAGATTCTTATCCTGAAATCATGAAAACTAAATCAGTATGAAATATCAGACTAAATTATTAATTACTGCTCAGTAATCCCTGAGCAAAGAGGCACAGCTGTTTGAGGGAAGCCATCCTGTGTTTAAAACCTGCATAAACAAAGTGGCTTTAGCTGCTTGGGAAACTATTGTACATCAATTAATCATTCGTTATAAATGTGGCATGCAGAAAACCATCACAAAAACACAGCACATCAAACCAGGAGGTGGATGACCTACAAAAGCAGAACACCTCAACAAGTTTCACTCCTGTGAGCCAGAAACAAGAATTGGAGGCTACAATGCGCACATATTTATTAAAACTGGATAGCTGAATCCTGGTAAAAGCTAATCTTTTGTGCTATTTGGGTGAGTTTTTGTCAACGAGTGCCTTAGATTCTTATTCTTTGCTGATAGGATTGAAACAAAATATGGTCTTGTGCTACTACAGCCCAGTAAACCCCATGTTTTTTGAGTAAGTAATTAAATGCATTAATATATATATATATATATTTATGTCAGCTCAAATAGATCTGGCCATTTCCTCTGATATCTCTTACCAACAAAGTCTTTTATCCACAAACTGTCTCTTACAAAATGTTTCTAATTTTAGAGACAGTTCTGTTGCCAACATCCATGCATCAATCAAGTATTCTTTTTTTCACTAATGTTTGATATGAACATTCATTGAAGTGATTGACCTTTTTTTCTGGTAAATGTTAATGCACTCTTTTTACATGCCCATATTCTGCTCCTTGAAGCCTTCTTGTAGTAACTTTACTTCCAGTTCAATGACCACAATGCAGTAAAAAAAAAAAAAAAAAGCCAAATAGAATCATACATTGTTTGTGAGAAAAACTGCAGTGGAATAAAAATAAATAAATAATAATAAAAAAAACAGAACAGCTTGAGTTTTGGGGCAAATAACCTGCAACCATAGTAAGCACAAATGATTCACTATCTAAACAAAGCTAATCTGACACTCTCCCAATCCAACCTGCTTAGTTTAACCCTCAGGTTTTGTGTCAGAATTCTTTTTCATTACCAACAAGTAATATCTGGTTTCAACTACCACCTTGCTGTACACTGCATTAGACAAACCAGTCGTCATTTTTACTAAAAGTGTTAGCTTACAATGAACTTGTTCCACTATAATTTTTTATCTAACTAATATATATATATATATATATATATATATATATATATATATATATATATATATATATATATATATAAAGCTATGACTAATGATGTCCAACAATTCTTAACATATCTTGGCTGTGAAAAGCTTTTGAACTAGAGGTTATAATAAGGCTTACTGGAAATAATTCTACTTTACAGCTATATACTTTTTTTACTTACTAACCCATTCTTAGCCAGTTAAAACCCTACTAGTCCTACAAAGAATATAAAAGAAAAAAATTAATGAATGAAGTTGCCATGTTAATTGTTGGTCAGATAATTCCAGATTTCATACAGACACTACTTGATATATAATATTTTTAATAGTTTTGGTTGTGGTATACTATCCAATATGCTTACTTTAGGGATTCTGACAAGTTTTAAGGGTAACCTTAAAGTAATTTAATTTTTATTTTTAAACAAAGAGTCTTTGTTGGCCAGGGAGAATGAGAAGAATGTGTTGTAATTACAAAAAGATTAGAGATGAATAAAATGGATTAGTTATACAGTAGCATGAACACTATACTCGCCATAGATATGGTAATGTGCTATGAACACTGGATACTGAACTACTATGTGCATTTGCATGTCCTCTCTAATAGCCAGCTAAATTAACTGACAATAGAGATTAAGAATCTTTTGAAATATATTCTTTGCTGCTGATTTTTAAAATAGCCTTGTTTTCAGTACAACAAACTAAATGTGGCTCAGTACATGTCAACATTTTTCTTTTTTATCTCCACTCATTGGACCAGAAGCAAGCCCAAAGTGGAACTTATTACCTGCTCATACTATTGGAAATGTATAAATAAGATCTTTATTAAAAAACCAGCTCATTCGCAGTGTAAAACCCGTGTAAGCCTACAGAAAAGATGCAAAGAGCATTTATATTAAATGTAAAATATAAATAAGTGGTGCGCTTTTCTACCCATTGGTGGGGACAGAGGGACCGAGCTGGAAAGGATGTGCTGCAAGCTACAGCAGGATAGAGAGGGAAATGTGATGACTAGTAAGAAGAGTGTGTTGAGAAGATTGAGGGAGTATTTTGAGCAGCTGATGAATTAGGAAAATGAGAGAAAGAGAAGGTTGGATGATGTAGAGATGGGAAAGCAAAAAAAGTGGATAGGAATAGTAGCCAGGCTGAAAGAATAGGTGACCATCTGTGAGCAACAGTATGGTTTCATGCCAAGGAAGAGCACCACAGACACACTATTTGAGTTGAGAATGTTGATAAAGTATAGAGAAGGTCAGAAGGAGTTGCATTGTGTGTTGTGTGTTACACAATGTGTTTGGATCTAGAGAAAGCATATGACAGGGTGCTGAGAGAGGAGTTGTGGTATTGTATGTGGTCCGGTGTGTCAGAGAAGTATGTGAGGGTGGTGCAGGACATATATGAGGACAGTAGTGAACTGTGCAGGTGTAACAGTTCAAGGATTATCACCAAGGATCAGCTCTGAGCCCTTTCCTGTTTGCAGTGGTGATGGACAGGTTGATGGATGAGGACAGACAAGAGTCTCCATGGACTATGATGTTTGCGGATGATATTGTAATTTATGGCAAGTGTAGGGAGCAGGTTGAGATTAGCCTAAAGAGCTGGAGGTACATGCTGGAAAGAAGGGGAATAAAAGTAAGTAGAAGTAAGACAGGATACATGTGTGTGAATGAGAGGAAGGGCAGTGGAGTGGTGTGGTTGCAGAGAGAATAAGTGGAGAAGGTGGGTAAGTTTAGGTGCCTGGGGTCAACAGTGCAAAGTAATGGAGAGTGTGTTAGGGAAGTGAAGAAAAGAGTGCAGGCAGGGTGGGTGGAGAAGAGTGGCAGGAGTGATTTGTGATAGAAGAGTATCTGCAAGAGTGAAAGGGAACGTTCATAAGACTGTGGTGAGACCTGCAATGTTGTATGGTTTAGAGACAGTGGCATTGAGTAAAAGACAGGAGGTGGAGATAGAGGTAGAAGAGCTGAAGATGTTAAGATTTTCATTAGGAGGAACGATGATGGACAGAATTAGAAATTAGTTTATTAGAGGGACAACGCATGTAGGACATTTTGGAGACAAGGTAAGGGAGGCACGATTGAGATAGTTTGGAAATGTGCAGAAGAGGGACATGGGGTATATCGGTAGGAGAATGCTGAGGATGGAGCCACCAGGTAGGAGGAAAAGAGGAAGACCAAGGAGGAGATTAATGGATGTGGTGAGGGAAGACATGCAGGTAATTGGTTTGAAAGAGGCAAATGTAGAGGACGGGGGTATGGAGAGGGGTAATCTGCTGTGGTGACCCCTAATGGGAGCAGCCGAAAAAAGAAGAAGAAATATGTGGTGTGCTACAACAGCATAAGCACTTTTTCTTTTTTTTTTACCTTTTTGGGTTGAATTCATTCTAGATTAAACTTAAAAATATAAAAAAAGTATTTTGAAGCTTTTCTCTAATTTACAGTATTAAAAATCAGGACATTTAAACTCTTTTATCAAGTGTAGGCATTTGTTAGTATGTGAAAATCAGTAGGTTGTATACTTTAATTAATTGATTAATTAATTGATTAATTCATTCATTCATTCATTCATTTACATATTCATTGATCAGTATATTTACTGTATATATAATTATTTAGAACTATATTTATTTATAAGATTATTTATAATCATAGTGGTGGTGGATCTGAAGCATATCTCAAGAATGGTATGTTCAAAGAAGGATCACATCCTGGTTGTGGCAACAGTCCATCTAAAATATATATTTTAGAGTATATTTTAATATAAATTTAAATGAGATAATAGAGTCAAATACAATGCACAATGAACACATTTTTTTATATGAGTAACTTATAAGTTTTTGTTTTTTCACACAAAGGAAGTTTCCATATCAAAAATGGCAAGGTTTTGGATCATTGTGCCTAAACTAAGAGTGGAGATTAGATTAATAATGTTTCGGTAAATGCTGAAATGCCAGTGATACAATGCCAACCACATCTCTCTCTCTCTCTCTCTCTCTCTCTCTCTCTCTCTCTCTCTCCATATATATACAGTGGAACCCGCTTATCTCGACCTCGGTTATCTCGACAACCCTATTAAGTCGACGTTTTTGAAGTGGAACCGCCAAATTCTCGCTTTGTTTTAGCATTTTTTATCGGTTATGTCGATTCTTTTATGTCGCCGAACCCTGATATCTCGAGCACAAGGGGGGAAAAAGTTGCCATTTAACATCGGTTATCTCGGTGCAGCCGCAGAAGAACTCGCGGAAGTGGCGGAAAAATCAAGGCTTACAGCTGCTACAGGTGTTGTACTGTATACTAGTGAATCTCTGCTGTTAGTTAGTGCACATATGCCTTTTGTTGTTAAATGTTATGCGATAAACCGGAGGCGAAAGTAGAAGCGCGGCGCTGAACAGCACACGGGAGAACGTGGGATGAGCAGCAAAAGCATAGAATGAACATCGGCAGGATCGGGGGGGAATCCGCGGTGCGCTTTAGGAAGAAAAGAGCAGCCGTTGAGAGAGTGCCGGTGGGAAGACACATACCGGGATACACATGAGCGATAACAACGACCACCGTGAACCAACATATACCAACAATAACGGACGGCGAGGGTGTGGAAGTTTAAATAGGAGCTGGTGATGATGCTAAACGAGCACCATATGTGCGCGATTGAAGCCGGGAGCTTCAGAGAAAGCGGCCGAGAAAGCACCTGACACGCTGAAGGGGGCCGAAGGGGGCGTGGCAGGTGGATTCCTGACAGATAAACATGTACTGTATGTATATTTATAGCATGCCTTCATCAAACAAATCACGGCAACGCTGTTGTGTAAAAAAACCCTTCAAAAGCACGTGCATGCACATTCTCATTTATTAACGCACATCATGTACATAAAGAAATTTCAAACACGTTAATATACTGCCGCCATTTTGATTTTCGTTTAACCTCGATCATTGGTTATCTCGATGCTTTTTTGCGACCCCCTAGGACATCGACATAACTGGGTTCCACTGTATGTATATATATATATATATATTTGTGTTTGTTTTAACGTAACGTAATGTAATGATCATTCTTTACTCCCTTCGTAAATCTCCCATCAAAAAATAATTCACCAGTTGTGATTTGAGTTACAATAAATAATGTGACATGTGCATTGCTGTGTAATTTAGTGATCCAAAAATAGTCAAAGACAAAATTTTGCCACAGTAAGAATGTCACCCCTGCTGCAGAGTTTCTCTAAATGCCACCAATAGACGGAATATATATATATAAATGATTTTGATGATCTGATCCGATAACACAAGTAAACACAACATGCAGTTTTTTAATGAAGGTCTTTATTATTGAGGGAAAACAAAATCCAAAACTACATGGCCCTGTGTGAAAAAGTGTTTGCCTGCTGTTGAAACTTGGGTTTATCACACCTGAGTTCAATTTCTCTTCCCACACCCAGGCCTGATTACTGCCACACCTGTTCACAATCAAGAAATCTCTTAAATAGGACCTGCCTGACAAAGTGAAGTAGACCAAAAGATCCTCAAAAGCTAGATATCATGCTGAGATCCAAAGAAATTCAGAAACAAATAAGAAAGAAAGTAATGGAGATCTATCAGTCTGGAAAAGGTTATAAAGCCATTTCTAAAGCTTTGGGACTCCAGCGAACCACAGTGAGAGCGATATTATTTACAAATGCCAAAGACATGGAACAGTGGAGAAACTTCCCAGGAGTGGCTGGCCGGCCAAAATTTTCATAAGAGCACAGTGACAACTCATCCAAGGCTCCACAACAACATCCAAAGAACTGCAGGCCTCACTTGCCTCAGTTAGGGTCAGTGTTCATGACTCCACTATAAGAAAGAGACTGGGCAAAAATGGTCTGCATGGCAAAGTTTCAATACGAAAACCGCTGCTGAGCAAAAAGAACATAAAGGCTTGTCTCAGGTATGCCAGAAAACAGTTTAAATTCAGTTTAAATTCGGTATGGTTCGGGGAAGGAAATGTAAAACATAAAATTTCCTTTTTTTATAATTTTTATTAACGCAGTTTATATTTACTACCATTATTGTGATCAACATTCGCACACATTAAATTTTTACAACAATTTCAAATCAAATGCCTGCTTGTTTAAATATTTTATAAAAATTTAATGGAATATTTAAATTAATGCAGTACACTTTTTATTATATTGATTAAACTGAATAATCAATTAAATTGGCACAAATTAAATAGATTTAATAAAATTAAATAAAAGAAATTTTTTTTAGTTTACGTTTGTTAGATCCCACTTGGGTAATACAGATGTGTGTGTTTTACATTTAATATAACGATCTCAAGTGATCTCGAATTTGAACTTTGTTCTGCACATAAAAAGTATTGCATGTGATCCAAGCCAGCATTCCAATTTATCCCAAAGGTGTTCTTTTGGGTTGAGGTCAAAGATCTCCCATGTAAATCATATCTTCATGGAACTCACTTTATTCAGAGCGGCATTGTAATGCTGGAATAGTTTTAGGTCTCCACAGTCATAGAACAGCAAGCATTATACATAACTGTCATGCTACATTGGCATTCAATTCACATGAACCAAAATCTACAGTATATTCAATATATACTCTAAATTCCAGGCCTACAGTATAAACTCTGCAGTTCCACCTAAAAATAAAAGTGCCTATCTGTGTTTTCTTTTTGTTTCCTATTATTTTTTCTGAACCAGTTTCAAATCGAAAAAGTTTATCAAGTCAAATTAAAAATAGAATACCTTGGACTGTGGAGCATGTGCATTGACAGGCTTTTCACAACCCTTCAAGGCGGGAGGTGGAATGAAAAGCAATGAAATACTGTAAGGATCATAAAATGTTGAAATTATAATACAATAACAAAAATCTGATTGATATTAGGGAAACAATATACGTTTAAGTACATCAGAATGTACTGCTACCTTCCACATTAAAATCTTTTATTTGGTCCCTTTTCTAACTTTCATGCTTTTCTATGCTTTTGCTTCTTCCATAGAAACAGATTGTTTTACATTGTGGCACGACACATATTTTTCTCAGATGGAGCCCCTGAACGGGTTTAGGTGAGAAAACAGTGAGACTGTGTTAATTTTTGACAGGGGAATGTTTCCTCTGCAGCCACACAGGCAGATGTTACATTACACCAAATGGATCCAATTGAGTGCACTGATCAGACCTTCATTAGACATAATACATATTATTAATCCATGTGGATTTTCTGTAAAAAAAAATGCAACCCTTAAGGAGCAGCAGAGTTATCATTTTAATTAGAAAGCGATTAACTGAAAAACTGTGACAGAGAAAAGCAGAAGAAAATAATGAGAACACAAAAGGCAAAGGTTAATGGGACACAGTTAGGTAGGCCGAGACAGACAACTTTCATTTCACAGTCACGCAAGAAATGTGGAACATTCAGGCTTTGCATGTACAACTCATTTTAAAAATCAGAGATTCAAAAATACGATTAACAGAAGGTCAATTTTGTAAGGTCATAATTCTCTCTAACAAAAGATAAAAGCAAAGACTTGGAGAAGTCCTTTAGAGGAAATGCTGATTGGTGCCACCAGAAGACTGATTAAGGCAATCAAACCTTACATGAACAGTGAAAGCCTAATTGTTTTATCTTTCATATACTTTACACTAAAACAGACATGTTTGAGTTATGAGAAACATGATTGAAAAAAGCCAGTACCAAAAAAAAGCATCTGATCATTTTTTTGATCAGTCAGTTTTATAATCTAACAACTGCCAACTTTGAAATACAAGGCTAAATGATCACCTTGATTTCTTGCTTGATGTATCCCCTAAAAAGAAAGAAATATTCTTTGTAGATACAGTAGATTTGATTAGACCTGGAATTCTGTCTGATGGTAGAAGGCCATCTTTAGCTAAATCAGTGAGTAAGATTGATAATACAAATGAGTCATCAGTATTGACTGCGGTTCATTCCTTCACTGGATTCATCAAACCAATTAAAAAAAGGCAAATCTTTGTAGCAGTGCAGGAAAGTTATCATTTTACAATTAATTTATTTTATAATGTAATGTGGATCCATAATTTGTGTTTGTTTTAACGTAACGTAATGTAATGATCATTCTTTACTCCCTTCGTAAATCTCCCATCAAAAAATAATTCACCAGTTGTGATTTGAGTTACAATAAATAATGTGACATGTGCATTGCTGTGTAATTTAGTGATCCAAAAATAGTCAAAGACAAAATTTTGCCACAGTAAGAATGTCACCCCTGCTGCAGAGTTTCTCTAAATGCCACCAATAGATGGAAACAATAAAATAAATGTTATGTTTCAGAAGCAGTCATTTTAAACGACTGGCTTGCTAACATTAATTAGTAGTGCTTGTAAAAGCACTACTCTTACAATGCTGTGGCTGACTAGCCAAAATTCGGCGCTTTACTGTTCCCGCATTTTTTGTCCCAGCACCACGGGTGATACCTTAAAACGTGCGGGCGGTTTGCGAGACGTGAGGTTTTAAACGTCGAATCATTCGCCACGTCCGTTTTCGATCACGTGACGAAAACGCGGTTTTCGGTTTATTATTATTAGTAGTGCTTGTAAAAGCACTACTCTTACAATGCTGTGGCTGACTAGCGAAAATTCGGCGATTCACTGTTCCCGCAGTTTTGTCCCAGCACCACGGGTGATACCTTAAAACGTGCGGGCGGTTTGCGAGACGTGAGGTTTTAAACGTCGAATCATTCGCCACGTCCGTTTTCGATCACGTGACGAAAACGCGGTTTTTCGGTTTATTATTATTAGTAGTGCTTGTAAAAGCACTACTCTTACAATGCTGTGGCTGACTAGCGAAAATTCGGCGATTCACTGTTCCCGCAGTTTTTGTCCCAGCACCACGGGTGATACCTTAAAACGTGCGGGCGGTTTGCGAGACGTGTGGTTTTAAACGTCGAATCATTCGCCCCGTCCGTTTTCGATCACGTGACGAACACGCGGTTTTTCGGTTTATTATTCTTATTATAATTATTCTTCTTACTTCTTCCGCCGATTTTCGGCAATTAATGCGGGTCGTACCGTATATCCCAGCACCACGGGTGATACCTCAAAACGTGCGGCCTGTTCGTGTGAGGTGTGCTATTACTTTTATAAGGAATCCGCCCGCACGTTTTCGCTCACGTGACGAAAACGTGCGAAATTTTTCCCATAGACAATGAATGGGGAACAACTTTCGATCGTCATATCTCGGCCCTCGAGCGTCCGACATGCACGTATGGCATATCGACTCGTAGGGGGTCCGGAGCGGGTCGCGAATGTATGGTTCCGGAATTCCGGATCCGCTCGGAATTCCGGGAATTCCGGCTCAAACAGGCCCCATAGAGAATGAATGGGGAAAACGGACGAAAAATCCCTGCTCGGCCGGTGTTCGCCCGACACGCGTTTTCGACGTATCCACCCGTCCGGGGTCCGGGGCCGATCGCAACGATGCCACCCGCTTTGTCGAATACCCCCGGCAAGGTGGGGCAAAGGCAAAACCTCAAAATTTCTAGATTACAAGAGATCTATTCCGTTTTTTGGCTTTTTAAGGCCACCCTTTCACCCGACACGCAAATACGGCATATCCCCTCGTCCGGCCTGGCCTCCCGGACGTCCCAGTATTTCGGAATTTTAGACCCCAGGGGGCAATAGCTAGGGGGCAAAAAGTGCCCCATTGAAAATGAATGGGGAATTTAAAGATCGAGCCGCGGCTCGGCCCTCGAGCGTCCGACATGCACTTATGGCATATCAACTCGTAGGGGTCCGGAGCGGGTCGCGAATGTATGGTTCCGATTCCGGATCCGCTCGAATTCGGGAATTCCGGCTCAAACAGGCCCCATAGAGAATGAATGGGAATCCGAGCCGCCGCGGATCGGCCGGCGTTCGCCCGACACGCTCGTACGACGTATCGTCTCGTCCGGGGCGGAGCCCGGATCGCGCCGTATGCCCCGTCCGTCGGATACCCCGAACGACGAGCAGGGGGGGCAATTGATCTCCCCCATAGAAATGAATGGGAAATCAGCTCTCATTCACATACATTGACACACACAGAGTGAATGAGCCAGGGGAAAGCACACAGGCCCCAGGCATGCCATACATCGATTTAAACAGCCCGGGTGGGAGAATTGCATCATGGGAGATGCTAAAACCCCATAAGGAATAGGGGGGGGGCTAAAAAGACAGGAAGGGCACATATCAACGGACTCGGCCCGGCGTGGGGAGTCGCGTCGCGGGTCGTACGGTGACGTCACGTGACGTCACATCAAGCCACGCCCACACCATTAGCCCGAATAAGGCGAAAACCGACGCCGAAAACGGGCGTGCGATACGTCAAACGCTCAGCAAGGCGGGGGAAGTCTAACCCCGGGCGAATTTCGCACGTCACGTGACGTCATAGGCCACGCCCACCGCGCAAACCTATCGGCTTCCCGCGTCGCCGAACCCGCTCCGACCCGGACGTGTCACGCGTCGAACCGCTCGGCACGGTCCCGGGAACCTCCGGCGGAGCGCCGTTTCAACCGCGTTTCGCCACGTGGCGCCACGTGGGCGGAACGCGAAAACGAAAACGGCAAACCTCGGGCTGCACGGGCGTGCGACACCTCCGATCGCTCGGCACGGCGAGGGGAGCGGGACGCCGCGTCTCGCGACGACGTCACGTGACGTCACTGGCCACGCCCCCTCGAAAAAAAAGGCCACAAACGTGCGTGCCGGGTATCGAAACGGTCGTCTCTCCGAGTACGGTCGCATCCGGTTGTCACTAAAACGATCGGCACTAAAGGCGCAGACACTGCGTGTAGCGTTTTGCACCGGCAAGCACTACTCACATTTTCTTCAGGAAATGTCCGTTCTAGTTCTTTATAATTATTCTTCTTACTTCTTCGCGATTTTTCGGCTTGTCCCGCAGTTTTCGTCCCAGCACCACGGGTGATACCTCAAAGCGTGCGGCCTGTTCGTGTGAGGTGTGCTATTACTTTTATAAGGAATCCGCCCGCACGTTTTCGCTCACGTGACGAAAACGTGCGAAATTTTTCCCATAGACAATGAATGGGGAACAACTTTCGATCGTCATATCTCGCCCTCGGCGTCCGACATGCACTTATGGCATATCAACTCGTAGGGGTCCGGAGCGGGTCGCGAATGTATGGTTCGAATTCGGATCCGCTCGAATTCGAATTCCGGCTCAAACAGGCCCCATAGAGAATGAATGGGAAAGCGGACGAAAAATCCCTGCTCGGCCGGTGTTCGCCCGACACGCGTTTCGGCATATCCAACCGTCCGGGGTCCGGGGCGATCGCAACGATGCCACCCGCTGTCGAATACCCCCGGCAAGGTGGGGCAAAGGGGCAAAAACACTCAAAATTTCTAGATTACAAGAGATCTATTCCGTTTTTTGGCTTTTTAAGGCCACCCGTTCACCCGACACGCAAATACGGCATATCCCCTCGTCCGGCCTGGCCTCCCGGACGTCCCAGTATTTCGGAATTTTAGACCCCAGGGGCAATAGCTAGGGGCAAAAGTGCCCCATTGAAAATGAATGAGGAATTTAAATATCGAGCCACGGCTCGGCCCTCGAGCGTCCGACATGCACTTATGGCATATCAACTCGTAGGGGTCCGGGCGGGTCGCGAATGTATGGTTCGAATTCCGGATCCGCTCGGAATTCCGGAAATTCCGCGTCAAACGGGCTCCCATAGAGAATGAATGGGGAATCCGTGCCGCCGCGGATCGGCCGGCGTTCGCCCGACACGCTCGTACGACGTATCGTCTCGTCCGGGCGGAGCCGGATCGCGCCGTATGCCCCGTTCGTCGGATACCCCGAACGACGAGCAGGGGCAATTGATCTCCCCATAGAAATGAATGGGGAACAAATTTCGATCGTCATATCTCGCCCTCGGCGTCCGACATGCACTTATGGCATATCAACTCGTAGGGGTCCGGAGCGGTCGCGAATGTATGGTTCGAATTCCGGATCCGCTCGAATTCGGGAATTCCGGCTCAAACAGGCCCCATAGAGAATGAATGGGGAACAAATTTCGATCGTCATATCTCGGCCCTCGGCGTCCGACATGCACTTATGGCATATCAACTCGTAGGGGTCCGGAGCGGTCGCGAATGTATGGTTCGAATTCCGGATCCGCTCGAATTCGGGAATTCCGGCTCAAACAGGCCCCATAGAGAATGAATGGGGAACAACTTTCGATCGTCATATCTCGGCCCTCGGCGTCCGACATGCACTTATGGCATATCAACTCGTAGGGGTCCGGAGCGGTCGCGAATGTATGGTTCGAATTCCGGCTCAAACAGGCCCCATAGAGAATGAATGGGGAACAACTTTCGATCGTCATATCTCGCCCTCGGCGTCCGACATGCACTTATGGCATATCAACTCGTAGGGGTCCGGAGCGGTCGCGAATGTATGGTTCGAATTCCGGATCCGCTCGAATTCCGGATCCGCTCGAATTCGAATTCCGGCTCAAACAGGCCCCATAGAGAATGAATGGGGAACAAATTTCGATCGTCATATCTCGCCCTCGGCGTCCGACATGCACTTATGGCATATCAACTCGTAGGGGTCCGGAGCGGTCGCGAATGTATGGTTCGAATTCCGGATCCGCTCGAATTCCGGATCCGCTCGAATTCCGGATCCGCTCGAATTCCGGATCCGCTCGAATTCGAATTCCGGCTCAAACAGGCCCCATAGAGAATGAATGGGGAACAACTTTCGATCGTCATATCTCGGCCCTCGGCGTCCGACATGCACTTATGGCATATCAACTCGTAGGGGTCCGGAGCGGGTCGCGAATGTATGGTTCGAATTCCGGATCCGCTCGAATTCGAATTCCGGCTCAAACAGGCCCCATAGAGAATGAATGGGGAACAACTTTCGATCGTCATATCTCGCCCTCGGCGTCCGACATGCACTTATGGCATATCAACTCGTAGGGGTCCGGGCGGGTCGCGAATGTATGGTTCGAATTCCGGATCCGCTCGAATTCGGGAATTCCGGCTCAAACAGGCCCCATAGAGAATGAATGGGGAACAACTTTCGATCGTCATATCTCGCCCTCGGCGTCCGACATGCACTTATGGCATATCAACTCGTAGGGGTCCGGAGCGGGTCGCGAATGTATGGTTCGAATTCCGGATCCGCTCGAATTCGGGAATTCCGGCTCAAACAGGCCCCATAGAGAATGAATGGGGAACAACTTTCGATCGTCATATCTCGCCCTCGGCGTCCGACATGCACTTATGGCATATCAACTCGTAGGGGTCCGGAGCGGTCGCGAATGTATGGTTCGAATTCCGGATCCGCTCGAATTCGAATTCCGGCTCAAACAGGCCCCATAGAGAATGAATGGGAAAGCGGACGAAAAATCCCTGCTCGGCGGTGTTAGCCCGACACGCGTTTCGGCATATCCAACCGTCCGGGGTCCGGGGCGATCGCAACGATGCCACCCGCTGTCGAATACCCCGGCAAGGTGGGGCAAAGGGCAAAACCCTCAAAATTTCTAGATTACAAGAGATCTATTCCGTTTTTGGCTTTTAAGGCCCCTGTTCACCCAAAAACTTGCGTGCGGTATCGAAACGCTCGTCTCTCCGAGTACGCTCCGCGCCTCTAGCGTTCGGCACTAAAACCGAAACGCCTCTTGCCCCGGGTTAGCGGACGGAGCGAGGTTTCGTGCACCGGCAAGCACTACTCACATTTTCTTCAGGAAATGTCCGTTCTAGTTCTTTATAATTATTCTTCTTACTTCTTTCGCCGATTTTCGGCGCGTAACTTGTCCCGCAGTTTTCGTCCCAGCACCACGGGTGATACCTCAAAGCGTGCGGCCTGTTCGTGTGAGGTGTGCTATTACTTTTATAAGGAATCCGCCCGCGCGTTTTCGCTCACGTGAGCGTGCGAAATTTTTCCATAGACAATGAATGGGGAACAAATTTCGATCGTCATATCTCGCCCTCGGCGTCCGACATGCACTTATGGCATATCAACTCGTAGGGGGTCCGGGCGGGTCGCGAATGTATGGTTCGAATTCCGGATCCGCTCGAATTCGAATTCCGGCTCAAACAGGCCCCATAGAGAATGAATGGGAAAGCGGACGAAAAATCCCTGCTCGGCGGTGTTAGCCCGACACGCGTTTTCGATGTATCCACCCGTCCGGGGTCCGGGGCGATCGCAACGATGCCACCCGCTGTCGAATACCCCGGCAAGGTGGGGCAAAGGGCAAAACCCTCAAAATTTCTAGATTACAAGAGATCTATTCCGTTTTTGGCTTTTAAGGCCCCTGTTCACCCGACACGCAAATCGGCATATGCCTCGTCCGGCCTGGCCTCCCGGACGTCCACATATTTTTCGAATTTTAGACCCCAGGGGCAATAGCTAGGGTTAGTGCCCCATTGAAAATGAATGAGGAATTTAAATATCGAGCCACGGCTCGGCCCTCGGCGTCCGACATGCACTTATGGCATATCAACTCGTAGGGGGTCCGGGCGGGTCGCGAATGTATGGTTCGAATTCCGGATCCGCTCGAATTCCGGATCCGCTCGAATTCGAATTCCGGCTCAAACAGGCCCCATAGAGAATGAATGGGGAATCCGAGCCACCGCGGATCGGCCGGCGTTCGCCCGACACGCTCGTCTGACGTGTCGTCTCGTCCGGGCGGAACCGGATCGCGCCCGTCGCCCCGTCCGTCGGATACCCCGGAACGACGAGCAGGGGGGGCAATTGATCTCCCCCATAGAAATGAATGGGAAATCAGCTCTCATTCACATACATTGACACACACAGAGTGAATGAGCCAGGGAAAGCACACAGGCCCCAGGCATGCCATACATCGATTTAAACAGCCGGGTGGGAGAATTGCATCATGGGAGATGCTAAAACCCCATAAGAAATGGGGGAGGGGGGGGGAGGGGCTAATAAGCGGGGGTCTAAAAAAAGACAGGAAGGGGACGTGTGACATATCAACGGACTCGGCCCGGCGTGGGGAGTCGCGTCGCGGGTCGTACGGTGACGTCACGTGACGTCACAACAAGCCACGCCCACACCATTAGCCAGAATAAGGCGAAAACCGGCGCCCTCGGCGGGCGTGCGATACGTCAAAACGCTCGGCAAGGCGGGGGGAGCAGAACCCGCCCGTCACGTGACGTCATAGGCCACGCCCACCACGCAAACCCATCGGCTTCCTGCGTCGCCGAACCCGCTCCGACCCGGACGTGTCACGCGTCGCACCGCTCGGCACGGTCCCGGGAACCTCCGGCGGAGCGCCGTTTCGACGCCGCGTTGCGCCACGTGACGCCACGTGGGCGGGAACGCGTGAAAAACGGAAAACGGCAAACCTCGGGCTGCACGGGCGTGTCACACCTCCGATCGCTCGGCACGGCGAGGGGAGCGGGACGCCGCGTCTCGCGACGCCGCCGCGTGACGTCATTGGCCACGCCCCCTCGGGAAAAAAGGCCAAAAACTTGCGTGCCGGGTATCGAAACGCTCGTCTCTCCGAGTACGGTCGCATCCGGTTGTCACTAAAAACGATCGGCACTAAAGACGCAGACACTGCGTGTAGCGTTTTGCACCGGCAAGCACTACTCACATTTTCTTCAGGAAATGTCCCGTTCTAGTTAATATTACATTGCCAGCCTACCTGAGTGGCCTTGTAGTTACTGAGTTACAAATATACCACTCATGTTAATGAAAATTATCCTCAATATTTAGGTAACACATTGCCACTATTATTATATACCAAGCTTGTGTCTGTTTATATGACCCTATTACCTTCATGAGACCCGATTGCCCTGATTGATGACAACCAGATGTCGAGAAGAGTTCCTTTATAGATTTCAGCTAAGATTTTATTGGCATAATGTCATCCACTGTGACACGTAATAATCTTAAAGACTGCTGGTTGCAGAACAGGTTCAAGTCCAGTTCAGCAGCACTGTGAAAACACCTAACTATTTCTCCAAACAAGAGACAGTTGAATAGAACATCACAAATCACAAAGCTGATCTGGAACTTGCCTGCACTTCACTATACTCCTTGATATCCAAGGGTGGAATCTTACAAATTCTAAGTCAAGCACAGCTACTAGGTGCTCTCATGTGCTCTGTAGGGAGGTGTGTTAGAAACTGGAACAGAGGAAAAATCTGGCCATACCAAAAGTCAGACAGGATGAGATTATATCTTTTTGCACTGAGGGCTCATCATATGTAACACTCAAAAGCAGGTAGATAAGATGTTAAATCTCTCTTACCTCTGTACTGCTATGAATGAAAAAAACAAAACAATTAAAAAACAACTGTATGATAGATTGCAGAAAGGGCAAAAGCATAGGTGAAGACTCACTGCAATTCCAATCAACTGTAGACACACAGTGCACAGAACATTGGGACCTATTCATAATAAATGCTTAGGATTAGGCTGAGGGAGAGAAGCCGCCCTGAATTCTCTCACACTCTTGCTAATGGCAGTTTGCTTGCAGCAACCAATTAACTATTTAATTGGAGATTCTGAGCCATGTTGGACCCCCCCATAGTGTCTGCTGTTTTGGTGACTGCAGGGGGAGTTGGAACCAACCAATTCTGAATATCCCATTCATTTTGTTTTAAAACATATTTGTTTAGTGGTCAAAGATCCACTACAAGAAACAATGATTCATCAAATATTAACTCAGTGGAAAACGAATCTGTAGACTGGGCATGTATTACAAGCTGATTTAGTTTCTTGATTATGCATTTTTTTTAATTGAGGTTGTAGTGTACAAGTATGTTCAGCAAATAGTGAAAAAAATAAATTCTACAACATTGGCAAGGCAAATGTATGCTCATGGTATATATGTTTAAACATGATGCTTTTCACTGCGATGCTGCACACATCAGTAGTGCTGTACCTATAGTGTATCGTATGTGTCCAAGTCCTACCACCTACTTTAATACACACATCTCCCCTACTAGTCACATCATGGCTAAATATGTTGAAAGAAAATAGACACTTGTCTACGGTATGACAGGTATCTTGTCCAATGATCGGTAAGTGTTCCATTTGCAAATTATACCTATCTTTTCAGGTTTGTCTGAATTGTTGCAGGAAAACACATTAACAAATCCGAAAACACAACAATTCAGACAAACCGAAAAAGGTAGGTATAGTTTGTGAATAGAACACTTACCTTACACCGGTGTACAAAGTGTAGCTCATAGCCAAACGCCGGCTCAAACAGGCCCCATAGAGAATGAATGGGGAAAACGGACGAAAAATCCCTGCTCGGCCGGTGTTCGCCCGACACGCGTTTTCGATGTATCCACCCGTCCGGGGTCCGGGGCCGATCGCAACGATGCCACCCGCTTTGTCGAATACCCCCGGCAAGGTGGGGCAAAGGGGCAAAAACCTTCAAAATTTCTAGATTACAAGAGATCTATTCCGTTTTTTGGCTTTTTAAGGCCCCCTGTTCACCCGACACGCAAATACGGCATATGCCCTCGTCCGGCCTGGCCTCCCGGACGTCCACATATTTTTTTCGAAATTTTAGACCCCAGGGGGCAATAGCTAGGGTTAGTGCCCCATTGAAAATGAATGAGGAATTTAAATATCGAGCCACGGCTCGGCCCTCGAGCGTCCGACACGCACGTACGGCATATCCACTCGTAGGGGATCCGGATCCGCTCGGAATTCCGGGAATTCCGCGTCAAACGGGCCCCCATAGAGAATGAATGGGGAATCCGAGCCACCGCGGATCGGCCGGCGTTCGCCCGACACGCTCGTACGACGTATCGTCTCGTCCGGGGCGGAACCCGGATCGCGCCCGTACGCCCCCCGTCCGTCGGATACCCCCGGAACGACGAGCAGGGGGGGCAATTGATCTCCCCCATAGAAATGAATGGGAAATCAGCTCTCATTCACATACATTGACACACACAGAGTGAATGAGCCAGGGGAAAGCACACAGGCCCTAGGCATGCCATACATCGATTTAAACAGCCCGGGTGGGAGAATTGCATCATGGGAGATGCTAAAACCCCATAAGAAATGGGGGGGGGAGGGGCTAATAAGCGGGGGTCTAAAAAGACAGGAAGGGACGTGTGACATATCAACGGACTCGGCCCGGCGTGGGGAGTCGCGTCGCGGGTCGTACGGTGACGTCACGTGACGTCACAACAAGCCACGCCCACACCATTAGCCAGAATAAGGCGAAAAACCGACGCCCTCGGCGGGCGTGCGATACGTCAAAACGCTCGGCAAGGCGGGGGGAGCAGAACCCCGGGCGAATTTCGCCCGTCACGTGACGTCATAGGCCACGCCCACCACACAAACCCATCGGCTTCCTGCGTCGCCGAACCCGCTCCGACCCGGACGTGTCACGCGTCGCACCGCTCGGCACGGTCCCGGGAACCTCCGGCGGAGCGCCGTTTCGACGCCGCGTTGCGCCACGTGACGCCACGTGGGCGGGAACGCGTGAAAAACGGAAAACGGCAAACCTCGGGCTGCACGGGCGTGTCACACCTCCGATCGCTCGGCACGGCGAGGGGAGCGGGACGCCGCGTCTCGCGACGCCGCCGCGTGACGTCATTGGCCACGCCCCCTCGGGAAAAAAGGCCAAAAACTTGCGTGCCGGGTATCGAAACGCTCGTCTCTCCGAGTACGGTCGCATCCGGTTGTCACTAAAGCGATCGGCACTAAAGACGCAGACACTGCGTGTAGCGTTTTGCACCGGCAAGCACTACTCACATTTTCTTCAGGAAATGTCCCGTTCTAGTTAATATTACATTGCCAGCCTACCTGAGTGGCCCCTTGTAGTTACTGAGTTACAAATATACCACTCATGTTAATGAAAATTATCCTCAATATTTAGGTAACACATTGCCACTATTATTATATACCAAGCTTGTGTCTGTTTATATGACCCTATTACCTTCATGAGACCCGATTGCCCTGATTGATGACAACCAGATGTCGAGAAGAGTTCCTTTATAGATTTCAGCTAAGATTTTATTGGCATAATGTCATCCACTGTGACACGTAATAATCTTAAAAGACTGCTGGTTGCAGAACAGGTTCAAGTCCAGTTCAGCAGCACTGTGAAAACACCTAACTATTTCTCCAAACAAGAGACAGTTGAATAGAACATCACAAATCACAAAGCTGATCTGGAACTTGCCTGCACTTCACTATACTCCCTTGATATCCAAGGAGTGGAATCTTACAAATTCTAAGTCGAAGCACAGCTACTAGGTGCTCTCATGTGCTCTGTAGGGGAGGTGTGTTAGAAACTGGAACAGAGGAAAAATCTGGCCATACCAAAAGTCAGACAGGATGAGATTATATCTTTTTTGCACTGAGGGGCTCATCATATGTAACACTCAAAAGCAGGTAGATAAGATGTTAAATCTCTCTTACCTCTGTACTGCTATGAATGAAAAAAACAAAACAATTAAAAAACAACTGTATGATAGATTGCAGAAAGGGCAAAAGCATAGGTGAAGACTCACTGCAATTCCAATCAACTGTAGACACACAGTGCACAGAACATTGGGACCTATTCATAATAAATGCTTAGGATTAGGCTGAGGGAGAGAAGCCGCCCTGAATTCTCTCACACTCTTGCTAATGGCAGTTTGCTTGCAGCAACCAATTAACTATTTAATTGGAGATTCTGAGCCATGTTGGACCCCCCCATAGTGTCTGCTGTTTTGGTGACTGCAGGGGGAGTTGGAACCAACCAATTCTGAATATCCCATTCATTTTGTTTTAAAACATATTTGTTTAGTGGTCAAAGATCCACTACAAGAAACAATGATTCATCAAATATTAACTCAGTGGAAAACGAATCTGTAGACTGGGCATGTATTACAAGCTGATTTAGTTTCTTGATTATGCATTTTTTTTAATTGAGGTTGTAGTGTACAAGTATGTTCAGCAAATAGTGAAAAAAATAAATTCTACAACATTGGCAAAGCAAATGTATGCTCATGGTATATATGTTTAAACATGATGCTTTTCACTGCGATGCTGCACACATCAGTAGTGCTGTACCTATAGTGTATCGTATGTGTCCAAGTCCTACCACCTACTTTAATACACACATCTCCCCTACTAGTCACATCATGGCTAAATATGTTGAAAGAAAATAGACACTTGTCTACGGTATGACAGGTATCTTGTCCAATGATCGGTAAGTGTTCCATTTGCAAATTATACCTATCTTTTCAGGTTTGTCTGAATTGTTGCAGGAAAACACATTAACAAATCCGAAAACACAACAATTCAGACAAACCGAAAAAGGTAGGTATAGTTTGTGAATAGAACACTTACCTTACACCGGTGTACAAAGTGTAGCTCATAGCCAAAATGCTAGTATCCACTCACATTTTGTTGAGGTTTAATACAACATACTCCCTCATACATTATGCCAGGTAAGACAGTTTTGCTTAGTTGTTTAGATTTATGGGCAAGCAATACCAATACACATAATATATAAGACTGTACAAGAATGGTGGATTTTCCAGTTGCCTAGTGGTGTAATTTAATAAGGGTATAGGTAGATTCATTTTATTTAAAGCTCAAAAATTAAACAATAACACAAAGAAAACATATGAGAACCATGGAAGACAACATCCATGAAAGACAACCATGAAAGAAACTGTGAGGTGCAAGGTGAGACTTAAAAGCATGTGATAATCAACAGAGAATGTGATTCAGGTGCAAATGGTCATGTGACATGAATGATAGAGGTGCAGTGGCTTATAGTAAACATTGCAACAAGTTGGATGGCCATTGTGAAATGCTATCACCACACTGGGTATGGTCATGTTTTAAAATAAAAGCATTATATATATTAAAAAGTGAAGTTATTTAATATTACAACAGAAACTATACATACTTCTGTAATTATAGTGCCTTTCAAAAGAGCTCAGCTTTATTCAACTTTCTTACAGTCTTACATGGCATGCTGTGTTACATCACCGCCAATATATGATTCTGGAAGTCAAGTACAATATTAAAACAGGGTCTATGGTGTTTAAATGTAAAGTGTCCTAACATATGAAAGTATTTAATAAAGAAATAAATAACTGGATTGATTAAGATCTGAGATGTTTAGGTACAAATTATATGTACCAAATTCCTTGTGTGTGTCAACACACTTGGCCAATAAACCTGATTCTGATTCTGATTCTGATTTATAGAACAAAGAGATTCTCTGTAAGAAGGAATAACCCTGAAAACATATTTGTCAAATTTTCTCTTCCAGTTTTGGTTTTATTATATGGTATTCATTGGGCATTACAAGTAAGACAATGTGAATAGTATGTGCAGAGTGGGAAAAGCCTTACCATTATACTTTAATATGAGCTTTAAGTGGCTATGTGTATCTCAGTATAACATTATATATGATAGGATGTATCAAGGTGAAAGTGAGAGAAGTAATTATGCATTTGTTTAAACTGCCTTCGGTAATGATGCCTTAGTCATCACTGTGTCACTTAACTGATATCAGAGACGTTACGCATGTCTAATTCATTCACTGAGTTCAGGTTCATTAACTGAGCTCTCCATGAACATACTATTAACCAGGAGTCAACAAGAGATCTGTGTAATTTTGATCTTCAATCTCTGCAGAGAGCCATTTATCAAAAGCATTCTGATAAGAAGAAAAACAAAAACAATAAACAAAAACCGCTCAGTGTGTGGTGGCAAAGCAGGTGACAAGGAACATTTGATCATGCAGGGAAACTTTAGCATGCATTGTCCATGCCGGCACAAATTTTATTAACGCGCGATTAATGCAGCATGCATTTCTGTTTGACCATTTAAAAAAAATGTATAAGTAAATAAATGTAAAAGAGGCAAAATAAAAAACTTCAATACAACACACATTTATTCACGACATCCTTTCTTTACTCGGATATAAAAAAAAAATCTGCATCAAAAAATCTTTTTCAATCACTAAACATTTTTTTTACTGATGCGCCAAGTCTCAAATCAAGCACCAAATTCCGCCATGGTGCACACATCCGGCAATTAAACCATAGCAAAAATTACATTTGGTCTCCTGCTGATTTACATAATTCAAAACACCATCATTTTAAACATTTACAAGAGTATTTTATGAGCTGCCCTGTCATCTGAAAATGTAAATAGGCTTGAGTAGGTAAATAGTTCATTTAAAAGAAAGAGAAGTAATAGGAACCTGGTATTTCTGTGTTCTTTTTTTTCATGTGTCTAAAAAACCACAAGTTCTTTAAAAAAAATCTATGACCTTTGAAACATATTGAATATGGTTTGACTAATAATAAACATACATTTCATAATGCATCTGTAGTTGTCCATGCCAGTGTTGATTAGAGTATTAAAAACTTGAAGTATTCATTTTAGGTACATTTAGAAGAAATATAAATGTTGCAATTAATAACTAGTTAAGAATTACACAATTGGTGGTGATTCAATATATATTATATAATAATTTCATAAATTGATCATATAATTTCATTTTATTTGAGCAGTTCTCTGTAGAAACATGTAATCTGTTCAAACATGCAATCCAAATCTGCATGTAAAAAATGTGTGATCATTATAGTAACATTATGACATCAACATTACATTCATGGTATCTAATTAGTATCAAGTAGATATACATTGTCTATTCTATTACTGCCATTTGAAATAATTAATTCAGCCAATCATGTTGCAGCACAAAAATGCAAATTATGCAGATACTGAATAAGAGCTTCCGTTAATGTTCACATCACCCACATCAATGCACAACACACCAACCCTAGAGCTGGATGATCTACAACAGCAGAAGACAACATCAAGTTCTACTTCTGTCAGCCAAGAACAGGTTGCTGAGGCAATCAGGGGCACAGGCTCACTAAAAACTGGACAGTTGAAGTCTGGAAAAAAGGCCAGGTGATTTTCTTCTAATCTTTAACTGTCTAGGGTGAGTCTTTGCCCTGATAGCCCCGGATTCCTGTCTTTGCTGACGGGAGGTGAACCTAATGTTGCTTTTTGCTGTTTTAACCGATCTGTCTCAAGATTGGATGTGCATCCTGAAATGCTTTTCTGCTGGATTATAAAGATGGATCACAATATTTTGTTTTTCTGCTCACCACAATTGTAAAGAATGCTTATTCGAGGTAGAATAGTCTGTCAGACCAGACCAGTCTGGTCATTCTCTTCTGTTCTTGCTGACTGAATATACTGTTGAAGAATGGCTGTAATCTGACACTGTCAAGCAAACCCAAAAAGGTAATATTAGCTAGACAAAAAGATAAGTGTTTGCTATGCTTCATGCTACCAAGCAACACTAGTCTATTAAAATGGAAATTAAATCCCTTTCTAGTCATTTATTCAAGTACTGACAGGGGAATTTCTAATGTTTTAAGAAGTTGTAATAGATTATAAAGTTGAATCACATAAGATTTGATGTGCATTCTGAGATATTTTTCTGGTCACCACAGTAGGTGGACCCTACACTCAAGACCCAAGATACTACACTTACAAGATGTATTGCACCATTCTAAACTCTACAGACAGTGGTGGTTGAGAAACCCAGAAGTCCCACAGTTTCTAAAATACTCAAACCAGCCTCAACAACGTCACAGAGATCACATTTTTTTCTTTTTAATATTTGATGTGAGCCTAAACTTTAGCTTTTGAGCTGTATCTTCATGACTGTTTACATGGTGCTGATGTCAAATGAGTCAAGTCAAGTCAAGTCAAGTCAAGTTTATTCCTATAGCGCTTTTCACAGCAGACATTGTCTCAAAGCAGCTTTACAGAAATCAATAGTCAAGGTGAATGGTGTGCATTTATCCCTGATGAGCAGCCGTGGCAACTGTGGCAAGGAAAAACTACCTTAGATGTTATGAGGAAGAAACCTTGAGAGGAACCAGACTCAAAAGGGGAACCCATCCTCATTTGGATGACATCAAGAGTTTGATCATAAATCTTTCAACATGATTAGATAATACAGGTGTACAGTTGTTCTTAATAAAGTGGACAGCGAGTGCATGTAATTTAACACTGTTCATTTAAAAAACAATGAGGTTATCTGATCGGGGGAGTTGCAGCATCTTTTCAAAGTGTTACTCAGCACACAGTCAGAGGTACAAAGCTTCTAAAATTGGAGCCAGTTATCACGTATAGAATGTTTCACATTTAAATCCTTCTTATAAATATTTAGAGAATAATTTAGTTAATTGCCATGTCAACATATATTATGCATGACAGCTTCAAGGTAGAATAGATAGATGCGGTTAAGGTCCATAAGAGAGCGATGAGCAGCAAGAGTTCTTGTGGCGACTGCACTGACAATTCATGTCTAGCGCAGTGATTGATTAAGCACTGTCTGAGTATAGAAGCATGGCTGTAATTTAACACCCTCATTTTTATAAGCAAACACAAAAAGGTAATATTAGCTAGAGGAATAAATAAGTCTTTGCTATGCTTCATGCTACCAAGCTACACAAGCCCAATGTGAAAATGAAAACCCTATCTAGTAATTTCTTCAAGTACTCAAAGGGGAATTTCAAAAGTTTGGATATACATTTTTTTTAAACAATATTTTAAATGCCTAAAATGGTCTGAGCAGTCCTATTTATGATGTGTGGTATATTTACTATCAAAAGAAGTCATGACGAAACAGGAAGAAGATTCTGAATCATTCAGCATACAACACTGACACCTATTTTTTTTTGCATACATGTATGCTTGGACATACATGCTTTGGTGTGTATTGCAGTATGCAACTTATTATTATTGGGACTTTATTATTAAATAAGATTGAGCCACAAGTCACACAGTAAAACCCCTCATCCAGCAGTACAAACTTTAAAAGGTATCCAAAACCGCCCTTACAGCAATCATATGTGATGCTGTTTAGGAATTAATGGCTTCTGTACTCATAGAGTCATGTTTCTACAGTATGTGAACCTGAGCAGATTAAATGTAACAAATGTACAAAATTCAGGTTATTTAATTTGACACTGAACCTAAGACGGCTTTTCTTCTGTTGAACAAATTGCCTTTAGCTGGTTAGCTGACTTCATACAGCAAGGTGTGATAATGAAAAGTAAAAAATGAGAACTACATGGAGAGCTTTCATTGTTGGGGAACAATGGCTGAGGGCAGTGAAAATCAGTACTCTTCCCCGAGAATTGGCAAGTGTGGTTCCACTATTCTCTGGCATCGAATAACTCATTTATAGTAGAAACCCCTGCCAACTCGCCACCGCAGTAGCAGCAGGCTCCTGTAGACTGAAAGCTGCTGCACCATTTCACAGCTAGTAATGCAATGTTAATGAGTGCAGCTTTTTAAACTAGCTGGACATGGCGGAGAACCAAAGCAAGCATGCACAAATTACATTTATACTTCACACAAACAGTAACCATAGTTGAGGACTGAAGCAGGCCCCTGGAGGTGTGAGGCGACAACCATGCCTTCTACGCCTGCACAAATTACTGCATTACCTCAGCTTTGTTACTTGCAAGAATAGAAATAGCCAAATTTTATCTTTTTTTTTTTTTTTTTTACATTTTGACATGTACAGAAAAAGACCCCCTTTGTCCTTCCTATTTGTTTTTGCTCCATCAATATGTTTAGTTTGTTGGGGAAGTGATGCTGGCAATAAATCTACAATCTGATGATCAAGTTTTAAATTTGGGTAATTGTAGTAAATATTTTTTTTCGGCAAATTTTATTTTCTGTTTATTTTCTAAAGACTTACTTCTGTCATTTGGCATGATTGATCAAACTGGATGTGTACAGATTTATTCGTTATTTACATGTAATTGAATTCTAAAATATTGCATCCTTGTACTCTTGGGAATATTGTATAAAAAAGAATGGAATGCGTCTTTCTCTTACATACAAGGGTGTTTTTACAGCCTATCTGCTTTACCTTTATGGAGTTTTGTCAGCGGCACTAAATGAGCTGTGTCAGGAACATACTTCACACTTAAAGGTAATTGATATTCATAGACACACTCATGCGAGAATAATAAAATCAATGTTTTTAGAACAATTGCTTGCTACACACACACACACACACACACACACACACACACACACATACGGTATATATATATATATATATATATATATATATATATATATATATATATATATATATCAATTACCTATATATATATATATATATATATATATATATACACACACACACACACACACACACACACACACACACAATATGTTGTGTTTGCAGTTATCCATTAAAGCAAAATATAATAAAAAGTTTTTATGACAGATCAAAAGGTTGAACAAGTCTTTCTTTGTTTTTTTTTTGCTACATATTTACTGAGGGTGCCAATATTACTGTATAGCACTTTCCAATATTTTTTTCTAAACAACAGATAGTGTTTGTTTAGGAAAGCTCTGTATGAGTTAGCATCATGGTTTATGTATGGGCTCCTTCTGAGAGCAAAAATCAGAAATTCTTTAGAAACTATGTAAAAGGTGATGAACTGCTGCAGACAAAGCAGCGCCCTTCCGAAAAAGAAGGGTCGTCACGTATGACGAAGGAGTGCATTAGCTTTTTGAAGAAAATAATTTCACGGTTTGACGCGGGCCCTAGTGAATTCTAATAGCAATAATTATGCATGATCAGCCATGGCGTGTTTTGTGCTCAACCGGTCAACCTTGCGTGTAGGCACATTAAATAGTATTTCCATAAATGAGTTGTGTCAAGCGAGTGACCTAAAGAGGGCAACCCATGGTCATAATGAAGAGCTGGGGCTGGCGTTGGTTATTTATTCAGCACTGTGCTTATTGAGTAATGAATAAGGAGAGACTCGGGAGAGCTCCCACCTTTGTACCTGCCAGCCGGTAACTTCTCTTACATCCACAGACTATTATCTCCCCTCAGGCATCTAGTTAGATTCTCCTCTCTCCTCCAGAGTGTTAGAAAATAGGTCAGGTTCTGCTCCTGTTTGCTTATGTATTCTCTGCAGTGCATATAGCTACTTTTAATTGCTTCCTGCAGTATTCAGGTTTGAGATTGAAAGAATGAGGTGGGCCTCTGGACAGCAAGTGCTGTTAGAGAGAAGCTGATTATCATATGTAGCTGAAGTTTGATGATTTGTCATTGCTATTCTTGCAAAGTTTCTATCTTGAACTGAAAAGCTTTGTCTCTGGCTTTTGTTTAATTCGCTAGGTAATGTGCGCTATTAATTTGTGCTGCATTCATTACATGTCTTTTTGGGCCAGTCCAGGTGAGAGTGAGAGTGAGAGTGAGAGAGAGAGAGAGAGGGAGAACTGTGTGAAGCTAAAGGAGTTCTCAGAAGGTTGCATTTTGAGCCAGCAAATTGCAACACTCTTTTTCTGTGTTTGGAGCTAGGGGAAATCAAACAAGAGCACAGAGACGGATAATGCATTATATCATGATAATATTTTAAACAACATTATTCCCAAAGACTGGGGGAGAGTTAATCTTTATCCATTGCTAAGTGTGGAACACTGGACTAAATGTCAAATGCATCAGTTATTCTGTTGGTTAAAATTAAATATATAAAACTACTGTATAATGCAATACAAAAATTAAAAAAATTATATAATGTATATACAACCCCAAATTAGAAAAAGTTGGGACAGTATGGAAAACGCAAATAAAAAAAGAAAGTAGTGATTTCTAAATTTACTTTGACTTGTATTTGATTGCAGACAATATGAACACAAAATATTTTATGTTTTGTTTGGTCAACTTCATGTCATTTGTAAATATACATCCTTTCCTGTCATTCAGACCTGCAACACATTCCAAAAAAAGTTGAGACAGTAAAGAATTTACCACTTTATAATGTTGCCATTCCTTTTCACAACACTTAAAAGACGTTTAGGGACTGAAGACACCAAATGATGAAGTGTTTCAGGTGTAATTTTGTCCCATTCTTCCTGCAAACAAGTCTTAAGGTGGGCAACAGTACGGGGTCTTCGTTGTCGCATTTTGCGCTTCAAAATGTGCCACCCATTCTCTATTGGAGACAGGTCGGGATTGCAGGCAGGCCAGTCAAGTACCCGTACCCTCTTCCTCCGCAGCCAGGACTTTGTAATGTGTGCAGAATGTGGTTTTGCATTGTCTTGATGAAACATGCATGGAAAAGATGTCTTCTTGAAGGCAACATATTGTGCTCCAAAATCTCTATGTACTTTTCAGCATTAATGGTGCCATCACAGAAGTTCAAGTTACCTTTGCCAAGGGCACTGACACAACCCCATACCATGACAGACCCTGGCTTTTGGACTTGTTGCTGGTAACAGTCTGGATGATCCTTTTTTTCTTTGCACATGGCGTCCATTCCACAGTACGTACACGTTTCCAGTGTGTGATGGTCCATCCCAGATGCCCCCAAACCCAGAGAAGTCGACGGTGCTTCTGGACACTGTTAACATAGGGCTTCCTTTTGGCACAGTACAGTTTTAACTGGCATTTGTGGATGTAAATACGTATTGTGGTACTTGACAAAGGTTTGCCAAAGTAGTCCTGAACCCATGTGGTGATATTACGTATAGATGAATGACTAGTCTTGATGCAGTGCCGCCTGAGGGATCAGAGATCACAGTTGTTCAGCTTAGGCTTGTGCCCTTGTCCTTCACGCACTAAAATTCCTCCAGATTCCTTGAATCTTTTAATTAGGTTATGCACTGTTGAAGGTGAAATATCCAAATCTCTTCCTATCTTTCTTTGAGGAACATTGTTTTTAAACATTTAAATAATTTTCTCACGTATTTGTTGGCAAACTCTGCCCATCTTTGCTCCTAAAGGACTAGACATTTCTTGGATGCTGCTTTTGTACCAAATCATAATAACAATTACCTGCTGACCAGTTTCAAATCATTATTTAACCAATTTACCTCATTACTAGCTCTAAATTGCTCCTGTCCCAACATTTTTTTGGTATGTGTTGCAGGTCTGAATGACAGGAAAAAATGTATATTTACAAATGACATGAAGTTGACCAAACAAAACACGAAATATTTTGTGTTCATATTGTCTGCAATGAAATACAAGTCAAAGTAAATTTAGAAATCAATACATATCTGGGGAAGGCTACAAAAAAACCATTGCTGATGCACTAAAGATTCCACAAGTAGGACACATGCAAAAACATCCTATTTAACTATGTGCTTACAACTTTGTAGAAACAGTTTCGGGAAAAATTACATATAACTGGAAAATTAAGGTGTCCCAATTCTTTTATTTATATAGTGTATATTCTTAAGCTCAGATGCACCTGATTTGTTTGGTTCATTGTTTTTGAAAGGTTTCTTCATTTATTGGAGTCCACTTCTGACAATTTCATGCTTGGAAATGATTTGAAAAGGCACACACCTGTATATATGATGTCTAATAGGTACAACTTGAGTAAAAACTAAGTCATGGGGTCAAGGAACTGCCTGCATAAAAGCTCAAAGACAGGATTGCGACAAGCTAAGCGACAAGCTCAAAGACAGGATTCCATCCGGATCTGGGGAAGGCTACAAAACATTTCTGCTTCATTAAAGCCTCCCAAGAGCACATTAGCTTCCATAATTCTCAAAAAAAAAAAAAAAAATAGAGCCACCAGAACTCTTCCTAGAAATTTCTTATTGACATATGTATATGGTAAAGAAAAATGCATATTGAATACTGAACGCTTTCTGACTTCATTACTGTATTTCTATTTATCATGTTACTTCCATCTTGTACATCTTGTTACTTCCATTATTGCTTGTGTCTTTCAAACAGTTTACCTTTAGAACATATACTCGTACAAAGCAATGATGTGTAGGTAACTGAATATACAGCTTCTTAAAAGCATTTTTATTTTGTTTTAAACGTACTATGTATCAAGTATTATCACCAAGAATAAAAGCAATGCATTTTATCTGAAATATACAGGTATTAGATGTCTTAGCTGTCATATTAACATGTAGAATAACCATTTATTTTTAGACATCATTATACATAAGCAACTAATTTTCATGTACAGTATAATACTCATGGGTCCCATCTCTTGGGTCTATCAATCTATCAATAAATAAATCTACACTGGTACGCTAGATTACAAACGTAAGATAAATCAGCCTACAACTCTGTTGAGAGATTTTTTTTGGTTTCTTAAACAAAGCAAACTAGGAAAGTGTTAGTTTAAGTGTTTCAGGAAGCGGTAGGTCTTTACTCGTCGCTTGAAGATGGTCGCTCCTCTGTGCCAGAACAGCGAAGAGCTTTGAAGTATACTTACTTCTTACCCTGAGAGAAGGTGGTATCAGTCAAGCAGTGCTAGAGGATGTCACGCAGCGTTATTGATTTGGTTACCTTTAATTGTGGTGATATCATAAAGGTTTTCTGTGATTGTACTGGTCCTTAACTGAGTTCAGTAAGGGGAATCTTCAGTGCTGCTTAAAATTAGAATTTAAAAGTCATATATTATAAGCATATAAATTATGTGTGTATCTTATGCCAAATAGCCAAGGAGTTTTATGGTTTTTGGTTCTGATAGTTTGATAAAATGTGCACAATGACAAATGTATTGAATTGTGCAATAAATGCATTTAGGGTGAATTTTCTTTACATGAAATGGAGCTCTCAGAAATGTCTTTAAATTTGTGGACTGCGCTGAGAATATCTTACTCATCCAGTGACAGTAGCTGAAGCAAAGAGGAGCTTTTCAAAGCTGAAACTAATTAATGGGGAGACGTTGGGTCATAGCGTGGTTCACCCAGGGCTTCATTCAAGCCAAAACCACCATTTCTGCTTGGTGATATCTACCTAACACCAACATACAGCATAGTGTCGGCTCAACATCAAGCAGAACATTTTGAAAGGAATAAATGATGGACGTAACTCCTGATTCTAACTTGTCAATGCACCCGTAGTCTTATGTGTTTTTTTTTTTTTTTTTTAGTCATTGAAAAGAAGGTTTTATTTTCATGATAATTTATTAGATATCGATCAGTTTTTAACTCATTAATGTTATTCTATTAATACATCGGCGTGCTGAAAGTAACAGAGTCTTTTTACATAAACTGAGTTGATTTAGCAAAGAGCCTTGTGATAAAAATGATAGTAACATTATAGCCGTAATGAATCATAGTACTTGGATACTTCAGTACATTTGAAGGCAAATACTTTTGAACTTTTACTCAAGTGAAAGTTTAAAGGGGGCACTTTTACTTTAACTGGAGTAATGTTGTAGAATATATAGTATGTATTGTGTATAGTGTATCTCTTATTTTATTCAAGTACATTAAATGGTAATTTAAAATGGTTATTTTGACATATAATTTATGATTGATTCATGTGTTTTTTTCATACTGTGCATGTAACAACATTTAGATGTTTACACTTGATTATTAAGGCTATATGAGGTTTTTAATCTTTAATCACCACTATGAAGCATTGGCAGCATCATGCTATGGGTTACTTTGTTGGAAAAGGGACTGGTGTGCATAAAAAAATAGATGGGAGAACCCTGAAAAAGTTACTTCAGTCGTGTCAGAACTGACAAACTAAGAAGAGCTTTTTAAAGGCTGCCCTAAGTGTATAAGCCAATTTCAGGTGAATAATGCCAATACCCCCAAATACATTCGAAATGTATGTGAACTTCTTATCCACTGAAAATCCTATACAGGTAGTCGTCGACTTACGGCCACAATTGGGACCGACAGACTGGTCGTAACACGATTTGGTCATAAGTAGAGTAGGCTATATGTACAGTACTGTGAAATTATGCCGGGAGCTGGTACGCACTGTCGTACGCCGCGACTAGCGATTGTGGTCGTAAAGTCGAATGGTCGTAAATTGACGACTACCTGTACATTAACAAAGGTGAAACTGCCTCATATTTAAATAAGGTAAATATACAAATTGACATAGATAATTACATAAAAACATAATTTTATCCCAAGTAATTTTTCTTAAATGTTTCACATGTGGGCTTTTAATTTCTTTTAACAGGTGATCACATTATTTAAATGTGTTTAGGTAACATATGGAACATATAGTGAAATGCACCAGCATACAGTATGTTTTTTACTTATGATCATAGATTGCCCTGATGTAAAAAGTACTGTGTGTGATATTCTTCTTTGGTGGAAACTGGATCTATTGTGTGGCTGAGGCTTTGTTTCAGAGGTTATTTATTATCAGTGAATGACAAAGATGTTCTGTAATAAAAGCCTGGGAGTCTTTCCAGATATGTTCATTGTTTTAGATCATTTGCAGTGGGAACTGCATTGTTTCAATTATCTTCAAAATAGCTTTCAGACTGTTCATAAGAACTAAATGTTTCCTGCAAATGCCCTTTTTTTAAAAAAAAAAAAACCAAGTGTTGAATAAACATTTAGAGTATCAAATTAACTTTTTTAGAGCTCATTTGTGTTCAGTTGGACATGTATAAACACTGTAGGTGTTAATTTAGCTGTGTAGCTCAAATTTGTGGAGCCTGTAGGGAGGTCACAGCAGCATGTAACTACCAATGTAAATAATGTAGCAGGTGTAGGTGTGAACAGTACTGCTCTTGTTCTCAGTCACACTGCAGTGCTTCTGCAGATGACAAGTAAGATGGTGAGATTTCAGGTTCACTCTTGTCACCTCACTCTGCTCTCTTTCCTGTGAACACGGCTGCATGGCAACACAAACTACTCAACACTTCTCTCTCTTGCGGGGGCAACGGTCCTGCAGTGAAAAAAAAATTGAGATAGAACATTCCAGAAGCACAGAAGCAGAGAGAGGCTGTTGCACCTGCGTTCAGTGAATCAAAGCGCTTCCATCTGAAGTTTAAACTGACTGTGGCTCCTCACAGTTCTACAGCTGGTTCTGTGAGCATCATCAGAAAAAGCTGTGTTTTTACACCGGTTGAGTGAATTTGGGATAAAAGCAGTGCTTTACTGATCTTGCAAAGGAAATAATTTTACCTAGATATTTCAATGCATTTTTAAGCCAGATTGGCAGTGGAGTCTATAAAAGGCTTTTAACACAGCCTGCAGGTAGATAAAAAGAATCACTGTGAAAAGTGAACCACCATGAATGGGTTGGGATGCCATTTGTTTCTTACTGATATCACATGCATAGATTTGTAAGATTAAGGTCTTGCAGACATTTATGTCATGTTTTTCAGATCAATAAAAAAAATCTGTAGAGGCAGGGGTGTATTTGAGTGGCAGGTTGCAAATGGAGGGCGGAGCTAGGTTTTTAACTTCCAGCCACCTTCACAGATTAACTTTGAAACAGTATTTCTTTTTTCTGTCCCAACCCACTTTACATTGACATATACCGTAATCGGACTATTAAGCGCACCCATATATAAGCCGCACCCACTGAATTTTACAAAGATTTAAATTTTGAACATAAATAAGCCGCACCTGTCTACATTGAAACTAATGAACATTACAGAGGCTTTAACGAAAGACAGTGTCTGTTACCGAGGAATATGTCCTTATTATTTTCTGAGGCTCATTTCTAAGTTTCTTTGACTAACCTTAGTCTTAGTCTTAAATGATTTCTGTTGCAACTGGAGTTAGCGCGCTATCCCATGACCCAGACTCAGCGCGCTACAACGGCTTGTATCCAAACAGTAGCCTACCAAGAAAGTCATTGTTCACTGTCTTCCTCCTTCGTTTTACAACTATTTCTCTCGAGAGTTTATCTTTTGGCGTTGCCGCTACTTTGGAAAAAATTAGCGGCTTATAGTCCGAAAAATACAGTACATAAACCACTTAAAAATATTATTTTTACTTCAAATATGAATTCATCTAGCATCTGAAGCATTTAATGCCTAAAACGTTTCCTATAATTTATAGCTTATGTAAAATGTCCAGTTTAATCATGTCTGTATATTGCTCAATTATAACTTTATTCACACCTATAAAAGTCACCTGCTACATCATGCACATTTTCTAAAGATAAAGGGAAAAAGAAAATAATTATTTGCCTTTTTCAGTAATAATGTGAAATTAACTGATGAGGTCACTTTAAATTCATAACTCTGTTACACAAATTATAGGATTAAATTATACATTATAATTTACATATATTGCCATACAGCCAACTAGCCATGCTAGTTACCGCATTTTCTGGACTATAAGCCGCTACTTTTTTCCCACGCTTTAAACCCCGCGGCTTAAACAATGAAGTGGCTAATGTATGGATTTTTCCTGTGTTTTCCTGGTTTAACACAACTTTCAAGCCAAAAAACTGAGCCCCATAACATAAGACCAATGAAATTGCCGAACGGGTTCAGGTGAACCAATGAAATTCTTTATATCAAATCATATGAGCTCCCACTGAATCGGGCCACACCACATCATAAATATGGATGATGTTCCTCTGACGTTTGACCTGCCGCTCACTCAGACTGTCTACAGGAAATGCGAATCATTTGTCACGGCATCGGGAGAAAAACTTTACCGATGGTGATTTTTAAACGCACGACGATGCCAAACGAAAAACTTGGTAGGCTACTAGATACAAGCCGTGTTACAGGCACTGTCTTTCGTTAAAGCCTGTGCAAAGTTCATTAGTTTCAATATAGACACCTGCAGCTTATAGACAGGTGCGGCGTATTTATGTTCAAAATAAAAATCTTTGTCAAATTCAGTGGGTGCGGGTTATATTTGGGTGTGCTTAATAGTCCGGAAATTTCAGTAACAATATTTTTATATTTGCTAATTATATGCCAAATAACTTGACCATGTTACTTTCAATGCTGTATAAAAAAAAGTCTATGTCAGCAAAGAAATGTCTTACATTTAACTAAGTAATGCTTAATTTTAAATGGTTAAATGAAATCACCCAATGGGTCCTATCAAAGAAGGCTCTGTTTCCTGTGTCCGGTCTCAAATACCCCCACAATTTAGACATAAAAGAGCTCTTTCTTGATTTTGCAGTGATTTTGGCACATCTCTAATCAGATGTGCTTTGGCAGCCATGCTTGCCTGAACGTGCAACATCAGCATTTAAATTAAGACATCAACTCTGATGCTAGGTGATAATATCTGTACCAGTAAAACGATTATAGTGCACATCCAAGAACCGACATGTCTCAGGGAAATGAGGTCTTCCGGTTGTAATTGCAATTGCATTTTGCAACATTGATTTTCTCATAGCTCATCACCCTGAAGACTAAAAAAGAAGCCGAGTTGATGAAAAGAAACAAAGCAAAAGTAGCTAAATATGCAGTGCAGTTAGTTGTGTTGCTGTTTAATGTGGACATGAAATTACAGCACAGAGGTTACTAATAACATTATGCTTCCTGCAGTGATGGTAATGAGCAGTGTGCATGTTGATTAGGAAAAATTACCTGCAGCTTCTGCAGCGCACCAGGAAGACTACCAACCTCACTATGTTGTGACATTTGATTCTAAACCTAAAATGCCGATGCTGCTGTCAGCATTGTGGACGTCATTGTTGACCCATAACTGTGTGGTAAGATTACTAAGATCTTTTGAGTATGAGCAAATATTTCACAGGAATGGTGCCATTTTGTGAAGCAGATGTAAAAGCTTTAATTTAGGGTCTGGTAAGGACTAACAAGAACAGAATTATTTATTTTAACATTTTGGACAACTTTCATAGCGGTTAGACAATGGAATTTTGTATAGAATGTATATTTATTTGCATGTGTTTTTTGAACATCCCACTCCACATTTAGTCCTCATTTGCTGTTACAATATACTCCACTCTTCTTGGAAGATGTTCCACTAGATTTTGGAGTGTGATTGTGGGGACTTTTGCTCATTCACATACAAGGACAATAATAAAGTCAAGTACTGGTAATGTAGCATGAAGTGGCCTGGGGTGCAGTCAGCATACTAATTCACCACAATGGTGTTTAAGGAGGTTTGTGGTCAGAGATCTATAGCCGGTCACTCAAGATCTTCCACCAACACATGGGACATTGTCATGCTGGAACGGGTTTGGGTCTGCTAGGAACGAAAAATTAAATACTATCGCATTTAAAGACATCCTATAAAATTGTCTGCCTTCAATATAGCTAGAAAAGTCATGGACACAATACTTTTGTCCATACAGTGTACATATGTGCTCTTTCCATAAGACCTTTTTCTTCTGAATACTTTTGACTTTATTTTGTCATTATTTCTAAATGACAAAATCTGGCATCTCTGTATGCTCTCATGGAAATTACAAAGGGGTTTTGCAGTTTTTTGTTTTAAATTATAATCAAAAAGTATTTTAACTGGATTCACAGCATGGATGAAACCTGTTATTGTTAAACCACACACACATACTCACAGAAATGTCCACCTACATACCTTTATTTACTTAGAAAGCCATAGCAAGTATTAGTTTGACTCCAAATTGAGAATATTATTATGTATTTTTATTTTGGAAAAAAAAATTAAAAAATTAAGAGATTTTACACAAATGATAATGGGGAAAATGAAACAGATTTTGCAAATAAGAGACAGATGGTTGTTAAGCTGCACAAATCAGCTAATGAATATGAAAACAACTACTGTAGCAAGCAGTTAAAAACACCACTACGCACAACCAGAGGCATAATAACAAAATTTTAGAAGTTTGAAGTTTGGCACGATAAAGATACCTGGCACATACCAACACACCATCCTCCATCTCCCACACACAGTGAGGAGGAAGGTGGGGGAGGCAAGAAGAATTCACAAGAAGATCACAATTTTAGACTTTCACAGCTTGCTTCAAGTTTCAAAATCAACTATTGTACACAATTGTATACCAACAGCTTGAAGTGATATGGACTGAAAGATTAAAGAAAACCTTATAAAGAAATGCTAAGTGAATTAAAAACATTTATAGTAATCATGACAAAGACAACAATACATAACTCCAACCAGATAGACTCTAACAATATAGCCTGACATGCGCTCTCATTCCCAAAGCTAATTTCAGTTGTATGTGGAAAACCAAAGTCGATACCTTGTTGGCTTATACATTATAATAAATTATTTTTAAAAGTTTGTTTAAAAATACATAGTCTAAAAGATTTCAGCACCAATTTTGTCATCTGCTAATTCTCTTTCTCAGCATCTCAGCATAGCACACTTAGAGCATAGCACTGTTTACCATTTCCACATACAGTACATGAGCTTATAGCTGCTCACCACTGGATAATGTCACTCTGATTGACAGGAGAAACATCAATGCAATCCCTCCTGACCGTAAATGGCTGAACTTTGATGTCATGACAATATCATAAACACTTTTCTGTTGTGCTGTTTAAAAGCCCAGTAGTGTGTATTAATGAGCGGACACAATTTCCACTGTTGTTCAACACTACAGGTAGAGTTAATTCAAGTATTTTGTTTACAACTAGTCATTCATGCAATTATATAATCAGTCAATCATGCAGCAGTAGTTGCAATGCATAAAATCATGCAGATATGGACCAACAGCTTCGGGAAATGTTTATAACAACCATCAAAATATGGGAAAATGTGGTCTCAGTGATTTTAAAAATGGAAGGATTGTGCCAGACAGGCTGTTTGAATATTTTTGTAACGAGACAGTCTCTAGAGTTTACTCAGAATGGTGCAATAAAGAAGAAAAAAAAAACAGCATTAGTTCTGTGGATGATCAAAACTGTTTTGTGATCAAAAGGAAGGCCACGCCTACAGTATTATTAAAACAGTGCTTGTAATAAAGTGCACAGTGGGTGTATACTCATGTTATAGCTCATAATATAAATCACTACATACCAGTCTGTCTTATTTTCATTTATACTCACAGTAATCTTGGAATTGTCCATGATTAGAGTCAAAGAAAAAGTAGAAACCTCAAATTGTACTGCTTAAAATGATCATTGATCTGTGAGCTAGTCTAGACTGGCAGTTCAGTAAACCACCCATCTGTTTGTTGTGCTGACATTTCCTGTTTGGGTCACAAATGTCTTGTGTGATATTTGCTCCAACTGCTGAGGGAGCCTCAGAGAACACAGACTCTAACAATATAGCCTGACATGCTCTCTCATTCCCAAAGCTAATTTCAGTTGTATGTGGAGAACCAAAGTCGATACCTTGTTGGCTAGCCTTTGAGAAGGAAAACCATTTCATTAAATGTCATGGACTGTTCAGCTTTTTAAAAATCCTGTCCCTCTTGACTCCAATGAGTTTAATCAAAAGTGTTAGAAAGGAGGCCAAAAGAATAGTTAAGTATGTCATACTGTTTCCTTTTTGTAATATTTTACCAAAAATCAACAAATAAATAAGATGATTTTTATACATGATGATGAATTAATCTTTTTTTACATAGTACATCAGGAAATAATGTAAATTATACATTATACACAATAATTAATAAATTATACATTATCAGTCGACAGTCAGATATATAATACATAAATAAAATATATAAAACATTTCCCTGGTCTTTTTCCAATCTTCCTATGCCTACTGTAGCCTTAGATTTTTGTTCTTGGCTTAACAAGAATGGAACCCAATGTTCTCTTTTGCTGTTGAAGCTTCACAATTCAGTGCGTTTTCCATTCTTAGATGCTTTTCTGTTCATCCTAGATGCAAATAATGGTTATTTGAGTTGCTGTAGACTTCCTGTCAGATTAAACCACTCTGGCTATTCTCCTATACCATTGACAAGTCATTTCTTTTTGCAGAACTGCTGCCTATGGTTTTTTTTTGTTTATATCTGAACTGTTAACTTTAGATGCCAATGTGCATGAAATTTCCACTGGGGATTAGCAATTTCTGTAAAACTCAACCCAGCCTGTCCAACAAGCATGCCATACTGAAAGTCACTGAAATTACATCATTTTTTCATTCTGAAGTTTGATGAACATTAACTAAAGCTCTTGACCTGCATCTGCATGATTTTATGTGTTAAGCTGCTGCCACCCGACTGGCTGATTAGAAAACTGCACAGATGTTCCCTATTAAAGTGGCTGGGGCATGCCTTTAATTTTTCTTTATTAGGGTTTCATAGACTGTGGTGTGCTGAAAACCAATTATTCAAAGAAGCTAACCAAACCTACAGGGTAAAATGGTTTAATCTAGATCTCTCTACACACTTGTAATAATCTAAATGATCATTATATTAATGCTAGTCATGATATGAATTAACAAAATGAATTAACAATATATTAATTTTGTTTCCAAGCACTATGTACCTTGTTGAACGGCTAGTCCCATATGACATATATAGTGGGTCTTAATGTATGAGCTTCAGAAATAAACGTTATCAAATATAACTTGATCATTGTATTAATAATGAAAATATATATTATCTGACTATAATTTTTACATTTTTTATGGTTATCTCTTTTATTGTCTTTTTTTTCTTATGGGAATTTTTGTTTTATCAATAATTGTATTTCTTATATTCATGTAAAATTTTGATAGTCTATTTAATCCCTGGCATATATGGCTTTTTCTTTCTACATTGCACACACACACACACACACACACACACACACACACACACACACACACACACACACACACACACACACATATAAACTCTCGCACGCACAGCAGGCCTACAAAACAAGTACGACCTCAGCCCTCTCACTCACTCTGCATTGATGAACCTGATGTTGCTGTGAAAGTAAAGGGCCAAATTACTTCCCTACTTCAAAGGAGTATGTCAGCTTCAGTGTGCTCCTCTATCACTTCATCAGCTCTTACTGTGGCCCCGGCTCTGTTTACTAAGTGATGCAAGGGAGAGAGTTCCTTTAAGATCAATTACAGCTCAGACTGACTGAATGGTGTCAAACCCATCATTCTCGAGGAAGCTGAGAAAAGGAGATGTTTTTAAAATTGCAGGTGTTAGATGTGGGTGATAGACCTGACAGCATATCAGCAACATATCCACAATTACTCTTCTGTCATAGAGAGATGTTTTCAGACAGCATTTCTATCTATATTATTTGCATATATACGCAAAGGGATCTTTATTTGCACATATCCAATGAATTGCACTGTTAACGTTATTAACGATCAGATTATCTCTATTTATTATTGCTGTATCTAAAAGGCCCTAGAGCGAGGGTTGCATTCTCAAAGCAGCCTACATGAGATGTATGATAAGATATGAGGAACAATAATGTTCGCATTAGCAAAGATTCATGAGCCTGTTGCAGAGGCTAGGTTCCCTTTAGCAACCGATAGAGCCAAAGAGAAAACACAATGCAATCTCCTCTCATTAGTTCAAAACAAGAATGTGGATATGCTATAATCTGAAATGAATAATCATGATAGTATCCATTCAGGCTTGTTATTTTAGCCATTACCAGCTTGGAAGGCCAAGCTTTGAGACCTTGATTAACCCATCCTTAAATACTTATTTAACGTAGATGAAAAAAGAAAAACAAAAAAAAACAAAAAATCTGCACTATTTAGATAATGGCCCATCTAATTTTGAGACTACTTGGCTTTATTCTTATATACACTGACGATCAGAATTTGAGAACAATTTATAAACAATTGAACAATTCTGAAATAATGTCATCTTCACTGCTCAACAGTTGAAGGAGTTTTTGTCCTGTTTATACCATGCTACCAGATCACCTTTTCTACAAGGCATTTAAAAAAACAAAAACATTATTTTGCAGAAAACACAGTGATCAAAATTAGAGAACAACAATGACTGTAGCATGGAAAAACATTACAACAAAATTTTCTAAAGGTTACAACAGTCAGCAATTAGTAGGAAGTGTACAGGCCTCTGCTCTGAATGACTTCAGCACATCTGCACATTCAGCACATTTTTTAAATGCCTTAGTTATTTTGTGGAAAAGATGTTCTGGTAGCATGGTATAGACAGGACAAAAACTCATTCAACTGTTGAGCAGTGAAGATGACATTATTTCAGAATTGTTCAATGATCGCCAGTGTAGTTATGTCACTGCAGGTTTAATTTATATAACGCTTAATTATTGTATGAGTTTGTTAAACCATAGTTCATTGAATTGTTCTATATGCCAGCCTATTGCTTTTGATTTTTAACAGCAATGCATCCTTCAGCTTGCAGAACTGTAAAAATTGTAAGTGTATTGTGGTTGGTGTCTTACAGTCATAGTTCCCAGATGTCACTAATGGAGTGCATTTGAGCTTCATACTGGGTCCAGGATTGTTCACCTTGTACATTAATGAAATTGGATCCTTGCTGTGGATTGCACTTTTATGCTAATTACACAGTAATTTGCACTTCCTCTGCGAACCAGGCTGTGTGACCAGCAAAATGCTTTTAACACCATCCAAAAATCTTTGGGTGGACTTCAAATTGACCTAGAATTGTATAAGAGAAAAAAAAGGAAAAAATGTAATACAAAATTGTGATCCTGCTGGTCATAATGTGAAAAATATATAAAAATACAAAAAATATATTTTTAGACATTAAAAAATTATTTTGGTAAAATGTATATAAAATTTTTTGGAAAAAGCTAATTGCCATTTGGGGTTGTTTTATTACCTGCTACTAGTTATTAATTCCTACAGTCACTGCTGTGAACTACAGCATTTACAGTAAATTCCAGTAAGTGTTCAAAAACAAAAATGAATTTAAATAAAAAAATGAAATTAAAATAGGATTTGTGTATTTTGCTAAATGAGTTTCAATTCTCTTTAATTTCTACTTTATCTGTGTAAATGAGCCAGCTAGCAACGTACATATTGTAGCTAAAGAATGTTAACGCTGCTCATCACAGGGGTTTGTCTGAGGGATAAACTCTCTGACTGGTCTTTTATGTAGAACTTTCTGCTGACATACACAGAAGATCAAGACATGTGATTCAATTACAGAATATACACCCAGTCAAATGCACACTGTTCAAGTCCAAAATGTAAGATTCCTCTTACCCAGTCAGATACTGCTTTAATCAATTCCAAAAGTTCAAATTTCCTCTTGCATGCACGAATTCAAGATATTGAGACCTAACAGTAAATGTCTCTGTTCAGTCACGTGGTCGAATACACGATGACAAAACAGCTTATGTTAAAAAGTCACTTCATGTAAGCAGGCTTTTCTGATTCGGATCAAGACAGTGAGGAACATTTGGACCTCGCAGAGACATATGAACCTGGTACCATTGCAAAAATGCAATAAAGAATATCTGTATACATTCTCAGTTCACTTAGAACCCTGAATGATTCTGTCCCTAAATAAAAAAGTGTTTATCTTGATACCTCTTTGTTATAAAGGCTTCAATGTGTACATTTCTACACTTTTACTTTGTACCCTTTTGACAGGAAAAAAGAGACTTGGTTTTAGTTTTAGTTTAGTTTAGTGAAATCAGCCATTAATACTTTACAAAAATGGACAACTCTAGCATCAACTAAATATCACACATACACATGGAATGCCATTTACCTAGCTCTTATATCATTGACAAAAACATGATCAACCCAGTGACAAAGGAGTCCATAAAACTTAATAGTTTAAGGTCTGTTTATATAAAGTCAATTTTCTTTACTGTATTACTTTACTGTATACAGTACTGTATCTGTGAAAATGAGTTCTTAGGGTTTTCCAGTGTAGCACTTCTCCTCTAGAGATGAATAAATTGCTGTATTTTTGCTTTGGTTTGGTGCTGAATTATTTAGTTTACACAGCGATATGTAGGTAAAAGAAAATAACAAATGCTTATGCCAAATAGCGTTCAAATAAAACGAAAAACTATGTGAACATAGAGCTCTGCAAAAATAACCTAAATAAATACAGCAACATCAAAGAGCATATATAAAATGGGCATTGTGTGAAGCAGGGACTATATATATATATATATATATATATATATATATATATATATATATATATATATATATATATATATATATACCGTATGTAATACATGTACTGTATGTGCAAGGAAATACTCAAGTACAGGTGCTGATGATTTCACTTGGTGGAATCCATAGCAAATCCAATTGGTTCCTCTATTATGCTTACTAGGCAGACCATCAGTCTCTGATAAGACATTTCTCTGGTTCCATCCCCGTAAAGCACACTCTTTCCTCTGCTTATTTGCTCTTACTTAAAAGCTCATTCCCATCCACAATGGCAGCATATGCTGAATCAAGCAAATTTGGGTAAACATTAGCACTAACACTAGGTCCCAACTGCATGCCAATGTTTGCTGTGGGAGGTAAAAAGCTCTCCACAGTCTTCATAACCTTGTGCTTATCAGTAAGACAGAACTCAGCATTATTTTGCAACATATTATAAACCTCTATACTGGCACAAAGCATTTTCTTCGAGAAGGCTCTTAAATGAGGAGGTATTATTCTTAAATATCTGTTCAACCACTACTCTTTGTAGTTTTGGGAGGCTTATTATTTTTTGAATTTCTGGAGTGTGCATTTGATCATGCTGTAAGTGATGGGTTGCTTTTTACTGTAAGATGAAGTGGAGGCGGCATACAATCAGTGGGCATATTGTAAGCTGCAGAGACTGCAGTATGCATATAATCAGCAGTACTGTCATCTGTCTCTGCTACTTGAGTTATAGTATTAAGTATACCGGTATTACTCAGCTAATGCAGGTTTAGGAACAGGTATGGCTATTATAGACAAATTCTGTGCAATAAAGCTTAGCTATACAGTATAAAAAATAACGCTCTGAACTGTAGTTTACGATTATTTCCATTTAGGTAAATACAATTAACATTTCATGTAAGCTTAAAATGTTTATTAAGAATTCTAAAATGACCTTGACTACATAGAAATCCTAAAACTTTACTCCCCTACCATTTTTATACAATACTGCTGTCTTCAGTGTTGGGCAGTAACACGTTACTAGTAACGCGTTACCGGTAACGCTTTACTTTTTACAGTAACTAATACTGTAACGTGTTACTTTTAAAAATGAAGTAACTCCGTTACCGTTACCGTATGGTGCGTTACCCGTTACTTTTTTAAATGAATTAATTTGGGCTGAAGTGTAGACTACAGCCTAACCTGCTTACAGCAGCGTCGCATTGTAGGATTGGTGGATGAATCACTGTAAACACGAAGAAGACGCGCTGTGGGCGTGTCTCCATTTATTCAGGTCTGTGCGGCAGTAATGGCGAGTCGAGGCGAGAGCAAGACGAGTTTCTCAAAGTGGAAATATGCTCATTATTTCACTTTAGTTAAGTATAAAGACAAAAACTTGTAAGGCAAATGTAAGCTGTGTCTTTCTGGTTCGAAGCTCGTATCTACTGCTATAAACAGCAGCTCCAATCTGTTGAAGCTCCTCCAGGACCTCCATGCCTGAGGAGCTAGAAGCTAGAAGCTAACCCGGTGTTCTGTTCTACATTGTTTATAGTTTTCATACTTCAGCTGTGAAAGGAACATGTTTAAGAGCTCAACACAACAGCAGAAGCCACTTTAGTTTTTGATTGTGAATATATTATTCAGCTTGTTTTGTTATTTATTTCAGAAATCCTTGTGATTTATTCAGTTTGTGCTGGTCTGACTTTAATAAAATAGTGTTTAAAAATGACTTTGTGTTTAAGTCAGTTTTGTGTTTTAGACCATAACACATAAAAGGGCATTAATGGGAACATTAAAGAAGGTTCTTTAAAAAAGTAACTAAAAAGTTACTTTTAACAGTAACGCATTACTTTTTGGTGTAAGTAATCAACAAAGTAACCAAGTTACTTTTTAAATGAATTAATTTGGGCTGAAGTGTAGACTACAGCCTAACCTGCTTACAGCAGCGTCGCATTGTAGGATTGGTGGATGAATCACTGTAAACACGAAGAAGACGCGCTGTGGGCGTGTCTCCATTTATTCAGGTCTGTGCGGCAGTAATGGCGAGTCGAGGCGAGAGCAAGACGAGTTTCTCAAAGTGGAAATATGCTCATTATTTCACTTTAGTTAAGTATAAAGACAAAAACTTGTAAGGCAAATGTAAGCTGTGTCTTTCTGGTTCAAGCTCGTATCTACTGCTATAAACAGCAGCTCAATCTGTTGAAGCTCCTCCAGGACCTCCATGCCTGAGGAGCTAGAAGCTAGAAGCTAACCCGGTGTTCTGTTCTACATTGTTGATAGTTTTCATACTTCAGCTGTGAAAGGAACATGTTTAAGAGCTCAACACAACAGCAGAAGCCACTTTAGTTTTTGATTGTGAATATATTATTCAGCTTGTTTTGTTATTTATTTTAGAAATCCTTGTGATATATTCAGTTTGTGCTGGTCTGACTTTAATAAAATAGTGTTTAAAAATGACTTTGTGTTTAAGTCAGTTTTGTGTTTGTAGACCATAACACATAAAAGGGCATTAATGGGAACATTAAAGAAGGTTCTTTAAAAAAGTAACTAAAAGTTACTTTTGACAGTAACGCATTACTTTTTGGTGTAAGTAATCAACAAAGTAACCAAGTTACTTTTAACAGTAACGCATTACTTTTTGGTGTAAGTAATCAACAAAGTAACCAAGTTACTTTTAACAGTAACGCATTACTTTTTGGTGTAAGTAATCAACAAAGTAACCAAGTTACTTTTAACAGTAACGCATTACTTTTTGGTGTAAGTAATCAACAAAGTAACCAAGTTACTTTTAACAGTAACGCATTACTTTTTGGTGTAAGTAATCAACAAAGTAACCAAGTTACTTTTAACAGTAACGCATTACTTTTTGGTGTAAGTAATCAACAAAGTAACCAAGTTACTTTTAACAGTAACGCATTACTTTTTGGTGTAAGTAATCAACAAAGTAACCAAGTTACTTTTAACAGTAACGCATTACTTTTTGGTGTAAGTAATCAACAAAGTAACCAAGTTACTTTTAACAGTAACGCATTACTTTTTGGTGTAAGTAATCAACAAAGTAACCAAGTTACTTTTAACAGTAACGCATTACTTTTTGGTGTAAGTAATCAACAAAGTAACCAAGTTACTTTTAACAGTAACGCATTACTTTTTGGTGTAAGTAATCAACAAAGTAACCAAGTTACTTTTAACAGTAACGCATTACTTTTTGGTGTAAGTAATCAACAAAGTAACCAAGTTACTTTTTAAATGAATTAATTTGGGCTGAAGTGTAGACTACAGCCTAACCTGCTACAGCAGCGTCGCATTGTAGGATTGGTGGATGAATCACTGTAAACACGAAGAAGACGCGCTGTGGGCGTGTCTCCATTTATTCAGGTCTGTGCGGCAGTAATGGCGAGTCGAGGCGAGAGCAAGACGAGTTTCTCAAAGTGGAAATATGCTCATTATTTCACTTTAGTTAAGTATAAAGACAAAAACTTGTAAGGCAAATGTAAGCTGTGTCTTTCTGGTTCGAAGCTCGTATCTACTGCTATAAACAGCAGCTCCAATCTGTTGAAGCTCCTCCAGGACCTCCATGCCTGAGGAGCTAGAAGCTAGAAGCTAACCCGGTGTTCTGTTCTACATTGTTTATAGTTTTCATACTTCAGCTGTGAAAGGAACATGTTTAAGAGCTCAACACAACAGCAGAAGCCACTTTAGTTTTTGATTGTGAATATATTATTCAGCTTGTTTTGTTATTTATTTTAGAAATCCTTGTGATTTATTCAGTTTGTGCTGGTCTGACTTTAATAAAATAGTGTTTAAAAATGACTTTGTGTTTAAGTCAGTTTTGTGTTTTTAGACCATAACACATAAAAGGGCATTAATGGGAACAATAAAGAAGGTTCTTTAAAAAAGTAACTAAAAAGTTACTTTTGACAGTAACGCATTACTTTTTGGTGTAAGTAATCAACAAAGTAACCAAGTTACTTTTTAAATGAAGTAAAGAGTAACTGTAACTAGTTACTATTTTTTAGTAACAAGCACAACACTGGCTGTCTTTAAGCTGAGAAAATGTCAACATAGATTTGTTACAAATAAGGTTTATACGATTTACAAGTACAAACAAGTTCTTAGGGAACTGTGCATGATACAAGCAACACAACTAGTTTATTAAGCCTTCTAGAACACAACAATGTGGTACAGTTTACTGAGTCCTGCATATTGTTTAATATATAGTGCCATGAAAAGGTATTTAAATACCTTTTGATTTTCTCATTTTATTTACGGAAGGAAAAAAGGTTATTTAATACCCATCCCATTATGTGGTACATTACAGTATGCAATGCAGTTCGATGTGTCTATTCTAAGAAAACCCAATTATTACTTCAATTTTGTTTTTCACAAAACCAGTTGGTTTTGGATAATATTCGTCAGTATTTTAAGCTTTTAATTTTCAATAAATATTTTGTTAAAATAAGTTGTCTTATTGCCTTATTGATGTGTCACATGTACACTTTGCATAGCTGAATCTCACTTACTGTGAATTAAGACGTGTATAGACTCCAAGTTTGCCGGCACTCTTATATCTTGGTTTATGTTCATGCTTTTCTTTGTACCCCGGTTCCATGGTTCATGCTTTGCTCTTTGTTTATTTTGGACTTAGTGTTTGTTTTGTGCTTGTGCACTTTATTAAATATTTTTGCACTTGCATCTACTTCTCTCGTATAGCATGACACTCCCATTACAGTGTATTGCAGTGGTGGGCGGTCAGGGCCAGCAAAGCCTTATCTGCTGGTCTAAACACTATTAGACCTACATTTATAACCTAAATTCTAATATTTGTTTTATGAAATTGTATTAATTTATTCCCAATAGTTTATTCTCTTTAATTCGTTGTGTTTATCTTGGCTGCACTGCTTCCAGTACGTGTATGTGGATGTTAGATTTTTTGTCCAATCAGATTTCAGCCTTTATGTGCTGCCATGTCATGCTGCCCAGGGCCTTCAAAGTCAGGACTGCCGGTATTTTTTTACCATAGTCTCTTTAAGAAATAGCTCTGTTTTTTTTTTTTAACCAATCAGCTTTTAAATTCACCTCAGCTACGTATCTGGCCCAGAATAGCATCAGCATTTTTCCGTCCTCTGATTGGTTGGTCAGAGGGAAACGGTTACAGCCAAGTTTGACTGGAAAAACACATCTGTAGCCCTCTGCACACATGAATACATCTAAGTTAGACTTTTTTATGCCTACAGAGGAAGAGAAATTGATTTGGTCTCGGACATACTTAAAAATCAATTTTGAAGAAAAGCTAGACATTGTAAGGAGAGGTCGGCAAACCACAAAGCTAGCTAGCGTGTCTCAGCCCGGAAAACGGTTTGTTCACCACTTCCAGACCAGTGAATACGAGCATTACCACTGGCTTACAGCCTCTGAGGAGCGCTGCAAATTATGCGTATGCATCTCTGGTGAGTAGGCCGTATTTTATTTACATTTTTATCATTATTGTCATGTTTTTAGACAAATATTAATTCTGAACTGCTACAGATGATGTAGGTGGCACAGCTTACTTTAGTAAAATGGTATTCACCATCCATATGTGAAATGCCTCTCTGTAATGCCACGTGTTGTTATATTGTGTTTTTGTATAGTATTGATGGTTTCTATAATTGCAACATGAGTATTAGTGGTATTAAGAGGCGGATTAAGTTTGGTAAGACCCCACTGCCAAATGCACGGCCCGCCACTGTTTTTTTGTAACTTTAGTTATGTATATAAGATAAGATAAGATATACCTTTATTCGTATATATATATATATAAAAATATATTTTTTATCTGTAAAGTAACTTTAGCACAATCTTTCATTTTCTGTACAGATTTGACACACATAATTTTTATGTTAGTGATGAAAATCTGATTAAAAACATTGTTCCTTAGTAAAACCATTTACTTTAAGCAGTGGCAAATCAACTGTGATACAAGTTCTTAAAGAAAATATTTAAAAAAATTAAATTAACTGGGAAGAAGGCTTAGTTGGGGAGAACAACAGATTTATTATTCATATGAAATATTGAATAACAGCAACATTAACACATTTAACATCATGAAATCTAGAAGACATCATGAAGACAATTTTAGTAATAATAATAATATTTTTTTAAAGAATACTTTGTTGATCCCACAGGGAAATTGTTATTTCTTTTCATATCCCACTGATGTAGGAAGCTGGGGTCAGAGTGTAGGGTCAGCCATGTTACAGTACCCCTGGTGCATAGACATTTAAGGGCTTTGCTTAAGGGCCCCAAGTGTGGCAGCTTGAACCCCCACCCTTTCTATCACTAAACCAGAGCCTTAGCCACTGAGCTAAACCCCCCAAATATAAATTAAACTTAAATTTGCATTGCAATTTTAACACTGCACATCGTTACAAAACAGCTCCACAGAAATATATCGATATATACACTGAAGCGGTAGGATTCCCAACCTTTGGGCAAATATGTATCATGGGACCGCCTATTCTTTCCCTTTCCCAGAGGTCTACTTTGCAAACACGCTTATATAAAAAGTAGATTTGCTTGTGCAGAAAAAGCATTTAGAAGCCACTCTTTAATGCTTTGTAGTAGCCTTGTGTGAGTATTTTGCTGATGCTGTATATTATATTAATAGAACAGGAGGTGAGGAGAATGCAGATACAAAGCAGAGAAATGGGGGAGGCAGTGTAAGTGTAGGCCAAGTAGCCAATATGTAAATGACAAATACAGCTCATTTTCTTGTACCTCATATGGTGGATAACAAAAGTAGCTGTGGGGAGGAACTGTACTAAGAGCTTGTACTTAAACTTTTTAGTGAATGATTGTGGTAGATGCACTTGTATGTCAGTAGTGGGCCGTCAGGCCAGCAAGGCCTTCTCTGCTGGCCTAAACACAATCAGAAGCACTGACCTACATTTAAACCTAATTTCTAATATTTGTTCCTTGAAATTTTATTAATTTATTCCCAACAGTTGCTGCACTGCTTCCAGTATGTGCATGTGGATGTTCGACTTTCTGTCCAATCAGATTTCAGCCTCTACGTGCTGCCATGTCAATCTAATCTGCACAGGGCCTTCAGAATTAGTAGTGCTGGCCGATGTACCTTCAACTATATTAGCAATGGGTCTGTTTCTTTAACCAATCAGATTTCAAATTCACTAGCTTGCCCAAAATAGCGTCAGCGTTTTTCCGTCCTCTGATTGTTACAGCCAAGTTTGACTGCCAAAACATGTCTGTAGCGATCTGCACAAATGAATACATCTGAGCTGGACTTCTTTTATGCCCACAATGCCTGACTGAGGAAAATAAATTGATTTGGTCTCAGCCAACCCCGAGGCGAGCTAGCTTGTCTCAGTCTGGGAAATGGTTTGTTTGCCACTTCCAGACCTGTGCCTACGAGCAGTACCACTGGCTTACAGCCTCTGAGAAGTTATGAGTATGCATCTCTGGTGAGTATTTTATTAAAATGTTTTATGTTTTTGTAATGTTATAAGACAAATATTGATTCTAAACTGCTCCAGATGATGTAGGTGGCACAGTTGCGGTTGAAGTGTAGAGGTTTGGAGCTTGCTTTAGTAAAAATGGTACTCACCCACCATATGCGAAATGCTTCTCTCTCTTTGTAATGCCACACTTTGTTATATTGCGTTTGTGTAAAGTATTGATGGTTTCTATAAGTGGTGGATTAAGTCGGGTAAGTCCCCAATGAAGGCTCAGGTACCAAATGCACGGCCCACCACTGTTGTATGTAATAGTTAAAAATAGGCAAATATCATAGGATTGACATGGTTTAAAACTTAAACAAGCGATTCATTTGGAATAACCAAAATTATAAGAACCCTATTGTATGGCTAGAGGTAAAACAATTCCTTTACTGAGTCATGTTAATGCATTATAATGGTGTTGTGTAGGCCTGAAAGTGCATAACGGCCATGCGAATTTCATGACTAATTTAACACTGTTACTTATTCACTTTTTCTCAGCTCAAATTCCATGCAAATAAAGTCTAAATGGTACCAAAAGAAAATGACTCACTGTTGGAGCCAAATCTGCATCAGCCATGTTTAAATGCATTTTTGAATACAGTCAGTGTATGACTGTGTAGTTTTTCATTTTAAGCATTTTGATGAGATGGTCATTCACTTTAAATCCACACCTGGTATGAATCTATAGAAATATGTTGAGTGATTGTTGTTGGAAACACAATTTCTTTCATAGATTTTTGAATAAAATACTTCCATTGTTTTAACAGATTATCTAGTCAGATAAATAAAAGACATTATGCACAAAAAATTATACTTTACAGTAATCTAGCAACTTATGGCTAATTGTGATTTTGTGGCAGTTCTTGTGCAGCAGCTAGGTTTTGATAGTTGTTCATTGTGGGCCAACACAATTGCTTATGTTGACAAACTAATATCTATTGATTTTTTTCTAGTTCTATTAATTCTTTTTATTTTATACTAGTGGAATTTTCAAATGATGGAGTTACTTATAAAATATGAAATATTAAACTCTGTTGATTCCAAGTATTTACAATTTACTAATAATTTTAAGTAAAAAAAATATGAAATAATAATAATAAAAATTTTTTTTAAAAACATTTCAATTTAGTATTTTTTCTACACCATTTTAAACAACCTATCCACAGACACTGGCCCAAATAAAACTATACAGAATTATAGATGTGGATTTATATTTAGAACCTTAACAAGCAGGACAGAGTGGATGTGATGCAACCTTTAGAGAAATCCGACTTTAATTACACTAGCTCAATTGTACTATACTGGATATAAGCTGTATTTGGGCCATGTAATTTTTAGGGTAGCATCCATAGCAACAGAAAATTTGTATTTCTAAGGTTTTTGCAAATCAAATGTAGCAGAAGATAAAAGAAAAGTAACAAAAGGTTAAAGGTTAAAACTCCTGCTCCTGAGATAAAGGGAGGAAATTATACACAAAAGCAATCTGACTTTGTGTGTTTAGGGAGGTACCTATCCTAATACAATCTAAAGTATAAATTAATTACAAGGTCTTCCCTAAGTCCCAAAAATAAACATAACAAAGAGTAAACAAGGTAAATCACATTCCTCCATGGTACAATGAGCCATCAGCCAGCAAGATTATATTAAATATAATTATATTATTTCTGTATTTTACTGAACTCCAAGCTTAGGATAACTTTCATAAACACTTGCTCATAGCCACTAGATAAATGTTTACAACTACTACTGCCAAAAAGAAAGAATAAACCAACATGAGCTATACACAAACCGTAACACAGCCTGAGGCAAAGGGAGATGGGTTCAGGCCTGGCCTGGTCTAAGCTGGTCTGGGAATCTGGGACCGTAGCAGAAGTCCAGAGTGTTTCTCTGTTTGTTGGGAGAGTAATAGACAAACATGCACGCACACACACACACACACACACACACACACACACACACACACACACACACACACACAGTACAGGTGGACAGCAGCCAATTTTGCATTCAATTTCATAAAAATAGCACCTAATATTGAGAATTAATCATCGTAGATTTCCAAACATGACAGCAAAGAAAGCACAATATTACAGTACACAATAGGCCTCTAATGAAGGCTATAATGAAAGTAGCTGGGTGGTGTAAGCGAGAAAGAAAGAAAGAATCAGTTTCTGGAAGAGCTTTAGCAGATTCTCCAACACACTCAGTAAAGCCTACCAGTTTAGATCCTTCAAAAACTATACACATTATGCCTTTGACAACTATTAAAAAAAGCCAAAAAACAAACAAACAAACAAACAAACAAAAAAACAATGGTTATCATACCAAATATTGACTTGTTTAGTTATTGCTGTTTATTGCAAGTATTCAAATACATTTTTCTTGAAGTCACGTTCATGCATACTATTGTGTATAATAAACACTGTCTAGTTTTGTACACACAACCTAAAAAACTGTTTTTGTCACTGTAGCGCCAGTGGGTGTAGAACTGCATTACCCACCATACCCAGCTTGTCACATACTGCGCTAATCATGCTCCCCTGTGGCTCATTATGCTTTGTTTAGCACCAACTTTTTCAAGTCTTTACTGTCCATCAAACCTCTGTTGTAATTGTCAATTGTTATGAGATCCACAGTACTGCTTATAGACTATACGGTTGTTGCTTCATATTCACGGTTCCTTTTAATGGTTGTGTTGTTTTATGTGTTTTGCACAAATGTAAATGATTTGGCATCTTGCCACCCACTCCTTGGATTTCATGAAATCCTTGAATAAGATGAACTGGAAACGTGATACTATTGAGTTTATTGTATTAGTTGAGTTTTTTTTTTCAATATTTCTGTTTTTTGTCTATCAGACTTTCAGGTGTGTTGAAATCGCTCCACGTCATCTACAGAGAATGCTCACGGTTGATGAAACTGCAAGCAATTTTGCATTGATAGCTCACTTTTATCTCTTTTCCATTTGTTTTCCACGTTCATATTCTCAGAACAATTTCTCCTTCTGTAGATTTCAATCTCAAGCTTTCAAACATTCTATGATGCTTTAGCCTTTTGGCCCATGCTACGCTCTTGCTTTTTGTACTGATAGTCTGCTTTAGGCCATTTTTTTGGCTCTATGGGTATTCTGTTTCTTTTTTGCTTAAAGCAATAATAAAAACAAAGCAGGTGTATATCTAAAGGCTTGTCCATTTGGTCGAATCAATGGTTCATTCTGTTAAGACCATAATTCATTTAGCTAACAGTTGTTACACTAGCTAATGTTTATTTTAAACTAGCCATTGATTTTTTGTATGTATGTATGTATGTATGTATGTATGTATGTATGTATGTTGGTGTGTGGGTGCCCGCACACTAATGGACCAGATGTTGCTGCTCTCATTGAAGAGTTGAGACAGACATTTGTCCCAGAGGTAAACCACATGTTTGATTATAGCCACGTTAAAGCTCTCATGGCTATCATTCTCAAGTCTCAACTGCTTCTGAATAACATCTCATAGCTCAGCACCAAGTGTAAATTATAGCTCTCCGTATATGGCAGCTTAGGAAATGTCTACAGACTTGTCATCTGGGGGTTTACGGCTGGTAACAGTGCATGAAAGGAAAGGTAAACAAGTAACAAAATACTGTTCATTGTTATTGTCATAAATGGCAGCTCTTGTGTATGGAGAAGACACTGCTATTTTTATCTCTGATAATCTTGATACTGTTCCTGTTTTACCTCCAGGATGATGTATTTTTCTGGGTGTATACTTCCGTGTCATTTTTCCAATTTATCCATTAAATTTAAGATTATTTTATGTTTGGTAATCAAAATACTTTAATTATAGTACACTGTTAGTAATGGTATGTACAAGTATAGTACATAACATATGTTTAATCAGAATGTTGCTTCTGAGATAGAAGGTAAGTCATGTTTTTAGTGGAATTCAATAGAACTACTGTAACATAAATTATTGATAATTTACTTAATGTTTCAGGTATGGTCAAGGTTTTGGCTTTTAATTTTAATTAAGTTGAACTCCACTGTATTGAAGCCATTCTAGCCATTAAAATGTCACATACTCACTGTTTTGGATCCATGAAGCATTCCTTACAGCAACACTGGACCATTCATTGAACCTAATTATAAAAAAAAAATTATAAAAAGATTATAAAAAGGTTAAATAATGCATTTACATGTGTTCTACATAGAATATAACTATGAAGAGCAGTAAAGAGCACTAAATGAAACAAAACCAGTATTTGACACGACAACCCTTTGAATTTAAATGAACATTTTGTAGTGTAGGTATTTCTGAGGATCTTGGAAAATGTGTGACAGAACTTTAAGTTTGACAGTTACACTTACCTTAGATTTTTCAGGTCTCTGACAGCCAGCTGTCAGCTTCATTTTTTTTTCATTTTTTGATTTATTATTTAATAAGTTGATATACATTTTTCATTCAGGTTTAGTTTAAAAGAGTTTTTATTCATGACAGAGAAATTTTACATTATAAAAATAAATTGTATCATGGTGCTTTTGCACACTACTTTCTCAGTTAAGTTAACTTTTAAATAGAAATAATGATATCTTTAAATGATGTGTTGTGCCAACATAATGAAATGGTTTTCCAAGAGTGCTATTTAATGTAACAGCACTGCTAGGTTTTACTGTTTGTATTACTCCTCTACTTTGTGTGAGCTGGATGCAATTCCAATTCTAGCAATAGTTTATTAGACATTACCCCACATGCCACCAGTACTGCTCTTATTATAAGGTTGTCAGTGTGTGTGTTTTTAATGCATGACTTCCTTGGGAACTATTTTCTTTACCTTTTCAAATGCTTCCTTTTTAAAACATTTTACTGTATAATGTAAAAGAATGTGTAATGATGTGTCATATAATCTGTAAGAAATGCCAGTTACTTAATATAATATCCTCATCTATAGAACATTTGTTTAAAAGCAAGATCAGACTCAGTTTTGCTTAAATGTGTGTTAAAGTTCAAATGCACTCTAATTTATGGAATTTTAGCACATAGCACAGCAGTGGGTTTATCGCCTTCATTCACAATGTCTCACAAGATACAACATGTGAGAGCTAACACTCTCTTCCCTTCCAACCTTGAAACCCATAGCAACCCTTTGAATTTTAGATGCACATAAAGAAAGGGAATGTGTGAAAGAAAGGCAGACTAAAAGTGACAGTTTTCAGTAAGATGCTGTGAATGCACAACTGAAATGTCTCCTTCATTCCAAGCACTATGTCAGTACCTTATTGCTTTCTTTCTTTTTTTTGTAGAAAGTAACTCATTGGTGAGCAAAGCCAGTGACAGACCTCTGTTCATCTCCTTTGAAGAAAAAAGACTGCAAATCCAGTGGAACTGTAAGATCCATGATTTAGTGTTAACCTATAATCCCAGCTAGAGTTGTCTTCATGGAGGAAAAAAAGAGAGGTGTGACAGAACTGGTGATACTATCTAACCAAATATCTAACAAATCTTAAAAGACACTGTCTTCTCAATGGACTCCTATAGACACCATCTAAGAAAGTAAGCAACAGTTTTGATTTAAGAGATCTGAGAAAATACTGGACTGCTGAAATGTCTCCTTACTTGTTCGACATTTGTGGGAGGCCCATCCATCTCTGTTTATGTTTGTTGATTTTTCTTAATCGCTTCCTGTTCACGTTGGAAGCAAGACCCAAGGGCCCCGGCCACACACATCTGAACTCGATCCGCATTGATGGAGACATCTCTCTGGGAGGTCTGTTTCCAGTTCATGCAAGGGGTCACAACGGAAAGCCCTGTGGGGAGCTGAAGAAGGAGAAGGGCATCCATCGTCTGGAAGCCATGCTTTTCGCTCTAGATCGCATCAACAATGACCATGAGCTTCTTCCTAATATCACACTGGGGGCTCGCATTCTTGACACCTGTTCACGGGACACACACGCTCTGGAGCAGTCACTGACTTTTGTTCAAGCACTCATAGAGAAGGATGGCACAGATGTGAAGTGTCAGGGAGGTGGCTCACCGATCATCACCAAGCCAGAGAGAGTTGTGGGAGTGATTGGGGCTTCCTCTAGCTCTGTGTCTATCATGGTAGCTAACATCCTTCGCCTGTTTAAGGTAAGCACTATGTTGAAATCTAGTTTTTATGTTTTCTTAAGATGGAAAATCGAAAATGAGATCTTATAATGGCTGAAGGATTAGACACCTTTTAAACTTTTATATGTTTATAGCATTTACATCATTATTAGACACTTTGAATGGTGTCAAGCCTTTAAGAAACACTCTACTGATGCTATGTTGTGATCAATTAAGCATATTTGTTAGATAATGATAATTTAGGAATAAAACATTTTGTATTTGTACCAAAAGTTTTTTTTTTCTTATAACACAAATACATTGGACGAACAACGCATTTGTTTATTTAGATATATGTCTCGGAGTGTCCACAAAAGAAGATTTGTGTAACCGTTATGTTATAATGCCTACTATAATACTATAACAGTGCACGCTTCAAGACTGTTTGAAATCTCTCAATAAAACAAAATATGCAGCTTTTTGTGTTACTGAGAAGCCACAACAGCCAATCCAGAAGACTTTCATATTTCTGAAAAATTATAGGAGTGGCTTTAACCCTAATTCTTAGTATAACTAGTTATAGTTAATAAATGCATTAAAAAACCCACTTTTTTTACATTTAAAATCAAGTAATATAAAAAGTATAATGTTTTAGAATGAGCACATTAATATACATTTTGCAGCCACTACTGTCAGACCTGCTTTTGTATATACTACTGAACATTATTATACAATCTTAAGAAACAATCAGAATAGTGTATTCCACAGCACTGTGTAATAAGGAGTAACAAGGGATACAACCAGCATTTGAAAACCATACAAAAGCACCAGTACACTGGCAGACATTGGATTGGGGGCAGATGCAAGTGCAAATGACTTTTTAAAAATGCAATATATGCTAACAACTATAAAGACCATGAACAAGTAGGAGGCGAGCAAAAAGAAAAAAGAAAAGAAAAACACACACCACAGATGGACAAATGAAAACGACAAATGCTAGACATAAAGTATAAGATCGAATGTCAAAACCTAAATATGTATATATAATGTTCATTAGAAATGAATGGAACTCAGGTACACGAGAGTCACATAAAAATGATTTTTTTTTTGTGCAAATTTAAATGCCATACATGTGTATCCACATATTATATACATTTCATGCAGGCATGCAGCTCACAGAATTCGCATACATTTTAATAGATTTTGATACTTCATCCATCACAGACTTTTCAATTAGCGCCCCCATTTTCAAAGATCTTGTGTTTTCATGATATATGTGCTTTTTGTTATGAAGGGTAATGTTTCAGTGTGATAAATAGCAATCCGCACACTTTTCTTGAATACTCGAGGCAAAAATATGGTTATGCAAATGAGTGGCATATTTCGCCAAAACAGAGGCAGATGACAAAGTGAAGTGTGAACAAAACATCACATGCTGATTTCCTTTTCATCTTCTCTTTTCGACCTGATTTGGTACTCCTCATATTTACAATGTGTATTTAATCTGTAACATGTACCTGTCTAACTATTTAACCAAGCTCGGAATGATTTCAGACTCAGCGTGCATCGCTGCCTCTTGTTTGGTTTGAGATTTAGATCGACAGATACATGGAACTCAATGATCCAGGAAAGTTTAGAAGAAGCTGAGCACAGCCTCATTAGCTGCTTTATATTTATTCATTCAATTGACTTGCTAGAATTATTGGAACTTGTTTAAAGCCTCTCCTGCTGGAACCATATCTGTCAGTGAGTTTATTGCTCCAGCAATAATTTTCAGCGAACTCTGTTTAGAGCATTATCAAATTTTGCATGCATGTGAGAAGTGTGTGTTTACAGGTCAATGAGTAATGAAGGAGATTCTACCTAGATATTGTTTCCTATCGGCCTTGCGTTAAGGCCTGATCCACATCACAGGTTATCGAGAGAGAGAGAGAGAGAGAGAGAGAGAGAGAGAGAGAGAGAGAGAGGTGCTAAAAAATTAAATAGAGTGCTACACATAACCCTGAACATTTTAAAATAAAATTAACATTTCAGAGTGTTATTCTTTAGAGGGAAAGGTTTGATCGAAAATACATTACAGGCAGTGGGAATGTGTTGGAATTGTAATGATAGGGCTTGAGTGAAAATGCGCAAGTTTAAGGCCTTCAGCCAGAATAGGCAAAATTGAAGGTTTTTGTGGGGATTTGTGTACATACACTTATTCATTTTACTACCAGCTACACTGCAACACTCTTCAGCCAGTAATCCCTTATAGGTGACCTTGCTTGTCCTGTAAGAATCATGGATAATTTATGCACTATAGTGACTGTATATATAACTGTTTATAAAGTTTTTTAATTTTTAACATGCATACGTTCATGTTTTTGCCGGTTTGTTTTCATTATATTCCTTTTACGTGAATTGTGTTCACTTATATAAAGACCAAGAATATGAGGGATGGATGTCATCATGCTGACATCCATCCCATCCTTATCACAATCCCAATTCTTCCAGTTTGGGTCTTTTGTTAGTGGAATTGCAGAGTGGCTGTGCAGCTGGTGTTAATGTACCACATTTACAAAACACTTGTCATGACCCATTTATTACCATTTAAAGCATTCACAAGGAGGGGGTCAAGATTAAACATGTTTTAGCTTGATTGAAAAACGTCCTATAGACCAGTGGTCCCCAACCACCGGTCCAGGGGCCGGCACCGGTCCGTGGGTAAATAGGTACCGGGCCGCACAGAACGAACACATAACTTACATTATTTCCGTTTAATTTATTATCTTATTCTGAGCAATGTTTTATTTTGGAAAATTACAGGATTCTCTCCTCTACATCTGTCTATGACTCACTCTTGATGCATGTCATGATGCCTCGGTCACATGTCTTACCTCCATCCGCTACCTTCTTAAAGGGGCTGCTCCGGCACATAATACATTAATGCTAAATTGAAACCCCCAAGCAAGCAAAATGAACAAAAAAACAACACTGTGAATTCACATTTATTATTATATTTAGAAAATACCAGTTTTTATGCCGCTCGTATCATTTTATTGTGTTGTATTTATCCACCACACATTAAAGGCTGGTCCGTGAAAATATTGTCCAACATCAATCCGGTCCTTTGCCCAAAAAAGTTTGAGGACCACTTCTATAGACCATCAGGCGAAAAATCAGCTTTTTTTAAATGTTCCAGGCTTTGTATGGATTAAACACTAAGGCTGTAAAAATGCTTGTGTTTTGCTGGTGCACTTTGGTTGTTGAGGACAGACGGTGGATTTGCAGATCAGCAGAATACACTTCGCTTTCAGACAGCCTGAGTGCGTTTATTACAGTGTTGTCAGATTTGGCTATATCTCCATGGAAATACAGAAACTGAAACATGTCTTGAAGACTAAAAAGGAATACATGATAGCAGAAGGTCTGGTTACACTCAAATAATCATGTGCACACACACATGTGTGCACACACACAGCCTGATGTGGGAGGTCTGCCACTTACAAGAACGTCAAAAAAAAGCTTACTGCTTGGCACCATGTGGCGTCTGGACAGGCATCCAGTGATCTGCCTGATTAAAAATTCACTTTGGCATTACATAAGATTGGGGTTCTCTGAAGCTTCTTTATGTGTTGAACTCGCCAAGAATCAAAACCATAGACTGATGCTGCAGAAAAAAGGACTAATACATTTCAGTCAAGAGGCATGCTGCACCACTTTCATTATTCATCTCACTTGGCAGAGGCCCTCTGTCAAACTTCAAGCACTAATAAAGTTTACGACCATGTCCGCCTCCAGCTCACCTCTTTATGTGTTCCTGAAATGCAGAGTTGCCAAATAAATTTATGTTACGGTTTACAGAGGAGATCAAGATTTTGGGTTCATGGATTGTTTAGCCTAGTAATGAACCCTGCTGTAATTAAAATGCTGTACGTGTGTCACTTCTTCTTATACTGGTGTGTAACAAAACCATTCCTCATCCTCAGGAGTCATGCACATAGCCTGTAATCTTATCATGCTGTGGTATGTCATCAATAGTGCTATAATGCATATGCCTCCAGTGTGGATGTTGTCTGAGAGAGTGATAAATAACAACTGGGCTGGGCATAAAGTGCCATGAATAAAGAATGGCAGCACTGGCTTTCAAAAGGATATATTGATTAGTAAGTTTCCAGTTTGTGTTAGTATTCCTACAATGGTGCTTGAATTTTTTTCTTTCACATTCCCATATACATTATCTTAGACTATAGGCATTTGCCTGCCCCATATCTTCAAGCTGGGAAATTAATTTGTGCTTGGGAAAAATATATGAAACATCAATCAAATATATAAACATATTTAGACCAGACCAATAGCTGTATATTCATCAATACGTTTGGTTTCATGCATTATTACACTGTTATTAACAATCCTGAATCTATGCTAGCATTTTTGGATGCTACATATATAGAACCTGTTTTTTGGCTTACTTGCAGTTGACCTCTATTATTCTGCTCATATTTGATAGAGATTTCATTGAATTGCATGCACAGCTTACCAGCCAGTTGGTGCGAGAGGAGGCTTTCACTCTTGATTGCACATTTTATACCCTGTGGGCAAGTGCATGCTGCTGTATTGCTCTTTCCCCTGACCTCAGAACCTTTCAGGTGCATCCCAGACATATATATTTACAATCACATCACAAGGCTTTTATTTTACTTCAATTGCACAAATAAAATTATCTAAACATTAAATTTACCGTTTTAAAGAACATCTGTATAAAAAACTGAAACTATAACTATTTTTATAATTTACATTCTCTAAATGATTGTGGTTGTTGGTGATCAGTTTTTCCAACCATGTAGATTTTAATGAATTGTGAGCACCAGTAAGTCCCTATTAGTGTTTTATATCCATTCAGCTATCCAGCCATTTTCTACAACTTATATGTAGAGGATTGTGGGGAGCCTGGAGCCTATCCTGGGAAGTCAGTGCTCCCCTGGACAAGGTGCCAAGTCATTGCAGGGCACATTATCACACAGACTCACTCACTCTTTCACACACTGTTGTCAAATTGGAAATGCCAATTAGCCTACAAAATATGCCTTTGGACTGGGTGATAATACTGGAGTACCTAGCGGAAACCCCCAAAGCAAGGGGAGGACATGCAAACTTAGCACACACAAGTAAAAGGTGGAATTTTAAACCCCAACCCTGGAGATGTAAGCAGAAAAATAAAATAAAATTAGCAAATATTTGTTTACAGATTTGTTCTGCAACAAATGTGTACAGATCTGTACACATGAGTTGTTAGTAAGTTTCAGTTTGTGTTAGTATTCCTACAATGGTGCTTGAATTTTTTCTTTCACATTCCCATATACATTATCTTAGACTATAGGCATTTGCCTGCCCCATATCTTCAAGCTGGGAAATTAATTTGTGCTTGGGAAAAATATATGAAACATCAATCAAATATATAAACATATTTAGACCAGACCAATAGCTGTATATTCATCAATACGTTTGGTTTCATGCATTATTACACTGTTATTAACAATCCTGAATCTATGCTAGCATTTTTGGATGCTACATATATAGAACCTGTTTTTTGGCTTACTTGCAGTTGACCTCTATTATTCTGCTCATATTTGATAGAGATTTCATTGAATTGCATGCACAGCTTACCAGCCAGTTGGTGCGAGAGGAGGCTTTCACTCTTGATTGCACATTTTATACCCTGTGGGCAAGTGCATGCTGCTGTATTGCTCTTTCCCCTGACCTCAGAACCTTTCAGGTGCATCCCAGACATATATATTTACAATCACATCACAAGGCTTTTATTTTACTTCAATTGCACAAATAAAAATTATCTAAACATTAAATTTACCGTTTTAAAGAACATCTGTATAAAAAAACTGAAACTATAACTATTTTTATAATTTACATTCTCTAAATGATTGTGGTTGTTGGTGATCAGTTTTTCCAACCATGTAGATTTTAATGAATTGTGAGCACCAGTAAGTCCCTATTAGTGTTTTATATCCATTCAGCTATCCAGCCATTTTCTCTACAACTTATATGTAGAGGATTGTGGGGGAGCCTGGAGCCTATCCCTGGGAAGTCAGTGCTCCCCTGGACAAGGTGCCAAGTCATTGCAGGGCACATTATCACACAGACTCACTCACTCTTTCACACACTGTTGTCAAATTGGAAATGCCAATTAGCCTACAAAATATGCCTTTGGACTGGGTGATAATACTGGAGTACCTAGCGGAAACCCCCAAAGCAAGGGGAGGACATGCAAACTTAGCACACACAAGTAAAAGGTGGAATTTTAAACCCCAACCCTGGAGATGTAAGCAGAAAAATAAAATAAAATTAGCAAATATTTGTTTACAGATTTGTTCTGCAACAAATGTGTACAGATCTGTACACATGAGTTGTTAGTAAGTTTCCACATCATGGACACTTACAATTGATCACTGATTTTGCCCAGATTAATAGCAATACTGTGTACCTTAAAATTGCCCATTGGTTAGAAAGGCTTAGATTTTTTTTCCATAAAAAGGGCAATAAATTCCAGAATAGTGTCACATGTTAATTGATCAGTGAAAACTAAATGAATTTAGCAATCAATATAGGATGTAACATGCCACACTATATAGTGAGTGTGGCAGCGCACAGGTGCCTAAACTCAGCATTTTTATTGCTTTGGCTTTTATTGGGCCAAGTCCAATAATTGTAATCAAAGTCCATAGCAAAGGTCAGAACACAGGCAGGCGAGATTAATACAGGGCATTCCACATAAAAGCGAATCAACAAATGGAAACAAGGGTCAAAACCAGGACACAATTTAAACATAGAGCACAGAACTCCAGAAACAAGTCTCAAGCACAAAGTAACCAACTGCATGATAAAACTGCATTAAGAGTCAAGAGAGTGTGATTAGACAAACAAATCATAACAGGTTAACACAATCTGACAAGAAAAATGACAGGACAGAGTGGAGACAGAACTAGAACATTAAAAACTCAAAGCAAACATGACTGTAAGGGCACCTGGACCTGGATGTGACAGAATACAACATGTTTTGGGTATACAAATCAACAACTCAATCAGCTTCACTTCAATCACCTTTACTAACCTTTATATAGTTCATGATGCAGATGGTCCAAAACCTGCTCTTGGAAAACTTGGCTTGAGGTGGGAATAAACCCTGAATGGGATTCCAGTCCATTTTTACCTTACACCTATAGCCAATTTAGAGCAACCAATATCATCTACGTTTTTTGTGGTTGATTGGAAACCTCCTTTAACCAAGACAATAATTTAAGCTAATGATTGAACTCTGGGACCCTGAGGCAGCTATGCTCCCTACTAGTCCACTATAGTAATTTTATTTAACCATTTGAATGATAAATTCTAACCTTGGTACGGTTCTAAGCCATTCAGTAAAATCCAGACCTTATAATATGTTCATAAAAGATGTCCTAATAAGAAAAAAGGACTCACAATGAAGTAGGCCAAACAGATTTCAGTAGATTATTGCAGCATGTAAGAGTTTCTGTGCTGCTGGACAGGAACCGGTTGTACTGTTGGAAAAAATGGGGACTGTATTTTTTCATGTCATTGATGTATTTCATTGCAATTTTATTCACTCCCATTTCTACTCAATACTTTGCACCAGATGACTTTCATACAAGACCGCAATCCCTATCTGGAGGGAAATTAATTTTTTAAGGAGTAAAGCAGTGCACACTCTTCCTAGATTGAATCTGCTCTTCTTTTACACAGATTTCTTGCAATTCTTTGAAGATTTTTTTCTGTTGTAAAGCTACTGGTTCGTTTCTGCCTAAGGGTGTGCAGCAATCGACAAAAAGCCTCACTCACCACATAAGTGAAACAGTAAGGAATGAGATATCTCTAAATGTATATAATGAATGAAAACTTTTGCAAATGTATATTTTTGTTCAACTGGATGACATTCAAGAAACGAAGTTTTCAGCGTTGAAGGTTAGTTAAAGTATATAGTGAAAACCTATTTGTAAGAATGAAATGTAGAGGACAGAAGTACACATATTTCTGATTAGCACACTTTTTGCAGTTTTTATGCTTAAAAAAGAATTATTGCTTTGGTTTCAGATCATCACAATTTCTATTTAATTTAGTGCTGATTGCAATAAGGAGAAGTGATTGCAGTATTAACTATTAGACGCAGTTGAATTGTCAGGCTTTGCAAATGATGCTGCTGTTCATGGAATAAATTGTAACATTCATGATAATCACTAGTATGAACTGAAATATTATTTTTAAAAATGCATATCGTCATGCTTACTGAATGCAAATGAGAAAAGCTTATAGTTTTCCTTTCAAGTCTTTTTTTTTAATAAGCTTTTACCGTTTTGGAAGAAACACGCATGACTACATAATGCTATCATAGTGTTAAGATCTAACTGGATCAAAACTTGTTTGTATATAGAAACAATTAATGGCACAGAATCTCACATCTATTTCCAATTGGCTTCCAGCAGGAAGTTTATTGGCAGGGTTTTACACTGAAATAACAGACCAAACATCACCAGGCTTGAATGTACACCTTCAATCCATGTAGAGGCAAATAAACATTGCAAGAGTTAACTCAAAATGTCCATGCAGATCTAAACAAATAAACTAGAAGGTTTGTAACAGTGTCCAAATCTGTATTTAGAATAAACTGTGCTGAATATTTCAATGTCCGGCATCGGAAAATATCAGGTCTAGACTAAAGTTGGAGATTGATATAAACATTTCTGAATAGTTCCAGGAACCAGAACTCATTTAAACCCACTGGGGGAATTTTGCTCCTGCCCCATGTCTTGTTCCTACACACTTGTCAGGTGCAGCACTGACACTGGCCCTTAAGACTGAGATTAGTTCTGACTTACACTGCACCTCTGTGTAGTGGTCAATTCCCAACAGCCAAGAACATTTTCTTCCTTCATGTTCCGACTGCAATTTATTTTACTTCTGTCGAAAATGTACTGTGTCGGACAACAACAGTGTAGCGAGTCATAGAGGCAGTTTGTAGGTGCACAGTGTTTCTATAAGACACAAATAATCGTCTATCAAAATCATCAATAACATGAAAAAAATGCCTTAGCAGTAAAAAAAAGAAGCTAATTAAAAACTAGGAAATATATAAAGAAATAACAATAGCCTCCAAAGTGGCAAATCTAATTTCTTAAATGATCAAAAATGTTTCTTTCAGTTTACCTTTTGTAATTTGCAGTGCTAAAATCTCTTAAGTCTATAATAATGCAACTCTTCTTGTTGGCTGCTGGATGATATGTGTAATTCATTTGAGATAAATATTAATGTAACTCCAGGGAGGACATTTAAGCCAAATTAGACATCTTCCTCCGGATGCTCTAGTTAGGAGTCTCCCATAAAATACATAAATAAATAAAATAAAAGGAAATGGAAACAGGTGTGTGGGGGTGTGTGTTAGGGTGGTGCATATCCAACAATTAAACCTGGGGTAATCAGTTTGAATGATGATACTTACAATAAAATAACAATTCATTAAATAATTAATTTAGTGAGAATATTCTATAAATATCCTGTAAATTGTTTTTACTGAGATCTAAAACTACATTGGATGTTTTTTTTCTGTTAAGTGAAACGATTTTTTTCTGCACACTACCAAATGTGCAGCTTCGTATAAAGCCTGAGTTTCCAAAAGATTTGGATAATTTTCCCCTAATTTAGCCAACCTCTAGCTAGCCAGCTCTCTCTTATTATACTGCAATGACCAACTATGGATGGTGGAGCATAACAAATTCTTTCACCAAGACAAATGAAGCCATCGTTTTAAACTGTTTAAACTGTCACATGACACACTGAGGCAAGTGCTATTTACCCTCTTCCACATACATGAATGCCATTGATTAGCTAGTGTCACTGTGATTGACAGAGGAAGAAGAGTGTGGTTTATTTGTTCATTTCAGTCCCTTGAGTCCTGCCACGGATGACTGTGTTTTAATAAGGATTCTAACTCGCTATCTTCTGAGGATAGAATGACTGATTATTCATTTCTCCACAATTTGAGCCAAGATTGAAAAAAATTTAAAAAATAATAAATCTTGGTAAAGTCTATGCTTAGAGAAAGAAGAAGAAAGAAAATATTAAAACCTGCTTAATGTCAAATATTCTGTATTGTGACAGCTGTTTTGACTTGACTGAAGTTTTTTCTCCGTAGTGAGTGAAAAATGGAACATCATTAGTTGTAGGCTGGGATGACAAAATTTACTTGTGATTGAGCTCATTCACCACAAAGCTTGATTAATTTGTCTTTGCTCCGAGAGTCTTCGCAAAATTGCTTACATAATAGTAACTAACGTCTTGGCTATCTTCTTCTGCCGGATGCTAAGAACCAAAGTGTAGGTCTGGGATACCATATCTGTATTGATTTAACACCTCGTTGGGGAAATGACAGCTGAATCAAGATTAACACTCCTGCTCAATATCTGCACCGTGTGCCCATTTCTTTTCAATCCCATTAGTTGAGAGGTGATAGCCAAGCTGGCTGACAAATCTGTTTACACTGTCAAGTGTGTTCGATGGCAAACACGCCAGCAGCAATCTGCTGCCTTATGAAAGCTTTTTATTTTGTCTCTACTTTGGCGTTGAAAAATAACCTACTTGCCATGTTGTCCCACTGTCCTTATGCAGCCCCAGACACTGTATAAAACATTATAAGTTTTAATGTCTGCTGGTTGACAAATTTTTCACAACAATAAAGTTTCTGTGACAAATGAAATGAAGTTGTGGTGGAAAATATGGGTTATAATGCCAGATGTTGAACCAGATGTTCTCCCTTAACAGTTCAGTGAAATAAACATGCAATTTGATATAACTGATATGACGGGGTTTGTTTAGATTTTTGTGAGATTTGGTGGATTTAAGATATACCTTTATTCATCCCACAGTGGGGATTTCTAAATTTTTAGGTATGTTTGACTGCAACTTTGTCTGCCCCAAATATTCCAAAGTTCAAACGAAAATAAATACGGGGAGTCATCATGAGTTCTCATGGAAGGAAACTTCTGCAGGACAATAGCATTGTTGAGTTTAATAGCTGTATTCAATGCCTTGGCTGTCACCCATACATACTTCTTTTCTTAGTTCTCTCCAGAGACCAATGACCCTGCCAGGGGTCTATCAAAATCTAATTTGGTTACATTTCACCCGAAATGAAGTCATGCCATAAACTTCATGTTGCTATTTTCCCAAGAGTCCTCATTTGTGATATGAAGATTCTGTTTTATACTAGACTGCATCTTTATCTCCAGTGACACATTCTCATCTGGCAGTGAAGGGCAAAGTCTAAACTCTTCAGTCGGTTGAGTCAGACAACACCAGAGGAAGAGCCTCGTGTTCTGCACTCTTATTTAGAGTGGCTCTTAAAGGAACTCACTCGAGCGGAAGTGTTCATTAACTGAACAGATCTTGACAGGAGAGAGTCTCTTTTGTTTCCGAGCATTAGTGTGCATCAGTACAAAGCAGTAATGGCTCCAGAGCATCCAGAAAAGGGTAGATACATGGACTCACTACATTACCTGTCTGCTCCCGGTACACTAAACACCAAGGGGAAAAAAACATCAAGCATGAATAGAACACGCACTGCTTTTTTACAGGCATACAAACAAGGCTATATTATTTATTTGGTTATGTATTTTTAGTAACAAGCTTCTACAGTATTTAATTAACTTAGGAAACTTACAATGTTAATCATTAGAACTGGGATTGTGAAGCAAAATGAGACATTGTATTTATTTATTTTTTGCTTTGAAATGAAGAAACAACCCAGCCATTATGGTTGCACAAGTCAGTGTACTTTTAGTCCTGGTCCCAAGCATGGATAAATGGGGAGGGTTGCGTTAGGAAGGGCATTCAGCGTAAAACATGAGGATCACAAATCCGATTTTCATACCGGATTGGTCAAGGCTCGGGTTACCAAAGACTGCCACAGGTATTGTTAGCCAACAGGGTACTGGTGGAAATTGGCAGAAGAAAGAGAAAGAGAGGAGGAAGACATCTACAGAGGTGGCAGGGAAAGGAGAAGTGCAGGAGAGTGGAGGTTCGGGTTGGTACTTTAAATGTTGGTACTATAACTGGTAAAGGTAGAGAGATGGCTGATATGATGAAGAGGAGAAAGGTAGACATTTTGTGTGTTCAGGAGACTAAGTGGAAAGGAGTAAGGCTAGGAACATTGGAGGTGGGTTTAAACTGTTCTATCATGGTGTGGATGGAAAGAGAAATGGTGTAAGGGTGATTCTGAAGGAAGAGTACAGTAAGAGTGTAGTGGAGGTGAAGAGAGATTCTGATTAACTTGAAGCTGGAAGTTGAAGTGGTAATGTTAAATATAGAAAGAAAAATTCTAGAGTGATTTAGATGAAGTGGTACAAGATGTACCTAGGAATGAATGATTGGTGATTAGGGCAGACTTAAATGGGCATGTAGGTGAAGGGAACAGAGGTGATGAGGAGGTGATGGGTAGGTATGGCCTTAAGGAGAGGAAGGGGGAAGGCAGATGTTGTTAGATTTTGCTAAAAGGATGTAAATGGCAGTGGTAAATACTAATTTTAAGAAAAAGGAGGATCATAGGGTGACGTATAAGAGTGGAGGAAGGTGCACACAGAACTATGTTCTATGTAGGAAATGCAACCTGAAGGTTATTGGCGACAGTAAGGTGTTGGCAGGGGACAGTGTAGCTAGACAGCATTGGATGGTCGTCTGTAGGATGCTTTGAAGGTGAAGAAGATAAGAAGGAGAGTGAGGACTGAAAAAAGAATAGGATGGTGGACACTGAAGGAGGAAGACTGTAGTGTGAGATTCAGGGAAGAGGTAAGACAGGGGTTCAGTGGTGGTGTATAGGTGCTGGATTATTGGGCTACTGCAGAAGTGATAAGGGAGACAGCTAGAAAGGTACTTGGTGTGACATGTTGAAATAGAAAGGAAGACAAAGAGACATGGTGGTGGAACAAGGAAGTGCAGGACAGCATAAGGAGAAAGAGGTTGGCAAAACAGAATTGGGATTGACAGAGTGATGAGCAAAGTAGGCAGGAGTACAAGGAGATGCGGCATCAGGTGAAGAGGGATGTGGCAAAATCCAAGGAAAAGGCATATGAGGAGCTGTATGTGAAGTTGGACACTAAGGAAGGAGAAAAGGATTTATACCGATTGGCCAGACAGAGGGAAGAGCTGGAAAGGATGTGCTGCAAGTTAGAGCAATAAAGGATGCAGGTGGAAATGTGTTGACTAGTGAGGAGAGTGTGTTGAGAAGATGAAGGGAGTATTTTGAGCAGCTGATAAATGAGGAAAATGAGAGAGAGAAGGGTGAATGGCATGGAGATGGTCAAGCAGGAAGTGGATAGGATTAGTAAGGAGGAAGTGAGAGCAGCATTTAAGAGGATGAAGAGTGGAAAGTCTGTTGGACCAGATGACATACCAGTAGAAGCATGGAGATGTTTAGGAGAGATGGCAGTGGAGTTTTTAACCAGGTTGTACAAGATTTTGGAAGGTGAGAGGATGCCTGAGGAATGGAGAAGGAGTGTGCTGGTACCGAACTTTAAGAATAAGGGAGATGTGCAGAAAAGTGGATTTAGAGAAAGTGTACGACAGGGTGCTGAAAGAGGAGTTGTGGTATTGTATGAGAAAGTCAGGTGTGTCAAAGAAGTATGTGAGGTGGTGCAGGACATGAATGAGGACAGTGTGACAGCAGTGAAGTGTGTAAGTCTGTAAGACTGTGGTATGGTTTAGAGACAGTGGCATTGAGTAAAAGACAGGAGGTGGAGCTGGAGGTACTGTAGAGCTGAAGATGTTAAGGTTTTCGTTGGGAGTGATGAGGATGGACAGGATTAGAAATTAGTTCATTAGAGGGACAGCGCATGTAGGACGTTTTGGAGACAAGGTGAGGCGAGATTAAGATGGTTTGGATATCTGCAGAGGAGAGACATGGGTTATATCGGTAGGAGAATGCTGAGAATGGAGCCACCAGGAAGGAGGAAAAGTTTAAGTCCAAAGAGGAGGTTTATGAATGTGATGAGGGAAGGCATGCAGGTAGTTGGTTTGAAATAGGCAGATGTAGAGGACAGAAGGTTAATGAGATGGATGATCCGCTGTGGTGACCCCTAATGGAAGGAGAAGCAGAAGAAGCTTTGAAATTAATAAACATTGATAGATGATACAGCATGTTTTTATGCTAAAAATAATAAAAGGTAATCACCACCTCCAAGTTGATTGCTTTCTGATATCAGAAATTTTTTATTCTCCTGTAGCACAAAAATGTGTCAAATATAACAATAAAATCATGAATGACACATCACACTATGCCACCAAATCATCATTTTAATGTTGTGAAAGGTCTGCAAAGCAAGGTAGTTTCATCTATATCTTATGGTACAGCAGTTAAAAATAGTCACTCTCTCTCCAACTCATATCCTGTCATGCAACTTGTCATGTTACAGAGAAATCTGAATATGCAAACCTCCCTGTCATCAGATTTACAAAATAGAAACATACAAAATGTAAAAAAAATTTAAAAAAAGCACTGCGATGCAGTGGGTAGATTTGCTGCACCATAGGTCCTAAGTTTGATTCTGATCTCATTTCACTGTTTGGTGTTTGTGTGTAGTTTAGTATGTTCTCCCTATTGACTCCCTGTGGATTTCCTCAGGGTTCTTGGGTTTCCTTCCAGAAACATGCACTAAGGTGTACTGGCTGCACCTACAATGAACTGGTGTCCGATTAATGCCTTAATGTTCCATGTCTTCCTTTCAGTATGAATAAGATAGACTTTGGATTTACCATAACCATGAACACCAAATTGAAGTCAAATAGTTAATGTCTGTAAATAGGAAAAAATAGGTCTTCAGTTGTTTTTAATATTTTAACCTTATTTAATCTAATAGCTGTTATATATAGTATTATTTTCACTAAGCAGTAATGAAGTGTAGTATTTATCAAATGTATGTGCAATGTATATCTAGACTCCTGTACATATACTTATTAACTACATTCAACCGCAATACTTTTCCGAACTTTCCATAACACAGGAGTTTTACGCATCATGTTTTATTGTGCACATTCTTTAGCTTTCAAATGTACCTCAGATATTCTCAAGAAAAACTTGTCATGTTCTTGTCTTTTTATAAAAAAAAAATGCAAAAAACTTTTCAAACAGCAAAAAAAAAAAATGTTCCGTGACAGTAATTATGGAGAGCTCTCAACGTCGAAGGGTGAAAATATACAGCTTTCATGCATAATGAGGGAATTACAGAGATTATCCATGCTGATTTATGAAGGGCATAACTATGAAAATTAAATGTTGTCATGAAAACTTTAGCTAGTAATTATATGATGTGTTTGGCCAGTAAATTGTTTTCTGCAGAAACTAAAAATTCAATACTAAGAGACTTATTTTACATGGGCAAATAAATTAAATAATAGCATAATTGTTGTAGCTACAATGTTCCTTGTAACCACAGAGAAATTTGCCTTGTAACTTTTTATAGTTTTTTTAATGTTTAGATATAACTAGGAAATATAGTTTTAATAGCTTTTATTTTTATCCCTATGGGTGTAAAGTGTTTTAATCTGAAATGTTAGTTGATTTTTCATGAGTGTTAGAACTTTCCTTACAAAGCTACAGTAGAAGTCAGCAGGTTGTGGGGGTTTCTAAGTGTTAAAGAACTGAACTGTTGCTTCGCAGAAATAATTGCTTAATAAGTAAAAGCTACAAGAACAATAGTCTGGTCCATATATTATTGGGCAATATTATTATTTTAGATGTGTACCACCATATATGTAAATTTCCTGATGAAATATGTTTCCTCCCCGTTAATGCTCTGACAGACCTTTTTGTGCAGCTGTCTTTCTGTTCTCTTTCTGCTGTCTTGGGTTGTTGTACCTTTAAATTTACTTTTAAAAAGTGAATTGCATGCTCAAGTGGGTTGAGGCAAGATGACTGATGTTTTTTTTATATATATACAATAGCTTTCTGCTCTATATTTTCTGCACTGTGAAGTGCCATTCAAAGAGCTTGGAATTTTTTGGCTTGAAATCTTTCTATCATTCTGCTGCTTTTAGTTCGCAGTCACATCATCATACAAAGAAACCAGTTCCAATGCCATTAACACACGCATGCAAATTAAATGAGTGTGGCCAGTCAGATCATGGACGGTTCTCATACTTCTTAATAGTTTTCTTTCTTCATTAATCTGCCAAATGTTTTATGTTTCTCTCATTTATCCATAGGCCTACCAATTTGCATCTTGTTGTAAACCCTATGTTTTTACTCTGCTAAAATCTTCTCTCGATCCATGACGATTGTTGATCTACTGAAGGGTGTTTTTGATCTGGCTAACTGTGGGGAAATAAATCTTCTATTGGTTTTTCGGGCCTTTTGGTGTTCCTAAGCTGCCCAGTGCATTCTTTCTTGGAAACTAAAAAATGAAATACCTAATATTTTTTAAATGTCTTTTAAAAGATGGGTTTATTTGAACATTTCAACCTAATTATGTCTTCAATATGAGCGGTAGCTCCTTGAATTTTTTATTGAGAAAAAATATTCTAAAAGCAAATTTTACACTCGACCCTATACCCTTTTTCTGCTCAGTTGTAAGCAACATAATGAGGGAATAACTGACACATGGCCATGGCCATTGAACAGCTGAGCTGCCAATTTCCAATTACTTTAGGTAGTTTAAAAAGTAAGAGGGTATACACTTAAATTAAGGCTGAAAGTATTCATAATAATGTATTAATTTTCCCCTCCGAAATGCTGTGGTAGACACTAAACATAGCATTAATTCCAAATAATTATGGACCTGCTAACAACATATGTATGGGTTGTTCCAAAGGATTTTCAACAATTTGGATTGTTGAATGCACATAAGGAATTAAAAAATGCTCTCTGAGTGCATTTCATAGCTCTAAACCAGGAGGTTTAGAATTAGTGCTTTTGAGAATTTATGGCACTAGTTTAATGGGGCACATTCACCGTGGTCTTTATTTTCCTTAGGCAGGCAGATTTTTATGCTTTTAATTATTCATGATTCAACATAAATGGTTCATCAAGTTGTTCAAGCACAACAAACAATATGTCGGGGCTTACAAACATGCATGGACATGGGTGTTTAACTTACTATAGAAAAAGGTGGTTTGAGATTTTAAAAGATTTCTTTCTATTCAGTTAATGTAGACAGGAAACAGTAATAGACTTGTCATTAAACCATACACACCAAGACATATTTGCTCTGTGTAATGTATGTGTAATACTTGTGTATTTTGTGGAACTGGAAGGAATTGTTGCTAAAAAGCTGGAAATTCTAATGCTTTCAAAACATTATTTTCAGTTTAAATTGATCTTAATTTGTACTGAGACAGTGACACTATTGCCAAAGGAAGCATAAAGAAGAGAGTAAGATTTTGTCAGGTCGAAGTAACTGGTTGGATGATGTAGAAGAGATAAAAAACAAATGCATCTTTTTCGGTCCACTTGTGCATTTTTGTGGGCATTCACTGAAATCTGTCAGCATCTAGAAGAGCATGCATGTAAACTAGCTCCTCCACTCTGAATACTGAGTTATTTGTGGGTAATGCCAGTGACATTATTTAACAAGTTGTAATTACTTAGTTGTTGTCTCATCAGGTGGTAATGTAGTGTCATTTTGGTCAAAATGGATGTGTACTATACCAGTGCATCATGCCATGTGATTGCTCCAAGATTATTATTTATTACTCAATTTAATTAACATGGCAATAAAATGCTTTTATAATAACTGCAGAAAAAAAAAAAATATAATAAAAAATATATATATATATATATATATATATATTAATCAAAAGTTGTCAACAAAATATTATATACAGTGTCTCACAGTATCTCATATTGCACTGTTTATTCATTCGGCACAAACATTTGTGGACACCTGACAATCACACTCATGAGGGGATATTTGCCACACTGTTGCCACAAAGTTGGAAAAACACAATAATATTAACACATTCTAGCTACACCCTCACTGTACTAAAAGCTGTAGCAGCATGACAATGCCTCTATGAACGCATGGTTTGCCAAGGTTTAAGTGAAAGAACACTAGTGTGGTGCACAGAACCCTGACCTTAACCCTCACTGGACAGCAGGCTTTTAAGATGTAATTTTTAGTTAAGTGATGCACACGAGGCTTTTCACTCAGTGTTCACAAAAGATTCATCAGACCAGGCCACCTTCTTCCATTACCTCATGATTTGGCACTTGGACAGGGGTACTGGCAGGCTTTTGGCAATTGCATGGGCACTGTGGTTTATGCACCCTATACTCAACAAGGTTTGATACACTGTGCGATACACCAGGATTAATGTTTTCACTACCTGCCTCTTCTTGGATCACTTTTGGTATGTGTGCAATAACACTTTGGCTCTTGTTAAAGAAATTGAATAGATCCTTGCTGCAGATGCCATTGTAAGACAATAATCAATGTTAATCACTTCACCTGTCAGTGGTTGTAATATAATGGGTGATTGGTGTATATACTTTAATAACCTACAGCTGTGCTTTGGCTGTTTTAAAAGCCACCAGCTAACAGATTTCACCAATTTCAAGTGGTTTACTTTATTATATACCTTTGATTTCGTTTTGGGTGTAGTTTTCTTGTACAGGGGGGAAATAATGCTGATTTTGTACATTTAACCCCTTACAAAGAGATTAACAGTCTAGAATTTTTATGGTAGGTTTAAGACCAAAAAGCTGTCAAAAGATATCAGTGACAAGATTGTAGACCTGCACAAGGATGATATGGTATGGTGGCCGAGAAGTGCAAAACACATTAACAAATCCGAAAACAAGATAACAAATGCAAAAACAAATGAACAAATGCAAAAACAAATGAACAAATGCAAAAACAAATGAACAAATTAAAAACAAAATAACAAATCCGAAAACAAGATAACAAATGCAAAACAAATGAACAAATGCAAAACAAATGAACAAATGCAAAACAAATGAACAAATGCAAAAACAAATGAACAAATTAAAAAACAAAATAACAAATCCAAAAACAAATTAACGAATCCAAAAACAAATTAACAAATCCAAAAACACATGAACAAATCCGAAAAAACAAATGAACAAATCCAAAAACAAAATAACAAATCCGAAAACACAACGACAAGTCAGACAAACCGGAAAAGGTAGGTAGTTTGTGAATGGAAACTTACCGATCATTGGACGAGACACCTGTCATTCACCTGTATATCTTGACTGACAGGTGTCTTGTCTAATGATCTGTAAGTTCAAAAAAAAAATAGTTGAAAGTAAATGGAGAACTTTACACATGTACAAGAAACAAAGTTATTAGATTTCATACTTCCTGTATATTTTGAATGACAGGTGTCTCGTCCAATGATCAGTAAGTTTCCATTCACAAACTATACCTATCTTTTCAGGTTTGTCTAAATTGTCGTTGTGTTTTTGGATTTGTTAATGTGTTTCGAGCAAACGATTCAGACAAACTGGAAAAAGTAGGTATAGTTCGTTAATGGACACTTACAGATCATTGGACAACACACCTGTCATTCAAGATATATAGGTGAATGACAGGTGTCTCGTCCAATGATCGGTAAGTTTTCATTCACAAACTATACCTACCTTTTCCGGTTTGTCTGACTTGTCGTTGTGTTTTCGGATTTGTTAATTTGTTTTCGGGTTTGTTATTTTGTTTTTGAATTTGTTAATTTGTTTTCGCATTTGTTATTTTGTTTTCGGATTTGTTGATGTTTTCTAATTTGTTGATTTGAATGAACACTGAATAATTTAGAGAAAGCTTGGGAGAAGGTGGTCAGATGAGAGCAAAATTTAGCTCTGTGGTATAAACTCGACTGGCTGTGTTTGGACGCATAGAAATATTGAATATGACCCCAAAAACACCATCCCCACTTTCAAACATGGAAGAGGAAACATTTTGCTTTGGGGCTGTTTCTCTGCTACGTGTACAGGAAGACTTCACCACATAAACAGGGCCATGCATTGTAGAATCTTGGATAAGAACCTTATGCAGTTTTACAATCTTGTCCCTGATGTGCTTTGACAGATCTTTGGTCTTGCCCATGGTGCTGGAGAGGTTTGGATGAAAGAGGTTGATTCTGTAACTGGTGTCTTTTTACACATAAGTTGATATTAGGAGTTCTTTCCTAAAGAAACAGGACTAATTTGGGTCTGTGGAGTCAGAATTCTTGCTAATTTGGTATGGGATCAAATACTTATTTCACGCAATCAAATACAAATAAATAATAATAAAAAAAATTATATATATATATATATATATATATATATATATATATATATATATATATATATATATATATATATATATATATATATATATATTGTCTCTCTGTTAAAATTAACCAACAATAAAAATTCTAGACTGTTCACAATCACAAAATCGCAAAATCTGCAGGGGATCAAATAATTATTTCCCCCACTGTACTTAACCAAATATCTGAAAACAACTCAAATCTAAAACATTAAGGTAAATGCTATAAATGCTTTTAAAGGAAACAAGATATTAAATGGATCGATTGTCTAGAGTAACCAGTGCCTGGCTGCACTCTGGACAGCTAAATGAGTGAAGAAAAGGCAGGAAAGACTCAGCTCACATTACAGTGCATTATCCTGTGATGGGACATATCAGAAAATGGACCCTCTTTCTCCTGCCTGTCAATGTCCTGTTACAAAGGTAGACAGACTTTTGCTAATTAAGCCTGTCTCCTTTACGCTTTCAATTTTTTTCTAATTTGGTGATATTGTCTAATGCCAAATTAAAAACACAACTCAATTTATTGATTGCGCTACACATTGCTATATTGAGCTTTGCTGTTATCAGGCTGGGCAAAATTTCTATTTTGCTGAAAAAGATAACAAAGGCACCATTGAGCAGATAAAACTAGTTAAGAATTGAGTGCACTTGTTCCCTTGGGAAATACAGGCAAATGCATAGTGAGTCTAGTCAGAGGCCATTTAGCCTCCAAGAGGTTATAATTGTGGCATGCTTGATGTTTCCTACTGAGAACAGCCTATTTTTGTGTAGCTAGCCTAGAGCTAATACCGAAGAAATGGCGTACAAAAGCATACAGGAGCACCCAATTAATTCTCCTGAGTCACGAGTGCTCAGCATTTTCCAACCTCCTTCTGCAACAATGAAATAGTTCCACCACACTAATATACACTTAAACCTGACTACATCGAGCATGTCCATTATGGTGATTTTTTTTTTTCCTCTAACACTTCTATTAAAGCTGCTAATGAGCTGGTGAAGTGAATCAGGTGCCTTTAATCAGGAGAATCACTAATCTGTGCTGAACTGTAGTTGTACTTGTGAAAGCCTGGTTAACTGATCTTAGATGACATACTGTTGTAGAGCAGAGGGTGGCAGATTTAATATGACCAATTGATTCCCACTCAAAGACTTCATAAAAGGAAAAATAAATAAATAAATGTAGGACATGTAAGTATTTAACCTTTTTTAACAGGCAATTATTAAACACTTCTTTCTGTTTAAAAATTAGTAGCCCTGTTAAACTGGATATGAAGACTTAATTCAGATTGAAAAGATCTGTCCAGAAAGGTTGACAGGGCATCTGGTGTTTTTTTTTCTTCTTCAATCAGGTGCAAGTGAGTGGTCCTACTTCAAGCTCAATTAACAAGAACATGTGGTGGTACACATTTGTTTATACTTTGAGAAACTGAAAATTGAAAGTGTATCATTGGTGGGTACCAACAAAATCATAACTGCAAGAATGGAAAAATAATGAAAAAAAAAAACAAAGAAAAAAAATCCTGCACACACCTTGAGGAACTGTCAGAGCTGGAGTTCACACACCATTTTGACAACTGGCATTTCTACATCAGAGTTTCCAGGGTTTTTCTAAAGCCTAGTGATACGGTTCATATTTATATACTTTTATACTTTTGTGAAATTATATATATATATATATATATATATATATATATATATATATATATATATATATATATATATATATATATATATACAGGGAGTGCAGAATTATTAGGCAAATGAGTATTTTGACCACATCATCCTCGTTATGCATGTTGTCTTACTCCAAGCTGTATAGGCTGGAAAGCCTACTACCAATTAAGCATATTAGGTGATGTGCATCTCTGTAATGAGAAGGGTGTGGTCTAATGACATCAACACCCTATATCAGGTGTGCATAATTATTAGGCAACTTCCTTTCCTTTGGCAAAATGGGTCAAAAGAAGGACTTGACAGGCTCAGAAAAGTCAAAAATAGTGAGATATATTGCAGAGGGATGCAGCAGTCTTAAAATAGCCAAGCTTCTGAAGCGTGATCATCGAACAATCAAGCGTTTCATTCAAAATAGTCAACAGGGTCGCAAGAAGCGTGTGGAAAAACCAAGGCGCAAAATAACTGCCCGTGAACTGAGAAAAGTCAAGCGTGCAGCTGCCAAGATGCCACTTGCCACCAGTTTGGCCATATTTCAGAGCTGCAACATCACTGGGTGCCCAAAAGCACAAGGTGTGCAATACTCAGAGACATGGCCAAGGTAAGAAAGGCAGAAAGTCGACCACCACTGAACAAGACACACAAGCTGAAACGTCAAGACTGGGCCAAGAAATATCTCAAGACTGATTTTTCTAAGGTTTTATGGACTGATGAAATGAGAGTGAGTCTTGATGGGCCAGATGGATGGGCCCGTGGCTGGATTGGTAAAGGGCAGAGAGCTCCAGTCCGACTCAGGCGCCAGCAAGGTGGAGGTGGAGTACTGGTTTGGGCTGGTATCATCAAAGATGAGCTTGTGGGGCCTTTTCGGGTTGAGGATGGAGTCAAGCTGAACTCCCAGTCCTACTGCCAGTTTCTGGAAGACACCTTCTTCAAGCAGTGGTACAGGAAGAAGTCTGCATCCTTCAAGAAAAACATGATTTTCATGCAGGACAATGCTCCATCACACACGTCCAAGTACTCCACAGCGTGGCTGGCAAGAAAGGGTATAAAAGAAGAAAATCTAATGATATGGCCTCCTTGTTCACCTGATCTGAACCCCATTGAGAACCTGTGGTCCATCATCAAATGTGCGATTTACAAGGAGGAAAACAGTACACCTCTCTGAACAGTGTCTGGGAGGCTGTGGTTGCTGCTGCAATGTTGATGGTGAACAGATCAAAACACTGACAGAATCCATGGATGGCAGGCTTTTGAGTGTCCTTGCAAAGAAAGGTGGCTATATTGGTCACTGATTTGTTTTTGTTTGGTTTTGAATGTCAGAAATGTATATTTGTGAATGTTGAGATGTTATATTGGTTTCACTGGTAAAAATAAATAATTGAAATGGGTATGAATTTGTTTTTTGTTAAGTTGCCTAATAATTATGCACAGTAATAGTCACCTGCACACACAGATATCCCCCTAAAATAGCTAAAACTAAAAACTACTTCCAAAAATATTCAGCTTTGATATTAATGAGTTTTTTGTGTTCATTGAGAACATGGTTGTTGTTCAAATTAAATCCTCAAATAAAATTAATCCTCAAAAATACAACTTGCCTAATAATTCTGCACTCCCTGTATATATATATAATTTCACAAAAGTGAGTACAGTAAATCTAAATAGAATTGGCATTAACGCATTATTAACGCAAAATTACAAATACAAATAAATATAATAGAGGCTGAATTTAAACATTCAATGCAACACATTTATTTATAACGTCCTTTCTTTACTCGGATATACACACCAAACATATATATATATATATATATATATATATATATATATATATATATATATATATATATATATATATATATATATAATAATATATTATAATACTAAATATTTGTTTTACTAACGCACCACGTCTCAATTCAAGCACTAAAATCTGCCATGATGCACACATCTGGCAATTAAAACCGTCTGCGTGGAAACACAGCAAAAGTTCCGTTTAGCGTCTTGATGATTTACATAATTTAAAACATTTACAAGGGTATTTTATGAGCTGCCTTGTCATCTCAAAATGTAAACAGATAAGGTTTATTAAAAACTTACAAAGCTACATGTAGAACAGATAAAATGTGCGATTTAGTTGCAATTAATCACAAGTTAACTCATGACAATCATGCAGTTAATCGCAATAAAATATTTTAATTGATTGACAGCCCTAATATATATATATATATATATACATACAAACACAAAAATGCCAGGGGTATAAAAAAGAAACTAGAGTTGGCTCAGTGTCAATTTGGCTACTCACTCTGTACTGGAAATAAGAATTGTTTTGCGCATACATGAAAACGCTAAAGAATCCATAGAGCCAGCATTAGTCGCTAACCAGGAAGTATGGATTTTTTTAAAATGAAAAAATCCAGACAATTCCGCGTGTCGAGGGAGTGAAGGAAGGAATGAAGACATTTGTTAAAGTATGCCAAAATAAGTAGAACAGTTAAGTAGATCATAACTTTAAAAAATTAAATATTAAATGTAAAACACACACGCACACACACACACACACACACGCACACACACACACTTATTTTACCCAAATAGGGTCTAACAAATGTAAACTATATAATAAAATTTTTCGATTCAACTGATTAATCAATTTAATCAATATAAAAAAACTGTATTTCATAAATTTGACTTTTATTTATTATTTTATAAAATATAATTTTATTTGTTATTTAACCGAACATTTTTTTTTAAATTGTTAAAAAATGTAAACTGTTCAAATGTTGATCATGATCACAAATGTTAATAATAATAAAGTACTTTAATAAAAAAAAATGACAATTTTATGTTTTGCATTTCTTCCCTAACAATACCAAAACTGAATATATGAATATATGAATATATATAGTGGAGTACATGTTCATTTCAAAAGCCTCAGCTGTACAAGTCTAAAGTTCTAATTTGTTAAATTGTTCAAATAATGTTAAATTGTTAAAATAATATGTCTAATGCAACATTTTCCGTTACCTTGGAAACATGGCTTATTCGTCAAGCTGTTAGTTGTATTTGCAAAAAAAAAAAAATCTCTAATAGAAAATAAAAGAAAATCAGTAGTTGAAAAAATCAGTAAACTGAAGTTTAATCTAAAATGACAAAATATCAGATGAGTTGTGATTCAATTCTCAAAACAAATGTACCGAATATAAGAATTTAATGTCTTTGTAATGAGTCGATTCTTGTAATCTTTTATAGCAGACAGATTTTTCGAGGTGAAGTGTAGAATCAGCAAGGTGGAGGTGGAGTACTGGTTTGGGCTGGTATCATCAAAGATGAGCTTGTGGGGCCTTTTCGGGTTGAGGATGGAGTCAAGCTGAACTCCCAGTCCTACTGCCAGTTTCTGGAAGACACCTTCTTCAAGCAGTGGTACAGGAAGAAGTCTGCATCCTTCAAGAAAACATGATTTTCATGCAGGACAATGCTCCATCACACACGCCCAAGTACTCCACAGCGTGGCTGGCAAGAAAGGGTATAAAAGAAGAAAATCTAATGATATGGCCTCCTTGTTCACCTGATCTGAACCCCATTGAGAACCTGTGGTCCATCATCAAATGTGCGATTTACAAGGAGGGAAAACAGTACACCTCTCTGAACAGTGTCTGGGAGGCTGTGGTTGCTGCTGCACGCAATGTTGATGGTGAACAGATCAAAACACTGACAGAATCCATGGATGGCAGGCTTTTGAGTGTCCTTGCAAAGAAAGGTGGCTATATTGGTCACTGATTTGTTTTTGTTTGGTTTTGAATGTCAGAAATGTATATTTGTGAATGTTGAGATGTTATATTGGTTTCACTGGTAAAAATAAATAATTGAAATGGGTATGAATTTGTTTTTGTTGTTGCCTAATAATTATGCACAGTAATAGTCACCTGCACACACAGATATCCCCTAAAATAGCTAAAACTAAAACTACTTCCAAAAATATTCAGCTTTGATATTAATGAGTTTTTTGTGTTCATTGAGAACATGGTTGTTGTTCAAATTAAATCCTCAAATAAAATTAATCCTCAAAATACAACTTGCCTAATAATTCTGCACTCCCTGTATATATATATAATTTCACAAAAGTGAGTACAGTAAATCTAAATAGAATTGGCATTAACGCATTATTAACGCAAAATTACAAATACAAATAAATATAATAGAGGCTGAATTTAAACATTCAATGCAACACATTTATTTATAACGTCCTTTCTTTACTCGGATATACACACCAAACATATATATATATATATATATATATATATATATATATATATATATATATATATATATATATATATATATAATATGTAATAATATATTATAATACTAAATATTTGTTTTACTAACGCACCACGTCTCAATTCAAGCACTAAAATCTGCCATGATGCACACATCTGGCAATTAAAACCGTCTGCGTGGAAACACAGCAAAAGTTCCGTTTAGCGTCTTGATGATTTACATAATTTAAAACATTTACAAGGGTATTTTATGAGCTGCCTTGTCATCTCAAAATGTAAACAGATAAGGTTTATTAAAAACTTACAAAGCTACATGTAGAACAGATAAAATGTGCGATTTAGTTGCAATTAATCACAAGTTAACTCATGACAATCATGCAGTTAATCGCAATAAAATATTTTAATTGATTGACAGCCCTAATATATATATATATATACATACAAACACAAAAATGCCAGGGGTATAAAAAAGAAACTAGAGTTGGCTCAGTGTCAATTTGCCTACTCACTCTGTACTGGAAATAAGAATTGTTTTGCGCATACATGAAAACGCTAAAGAATCCATAGAGCCAGCATTAGTCGCTAACCAGGAAGTATGGATTTTTTTAAAATGAAAAAATCCAGACAATTCCGCGTGTCGAGGGAGTGAAGGAAGGAATGAAGACATTTGTTAAAGTATGCCAAAATAAGTAGAACAGTTAAGTAGATCATAACTTTAAAAAATTAAATATTAAATGTAAAACACACACGCACACACACACACACACGCGCACACACACACACACTTATTTTACCCAAATAGGGTCTAACAAATGTAAACTATATAATAAAATTTTTCGATTCAACTGATTAATCAATTTAATCAATATAAAAAAACTGTATTTCATAAATTTGACTTTTATTTATTATTTTATAAAATATAATTTTATTTGTTATTTAACCGAACATTTTTTTTTAAATTGTTAAAAAATGTAAACTGTTCAAATGTTGATCATGATCACAAATGTTAATAATAATAAAGTACTTTAATAAAAAAAAAAATGACAATTTTATGTTTTGCATTTCTTCCCCCTAACAATACCAAAACTGAATATATGAATATATGAATATATATAGTGGAGTACATGTTCATTTCAAAAGCCTCAGCTGTACAAGTCTAAAGTTCTAATTTGTTAAATTGTTCAAATAATGTTAAATTGTTAAAATAATATGTCTAATGCAACATTTTCCGTTACCTTGGAAACATGGCTTATTCGTCAAGCTGTTAGTTGTATTTGCAAAAAAAAAAAAAAATCTCTAATAGAAAATAAAAGAAAATCAGTAGTTGAAAAAAATCAGTAAACTGAAGTTTAATCTAAAATGACAAAATATCAGATGAGTTGTGATTCAATTCTCAAAACAAATGTACCGAATATAAGAATTTAATGTCTTTGTAATGAGTCGATTCTTGTAATCTTTTTATAGCAGACAGATTTTTTCGAGGTGAAGTGTAGAATCAGCAAGCATTGCTTATAGAGTGGATTGTGGTGAGCCTTCACTGTTCTTTACTATCAGCCATCTCCTTTCATCATCGAAAATGTTGAGTGATCATGATTGTGTCTCTGGTGATAATCAAACTGTCAGAGGAGGACTGAAGCACTCGATTGTGTTTTTGATGAGTGTCTATCGAGGCTTTTGATGATTAGCACCAACAAAAGATGTGGCGGATTAGCCGCCTCTCCTTTGATGTTCTCCACATTTAGCTATTGTGAGTCAGAATCAAAAGATACGTCTTCTTTTCATACACCAAACTTCTTCGAATTTTAAAGCCTTGCAAAATGAAACCACTTTAAGCTATTTTCCCCTTTTCACATCAGATTTTATCTGGCAGAAACATGTCATTACTGGGAGAGCACAAAGGTTCCTGTGCATTGTATTGTATCATCTTTGATGCCTAGTTCTTTTGATTACTGCATGCGATTAAAACGCACAGGGCTGAATATGTCCAACCTAAATCTATCCACACATACATCTAATTCTTACTTTCCAGACAAATGCTACCAATTTACTAATTATTAGTCTAAAGCCCTTAAAATGTCTTCTAGTCCAAGAATCATATAGTTCAAGGGAAAAGGGAGGATGGAGGCTGTAATTCCAGTAGTGTTTTTTTTTCAAAGAAGTGCGTCTATATGAAAAATTCATGATCTCAGCATGGTTAAGAACGGGGTTGAACTCTGCTGTGATGCTTCCTCCATCAGAGGCTAGTGAATTGGGGAAAGAATGAAACACAGCCATGCTATTGTTAGAAAAAGGGCAACATGTCAAGCAATACAGATGAGATTGAGATTGGAGTCTGCATTATTGGAGTCCACTTCATGCTTTCAGATATCACGGCAGTTCTGCAGCAGATGGCATCTGCCACTATCTTTGTGGAGAGTCAGTGGGAGTCCTGTGAATGGATCTTGACTGATCTGAGACACTTTGCTGTTGTGATCTGCTGAGTGCTTTGCAGCTGAACATAAAGATTTCTTATTTCCATTTGATCTATTGTAAAACAATGAACAGGCTTTGAACCCCTGAGTAGAGAATCTCTGGAAACAAAAGTGGATCTTATGAGCAGGACACTTTAGTCGATGTCAGCTATTGCAATTATTTACAGTCAAAGTGTGAATTATACAATGTCATTCTTATTTTTTACCCTTCGTGAAACACACTGAATTGATCTGGAGCTTGGCTTACTGTCTGTATAAAGTTAGTTCTCTCTGTTTGCAGAAGATTCTCTGGTTTCTCCCATATCCTAACAAAACATGCCATTGTGTAATTTGGTTAGGTTAAACTGTTCATGTGTGAATGTGTAGGTGTGCTGTGATGGATTGAAGTTACATCCAAAGTGTATTCATGGCCACTGTTCTTGTGATCCGATCCAACATAATAGAAGCGATTCCTTGAAGATGAATGAATAGTCAGAAATGACTGTTACATATTACTTCAACAAAATTGCATTGAAAGTCACCAGTGCCTAGCCCAATCTCACACCAATATGTTTATACACATAAAAACAAGACAACTGTGATATTAGACTTCCAGTGTTTCCCTTTCATGCTTGTCTCTGAACCAGTAAAGGGGCCTGTCCCTGTTTAAAAATGATATTAGCATAGAATGCACTATAAAGCTTTCTCACACGTCTTCACATTCCCTGATCTCTTCATCTCTGTCTTACCTAACACTTTGTCCCATTTATTCTTCATAGCATCTCATGAATATAACATTTTTATACATTCTGCAATGCAACAGGATGAAAGACTGAATGAGGAGAAAATATTAATAGTGCACTCTTTTTTACTGGCAGGCTGGCCATCCAACACAGAGAAGCACTCAGAAACTCTCCACCATTTGTCAGTTACTAAGACAATTCAGGGTTGTTAGTGCTAGTGATAAAATGAATGGATGAAGAATGACACTGACTTGTTGGTGTAAAGGATTAAACAACAATGTTTATTTAATCAGTTCAAAACAGACACCCCCCATTCTTTATTAGGAACACCAATAGAATAGGATTATGTTAGTTCTTCTCCACACACATAGATGGCTCATGAGCGCTCCTGTAAAACAGATAGAGACTAATTTTCTTCTGGTGTGATTTTAGAATTTTTCTGATGTGCCAAAGAAATGATATTCATCTGTCTCAGTCTCTTCTATTATTGCACAGATGCAAAACGTTTCATTGTGTGGGTGTCCTTTGCTACCAGCCCAGATATACTACTAGGTCTGAGGCCAGTAACACTGGCAACACATGCATTTGCCTGATGTAGCAATGGAACCTCATCTGGCAATTAAAAAAAAAAATGGAAACTACATCCTATGTCACAACAACAACAAACCTTTAAAAAGTGAACCACACTAAGTACACAGTTAAACTTTAAATAAATGCTTTATTATAATTATTTGCTTAGGATTTATTTAAAATGTATGTTGCCAATAAAAACTTAAAGCAGTATTCCTTTACTTGTTTTAATAATTTTAGAGTTCTTATAGAAGAATATGTGTCAAAATTATGCCACAGAACTACAGTTCCCATCAGACACTGCATCTCTGTTTTATGTCACATGACTGCATCATGTGCCACACCCATTGTTTCATGATTGTGATTATCATTCATGTTTTATTTTTGTTAATTGTTTGTTTTACATATGCACTTATTAAATAATATGTATACTTGCATCTATTTTATAAAACTATAGTACAATGCGCTACAGTATATATAACAGTATAACGGATAATAAGAATGCTGTAAATAATTGCAGTATTTTTAATTGATTTTACAGTTTTATTGACTGTTAAATATTTGTTTATTATTTGAGCTTTTCAGGGTGAAAGTTATGTGGTTTATTGAGGGATCATGTACAGACCTGTCTGTATATATTTATTATTTTTTTGTGCTGTAAATCTGAACCTACACCACTCTCTCACCTGTATAAGCAATGGGATACAGTTAGTTGTGAATAGGTTATTTGTCTTTTTTCATTTGGTAGGGGCTGACTGTGTGGGGCATAAACAATAAAAACCTGCATACATATATATATATATATATATATATATATATATATATATATATATATATATATATATATATAAAAGAATAAACTCAGTGGTAAATTTGACTTAACACTAAGAGTTCAACTTCATTTTCCATTCTCCCAATCTTCACTTCCTAATGCACTCTTACATAAATATTAGATTTTTTTTCTGTGTTCTTCTTCTTCTCCTCCTTCTTCTTCCAGGGTCGTGCAAAGGCACATCAAAATGCATTTTAAAATAAAATACCAAATACATTAACTTGAAGTTTATAAGAATAAACGTCACTAGGTTTCGTGTGTAACCCTAGTTCCCCAGAGGGAACGAGAGCTGTGTCGAAACGCTTTGGGAACGCCTCACGTTGTTCACGCTATGAATCACATGTAAAATCCGGCCAATAGGCAAGTTGTGATGTCATCGACGGGCGACGTCGCGTAAACCAAAAAGCTACAAAATAATCAAGCGATAGTAGCGACATTATCTTCTGAAAAAGGTCTGGTCAGTATGGTGTGATTGGACACTTGTTCCCAAAGCGGTTCGATGACCAGTCCCTGCTTAGTGTGTCTGAGCACAACCGGCACGCAGGACAGAGGAGTCGGGAGTGGCTTTGATGTCGAGGTCATAGAACCTGATATAGGTCAGCACGGTGTACCAGCCCGCAGCGTTGCAAATGTCCTAGAGAGAAACTCAAGCAGACCAGGCCGTAGAGGCCGCCATCCCCCGGGTGGAATGAGCCTTGACTCCGAAGGGAGTGGGAAGACCAAAGGACTCATAACACGAAGAAATGGCATCCACAATCCATCTGCTGAGCGTCTGCTTATTGGCTGGAAAACCTTTCCTATGAGGGCCATAGCAGACAAACAGCTGCTCCGACTTGTGTTCAGGAAAGTTAGGAATAACATTTTAAACTATGGATTTGGTCAAATACTGTGCACTATTACGTTCATAACGTGACATATTGTATCGATAACTTCACGAAGGTACCATAGGGGCAGCATCAGCGAGTGCTGAAGTCAACATGACTCGTGTCCCGTTCACACTGCGAAAGCGTCGTGATCACCAAATTCAACTGCTCTAATCTATTAGCTGCTTCAGTTATCCATTTCACTCTGAAGTGATTTAGAATGTAAGAGAAACACATTTACAAATTTATTTGCAATAGAGTGTGCATTGAACACGCCCCCGAAGAGTCTCTCACTACGCCCAAGAAGGTGGTTCTCTGCAGAGGAGAAAGCACACTCTGCTTTGCATTTAGTCTTACCCCAATTCCTTTATATGGGCGAGAACAACATCTCGTACCAGGACCGCCTAAAGCTCTGATCGAGCTAATACCAACCAATTGTTGATATAATTTATTATTATTATTATTATTATTATTATTATTATTATTATTATTTGTAATTTATTATAACATTCATGCACTTTATGAAGGTGCGGGGTGAGAGTGCTAGGCCGAATGGGAGGACCCGATATTGGTAAGCTTCGCCCCCAAAAGCAAACCTCAGGAACCTCCTGTGAGGAGGAAGGATGGCTATGTGGAAGTGTCTGTTCCCCAGATCTATCGGGACAAACCAGTCCTCGGACTTGATCTGAGACACGATCTCCCTGAGAGTGAGCATCCTGAACCTGAGCCTCATGAGTGAGCGGTTCAAGAAACGCAGATCCAGGAGATTTGGGCACCGTGTAATGAGGTGTAAACCGACCCACCCAAAATAGGGCACTCTGATTGTCAGGGCCGCTGCACCACTGCCCGTTTTTTCGAGGAGAGGACTACCCCGCGTTGGCCGACTCCTTCGATCTGGGCTTAGGCTGTCAATGCTCTGCTTTCAGTCTTCGTGCTGCCGCCATGAGCGTAAAAGTGATGTGGAAGTACCACTGAAACGCCGCTGTGGTCTCCTGAATTTGTCGCCGATTGTCCTTACCTACAGCATCGCCTGAACAGGCAGGAGGAGCCACCGGGGCGTTCAGAAGGAAAGCCCTGTCCCTGTCTGGAATCTCCGCTTACAGGGTGATGGACAGAAGCCTTTCTAGAGCTGACATGGACCGACCTACGGCCGTGCCATAATTTAGTTGCCCTGAGGGTTAGGTCTCAGCGCGACATAACTCTTAAATCGACAGCCTCAAAGATGAATCCCTCATCCATCTCTCATAGCAGGTCAACCTGGTATGCCTGCAACACACTCATCATGTGGAGGCAACCCCCCGCCTGACCTGCCGCCTAAGCCATACCGACTAGAACCGAAGTGGCTTTTATAGGCAATTCCGGAGCCTGATGCATCACCTGGTGAGAGATAGCCAGCTAGCATTTCTTCAACCCTGGGCATCTCCCCATAGCCGCATTTCCTGAACCCTTCTATATTTGCATATAGCGAATGCGGGGCACAGGTACGGGCTGCATATGGGGTCTCCCAGGACCTAGACACCTCGGTGTGTAGGTCAAGAAAGAACAGTTGGCCCCGGGGCGGAGGCTGTGCTGTGGGACGCAGAAATCTTGCTGGGAACAGCTTGCTTCTGCTTCTTATCAAGCCAAGCTATATCAAACTATCAATGGCCCGCGTCACTACCTTCAGGATCTTCTTGAACAGCACAGGCTGTGAGGAGTCTGTGGGCTCACTAGCATCCGAAAATTCTGGAGAAATATGGAGCTCCGCGTTACATGCGCCAGAAGAAGGAACCGCCGAAGCAAGTGCTTTCCCCGGGAAATGAGAGTTTGGCCCAGCAGGAGAGTCTGGGAAGGACACATCCGTCTCCATGCATTCTTCCAGGTCGGCCTGTGAGCCCTGCAACCTTCGGAGCCCCTTTGCCTGTGCTCGCAAGCGCATAGCCAAAAGGCTAAAAATGTTAACAGTTGACTCCCTCGAGAGCCGACTAAACATGCTCCTAAGCTAAGCAAACAACACATCGGCTGTGTGTATCCCCCCGAATGAAGCGGGGCAGGAAGGAACACACAGTTGAAATTCTGCTTGCATTTAAAGCTTATGGCTGCACAGATTCACACACAAAGTGCTTACCTGAACAAACAGAAGCTAATGTTGCTACCATCGCTCACCCATTTTAAAGCTTCCTGGTTTATGGGAAGTCGCCCATCGATGACATCACGACTTGCCTTTTGGCTGGATTTTACACGTGAATCAGAGCGTGAACAACACGAGGAGTTCCCAAAGCGTTTCGACGCAGCAATAAATCTGACATATGCAACAAGTTAACCGATCAAATATTCACATACATTTCCCTGTGATCTCCCAGATGAAGCTTAGTTTTACAGTAACCAACAGTAATGTTTAACAGCTTGCGAATGACATATAATACTATCCTTATTTAGTTACTGGTGTTTGATAACGAAGGGCTACTTTGCGTCAGCAACACTGACTCACTGTCAAACAAGTAATTTATAAGAAAACAACTGATGACACCTGTATTCATAGCAACTAACTAACTAATTAATAATTTGATTCTTCTTCTTTCGGCTGCTCCCATTAGGGGTCACCACAGCAGATCATTTGTCTCCATACCACTCTGTCCTCTACAGCTGCCTCTTTTACACCAACTACCTGCATGTCTTCTCTCACCACATCCATAAACCTCCTCTTTTGCCTTCCTCTTTTCCTCTGAATTTTTCTACCCATGTACCCCATGTCCCTCCTCTGCACATGACCAAACCATTTCAAACGGGCTTTTCTCACTTTGTCCAAAAACCGACCCACAAGCGCTGTCCCTCTAATAAATTCATTTTTTATTTTATCCATCGTCGTCACTCCCAGTGAAAATCTCAGCATCTTCAGCTATGCTACCTCCAGCTCCACCGCCTGTCTTTTAGTCAGTGCCACAGTCTCTAAACCATACAACATCGCAGGTCTCACCACAGTCGTATATACTTTTCCTTTCACTCTTGCAAATACCCTTCTATCAGAAATCACTACTGCCACCTTTCTCCACCCACTTCACACTGCCTGCACTTTTTTCTTCACTTCTCTAACACACTCTTCATTACTTTGCACTGTTGATCCTAGGTACCTGAACTCCTCTACCTTCTCCACCTCTTCTCCCTGCAACCGCACCACTCCACTGCCCTCCCTCTAATTCACACACATGTACTCTGTCTTACTCCTACTGACTTTTATTACCCTTCTCTCCAGCGCGTATCTCCACCTCTCCAGGCTCTTCTCAACCTGCTCCCTACTCTCACCACAAATCAAAATATCATCTGTCTGACCTCGTCTGTTAACCTGTCCATAACCACTGCAAACAGGAAAGGGCTCAGAGCCGATCCTTGATGCAGTCCAACTTCCACCTTGAACCAGTCTGTTGTTCCTACTGCACACTTATACTTTAGACTTTATAAGATGGGAAAGGACATTACTCTTACATTCCACTGCTAATGTTCGTTCCCACTCTTCAGTGTTCTGTATTGTTTAAAGATTTATAATCACACTTTTGATATCACCCTAAAGCTGCTTTGAGACAATGTCTGTTGTAAAAAGTGCTATAAAAATATACTTTACATGACTTGACACTGCACTGCTGTCACACTGTCCTCATACATGTCCTGCACCACCTCACATACTTTTCTGACACACCTGACTTCCTCATACAATACCACAACTCCTCTCTCGGCACCCTGTTGTATGCTTTCTCTAGATCCACAAACACACAATGCAACTCCTTCTGACCTTCTCTATACTTCTCCATTAACATTTTCAAAGCAAATATTGCATCTGTGGTGCTCTTCCTCAGCATGAAACCATACTGCTGCCCACAGATGGTCACCTCTTCTCTTAGCCTGGCTTCCACTACTCTTTCCCATAACTTCATGGTGTGACTGATCAACTTTAATCCCCTGTAGTTACTGCAGGTCTGCACATCTCCCTTATTCTTAAAGATCGGGACCAGCACACTCCTTCTCCATTTCTCAGGCATCTTCTCACCTTCCAAAATCCTGTTAAACAATCTGGTTTAAAACTCTACTGCCATCTCTCCTAAACATCTCCATGCTTCTGTCTGTATGTCATCTGGTCCAAATGACTTTCGACTCTTCATCCTTGTAATAGCTGCTTTCACTTCCTCCTCATGAATCCTGTCCACTTCCTGACTCACCATTTCCACATCATCCACCCTTCCCTCTCTCTCATTTTCCATATTCATCATAATTATTTATTTGATTGTTAATCATAAATATAATAATATATTATGTGTCAGACAGTGTTCATGCAATGGTATGCAAAATCATTATCCTACTAAACAGCTTCCGATACTTCAAATAGGGTACTATATTTGGCAATCAAATATTTATTTATCAATTATCGGACACCTATTTTAAAGTTGGCAGCCTGCACATTTCCTACCTTCACCACCTTCTCCTATATGGTTCAAATTTATATTCTGATCTCAACAGATCTGGGCAAAGTACTGAGAAGGCACCAATCAGAGGCCACATTTTTATGTCATCATGTAGAGTTCTCACAAAGTATTTTACAGTATTTTAAAACTACAAAAAAAAACTGAAAAACCCCCCCAAAAAACTAGAATATTATGATACAAAATATAAAGCCATTTTTATTAACTCTATCAAATACAAATTACAAAATCTTATTTTATATTTGAAATAAGTATTACATGTATAATAAATATTGCCCATCTTTGTTTTCTTACCTTTAATATATCTAGTATGTTCTTCTCTAATTTTAACTACAAAAACATTTAATCTATGCTTCTTCTCCTTGCTTACACTTTTCAAAAATGATTACAGATGATTCAACCTTCTTGATCTCTATTTTTCCCCTCTATTTCTTCTCCATTAGGCATTGACAGACTGCTTCTATTTTGATCGTTTTCATTCTAAAACCAACATTTTAACCAATTTAATGCTGAACTTCTGTGTAACAATACAAACTATCAATCTTTTTTTACAGCTTTATCCCTTCTTCATTGATTCTACAACCTACTGCACATTAATTTATTGGCTCTTCAATTTTAACAGCACATTGCTCCAAACCTATAGTAGTTAAAGCCACCAAACCTGGTATTCAAGGCTGTTAAGACATTTTTATATATAGGCCTTTTATATTGAGTTTTTATTCTATAGAAAATAAATTATTTTAATATATTCTTTAAAGCCACCAGACACTTTATTCTAACTGTGAGCTCACAAATGCATGAATATTATGTACTAAGTACGATATATTGGTTGTTTACTAGAGCTTTTTCTAAACTTTGCATAAAATACACCTGGTTGTCATTAAATAAATAACCAGTCTAATAGGTGAATATTTATAAAATCTTGATCAATATAACAAGTTTGATAATGGTAGACTGAGATTTACTTATGTAACAAAAAATTGTCAAATAATCGCCCCCTCGGCGATACTTCATGGATCACTATAATGAGCACTTTTTAATTGTCTAAATTGTGCAGTCTTCCTACTTACATTGTCTCCCTCAACCTGACTGCAAAAAGGCTGTGTTGTAATGTTCAACACTGACGTGGCTAAATATTGTCTGCTTTTTATTATTTTTTTTAAATATTGAATTCACTTTAAAACACCTGATAATAGATTTCCACATCCCTTCTGCCTATTGTTGTAGAGGGATTTAAAACTTTTTGTACGTTTTGTACATAATTATTTTTTCTTTTATTCTTCCATCCTTCTATTGAAATACACTGACTGATACACATATTGAACAGTTGGCCCAAAACATAGTTACATTTCAATAAATAAATCTTTCATCCTGACATCATTTCATAGAAATGTATTGATTTCACTACTTTGTGAATGTTCGAGTTACAACAAACAAATCTAGCAAACTCATTACTTTAATAGCACCTTCATTTTATTATCGCTGTTATCCCGTCCATCCTCCTTCCTCTAAAGCATTAAAAATTATTGATTTTTACGTATTGCATTTTTAAGCTCAACATCTCCCATGCATTTGTAATAGACTGTTAGTGATAATAACTGAAAGTTTGCTTTGCAAGCTTTATTTTATTGTTCTTGCTTATAGTTGTATTGTTCTTGATTGTTTATACATGTATGCCTCTTCTTACATTTTAAAAGTGGTGTTTAAAGAATAAGCCATGAATTCAAATCCCCCTACACGCCCCATACAGACTCATACATTTTTAAAATGTTTGTGCAATATGACATTGCAAGCAATTTAGCAATTTAGCGAAAGCCATTTAATCTCATTGATACCAACTGTGTTTAGTGCAGTCTGCAAAAGTTCTGGTAAAGCCAAAATGATTATAAAGACATGCACTATACTCTCCATCTGTCTATATGGAAATTTGTTTGTCAGCAATGCTGGCTGTCTTATTTTGAAATGTTGTATACTTTCTATCTTACTATTATCTTACTAATAGATTACTAATATTACTATTACTATATAATACTATGATTTAAATAATAGAATACTAATAGAAAGTGAATTAATAAAGTCAAAATTTTCATCTATTTATATTTATATGTTGTATTGACCAATTTATAAAGTTCATTTACTAGGTGACCTTTTTTAGGTAGGCATTTAAGCACTGATTGAAGTTATTTAATCTGTTGCTAAAAATACAGTCACTAGCTCCAGACGGACGGACAGACGGACGACAGACAGACGGACAGACAGACAGACAGAAAAATAGAGAGTGCACTATTCTCTGCACACCAGCATCATCATCTTTATAGGTACAGCAGTAATGATGAGGGCTTTTTTACATACCAGCATTCGTTCTTACATATTAGAGGTTATAGCTTATCTGTTCCCATGCACACTATACTGTTTAGTACATTAATCATCCTCTTGTCACCTAGCTTTCATCAGTGTTGGTTTCTTGCCCCAGCTCAGCTGTTGGCTGGATATTTTTGGTTGCTCTCAACCCAGCAGTAACACTGATGTGTTTAAAAACCCCAGCAATACTGCTGTGCTTGGCACTCCCATATCAGCAGCACACACTACCATGCCAGTACCATTTCAGTGTCACTGCTGTGCTGAGAATAATCCACCACCTAAATCATTTCTGGTCAGCTGGGGGCATGTGGTGGTCCCTTACCTGCACTGTTTATACTGTAGGTTGGTGTACCCAGTAAGGTGTACAGACTGGGTGTATGTCACTGCAGGGGCTGCATCTCTTTTTCCATGAATAGAGAAATAAAAATGTGTAAAAGTGTGTATAGTACTTACCTTTGATTTAACCTCTAGGCCACTCAAATGAAAGCTACCTGGCCATTAGTTCTACTCTTGGATTTCAGAAATCATAAATCAATATAAATTTCAGCCATGCACTGTGTAGTTTCAGGGCTGGATGTAAGGCAGAGAGAGAGAAGCTTACTGTGCCATGTCCTGGGAGACCCTGTACTACTGTATCTAATTGAAATGGCAACCTGAGAGTCAAATCAATTTTTTCAGCCATGGAAAAGGAAGTACTGGCCAATCTGTGTTGGTGCTATTATCAGATTTTGTTTCAGTCCTAACACCCTGGAACCTTTATTGCTATTTTCTTTTACAGAGATACTGTTTGCTTCACTCAGTGTTCTAGGCCTTTGAGTTGAAAGTGTAATGGGAAATTATATTAGGACCTGCACTGTGAAGAGACAGTCTCCTCCTGGACTGCGCTCATTACAAGCTGGGGTTGATTAAACAATTGCCTATTATGTAGTAATTTGTCCACCTTAGGACAATTACACAACACAATAAAATGCCTTTCTGTATTACAATTCAAATATTATAATAATATGTGATGTAAACCAGGTCCAGGTCAAATTATAATGCCCTGTACAAAACTCCTTTGATTTAGGAGTATGTCTTACAGGCCTTTCAGTTACAGAAACATCTCATCTCAGCCTGTTTCGCATAATGTATCACATAGGCAGCAAGCATTGTAATATCTGCATGATGAATTCATTAAATAATACTGTATTGCTGTCAGGTTTAAAACAATGTAACATAAAAGAAAAGATTGTTTAACATAAAAAATAAAGACTAATATAATTACATACTAGGTTGAGACGATGTTATGTACAATAAAAATAAAAACACTATTTATTTATTTAAATTCGCTACTGAGACAGTATATTGCAAAATAATGATGCATGAACAGACCTACCTGTGGCTAGCTCATTAATAGCACTTAATCCAGCACATAATTTATTTATTATATTGTTTGGCAACTGTTAAATGTGCTAATCAAGGTCATGAAATCATAATTTGTGTAGTCTATTTTTATCATGCTTTTAATTTGGTATTTTGATTTGTCTTTTGTATAGAAAACCTGATGGTCTGAGCGATAAGCAACCTTCTTCTATGCTTACAGAAAGTTAATTCAGAAATTCATTGATATAAATCAGTCCTTCGGATAAGTAATTAGTGAGATCCTCTTCTCCGATCTCTGTGTGACAGGCAAAAACGTTCTCTGTGTTTTTTTTTAACTAATTAATGTTGACTTTTATATGTCTAACTGTTAACGTGAGTACACAGTAAATGTTTTAAACTGTCAGCTAGTGAGGCAATCATGGACCCTTTCTTTATATGTAAAATCTCAGCTTAGGCTCATCAACAACCCTTTGGGAACACTTCTGCGTTCTGAATCACGTGTGTAATCTGTCAAACGGAGAGCTGCAAAGTCACTGGTGGGGTGTCACGAACAGGAAGCTACAAAAAGCTACTAAAGCGGTGCGGTGGCTCATGTGGTGGAGCTGTCACTATGCTTCTGTTTGTTTATGAAGTGCTCTATGTGTGTATGTCTCTATGGTAAAAATATAAAAATAAAGCGAATAAGAAACAAAGCATTCCCTTCATTCATGCGTTCCTCCCTGCCACGCACCCTGTTTGGGCCTGAGCAGGCTCTGGTCATGGAAAAAAAAGGATAAACTTTCTTGAGGTAGGAGGCCATCGAGGTGGTCCCCCCGTCAGACAGAGAGCTCGAACTCCACAGCCTGTACTCCATAGTTCCTGATCTACGTCAGCTGAACTGCTCACCTTTGAGACCTATGGCTGAGGACTGGTTTGTCATGATAGATATGAAGGATACTTTTATACATCCATCCATCCATCCCGAATGTCCGCCTGGTACTGCAGCAGACTTGGTGGGAATCGAGATGTAATTCTTGCCTACATGAAGGAGCTGGGGTTAAGGCTGAGGCTAAGACTTTCCCTCCGGACCTCACGGGCAAACATATGGACAACACTTCGGTGGTTGTCCATCACTTGTATGCACCAAACACCCTATCCCTCTCCTTTTTAGGCCCCTGACCAGGAGAGGCTAAACCGACTGTGTCCGGTGCGAGCACCGGATACATACATTCAAAGGACAGAACTGTGCAGGAAGTCGTAGCAGCTGTTTGTCTGCTATGGTCCCTATAAAAAAGGGCTCCCTGCTAAGAAGCAGACCCTCAGCAAGTGGATTGTGGATGTCATCTCATCTTCCTATGAGACCTCTGGTCTCCCAGCTCCTTTCAGGGTCAGAGCTCACTCTACCCTGAGTTTGCTGGCCTCTGCGGCCTGGTCCTCTGGAGTTCCCCTCCAAGACATTTGCAACGCTGGGGGCTGGTCTACCCCACTGACCTTTGTCAGGTTTTATAACCTTGACGTTAGAGCCACTACTGGCTACTTAGTTCTTCAGTCTAGCTGTGCCCATCCACACTAGGCAGGGACTGGTCAGTCTGGCATGATTGGACTCTCGTTTCCAAAGCCTTTGTGATGCAGCTCGAGTTCCTGAAAGGGAAAGTCTCTAGGTTACGTATGTAAACCTGGTTTCCTGAGGAAACAAGACATTCCGTCTCCAATCCATGCTCCCTGCATTTTGTGGCTTCCTGGTCATGACGTCACCCTGGCAGTGACGTTTGCCTCTCCGTTGGACAAATTACACACGTGATTCAGAGCGTAGACAATGCAGAAGCGTTCCCAAAGCATTGTTGTCTTGTTCGCTCAGGGAACCAGGGTCACATACATAACATAGAGATGATACTAATCATGTTGCACATGTAATCGTAATGCGTAATTGCTAGATCAAGACTGAATTAATTAACATATGCTTAGCTTAGATAGTTTAGATTAAATTCATAGGCAAATCAACATTCATATGGATATTCCTACCTCTATGAATAAACACTTTTACTTACAGTGTTAACATGTTCATATCGCCAATTCACTGGCCTTGGCCTTTACTCTGTTCCTTAAAATTGTTTAAAGCAACCTGAATCAGTGAATAACATGAGCTCCACTTTCCATGATCTTTAACAAGTTGCAGACCATGTGACCAGGTTTAAAACATGACCATTTTACCATTTATAATCCCCTAATTATTAATTATGCATACCTATTTAATATTACACTAGACCCTTTACACATCCTGGACACTGGTTGGTTTCATGCAAATTGTCTTTCAGTGATGATTTCTGTGCCGTTATTCTGGTTAATGTTTTTGGTTTCTGTATCTCTAACCTAGCATATTCTGTTTGCCAATCACCTGACAATGCTTGTTTTTTGCACTGAGTTTGCTCTCTGAATTATCTGCTTGATCTTTTATTACAACTGCATTTGCCTGAAAACCCTGTGTGATCTCCTGACACATACTGCCATTGCCACCCACAGCATTTTTAGTAAAGAAAAAATAACTATTACCCATATATTTTAAATTCAATACCTTCATGTGGCATACAAAACCCACATAAAAGACTGCTTGATTAATTATATTATATTATATTATATTATATTATATTATATTATATTATATTATATTATATTATACTGTAAAAATGCTTTATTTGAAACAAAAACACACTGTTTGGGAAATTAAAATTAGAAACAGCTAAAATAATTGATCTCATTGTACATACATTTTTTTTTTACAGATATAGTAATCCACAGCAACTAACTTGTGGTCATGTCTTTACTATAGTGTGTGCAAACATCTTTAATTTGCCTTTTTGGGCCATTGGGCCATTTTTATTACCCAATCATCGTTCACACGATGATCATGAGTTCGCATGTAAATATATCAACTCTTTTAATTCATCTCAATCCGTTTATTCTAATGAGGTTCTTTTACATTTGTACATTTGAACAATCAAAATTTGGAATTGTTAAACAACATATAAAAGCTGAATTATAATGTTAGTTATTTGTGCTGTTTACCAAAGCTCAAAAATGTAATAGGTGTCCATTTCTGTGATATAAAACCTCTTGCTATATGGTGTGACACATGACCAATTTCATACTGTTAAAGCATCACAAATATACATTTAAATGCCAGTCTTTGTATTAACACTATCCAAATGATCTAGTGGAATGTTTTATGTAAATTGCATCTCCTGTTTACTACAATTTTGTCCAGGCTGGCTGAGTTTGGCAATATGTGCACTGCGTATCTAATGTCCGATCCTATGATTGCTGGAAAGCCTTTGATATTTTGAGTGACAAAAGTACTTCATGAAATTTTAATGGATTCAAAGCTTCTTCTATGCTTGTAGAACAAAATCGCTGCCCCTCTCTCCCCTCATCCTCTTCTTTCATTCTCTCTCGTCCACAAAACCCTCCAAAATTCGTTGTGTGGGAAACTAGAGGGGGAAAAAAAAATCAAAGATCAGAGGCAATGCTATGACGACAGCTGACGTGGTGATGCATATCCTCTTGATAGAAGAAAGAATATTCCAATACCTGTTTATTTAAATTTTTTATTTATTTTTTTTTTGCATACACATATAGAGAAAAAAAACATGCTTTTTATCCACTGATGATCTGTTGATATTGTGAATTATATGAATATGGTGTGACAGTCTCTAAAATTAATCAGAGCAGAACCCTAGGGTATATTAGTATTTGATTAGGGCAATTTGCGAATCTTGTTTAACGTAAAACAAAAGATGGTGTGCCCATGAGTAATTTTCATTGTTGTTTCCAAACTCATTCTTCTCATTCTAGAATTAACTTTGTATGCTGCTAGAATTTGAATGAGTTTCCACACAGAGGCATTATTAATAAACATGTTCTTATTTAAATAAAGTCCTGTTGTGGCAAATAATGACTTGCCCTGACTCAGGTGATGTGGCACAAGAACATGTCCACTAATGAGCTTATGTAAATCCAAGGTTCAGCAAAGAAATTGTTCTCAATTCTAAGTGAATATTCCCAGCAGTATGATACAGTATGCTAGAAAATTCTGTTCATACATAGTTAAAGGGCTTGTAATACCACAATAATGTAAGCCATTTAACAACAATCAATTTAATGTATTATTATTTATTTTACATTTTTTTTTTTTATTATTAACTAACATAAGTTACAACATATATAGATATATGCACATACACACACATACACACACACACACACACACACACACACACACACACACACACACACACACACACACACACTCTCCTGGTATATTTATATGTAAAATTTTAAAACATGTTTGGGTGTACAGATTAGTCATTATTTGGTTATCTTCCAGACCTGTTGCAGCTCATCAAAGGCCTTATAAATTGAACCAGGAGTGATCAAGCAGGTAAAGGCCTGCAAAATCTGTGTAATTATTTCTAGTTTTTGACTAATGATTAGTCATTATAAGCATTGAAAGCTTAATAATCATCCTTATAGCTTGGTAAATGTTTTATTATATTTAAAAAAAAAAAAAAAAAACTACAATGGGTTTTTTATAATACATTATACTATAATGAAGTTGAAATATGTTGTCAATGCTGGAAGAAGTTTAGACTTTTGTGTGGGGGTATATATATATTAAAATAATCCCACACTATGATCTGTATGCTTCGTATCCAGGTCATTTTACATAATTCTTTTATGGTGCTCTACTTTAATATAACACATCATGCCACCAATGCAAAACAGTATTTACCGGCTATGCATTTATGTAATTTGAAACCCGCTGACATGTTGCGTTTTTTATACCTTTACAGTACAATTATAAGAAATCCAGTTCAAGGGGAAACAAACAATGAGAGCAGATACCCAACTGCTAGATAAACACATACTAACATAACTAAATCTGGACAATAATTTTAATTAACAATAATTAATAATTAATTTTATTTTATCTTATTTTGAATAGTCTAGGCCAGAAACATTTCAGTGACCAGTGATCAGAAACCATAAATGTTACGCCTACTGATCTAAAGATTGTACAGTAAATACTAGCATTGCCAAAACAGTCTTGGTCTATTTGGTAAGGCTCATAAGCATCTACAGGTTAATTGATAAAATGATTAAACCAAAAAAAAAACAGTTAAAGTGCTTATTAAATAATTAAACCGTATTCTAATTGAAGCATTTTATCTGTAAAGGTTTTAATCCTTTATAAGCCATGACAAAGTAAACAGTGAATCCCATGATGAATTGTGTAAGCTACATGTTCTTCCTGTTTTGTTTGGTAAAGAGAGGTCTGAGAATATGAATGGGTACTCATGTCTGGTGTCACTGGAAAGGAAATGCGTATGGTTTCTGCGGTGGCACCGGATTTAATTACTTGGCCTGAGGTTTGGTGGGCTGTGCAGACAGAAAACAAATCTAGTGGAAATATGGATACTGGGTACTGCAGGAGAATTGAGCAACTATTATAGTGGGAAGCAGGGGGGGGTTACATTTGCTCTTGGCACAAAATTATGGTTGCTGACTGCAATGAAGTACAGCTACAAAAATACAAAACAGTCTCTATAACATTCAGTACCAGACCAGAATGTCTAGTCTTTGGGTCATTGCTTTTAAAATGTGAATAATGTAGAATATTGATACAATGTTCTACCGAAGTGCTGCTGTATTTATAAATCAAAAGATGTCAATTATTTGTCTATAGCAGCATTCCTCTGACTGGATTTCTGGCTATAACATAAATGGAAGGTATATATTGAGACACTTTATGCTTTCTATAGTATCAGCTGATACTCCACAAAATTAAAGCTAGATATAAATGAATAAAACTCAACTTATTGAACAAAGAAAAAAGAAAAACACCATCACTGATTAAGTGATTTATCTGTTACATATTAATTAACCAGATTTGTAAAAAGTCTCTAGTGCTTTTATAAATGTCACTCAGGTATTTTACAACTGCAAAATAAGGTCTAAAAAAAGCTAAATAACATCTAAATATATACATTAACAATAGTATGAGGACCTATTTCGGCCTCCCCAACATTTAGGGCTGGAGCTCTCTGATGCCGCTATTCAGTGCATAATGTTGCTTGCATTTAGCAATTCTGTGATTGTACCAAAGGAAGAGCACAGATGTAGGGTTGGGAACAATTTTCAGTTTTTATTTAAATAAGAATTTTCCTTGTAATTTCTTATTACTTAAAATATTAAATATTAGACTTAACTACTTGCAAACATGAAAATTAATTATACTGTATGTTTGTAATGAGATACATGCTTTTGGCGACTTTAGGTAATATTGACCATAATACAGTATGTGTTTGTAACATCATAAATATTGGCACACAGAGCAATTAATCATGAGCAATACTGCTGAGTACATAGTGCACATATAAGAGATAGTAATGTGTTTTCTAGTCAATCTTTAGAGCAACACCACAAATACCTATCAGTCGTCAGTTTAGTAGCATCTAGTAACCAGCAGTTCAAGTCAGCAGAAACAATGTATCCTGGCACGATCAGAAACTTGAAAAGGATAAACATGTATTTTTCAAGACTGCACTGCTGTTTGATGTACAACAGAAACCAAACTTGTGATCACTATCTTGTAGAAGCTAAAAAAAAATCAATGATGTTTCAAAGATAATGTGTGTCATCTTTGAAAAAGTGCAATCACTGGCTTTTTTGCAAACCCATATGATGGCAGATCCCAAATGAACCCTTTGTATCTATTCTAAAAAAAGAAACCTGTACATATGTATATATGTCTCGCCACACTGACTAGGTTAACAGGATTTGTAACACACCTTGTCACCAGAGGGCATCTAATACATTTCACGTTTCAGTCACGGTCACATTGCCCATTTTATTATATAATATAAACAGTCTTTTTCCACTTTTTTCTCAGAGATGCTCTAATGTATCCTGCAGGTAATGTAATGTGTCCTGCAGGACTTCCTGGAGGTTAGCAAAGCTGCTTAGACACCTCTCTCAAACCTTTCCATCCAGTTTTTCCCAGAGCAGCTTTATGAGGTTAAGGTTAGGTGACAGGGCAGGCCATTCCATTAAACACAGCACCACTTTCCTCCTCTTGAAACATTTCTTGCACCACTGTGAGATGTATTTGTGGTTGCTGAACACCAGACATTAGTTAGAAAATTTAAAAAAGCAAAGGTGTCTGCCAACCTTTGAGAGACATTATAATCTCCTCATCATGCACAATCTCACAATTATATGGACATGGGACACTTCATTAAAAAATGTCTGTCCTTTTATCGAGCTTACACACAAAAGTTCTGTTTATTCACCTTTATTTTAAAAATAGCGAGCTTGAATAGATCTCATTTTAGATAACCCACATCATTATGTGCCGTCATATTGATTGGACCCAGGAGTGAAAAAAAAAAAAAAGTTGTTAATTTAATTTATGCAGTGTTTGTCTTGGATTTAACTGTCACTCTATTATCTCTCACAAGAGGCATATTGTTAGAGTCAATGTGTCACTCGCTGTGGTCTGTCATTCATCAGTAGTAATTGCTGCTGTCAATTTCTGGCCTCAGGGCCTTCATTGTCAGTGTAAAGCTTGGGAGATCTGCTCTTGCTCTGGGTGTTGGCTTTAAGTCTGATCTTGGTGAGTTCCTGGGATTTTGGATGGTGCACATTACTGTAGCTCTGACACATTTCAATTGTAGACTCCATTACTTATTGCATACTGCTTTTGATCCACTGTAATTCAATTGAATTAACTTTATTTTATGTTATTTTAACATTTTACACTAGACAACATGACAAAGCAGCTTTATAGAAATCCAGATATTTGAATTTTAATTTATTCCTTTAAACACAATGAAACACATCTATAAATTTAATTACATTTAATCAAGCCATAGCACTTTTTTTTGCCATAGCACTATCTATAGAAATATTTACTTTAGTCTCTATATAATTTGTTTTATTTTTGTTGATTATTAAGAATCGTTAATCTCAACTAAGAAAAATAACACATAGCATGGCAAAAGCATAATGATTTGCACCACTTCATCAATCAGTACAATGATGCTATGATAAAATATTTTTTTTCTCCTTTATAGTAGACAAAAACATTTTTATATCAATGTTGCAATCTTGTAGAAATACTATGTAAAAAACTGATTTTTTGAAATGCACATATGTAATTGACATTCTAATTTAAAGGGTTTACAGTGTTACAGGTTATAGATAAATGTGTAGATGTATAGATACATGCACTTTTCGAATGCATTTTTATATGTATGTGCTCTGAAAAGTAGATGATTCATTTTGATTCATTAAAAAAATGTAAGTGGTAAATGATGAGTTTTGTGCAGCAGAACTGTAAAACACAAATAATGTGGCTACTGAAAAAAACACAGCCATTGTCCACCCTGCTACTTGATTGGCATAGCTCACCTTAAAAGAACACAGTTGGACTAAATTAGAAAATTCGTGTTGATGTGGAGCTGCTTTCCCAAAGAGGTTGTTTACAGAAAATTATCAACAATGTTTGTATTTATTTACAATAAATAACAGTAAGACTTTTAAAACTCATCTGTCAAAAAAAAAAAGAAAAGATTTAGTTTTACAATTAATTTATAACAAATTTATAACAAATATTTTTTTACAATTAATCCATCTATTCAATATGTACGGTGGCTGAGAAGTGCAAAACACATGAACAAATCAGAAAACAAATTAACAAATTAGAAAACACTAACAAATCCGAAAGCAAAATAACAAATCCAAAAGCAAAATGTTCGATTTGCAAACTATACCTACCTTTTCTGGTTTAAACAATTCAGACAAACCGGAAAAGATAGGTATAGTTTGCAAATGGAATACTTACGGATCATTGGACAAGACACCTGTCATTCAAGATATACAGAAAGTACAACAGTTTCTCCTTGATTGCCAATGTTTACTTCTGTTATTTTCTCATATTTAAAGGTGCACTAATCGAATGAAAAAAAAAAATAGTTTAAAGTAAACGGAGAACCTTACACATGTACAAGAAAGAAAGTTATACGATTTCATTTCCTGTATATCTTGAATGACAGGTGTCTCGTCCAATGATCGGTAAGTGTTCCATTCACAAACTATACCTACCTTTTCCGGTTTGTCTGAAGTGTCGTTGTGTTTTTGGATTTGTTATTTTGTTTTTGGATTTGTTAATCTATTTTTGCTTTTGTTATTTTGTTTTCGGATTTGCTATTTTGTTTTTACATTAGTTATTTTGTTTTCAGATTTATTAGTGTTTTCTAATTTGTTAATTTGTTTTCGAATTTGTTCATGTGTTTTGCACTTCTCGGTCACCTTGAATATGGTTCAAAAACATTACAATTGTACATCTAATTTAATATTGATTACTTTCGACGGTTTGATGGTTAAGTGATTACAAGCAGAAATCAGTCAGAAACTCACAGATGTACTTCAAAGTTTCTGACTAAAGGTAAACTTGCAAAAATCTGACCATAAATTCCGCATCTGTCGCAGCACGATTAGCAGTGAAGTAGACAAATAAGGATGGATTGTGGAGGGGAGGGCAGCAGGCCCCCTGAGCTAATCACCATAATTAAGCAGGTGGTATTTTCCCTTGCCAATATTTCACCCACAGTCACCATTGAGAGGTCTACGGCACAGAGGCTACTTTGAATAATTAATGTTCTTTACAAGCCTCCATAATTGAGGCCTTTCTCTATTAAACATCTGAAGAAGCAGCATGGGAGGTGCTAGTGTAGCATTCTTATTGAGTTTATTATGATCTACATGGAAGTGATTTATAGCTTTTTGTATTCCTGTTCCTAGTATTAGATTTCTGTCTGTAGGTTTAGGGTTATTGTGTAAACATTCACAGTAACGTGATTATAAAACAACTTCGGGTAAACTTTACTTTATAAAAGAATAACAACTTTTGTATGTAAAAATGTGGAACATTAACATCAAAAACTGTAAAAAAAAAAAAAAAAAAAAAAAAAAAAAAAAGTATGTATCAATCTTGTTTTTTTACAAAGAATTTTTCAAGCATGTGTAAGGGATTTTTGCCCTTCACTACATTTAATGCATGCTATTTTACTTTGGACTCTGTGTGTGTGTGTGTGTGTGTGTGTGTGTGTGTGTGTGTGTGTGTGTGTGTTATTCATAATCAATTCCTCCATTCAGGAGTATGGATGCAGGTGTCATTCAGTCACATCTGATTCCACACTTTCACACATCATATTTTACTTCTGCAGTGATTTTAAGTTTAGAATCATAGCACACATATTGCTTCTTTTGGATCTTGTTGTAATTTTTTTTAGGTCTTCTGTTAAAATATTTACTATAGTAATGTATAATAATGATTGTTTCATATGAGTGCAATTATAAATAAAAAGTTCATTCTTAATTTGTTTAATTCTGTCATGAACTGTTTTACCATTTTTGACATTCATAAATCTTATAAACACACACAATAGGAACAGAACGTACAGTATATATACAGTAACTAACAAAAGTGAGTACACCCCTCACACATTTAAGCAACCATTGTAGTATATCTTCTCAAGGGACAAAACTATAGAAATAAAATGTGGATATATATCAGAGTAGTCAATGTGCAACTTGAATAGCAGTACAGATTTACTGTCCTCTAAAAATAACTCAACATACAGAATTAGAAACAGACATAGCTTTATTACAAAGTATCATTACTCACACAGGGGAATTTGACTTGGTGACAGAACTTCCAGTGCAGGGGAAAGTACAGTCGTAATATAACAAAATATAAGTAAAACAGATAATTAAATAATGCACTATACATAGAGGTAGAAATATTGTTTGAATAAATGTACTGATATGTATTTGCAAGTGTGCAATTTACAAATGTACCATTCGGATTCTATTTATAAATATATGAGTTATGATGGACAATGTGTAGTATTAATAATTAATATTTGAATTGTTCAGGCTGAGTATAGCCTGTGGGGGGAAAAACAGTTTTTGTGCCCGGCTGTTCTGGTGGACAGAGCTCTGTAGCACCGACCAGAAGGCAACAGTTCGAAGAGAGAGTGGGCTGGGTGTGTGGGGTTCGAAGTGATTTTCCTAGCCCTTTTCCTCACTCTGGAAGATCTTGGAGGTTGGGCATTGGGGCACCAATAATCCTGTCCGCAGTCTTGACCGTACACTGTAGCCTCTTGATGAACCAAACCAGACAGTTTTAGATGTACACAGGACAGACTCAATGATGGCTGAATAGAACTGTTTCAGCAGGTTCCAGAAACTTGAATGACCCCACTGTTGTTACAGTGCTGTTCATGATGGTGAGTGGGGGAAGTCCACGATCATCTCCACTGATTTAAACGTGTTGAGTTTCAGGTTGTTGTGATTGCACCACACAGCAAGGTCTTTAACCTCCAGTCTGTAAGCAGACTCTTCTTCCTGGATGCGGCCAATGACTGTAGTGTTGTCTGCAAACTTCAGGAGCTTGACAGAGGAGGGATTTTTAGAGTGTACAGGGAGAAGAGCAGTGGGGAGAGAACGCAACCCTAGGGTGCACCAGTGCTGATAGTAAGAGACCTGGATGTGAGTTTGCCCAGCCTCACTATCTGCTGCTTGTCTGTCAGGAAGTTGGTGATACACTGACAGATTGGGATGGGCATGGAGATCTGTGTCAGTTTGACTGAGAGAAAGTCAGGAATGATAGTATTAAAGGCCATACTGAAGTCTACGCACAAGATCCTTGTGTACGTCCCAGATTTATCAAGATGTTGCAGAATATAATGCAGTCCCATGTTGACTCCATCATCCGCAGACCTGTTTGCTCTGTAGGCAAACGGAAGAGGATGCAGCAAAGGTCCAGCGATGTCCTTCACGTAGGCTAGGACCAGTCTTTCAAATGACTTCATGATCACAGACATGACAGCAACAGGTCTGTAATTATTAAGACCAGTGGTTTTGTTTTTTTGTAGACCAAAATGATAGTGGAGCCTTTAAAGCAGCAGGGAACTACACACAGCTCCAATGATCTTTTGAGGATCTGAGTGAAGATAGGGGCCAGTTGGTCAGCACAGACTTTTGGGGAGGCAAAAAAAACAACATCTGGGCGTGAAGCTTTCCTAATCATCTGTCTTCTGAAGGCTTGTTTCACATCCTCTACACATACCTTAAGCGCAGGTTGAATGGAGGGGGAGGCAGGGGTGGGGGTCTAGGCAAATGTGTGAAGTGCAGATCAGAGGAGGTGGGGGGTGGTAGACTGCGCTTTTCAAACTGGCAGTAAAACACATTCAGATTTTCAGATAGTTGTTGATTATTCACGGACTGTGGGGGTGGTGTCTTGTACTTGGTAATGTTTTCTTAGACCAATCCATACTGATGCCAGGACGTTGGCTGAAAACAGTTTTTTTCAGCTTTTCAGAGTAGTTTCTTAAGCCAATCTAATCTCCTTTGTTAGTTTGTTCCTGAACTGATTATACAAGATGTTATCCTTACTTCTGTAAGCATTCTTTTTGGCATGTTGTAGCTGTTTGAGTTTCTCGGTAAACCACGGTTTATCATTATTGAATGATAAGAATGACCTGGTGGGGATGCACATATCCTCACAGAAACTGATATATGAAGTTACAGTCTCTGTGAGCTCGTCCAGATTAGTGGCTGCAGGGCATCCAGCGTAAAACATGAGCCAAATCAAATATGTGAAACAAAACCCAAAATTCCATTCTGGATGGGTCGAGGCTTTCGAAAATCCCCACAGATATTGCTAGCCAACAGGGTACCGGTTGAAATTGGGCTACTATTGGCCAAAGGAGCAGGAGGAGAGGGAGAAAATGTTAACAGAGACAGCAAGGAAAGGAGAAGTGGAGGAGAGTGGAGGTTAGGGTGGACACTTTAAATGTTGGTACTATGACTGATAAAGGGAGAGAGGTAGCTGATATGATGGAGCAGAGAAAGGTAAATATGTTGTGTGTTCAGGAGACCAAGTGGAAAGGAAGTAAGGCCAAGAAACATTGGAGGTGGGTTTAAACTGTTCTATCATGGTGTAGAGGGAAAGAGAAATGGTGTAGGGGTGATCCCGAAGGAAGAGTACAGTAACAGTGTAGTGGAGGTGAAGAGAGTTTCTGATGAACGTAAAGCTGAAAGTTAAAGAGATGATAAATGTCATCAGTGCCTATGCTCCACACGTGGGTTGTAAAATGAAGGAGAAGGAAAAATTCTGGAGTGAGTTAGAAGAAGTGGTAGAAGGTGTACCTAGGAATGAAAGATTAGTGATTGGGGCAGAGTTCAATGGCCATGTTAGTGAAGGGAACAGAGGTAATGAGGAGGTGATGTAGGTAGTTATGGCTTTAAGAGAGGAATGTGGAAGAGCAGATTGTTGTAGATTTTGTGAAAAGGATGGAAATGGCAGTGGTAAATTCATGTTTTCACAAGAAGGAGGTACATAGGGTGACGTATAAGAGCAGAGGAAGGTGCAAACAGGTGGACAATATTCTATGCCTGAAAGAGATTGAAACAGAAACGGAATTAGGATTGGCAGAGAGATTAAAAGAATAGGCAGAATTAAAAGGAGATGTGGCAATAGGTAAAGCGGGATGTGGCAAAAGCCGAGGAAAGGCATATGTGCTGCAAGTTAGAGCAATAAAGGTTGCAGATGGAAATGTGTTGACTAGTGAGAAGAGTGTGTTCAGAAGGTGTAGGGAGTATTTTGAGCAGCTGATGAATAAGGAAATTTAGAGAAAAAAGGGGTGGATGACATGGAGATGGTGAAGCAGGAAGTGGAAAGTATTGGTAAGGAGGAAATTAGAGCAGCAATTAAGAGGATGAAGAGTGGCAAGTTGGTTGGTCCACATGACATACAAGTAGAAGTATGGCGATGTTTAGGAAAGATGGCAGCTTGTTTTTAACAAGATTCTTCAACAAGATTTTGGAAGGTGAGAGGATGCCTGAGGAAGGGAGAAGGAGTGTGCTGGTACCGATCTTTAAGAATAAGTGAGATGTGCAGACCTGCAGTAACTACAGGGGAATAAAGTAGATCAGTCACAATCATCAGTTACAAGTTATGGTAAAGAGTAGGGAAAGCCAGGCTGAGGGAAGAGGTGACCATCTGTGAGCAACAGTATGTTTTCATGCCGAGGAAGACCATCTCAGACGCATTATTGGCTTTGAGAATGTTGATGGAGAAGTATAGAGAAAGTCAGAAGGAGCTGCATTGTGTGTTTGTAAATTTAGAGAAAGCATACGACAGGGTGCTGAGAGAGAAGTTGGGGTATTGTATGAAGAAGTCAGGTGTGTCAGAGAAGTATGTGAGGGTGGTGCAGGACATGTTTTAGGACAGTGTGACAGCAGTGAAGTGTGCAGTAGGAACGACAGACTGGTTCAATGTGGAGGTGGGACTGCATCAATGAACGGCTCTGAGCCCTTTTCTGTTTGCAGTGGTGATGGACGAGGTCAGATAGGAGTCTCCATGGACTATGATGTTTGCAGATGATATTGTGATTTGTGGTGAAAGTTGGGAGCAGGTTGAGAAGAGCCTGGAGAGGTGGAGAGAAGGGTAATGAAAGTCAGTAAAAGTAAGACAGAGTACACGTGTGTAAATGAGAGGGAGGGCAGTGGAATGGTGCGGTTGCTTGGAGAAGATGTGGAGAAGGTGGAGGAGTTCAGGTACCTAAGATCAACAGTGCAAAGTAATGGGGAGTGTGTTAGAGAAGTGAAGAAAAGAGTGCAGGCAGGGTTGAGTGGGTGAAGAAGAGTGGTAGTAGTGATTTGTGGTAGAAGGGTATCTGCAAGAGTGAAAGGAAAAGACAGGAGGCAGAGCTGGAGGTAGCAAAGCTAAAGATGAGATTTTCATTGGGAGTGACGAGGATGGACAGGATTAGAAATGAGTTTATTAGAGGGACATCACATGTAGTATGTGTTAGAGACAAGGTTAGAGAGACTAGATTGAGATGGCTTGGACATGTGCAAAGGAGGGACACAGGGTATATTGGTAGGAGAATGCTGCGGATGGAGCTACCAGGAAGGTGGAAAAGAGGAAGTCCAAGGAGGAGGTTTTTGGATGTAGTGAAGGAAGACGTGCAGGTAGTTGGTTTGAAAGTGACAGATTTTGAGGACAGAGTAGTATTGAGACAGATGATCCGCTGTGGTGACCCCTAATGGAAACAGCTGAAAAAGGATGAAGAACGCTATGTTTAGCATGTTCTCACTAAGCTGGCCTCAGGTGTTTGTCATGTCAGCCTTGTCTTACATTATGCTTCTTGATCAGTAAATATGTTGTTATAAATGTATTTTTGTTTAATGAAGCTTATCGTTTGTTGATTTATATAACCTTACTGTTTTTGACTCTCATTATACTTTCTACAATATAATAACAGGTGAACATAAAGCAAATAGCAGCTGATTGTGTCATGATAAATATTTATCTCCCCACTAATTTGCACTGCATTATAAGAACTCTTTATCCCTGTAAATATTGCCATTGTGCTGATGTATGAAAGTACTTTCTTTCTAGATGATAAAATAGCTCCTTCTGGTTATGTCTGATTAGCATATGGCACTTGTTATATTTTGATTTAGGTTTCTAAATAAAGAGAAAAGACGAAGATGAGAAAATCTTGGGGGGAAAAAAAATTTTTGTAATAGCTCATTACTACATCTTTCACTAAAATTAAACTTACACACTATTATACTTAATGCATTTATCTATAAATTCATTGTGTTGTCTGTAGCTGCTTAAAGTACTTACTAAGAAAGTACTTATTTAAATAAAAAAATTAATATGATAGGACTTAAAGAGATAAAAAAAATGCCCAGAGGTATACAAAATCAGGCTTTTAAAAATAATTTACAATAAATTAAATTGACAATAAATAACAAGACTTACCCAAGCATTTGTGAAATAGTTGCATACTACTGCTACTTTTACATACTTCTATCATGTCTATATCATGTCAGAATTTGAGTAAAACAAATATCATATCCCAGAATGCACCACAAATTACCAACATGGACTTCTTAGACTACAACACTTTGGCCCATGTATAATGTCATGTTCATAGTCACCTGAAATCAACATTCTCAGTTTTTACAACAGAGAAAGCGATCAATTATTTATTTTATTTTTCCCTTGGCAAGTGTTTTTGCTGCTTGGCAATAACTAACTTATTATATTATTATTATTACTACTACTAATGCTACCACATGTTTTTAATAAATAGAATTTGGCAAGTGGTGGGTGAGGGTGTACAGGAAGTAGGCTTTAAGTATTATAAAATAATTTTTTTGTAAACTAGAACTTGACAACCAGGATTGTACAACAAAATCAAGCACAGCCTCTACTCAGTAATGATTGCTGGCTGTCTTACATTTTTGTGTAAGACAGCCACATTTACTAATTTACTAATAAATCAATAGCCAGAGCTGATTTTGTTTAGCCTGTTTGCTTGGCTGGAGTCCACAGTGGTGATTACATCCAAACTCTTTGACTCTGACACTGGATAAGCTGCACTCCTGCTCCTCAGCCTGACAGAAAGCATGCTGCTCAGAGGAGATAATGGACTGACAATGACTTATCTTCCTCTCCTGCCCTATGTAACCCCTATATATTACTTCTGATACCACACATTCAGCACAGCATAAGGTGCTAGTCTTCAAGACTTAGAATATTGGTAAAATTAGACTTTACATTATGCTATGAATGTCCCGTTTGCCCATTCTGGACGAGCCTGGAATATGAGTCAAATACTAATTTAATTCACCACACCAGGTGTTTAGTTTCTGTAATGTGCTTGTTGCAGGAGAGATGGAAACATTATGAGGAGGCAGCCTGATATGACAGTTTCTCCCAAGATAAAATGAGATAAGCATGACTAGACACAATTTCCAGACAGTATGGACTGATAAATCTTCAAAGGTCAAGGATAAATTATGGAAATATCTTTGCAATAGCTAATCCACACTGTGAAACTTTAACCTTCTATCTATCTATCTATCTATCTATCTATCTATCTATCTATCTATCTATCTATCTATCTATCTATCTATCTATCTATCTGTCTGTCTGTCTGTCTGTCTGTCTGTCTGTCTGTCTGTCTGTCTGTCTGTCTGTCTGTCTGTCTATCTATCTATCTATCTATCTATCTATCTATCTATCGATCTATCTATCGATCTATCTATCGATCTATCGATCTATCTATGTGTGTGGTGTAGGCTTGAGATGATTACAAATATTTTACATTAACCCACTGCTGTTCTCATATAGTATAAATGAACCCAATTAGTTTTAAGTCTAATTAAATTATGCTGTCTACAGTAAAACAGGTTTTTACACCAAAATAGACAAACTTCTCTCACCAACGTTGACATAAATGGCAGCCTCTGTAGGTAGGTCAGTTGCTGGCAAAAAACAATGTCTTGCTTTCTGTCACTCACTGTGTATCTCAGTATGCCCAGCCCAATAGACTGACATTTTTAATTTCATTGCTTCACAGTTGGAGATCAGAGGAACAAAGTGTCTGAATGCTTTCATGAAGGGGGTTTGGGGGGGTGTTGAGGAGTTGTGAATGTTGTTTGCCTGTGAGCTTAAGACTATCCTGCATGCAACTATTTTCTAACATTCTTTGCATTTGGAAGTCACCCATATCCAAATGTGCTTTGTATCCCCCGATTAAAAATATCCTCACACTAGACCAGAAAGGCCCAGATCTCTGTAGAATACCAATTTAAAACCCTCTTCCACCAGAATTAGTAAGAAAAAAAGGTCTTACATCTGTGGAGGTGCACAGAGCACATTTAAATTTGCTTTTAAATATGGATGTGGGCTCCTCACTAAACCATTTTAGCAAGTAATTTATTAATATTAAATGAAAAATTGGCCTTCTTGCTCATGCAATTGCATTTGAACCTTTCTCTACAACACAATTCACCAGTCTAATGCCTGTTCCTAGCACAGGACCAATCTGTTTTGTTTAACAATTACACAGTGTTTTTGTCATCCCTATTCTTGCAGCTCAGACATTTGCTGCTCCACTTAGCTTGACAGTAACAGATGTGAAAATTGCATCTCCTATCAGAGTAAACAACAGCTGATAACAGTCAAGAAAGACTGTCAGATATGGAAGAGGCATATTTGTTTCAAATTAGTTTAGCCACAAGCCTCTCCATGCCTGCAAGCAGCCACCCGCTCCAGCTGTGAACTACTGTATGAGCTCACCACAACACGCAGTTAGAGAGCACACCTAAGTGTTATTAGGGATTAGGGATATTTGTAACAGAAATGGAAGCGCTCTAATGTATGCTTTTGCATGATGGTAATGATACTACCGGTAAGCATTTATGCTATTACTTAATTTGAAGAGTAGATAGCAGTCATGTTTATAATGTCCTTGAGTCACAGGGTAAATTAATCTTATGAATTTACTGTATACAAACACAGTCATTTAAAATGCTTTTGCAAATAGTTTATTTTAAATGTAGCTGCTATGATTAAGTGCCCTTAAGGCTCTGATTATATATTCAAAATACAGGTTAGTATTCATAGTGAGTGAGTGGGAGCCGGAACATTCAACAAGATCTTTTGCTATGTCTCAGTAATATTCAATTAAATGTTGTGAAAATGTCCAGTTATAACCTTCCTTGTAAACTAATTTCCAGATCAGCCACTAACAATTTTAAAACCATTTAATGTTTGACTATTAATTATTATTTTATAGGTATAAATAAGACCGTTTAACATTTTTTAAATCTGTTTTTGCTTAATAATTTAGATAAATACATGTGATAAACTACACCTGAGGATGTGCTACAGAAATCTACTAGATTATAGTTATAGACCCTTAATAATGTCCAAGTTCCCAATAGATTTATTCGTTCTGCTACGGTATGTTTAAGTACTCATCTAAAATTTGCTGGGTCCAGAAATGAACTGCAAGCTGCAATTTGTTGACCCTTGCTATATATTTTAATAACTGGCTAAACATCTATCTATATATCGACGAATAGAAGATGAAAATAGAAAATAGAGTTAGTGCAGTGCGACCATGGCTACTCACTCTGTACCAGATTTGTTTTGCACATGCATGAAAATCTAAAGACTCCATTTCAGCTAATGGTAGCGATATGGATTCTTGAGAGTTTTATGTCCAGCTTTAAGAATTTCTCTTAAAAGGAGAAAATCCTAACAATTCGGAAGGTTCATTAAATTTCATTAATTTAATTTGTGCCAATGTAATTAAAATAATAAAAATTATATTGCATTATTTTGATTTATTCTATTTATTTATTTTTATATTATAAAATATTATTTGATATATAATTCAGCCAAGCTGGCATTTCTATTAAAATTATCATTACAATTGTTTTTAAAATGTAAAGTGTTGATGTTCTCAATAGGGCTGCAAAAACTAATCTGATAAAATTGATAATAATCGATAATGAAATTTGTTGCCAATGAATGCTGTTATGGATTAGTTGGGCTGCACAAGTTACAGGTTAGCATGACAGCAAGATAACACAGCCGCTTGCAAATGTTATTAATAATTAACTGAGTTAAAAAAATTTATAAAAAAAACACTTTTCCCCCTAATCGTACTGAAATTCAACCGAACCGTGACTTAAAAACTGAGGTACGTACCGAAATATATATATGAAGACAAAATACTCTTGTAAATGTTTTTAAGTAATTACGGTGTTTTAAATTATGTAAACCATTAGGACACCAAACTGAACTTTTGCTAAGTTTCCACATGATCAGTTAATTAGGTGATACCAGAGAAACTCTATCTCTTCTAACTTTCACACGATAACATATACAGAGAATATTTGTTTTTGTTGTGAATTGCCAAACCTGGCAAATAGGTTGGGTGCAAGAGTGAGATCATGTGGATTGTTGTCTGATGATCACCATACACAAATTGTCGAATGGTTTTGACATTTTTTAGGGGTTGAGCTCGTTGAAGGTCTTCCTGATCTATGCTCATCATCCAGTGATGTTCTTCCACTCTTAGATGCGAGCACCACTCAAAACATCTTGTGTCAGATATATGTCATATATGTCTCAAATGTTTCTGTGGCACATGTTGGTACATGTTGGAATCCATGTTTTCTTCAGTGAACCACAGCTCCCCAGTACCAGCATCACTTATGCAATTTTTTTGTATTTCTCAACAGGGTGTTGTAATTCAGGCACTTGGACAGGTTGTCTTCAACAAACTGTTTGCAGACTTTTTTGCATGGTCACTTCAGATGAACCTTCCTTCTGGGAGGATGGCCATGCAAACTTGTTGCTTTGTGCAGCGAATGGTCTGAGCACTGACAAGTGGACCTTCCGCTTTTGCAACCTCTAAAACAATGCTGGCAGCACTTATGCATCTGTTTTTTGAAGCCAGCTCCTGCACCTAACACACAGAACAAGGACTCAGCTTCTTTAATCGACCCTTTTCAAGGCCTGATCCGAGTGGAACCTATCTTGGAAAACCTCTGTATGACCCTGGCTACTGTACTGTAACTCAGTTTCAGGGTGTTACTGATCTTCTTATAGCCACGGCCATCTTTGTAGAGAGCAACAATTTTAATTCTCAAATCCTCAGAGAGTCTTTGCAATGAGGTGCCATGTTGGACATTATGAGAGAATTGTACTCAAGCATCAAATTGTAACTGTTCTAATACATAATGTATTTTTAAATAAATGCACATATAGGTATGGTCCTGTCAAGCAGACAAAAACATAAACATGATGAATAGATTATGTGGCTTTGCATGGTTATACGATTTACAGTTGTTATCGGTTAGGGTTTACTCACATTTGTTGCCAGCTATTTTGACAATAATAACTGTGTTATTTTCAGAGGACTGCTATATGAACTACACATTGACTGCTCTAAAATATATCCAATTTTCATTTCTATAGTTTTGTCTCTTGATTAGATATACTAGAATGGTTGCTGAAATGTGAGGGGTGCACTCACTTTTATGAGATACTATACACAATTCAGATTTACGCTGTTTTATTTAACCTTAATACAAATAAAAGAGAAAATGGCAATTAATTTGAAAATGAAACAAGAAAAAGAGTATTTAAATAATTTCACAGAAATTACCATAAAGATACCTTGACCAGATCTCTGGTACTCTGTTACTCTGTTCCGAATGTCTATCTGCAAGTTGTCACGTTCAATGTCCTACGAGTTGCTTTCCTCTTCGGTGAGTAATGCAAAAAGTTATTAAACCTGACACAAGTGGCCAATGCATGTTTAAACAGATCCTCTATCTGTAGCTGTGCAGAATTACGTACAGTATGGTGTGCATAGCACATCTGTTGGCACGTTGTGGTGAGAATGATGACGTCAGAGTAGTATAAAATCATGCAGGGTGATATTCATGGCAGGAAAGTGTAACCTTTTCTTTCTGAGAACTGCAGCTTAAGGATGGAAGGTGGTACACATGCTAGACACCTCCTCTCAAAATAAAACACTTGGTGAGATTCTATCAGTCACTAGAAAGGTGCAACATTTTATTAGTAGAAACAAAGTCACAAAAGCCTGCATTGTGTCCTCCTACTGACTTGTGTCCTCCTACTGTGTCAAAATCGTGCATATCTACCTTATTTACCACATTTACATTTACATATGTATTCTTTAGTCTTTAGAAGAACAAAAATCAGTAAAAGTATGTGTGGTTATTTGTCTTAATGAGGTTCCTTGAAGGCTGTCAGAGTTATATGCTGGGACCTGTAGGGAAAAATCATTTAAGATACTAAGTGAGGCTGTGAATTTTTGCTCCCATTGCCAACAGATCCCTCAAGTGAGCTACGCTTCCACAGCACCAGAGCTGAGTGACAACACACGATATGATTTCTTCTCTCGAGTGGTTCCTCCAGACACCTACCAGGCCCAGGCAATGGTGGATATTGTGAGACACATGGGGTGGAACTACGTCTCAACTGTAGCGTCCGAGGGAAATTATGGAGAAAGTGGGGTTGATGCCTTCATCCAGAAGTCTCGTGAGGATGGTAAGTGTCGGTTTAATGAATGTGTTCTTATTCATACTTATTCCTACTGTTGGAAATAGCCATTACCAGAGCTGGCTGGTCTAAATAATGCTAAATTTTTGAAATTCACAACAATTATTAACTAAATCCATTAACATATGTTTCTTCCTTACTTATGTGCAGCTAAGTGCAATAGCCCCACCAATGGCCCTCAGTAAATATACACAGAATGGATGGGGCTGATTTAGAGAAAAGAAAGTCAAATTGAAAATAAATGCACATTGAACCTTGTTCAGTCAAAAACAAATGATATGTCTATTGCTCTATGCATGGTGGTATTATGTATCTGATGAAATTCTGTGCTATAAATCTCAACCAGTAAATGTGACTTACTGGAAATAGATTTGTTTAACTCAATTATTCAATATTTTCAAAAAGTCCCCTGGTGGTCTAGTGGTTAAGATGCAGCACTCCCACCGCTGCGACCTGGGTTCGATTCCCGGTCAGGAAACCATCCCCAGCCACTCTCAGTGCCGGTCCCAAGCCCGGATAAATTGGGGAGGGTTGCGTTAGGAAAGGCATCCAGTGTAAAAACATGTGCCAAATCAAACGTGCAGAGGATCCGCTGTGGCGACCCCTAACGGGAGAAGCCGAAAGAAAGTTTATTCAATATTTTCAAACTTCATTACTCTTAATTATCCTACTAATTCTCCTACTATTTAGGTTTGTTTCCAAACAGGATGAAAATGTTGGAAATTCTTAAGAAAAGCAGGTCGACCGTAAGGCTAGAAATTCAGTTTGATTAACACACTTGAATGGTTTGGCTTTATCTCTGGTCACAGAGCTCTAAGGCTACAATAACAGGACCCACCTCTTGTCAAAGCCCACTGTAGGCATGCTTTCCCCATATCAAATAGGGCAGAGTGCAGAGGTCTTTGCTTTGTAATAAACACTATTGAGATAAGAGCAACACTACAACCTGGTAAAGAGGATCATGTATTTCAAGCGACGAACTCTGAAATTGCACTAAAACAGAGTCTAGTGTGGGTCACTGATTTCCCTGCTGAATCACACCTGGTTCAACTCATTATTTAATTAACAAGGTTAAAAGATTTGGCTGAACAGAATAAACAAGTTAACTTGAATTTAATGAACCTGACCCTGAGCTGGGTTTCTCTTGAGTCCTCCTGTGCTTGCACTTGCTAATATACTTGATCATTAAATTGCAGCACACATAGAGGATTATTATTTACATGATCATTTTACTTTATTTAACATACTTTTTTGCTCTAATATGCTCTGTACACATTTGCTCATTGAGATGCACATATGGTGGTAGTGAAGGTGGTAGCTCAGTGGTTAAGCTGTTGGGCTTCTGTTTAGAAGGTCAAGAGTTCAAATCCCAGCACCATCAAGTTGCCACTGATGGGCACTTAAGCAAGGCCCTTAACCCTCATCTGCTCAGTTGTATAAATGAAATAATTGTAAGTCTCTTTGGATAAAGCCAAATGCTGTAAATGTAATGTAAATGAAACAAAGCTTCATGCAACAGACACTTTTGTTCAAAATGCACACGTAAACAAGTATTTGAATCAGATTCCAGTGTTTGTGGGACATAAAAACAGTGCATTCGGAATCTGCAATCAGATTGAATTTATTCCGATTGACAAAAGTGGGCACTTGTAAACATTCCTAATGAGCACAGTGATGCATTTCTTTAGTAAAATAACTTTCTCAAGCCTTTGTGCTACTAATTATAGTCATGAGTAGCAGATTTGATTTAAAAGCATCAAATTACATTTAACAGTGTGAAAGACAAATCATTTTCAATGCCAGGAAATATTTAAGCACCATGAAATTAAACTGCAATTTATAGAGAGCTGAAGTATTAGGATACTATTTTTTCCTGTTTTTAATTATTAGACTTCTTTTAGCCTTGGAAAACAACAACTCGCAAAGTTAAAACATACAAGCTTATATCCCAAAGGTGACATCTATTTTCTTTAAACCAATATGCAATTCAAATAAAGTTCCCATTATAATTCCCAGGGAATAAATATTATCCAAACATATTTCACTAAGTGTTAAATGAGAACAATCTCCATAACCCTTCAGGGGCACAGAGCAATAGCTGTGTCATTCTGCGTAATATTACCCTGAAATCTTCTATGAGAATCATACATTTTACTAGCTCCTTCTCACATTGAGTGAAATTGCATTTTAGTCCAACAAATGGTAGGCTGCATTTTATCACATGGTAGGGAAACTACCATCAGATATGTAATTATTTTTCAGGTCCACAACTGCACTAGCTCGATAAAGGATAGATAGTGAAAGATAGAGGGTCACGTTATGACTGGGATCCCATCCAAAAGTCAGGCGTAGGAGAATAAAACATATATTCACATGTGAGTGGGAGTGGGCAGAAATAAATAATAATTGTAGGACAAAGAGAGATAACATATATGGAGTGTGACCACGATTTTTTCCTCAGAATCAAGATCTCCACATATTGTATGCCCTCTTGTTTTTGTTTTCGATCAGCTCGTGCCTCCATAGTTCACAAGGTTGTGGGACTGAAGAATACCTACAGTAGATGAATTGTTAAGCATGATGTGGAATTTAACTTCTACTGACATTCTTCTTTTATGTTCTTATATTATTTTCTATTTAAATAAACTTAGATTTTTTGTGAGGCAAGAGGCCACTAGAAAAGGTGTAGTCGGAGTTAAAAAGAATTAGCTGCTTTCTTTAAACTGAGAAGTGGGAGTTAGTGTGGGAGGAAATAAAACTGGTCAAGAGCATAGATATTTAAAACTAGCTGTTACATTAACTTTTGCTGCTAACGATTTTTATATGCAAATCAACAATTCATTGATGTGAGATTGATGCTCTATCTTGATCAATTCTTTTCAGCCATGTCAGTCAAGTCATGGAAAAATGCCAGGAGAGTGTAGTACAGTTGGCCACAATGATAATTCAAGATTAAATCTGTCCGTAGGTTTAATGCTATTGACCCATTTATCATCCCAACGTTCATTTTAATATCAGTTATCAGCATTAACAAGAGTATAAAAGAAGGAGATACATAATGAGTAATGTTTATTTTAATATAAAGTTCTGTAAAAACAAAACAACAAAAAAAACCCAGTTTAAAATAAAATCGCATTGAAGTTCATTTTAATTTATAAAAAAAAAAATACAATAATTGTTTTCAAGTTGGCCAAAATAATGGTGGTGTGTCTAAAACACAGGGCTTTTTATGTCACATTATGATGTTTGCTAATTGTGGTGTGAAAAACAATGTAGTCCCCTTCATATCTATAGGCTATTTTTTGTGGTAGATTGAAGACATTTGGTTTCAAGGTGAAATTTGCAAGCTTATGCCATGACACTACCACCAAAATGCTTCACAGATGAGCTTTTTTGTTTCGATCAAAAGCAGATCTTTTCTTCTGTAGGCCTTTTGGCATGGTGATTTCTTTAGCTTGTGTTGAATAAGATGTGTGTGTTTTCATGTATTGCTTGTGACAGACTCAGTGCAGATGCATGGGCATGCTCAGAGGTGGGACGTAGTGAAGTACAAATACTTCGTTAATGTAATTAAGTAGATTTTCTGGTATCAGTATTTTACTTCACTATTTATTTTTCGGACAACTTTTTACTTTCACTCATTAAATTTTTTCCAGAAATATCTGTACTTTCTACTTCTTACATTTTCAAAACAGGCTCGTAAGTTTAGCTTGAATCTATTTAGTGACATGATCAATATTTTGTATTTTTATTGCGTGCCATTTTTAGCCCATCAACCTATTTCTTATCATTGTGTGGCTTTTTCAACCTACCACTAGTGTAGTATTTCCTGGCTATCATGCACAGCAGGCATAGGCTAGCTTACGAAGCTCACAACGGGCAAAGCCGAAGGTAACAAGACGTATGGGGCTAATGTGGATGAGACGGAGGGAGTCAGTGATGTAAACATGACTGAGACTCCTCTGCTTGTGTTCTATATGGTGGTTGTTCAGCTCGGATACTTTCTTTAGGTAACAAAATTTGACATTCTTTTGTATTAATATACTAATATATAATTAATATATAATTGTATATTAATTATATATTAATATATTAATACAAAAGAATGTCAAATTTTGTTACCTAAAGAAACATGAGTATCTGTACTGTCCACCACTCGCTAACCATCAGAATCAGAACAGAATTGCCAAAAGTAAAAGTGCTCTCATATACGAGATTTGTGAGAATTTCCGGCTTCCTACTTGCTTCTGACAATGCTGCTTTACTCAATCTGGCATGTTGGTATGCTTAAAAAAATCGCACATGAGAAAAAAAAAATGCTTAGGAGATGTTTTGTTGTTTGTTTTTTACCCATGTGTCCTTTCCTGATGTGAGATCAAGAAGAAGCTACTTTTTACTTTTTTATAAATGATATTCTGGACTTCAAATTTAAATGTGTATTACACCTTAAGTATTATAGGCTTTTTTTTTTACAAATAGCCTACCTTATGATGATTTTAGGCCAGTGCATTAATCAATACAATAATCAATAATCAATACATATGATACACTGTATCATTATGTATTAATGAACAAAACAATAGGTATCTATACAAAGTTAAATGGTAAATAAACCCAATAACATTAATTATTTGCTCTGAACTTACGTCGGGTGAGGTATATTTTGTCTAGAGCTTAACATATTATTTCCCAAGTTAATACTCACTGTATATACTCATGCTGAATTGTAACAGCGCTGGTATTTTTGTAAGAAAAAAAAAAAATTATGTCCTAAATTAGTGATTTCAGCTTGCCAGTTTACTCTTTCCCATGATGATGTCACTGTCTGGCTTTGTCCAATATTTTTGGGCTCTATGTCCAAGTGCTCATAGAAGAAGACACAGGATGTTGAGAAACACAGGATATTGAAAAACACAGGATGTTAAGAAGCACAGGATGTTGGATGGACCTGGGAATAAAAAAAAAGTCCTGCAGTTATATGAGCAGTCATGATTCTCTGCAACACTCTCCTTTTTCTTAACAGCCACGGGGGTGTTTGCATATCTAGCCTGGAACCAGAAAGAGCAAATGAGCAGAATAACAGTTACAGCTACACATTTGGCTCTGCTACATCAGGAAGGTTGTTTTTTTTAGAGCTCTGTTGATGTAGATTTTAAGATGCTTAGCAGTGCAAATATTATGTAATACGATGCCTGACTGTAATGCCCTATGACATACCTGTTATTATGTACCATTCTGCACTCGAGCTGTTTTCATTTTGCTGTGCCGACTCAGCCTTTAATATGATCAGCAATGTCACATGGAATTGAGTGACTCAAAATATATCACAAGTATTGGTTGAGGAATTATGTCTCAATAATTCCCTAAAATGCGCATGTCTGCGATTATACTGATTACATAAGACATTTGTCTCAGCTACTAAATGTTGCATGCGCATGGCTCAGATAATATGTGAGACGTGCATCATCTCATCTCAGTATCTCATAGATATTGAGCCAGCAGATATTTTCAGTTCTCTCAAATGTAATAGAATAGATGTTAAAAAGAGAGCAGGCTCAACCAGGGGTGTTTACATCACTGCCCTAAAGGGCACAGTGTGATACATTTTCTGCTAAGGTTGAGACTGGAGATAGACACTGGTGGTCCAATGGTCCAATCCTCATTTGTGTGCATAGATAAATTAAAAACGAAATACCAAAATACACATGCATGATAGTTTTTAAATGAGATCATGCAGCATATGGGTTCCATTGAATTGGTAACATTTACTACAGCCATTAGTTACACTGGATACAATTAGGACATCTTCACTCCACTCTCTGAAAGGGGTAGTCAGCTAATATGTTTTCTGTAATAGCGCACAGCGGAAAAGTCCCCAAACAAAGATCTTTGTGCACTGCACAATTTAGATGATGCATCATCATCAGGGACATTGCTATTTGCCAAGGACTAAACTCTAAGTGAATAAAATTGTGATCTATTTTAATTTAAGTTAAGTCAGATGACCCTCATGCCATGAGTATGTATGTTTTTTTTACAGGAAGATACAATTGAACAATATCAGAATAACAAAAACATTAGCATTATTTTTTTATCACAAAATAGCAAAAAAACAAATCGAATATAGCTTACTGCAAGAATTATGGACCATTCACTAGATTACACAACAGCCACTGTACTTCCATGTCTGGATCATATGTCACTAATTTCTTACACCAGTTTTCTTTTCAACTTGATTAACACATTTATAGCCTTCACATCATAACTGGTCTCAATTTTGTTCACAATTGTTGTTGCTGTGATTCTTGTTCCATAATTTAGGTTCAGGGTTTTTTTTTTTTCCATTTTGTATGTATTATTATTATTTTTTTCTTTGCAAGTACACTGACACCTACACTATACGTTTACATTAAGAACCAGTGGCCACATTAAACGAATGGTGCACTATATTTAACAAAAATGACATTTATCATTGCCAGCCTAGTAACTTGGTACAGCTTTCAACATTAGCAAACTAAAGCTTTCTGACCACTACAGCTGAACTATATACATTCAGTAGCAGATAACGCTACTAGCTAAGGCAAGTTAACAGCATAATGGTAATTGTAATAATCTGAATAGGTTGCCCAGAAAATTTATTAGATCTTCTGCCTACACAGACTCTGAATATGAAATATCTTTCCCAATGTGACATACCACATGAGTTTAAGTTGCTAAATTGTGCTGGTAATGATTATAGCCCTTAGTGCATACATTGCCGATCAGTAACCAACATATTTGTATAGTAGCTACACTTATGTTAACTTCCACATAATGCATTCAGTCTATCATATGAGGATAAACAAATAATATAATGACATAACATTAACAGATACGGAGTAACCATATCGTGTGAAATCTAGTAAAAAGCTTGTACACAATGTATTTTAATTCACTTTTATGTTAATGGACCGTGTGACGATATCTATACAGACATGTACATTTAAAACTGTAATAAATTAAAGGCAACAATGGCAAACAAAAAGAAAAACTACCAAGAAAATATAGAACTGATGAGAGGAATCAGGTTTAAAATATAACCTATAATTGCTGACACCAGATATACCAGGGTAATTTTGTCCTTCCAATAAGACAGCTAAAAAAGGTAAAGGTTAAATGTAATTGAAATATTTGGTCTGATCCTATTAAGAGAATTCCTGGAGTGTGCATGGGACATTATAAGAGAGATCAGAGCTGAATTAACTAGTGGAGTAGACCATAAGACCACAAGAGAATCAGGACGAAGAAGACAGGTACAAACATGAAGGAGTGCGACAGCAAAAGCAAGAAAAAAAAACTGGTTCTGAAACTGGCATCACATTGTGCAGCAGGAGTACAATGTTCAGTTTGGTGGACAAAGAGAACAGATTATTAGCTATGATAACAGCATACAGGGACCTAAAAGGATATATACTGTAATCAGTGTGCAAGTGGGGGGCAGGTTTAGCTGTGACAGGATAATAAAAAACCAGAAGGTAACACAGGCATGAGAGCACTGTGGGATAAAAAGTTCCTGCTGCTCCACCATCAACGAGCGTGAGTGAACAGTGAGAGTGACGGAGTGCAACAACACCAAAATCTCCTAATTTACCAAAACAATCTACACCCATGAACTCCCCAGATATGTACCTTTACTGCAGTGAAAAGCTATTTAGCCTGTCTGAACACATAGCTTCAGACTACACTGAAAATCTGTTTCTGAATACTGACCACTATTTGTAAGGCTATTTCATAGCTCAAAAAATCTTACCCCTGCTGTAGCCTTTATTATTCTAGGTTTTAATAATAAACCTGCACCTTTTGATTGAAGCATGCATCAAAGACTATATCTATGAGCTGAAACCTTTTAGTGCTTTGAAAAAACCCCGTTAAATCAGTTTTTAATGAGTACAATAGTAACACTGACCAATTTAGTGTTTAGTTAATGTTAATGCTATTGATTACAGTCCTAATTTTTAAAACATTGAAAATCACATTGACATGCATAGAAACCGTGTTTGAAAATGTAGAAAAAATGACAGTCTGTAATTTGGTAATTATAATGTTCAAAAATTATTTTTAACCTTCAAATATCCATATATAGTTCTATTAATCCTATAGTTCATATTATAAATAAGTGTGATTGTTAACAATATGCACCATAAAAGAACGAACACAATGATTCGCATTTGATTCGCATTTCCTGTTGCCAGTGCGAGTGAGCGGCAGGTCAAACATCAGAGGAACATCATCCATATTTATGATGTGGTGCGGCCCGATTCAGTGGGAGCGCATCTGATTTAATATAAAGAGTTTCATTGGTTCACCTGAACCCATTCGGCAATTTCATTGGTTTAATGTTATAGGGCTCAGTTTTTTGGCATGTAGCTTGTGAAACCGGGGAAAACCCGGAAAAATCCATAAATTAGCCGCTACGTTGTTTAAGCCGCGGGGTTCAAAACGTGGGGAAAAAGTAGCGGCTTATAGTCCGGAAAATACAGTATGCATAAACATGCATTCAATGCCATCACTGTAGTACAAAGTCTCCATTTTGTGTCATCTTTTCATGTATACAGTAGATCAAAATATACATACTCTTAATATTATTTGTTTAAACGCTTCTGGACATTTACAGTGCCTGTTGCCTATTTATTTATTTGTACATATTTTTATCCAGAAAAATCCATTCTACCATCATTTCAGTAAAGAAATTTGAAATCTCATTGAAATAACATTAACACCAGCACCACAAATTGACATGAGGCAGTAATGAGCAATATCTTTGGTTGATTTGAAAAAAAGAATGAATTAATAATTAACCAGAAATCAGTCAGCCTGAGCTTCCATTCTCTGAAGCTCCAGTCTGTAATCTCCACTACACCTGCATATCAATTGAGGGCTGTAATTACACAGTGATTAGTCTACGTTTCATTACGATGCAACACTGATTATAATAGATTAATCTGCAGTTAGGATAAGACAATAACATTTGCAGCAATCAGCAAGGTATGTTACATTTCATTTCGACAATGGACACACACAGCTAAGTGGATTGCAATTTAAGGTGTTTTTTTATTTTTTATTCTGACCTTGAAATTTAGATTTTTTTTTTGCTTTTAGAAACCATCCTTTGTGCTTGTTTTTTATTATAAAGATAAAGCAATGGCAAAACAGTAACACTACTGAGATGGTGGTAATTCTACAGAAATACTTTGAAATATATTGAGAAACTAAATGTTAGGACTGACACCAAATTAGAACAATCACTTTTTATTACAATTCTAATTTTACGCTATTTTTTTTTCCCTAAATCATAGGCCTTTTACAATTCTATGTGCAAAGAGCATGTGCTTAATGTTGGCAAAATATCCAGGTTTCACAGGAAAAAATGTAAACCTGTTTTTTTTTTTTTTTTTTTTTTTTTTTTTTGGCTTTAGCTTTAATAAAGTGATATTGTATTGTATAAAGTCAAAATCGTGTATTTAAAAGTGTTTACTCCCCAAAATGTCTGTCCTGAATGAATCTATCGTGCAATTACTTTTATTGTCCATTAAAGGTAAATGATGATAAAATAAAACCAGTGCATTGTGACATTAACCCATCCAATTCTGTGAATTTAAAGTCTGAGCAGCGGAGCATGCCAGCACACAGACGCTGTACCAGACTCACTTCTGAGGTCAGAGTTTAACGTGGTGGAAAAACCCTCCACATGCTGCTGTGAACATAGCACCCACATCTAAGGAATCCGGCCACTGAGCTATCAGGAAGGTTCTGTAGACTGACATGAACTCTAATGCTGTGCAATGTCCGTTCCTCAGCATCGCTAGTTTTTGTGATTTTTTAATCCGACAATGCCACAGCCAACAAAATTAGTCATGCAGTTTGAGTGGGAGGGATGTCAATACTCTCTTTATTGTCAATTAGCAAAGACTCTTACCAGTCAAGGGTGTCTGTGAGGTCACGTTTGCAGAAGAGGTTGGATACTGCTTTGCTCTGAGTTGAACTATTAGCAGCTGTTTAAAAAGATATGCTTGGCAGTCTTCGCATGTGTTGAAGGAAACACGTTAAGCACTCACCCAGCCTGGTTGGTTGTCCTCTGATAGGAGAGGGCTGGCTAGTGTGTGAACATTTACAGGTGACTAAATAGGAGAGTCGAGAGGGAAAAGATTGCACATTCATCTACTAGTTCTTGCCTTTTCCATAGAAAAAAAGATTTTTTAAGTTGTAAAACTGTTGTAAAACTGAATAGTTCTTCAAACCCTGATATCTCGATTAAAAATGATTGAAAATACATTTGGAAGATGCAATATCATCTTGTTTGAGGTTGTTTATGTGCCGTATGCATATTGCATACGTTATCTAATCTAGTGAAGTGTAAAGTGGTTTTCCCTAGTCCTTTTTCCCATAATACAGCAACAAACAAACACATAAAAAGATACAAAGTACAACTCTACTGTGGAGGTGCTCAATAACAAGTAGTAGGTTGCCAATTTTCACCATTCCTTGCACCACTTTCTGTTCAAACACTGTGGAGCTGCCATACTATACTGTGATGGAGTTAGTAAGGGTGCAAAAGTAAAAGCTTGTTAAAATCTCAGGATACAGATAAACTATTTAGTTTTCATGACATTGAGGGTGAGCTTGTTAAAAGAACACCATTTTGCCAGTCTTTGCATCTCCTCCATATAGGCTGATTTATTGTTGTTGCTGATCTGGCTGACCACTGTGGTGTCATCTACATACTTGATAAAAATGTTGGATTTATGCAGAGGAACACTGTCATAAGTGAACAGTGAGTAAAGCAGTAGGCTCAGCACATAACCTTGTGGGAAACCCCATGTTCATATGAGGACATGCGGTTGCCCAATAATAAACATATACTTAAATCTTCTTCTTCTAATTTTGGCTTCTCCCATTAGGGGTCACCACAGCGGACCATCCTTCTCCTTAACCCCCTGTTTTCTACATCTGCCACTTAACCTACCTGCATGTCTTCTGTCACCACATCCATAAACCTCCTCCTTGGCCTTGCTCTTTTCCTCCTTCCTGGTGGCTCCATTCTCAGCATTCTGCTACTGATATACCCTATGTCCCACCTCTGCACATGTCCAAACCATCTCAATCTCGCCTTCCTTACCTTGTCTCCAAAACGTCCTTCATGCTCTGTCCATCTAATAAACTAATTTCTAATCCTGTCCATCCTTGTCACACCTAACAAAAACCTCAACATTTTCAGCTCTGCTATCTCTATCTCCACCTCCTGTCTTTTAGTCAATACCACTGTCTCTAAACCATACAACATAGCAGATCTCACCACAGTCCTATAAACTTTCCCTTTCACTCTTGCAGATACCCTTCTATCACAAATCCCTTCTGCCTCTCTTCTTCACCCACTCCACTCTGCCTGCACTCTTTTCTTCAATTTACTAACACACTCTTCATTACTTTGCACTGTTGACCCCAGGTACCTGAACTCCTCCACCTTCACCACCTCTTCTCCCTGCAAGCGCACCACTCCACTGCCCTCCCTCTCATTCACACACATGTACTTTGTCTTACCCCTACTGATGCTCATTCCCCTTCTCTCCAGCATGTATCTTAACTTCTCCAGGCTCTTCTCAACCTGCTCCCTACCCCTTACCACAAATCACAATATCATCCGCAAATATCATAGTCGATGGAGACTCCTGTCTGACCTCATCCGTCAACCTGTCCATCACCACTGCAAACAGGAAAGGGCTCAGAGCTGATCCTTGAGACAGGTCAACCTCCACCTTGAACCAGTCTGTCATTCCTACTGCACACTTCACTGCTGTCATACTGTCCTCATACATGTCCGGCATACATGTACAGCATCAGGCATATCTCCTCCTCCACCACCTGGGACAACACAGCCCCCAACCCCCCGCCCAATGCGTCCATCTGCAATATAAAGGGGAGAGAGAAGTTAGGAGCATGTAAAAGCGGTCCACTGCAGAGTGCAGCTTTTACCTGCGAAAAAGCCTGCTGTCATGACTCCGTCCACTGGACCGGATTTGGCGCTCCCTTTTTTAGTCAGATTGGGCAGCAGGCTGGTGACATCCGAATACTTTGGGACAAACCCCCAATAGTAGCCAGCCAGCCCCAGCCTTACCTCTTTTTTGGTCTTGTGTCTCGGGCAAGTTGCAATCGCTGCTACATTATCAATTTGGGGATGCACCTGCCCATGACCCAAGTGAAAATCCAGATACCGTACTTCCACCTGCCCAGTTGCACAATTCTTTGGGTTTGCCGTGAGCCCTGCCCGCCTCAAGGTTCTCAGGACCACTCTGAGGTGTTCATAGACACATACACATACACACATACACATACACATACACATTCACATTCACATACAGCTCCTCATATGCCTTTTCCTTGGCTTTTGCCACATCCCCATTTACCTGTTGTAAAAATCTGCTTGTACTCCTGCCTACTTTTCTCATCACTCTGTCAATCACAATTCCGTTTTGCCAACCTCTTTCTCCTTGTGATCTCCTGCACTTTCTCATTCCAAAAGCACGTCTCTTTGTCTTTCTTTCTCTTTCCAGATGTCACACCAAGTACCTTTCTAGCTGTCTTCCTTATTACTTCTGCAGTAGTGCCCAATCAATTAGCACATCACCACCACTGAGCCCCTGTCTGACCTCTTCTCTGAACCTCACAGTACAGTCATCCTCCTTCAGTTTCCATCATCTTCTTCTTCTTTCAGTCCTCACTCTTCTCCTCTTTTTCTTTACCTCCAAACCATTCTACAGACCACCATTCGATGCTATCTAGCTACACAGTCCCCTGCCAACACTTTACAGTCTCCAATCTCCTTCAGGTTGCATCTCCTACATAGAACATAGTCCACCTGTGAGCACCTTATTGCACTCTTATACGTCATCCTATGCTCCTCCTTAAAATAAGTTTTACCACTGCCATTTTCATCCTTTTAGCAAAATCTACCATCATCTGCCCCTCCACATTCCTCTCCTTAAGGCCTCCTCATCACCTCTGTTCCCTTCACTTACATGCCCATTAAAGTCTGCCTCAATCACCAATCTTTCATTCCTAGGTACACCTTCTACCACTCAGTCTAACTCACTCCAGAATTTTTCCTTTTCATCCATCTCACTACCCACTTGTGGAACATAGCACTGAATATATTTATCATCAGCCCTTCAACTTCCAGCTTCCAGTTCATAACCCTGAGAAACTATTTGCCTCCACTACACTGTTACTGTATTTTGCCTTCAGAATCACCCCTACACCACTTCTCTTCCCATCCACACCATGATAGAACAGTTTAAACCCACCTCCAATGTTCTTGGCCTTACTCCCTTTCCACTTGGTCTCTTGAACACACAACATATATACCTTTCTCATCTCCATCGTATCAGCTAAATCTCTCCCTTTACCAGTCATAGTACCAACATTTAAAGTACCCACTCTAACCTCCACTCTCCTCCACTTTTCCTTTCCCTGCCGACTCTGTAGACATCTTCCTCCTCTCCTTCTACTCATTTGGCTAACAGTAGCCCAATTTCCACCAGTACTCTGTTGGCTAACAATACCTGTGGCGGTCGTTGATAACCCAGGCCTCGACCGATCTGGTATGAAATTCTCTTTCATGATCCGCATATTTAATGGCTGGGTTTATAAACATATACTTAAATATAGGGACAAAATATTTATTTAGAAATAAGTGAAATATTGATGTGCAGTAAATTCAGAAATTTTGTGCAAGAATTTTTTGAAGCAAATACTGTATATACCAAGGTTTTGGTGCATGTACAGCATCTCGCAGAAGCTCTTGCATGTCTTGTGTCACTATTCACAGTCACCTATTAAGTGTCCTATTTAACTGGTTTTTAAATCTTTCTGTCAAGTTTTATGTAATTGACTTTTCTTATTTACATAAATGGGGAATTTCATCCAATGTCTCCATTTATTAGGTGGTAATATGTAGCTGTGTGTCAGAATGATGTACTAACTATGACCAATATTTAAGCCAGATTGTTAAATGGTTGTGGCTCCCCAAGTGTTCTTTAATCTATTGCTCATTTTACTACTCTTGAACTACAATCTTATTTATTAACTGTACGTTTACATTTGTTGCATTTAGTCTCTAGCAATGAATAAATCTATATTGGTATGCTAGATTACAAACTTAAGATAAATCAATCTACAACTCTTGATTTCTACAACACAAATGTTCCATACATTTAGTTGTTTAGGGTTGCAGTAATAGGGCAAATTTATAATGTGCTTACTGCTGGGAGACCTTGAAGAGGCGATTTTTACAAACAATGGATTAAAGTGGATGACTTTTTAGGGGTGACTGCCACCAGCAAGCTGCACAGGGGGAGGTTGTTGGCCAGTGCTACAATAGAGTCCACATGGGCCACCACTGACCGATAAGTAATTTTCAGTCACAGCAGGCTTTAATAACAGGCTACAAAACCAGTCCACATACACACTGTATACATAAACCTGAAATCTCAGATAAACAGGATTTGCTTACAGTAATTGAATCCACACAGAGATCTTAATCAAAGCCTTAGAGACCTTGTTATATCTAAGCAAAGCTGAGGTTATTCATCTGCAGGCTCTGAGAGCTGGGAATGCTATTTTAGTACTTATAGAGCAAAAGCCACTTAACTACAAGTGTTCAGCAATAGAGAGACTTTTGTACACACTTAATAAACATTTTGAAATCAGCATTATACAGTAGGATTAAATGTGCTTCTAACTACAACTCCATGACCAATAACATGTAGAATAAGAAACGAAAAATGCATATTATAATATTTACTCATAATTCACTCTTTGTGGTAATTACAGATTAATTCACAAGTTACCTGTAAGAAACTCTTAACTGTTTGACCCAAGGTGACTTGTGAAAAGTGTGTTCTTCAAGATGTTGAGAGATCTTGGGGAAACTGACAATGTTTGTCTTTGTTCTACAGTGACTTCAGGAAATCCATTTTTAAATCACACACAAAAATCCAGCTCAGAGCTTCAGCAAAGACAACAGACAGACATTATACAGCTTTGAAAATGTTTGGAATAATACATCTGTTCCCTTGCCTTAAGTGAAAATCATGCTTTAAATAAACGTCATCAGAGAACATTGACTCTTTAAGTGTTATTGAAGATGTTTTCCTGAATGTTTGAAAGTCACAGATGCATTGTGAGTTTCTTTACTTTGCTCACAGTGTGTCTGGAGAGAATAATCGACAGTGTACAAATCTAAGATAAGGTTCTGACATTATGTCATGTTGACTTAGCTCTTGCCATTTTGTTAACACGTGAAGGGGAAAAATAACAGAAAGGAAAAGAATGAAATAGCAAAAGTAAGGTAATGGAAAAAAAATAGAAATGCTTATTTGTATTAACATTATGTTTTACTTTTTTTTGTAATGTAACTGTAGTCATATATTTGTAATATATTTTGTAGTATAACTGTTTTCTTTGTAAACAAACAAACACACACACATATACACGTGTACACATACTTTATATATATATATATATATATATATATATATATATATATATATATATATATATATATATATATGTATATATTTTAACTATCGTAATTCCTATTTTAACTATGTTCCGCATGTAAAAAGGATTGCAATCGCAAAATTACAATTATATATATAAATAAATATATGCATTCGTAATTTTGCGAATGCAATCCTTTTTACATACAGAACATAGTTAAAATAGGAATTATTAGGAATGTTTTAAGTGCCGGACCGCAAGTTTGTATAGTCTCCGCCCCCACTTTGAGCGCATTTTTTAATTAATATTAATAAACATAAAAAAACATACACAACAATGCCAGGGGTATAATAATTGTCAGTGTTAGTTGTTAGTTGCGCAGTGTCAATGTAGCTACTCATGCCGTACTGGAAATAAGAATTATGTTGTGCATGGATGAAAATGCGAAACAATCGCTAGCATTAGCCGCTAACCAATAAGTTCCTAGCGGCTAATGTTGATGCTATGGATTCTTTAACATTTTATGTCCAACATTAAAATGAAAGAGAAAATCTTAATCTTAAGAAGAAAATCTCTTTTAAAAGGAGAAAATCCTGAAAATTTCATATATTGAGGGAGTGAATGATTGAAGGATTAAAGGAATTAAAATTTGTTAAAGTATGCTGAAATAATTAGACCAGTTAAGTAGAAAACATCTTTAGAAAATTCTATATTAAATATGAAACACACACACACATGCACACGCACACGCACACACACACACACACACACACACACACACACACACACACACACACACACACACACACACACTTACATACACATCTGTATGGATACACATCTGTATGGGGTCTAACAAATGTAAAATTATTCCATTTCTGAAAAACCATTAGTTATTTTTGGTAGTTTTTTTTATTTTTATAAAATATAATTTTATATATTATTTAACCAAGCAGTTATTTTATTTAAAAAGATTAAAAAAATAAAATCTTCAAATGTTGATCACAAATGTTAATAATAAGAAACTGCGTTAATAAAAAAATGACAAGCAATTTTAACTGAACCGTGTCTAAAAAAAGGTGAACGTATCTAATCCATGAATTTGCACTTGTAAGTTGTTATTCGCAGAACACTTGTAAAAACCGATGAAGCTCATTATGATGTGAGTAATTACTCTCGACACACAAAAAGCAACTGCACAACTCAGTTGTAACAAAACACAAAAGAACAGAACACTCGCACACAAGAGTACAGGACATCACATAATGTGATTCTTCTTACATCTATGCAATTCCCAGGCTGGGGATACTTGGATTTTCTTTCATTAATTAAAAAAAAAATCCTGGACTAATTTAATTCCTCTTATTGAAATCAATTCATTTAGGCAGCACTGTGGCGTGGCAGGTAGCGCTACCGCCTCACAGCTTCAGTTTCGATCTGAGCTCAGGTTACTGTGTGTACAGTTTCACATGCCCTCCCTGTGCCCATTGTGGGTTTTTTCCTTCTCTTCAGAAACAAGGCTGTAGGTGGATTGGAAACTCTAAATTGCCGGTAAATGTGAATGAGTGTGTGAATGTGTGTGAGCATGGTGCCCTGTGATTCATCCTATTGAAGGTGTATTCCTGGCTTACACACAGTGTTTCTGATATAGGCTACAGATTCACAATGACCCTGACAAAGTGATTACTAAAGTTGAATTTAGAGCACAGTGCTGCTACTGATGTGACCTTTCAAATTGCAGAAAGATGCTATTCGATCCACAGAAATGACAACATACTTGATTTGCAGTAGGTATGTTGCAAAATTAGTGTATATTTTTGAACCAAAGAGGAGCTTGTAGACATTTATTTCATTGAACCTTCGAGTCAGAAGTTTATTGTTGTTTTGGGATTATTCTCATTTTGTGGGATCTTTGTTTATTTCATTATTCAATATATGCAGACCTCAGGATCCATAACAATATTCCTTACCCTCTCATTATTTGGATCCACTGAGTGATTGATAATGGCCCATTAAGTCATTAATATAATGGACTTTCCTGGAAAAGGACTGAAGACTGCTGTCCACTGCTTGCTGTTGGCTACTGCTGGGAAGCTAGAGAGAGAGAGAGAGAGAGAGAGAGAGAGAGAGAGAGAGAGAGAGAGAGAGAGAGAGAGAGAGAGAGAGAGAGAGAGAGAGATTATTACATAATAATAGAGATAGAGAGAGTTCTTATCTGTTACTAATTCATTTATGTATTTTATATCTCCATAGTATTTTGTGCCCTATTTCTCACTTTAGATGACTGCACATGTGGCCTTAACAATGTGTTGTAAAGCTATTCACATCTGAGTGCTTGTTTAATGAGATTTATTTTTTACAAAGCGGAGGCAAGAAAGTGAAAAAAAGTGGACACAGTCGAACAATACAGGCTTTGGATGCATGACCATCATTTCAGAAGTAACAGAGGATTTGCGTCAGTGCCATGCACTCTTTTCAGGAGGCCCATTGCCTGTGTATGTTGCACAATATCAGTTTTTGTTTCGTATATTCTGTGCAATAAGGCACTTTAAAATGGCGAATCTGTTTAAATTAAACTGTCCTATTCCATATCTTCACTCTTTACATGCTCTTGGACATTTGCATACTTAGATGAGACAGAAGGGGAATTGCTGCATAGAAATAAAATGGAGGTAAAAGAAGGCAACGGATTACAGAAAATAGAAGAAATTGAGAGTTGATGTATTAGAGAATTGTCTGTATAGTGCACAAAAATTGCATCAACAGAAGCAAGCACTCACTTCTGTTGATGCAATTTTGTGAACTATACAGAAAATACACTGACACTTCATATTTGGTAACTCATATATTATAGCCAAAAAAATAATAAAACAAAAAAATAAAAATACAGTGGCATGATGGGTCAGCTTGACTTTGAATTTGGCTTTGTCTCTGTAAATGTTCCCTTCACCCATCACCCTGTGGAGACATGGGCTCTTAAGTAGAGTTCATCAGTCATCCTAAATGCCCTTTGGTACACTGGAATATATAGATAGCCCTGCATATGGCTGCAAGAATTCTGTCTCATTTGGGACCTTTTTAGAAGCCACCTTTTTTTGGCTCCAAAAACTGTGCAGTGGTCTTTTCTTAACAAATGCAAGCCAACCCTTTTTTTTGGAGGATGGAAACAGATAAATCATCTTAAAGCTGTCTAGAGCTGCAAAGGATCAAGGACATAAAAGAGACTGGGGAAAAGTGCTAAACTAAGAATATCTTGTAATAAGAAGTGTGTTCATAATAACAATAAAACTTGCTATTCAGTGTGCAGAAGATTAATTGAGGGCTGTACCAAGATGTAGAGTTGACAATGATGGGTTGCTTAGGGAAAAGAGCAGTCTCAAACTCAACTTTAACAGTCAACAGTCTATGGTGGGGCAAAAATAAAACATTTACGCATTTTGTTTTCTAATGTACAGTACTTGATCAGCTGAGCCATGTTTAAAGTGTGGTTTTGCATAGCTGACATCTATCTAATAAAAAAATAAAATAAAATAATAATAATAATAATAATAATAATAATAATAATAATAATATTATTATTATTATTATTATAATAATCACCTAACTTATAAGTAAAAATTGTTTGTTATAATGTAATATTTATGTATAATGTTTGCTTAACATCAATAAGCCAAAGAATTCAATCATACTTAAAATAAACAATTTCATAAATGTCAATTGTATGTAAAAAAAAATATATATATATATATATATATATATATATATATATATATATATATATATATATATATGTATGTATGTATGTATGTCTTTGGAAGCAGTAACATTTCAGAGAAACTTCTCTTCAGTTAGACACTAGCAGACCCATAATGCCCCTGTGCACAAATCAAGTTCTTTAAAAAATATGGCTTATATGGGTTAGAGTGGAAGATCTTAAGTGGCCTGCTGTAGATCTCTGACCTCAACCCTATTAAACCCTATTCTAAGTCATCATTTGAAATGAATCGGAATGCTGACTGCATCCCAGGCCTCCTCACCCTACATCAGTACATGACTTTACTAATGCCCTTGCAGCTGAATGAGCACAAATCTCTACAAGCATATTCCAAAATATAGTGGAAATTCCTCCCTGAAGACTGGAGGATAGTATAAGAGCAAAAATTAGGACTAAATGTGGAATGGATGTAAAAAGCGATTCCGTGGTAATTATCTGAGATGAACTGATAGTTTGGATTAAAAAAACATAAGATCCAGTTCAAGTTTATTTCTATAGCACTTTTCACAATTGAAATTGTTTTAAAGCAGCTTGACAGAACTTAGGAATTAAAGTAAATTATGTGTATTTATCCCTGATGAGCAAGCCTGTGGCAACGTTGTACTGATGTTAAGTGCAACGTCGAACTGCAATTCAATGTTCCATTACAACTGTCTTTAAACATAGTCACTAATGTCACTAATACGAAAACAGTAGTGAAATAGCAAATTAGTATAGTATATAGGTCCGGCTTGCTAAGAGACACTACCTCTGTCACCTCTTCAATGGAGTGATAAATTGCTCTAAGGAACCAGCTGATTCTGGCCTCCGTAATGTTTTGACACATTTTAGCAACTTTTAGGTTGTAATTGCAAGGGCTCATTTTTTTAATAGCAATGTTTTTATTTTATTTTTTACTTTTTGAGGCCCTTTATCTGTGATAAAATCTGCAATATCAATATCAGATAGACAATTATATATTATATATATATATATATATATAGTGGTTAGGATTTGGCGCTCTCACCGCTGCGGCCTGTATAATCAGGGAACCAAACCCAGCCATTGTGGTTGCACAAGCCAGTGCACCCTTAGTGCAGTCCCAAGCTCAGATAAATGGGGAGGGTTGCATTAGGAAGGGCATCCAGCGTAGAAACATGTGCCAAATTGAACATGCGGATCACAAATACGGATGATCCGCTGTGGCGACCCCTAATGGGAGAAGCAGAAAGATATATATATATATATATATATATATATATATATATATATATATATATATATATATATATATATATATATAATATAATATATTATTGTTCTTTTTATTATTATATAGATTATATGATCATTTTGTGTTTAGAAAACAAGTTATTATAAATAAGTAAAATATATAGACATAAATATATAGACATAGATAGAATAGATAGAGTAGATAGAGTAATAAGTAAATTGAGATTTCCAAGCATAGCAATTAAGATTTGGATATAGCATAGGACTTCTGGAGAAAACTATTTTTTTCAGATTCATATAAAATGCAGACACAATTTGTACTAGTTTATCATTTAGTTTGTGGTATAAAAGCAACTGACAGACTGAACATGATGCACTGTGAAATGATTAAAAGAAATCCACAGTAACAAGACTTAAGACTTTTTTAATTCCTTATTTGTTCTTTTACATGACAGGGTTTTAATATGGCTGAACTGTTATATTACTTAACCATTTTTAAAAGGGAAATACAAAATGTCCTTATTATAAGATAGTTGGTGAAGTGTTTTTTTATTATTCAATAGATGATCAGCTCAAAGCGGAGGACGCTTGAATGTTGTCTTTTTATGCGATTCTCTTTGATGATATTTCATCTTGTCTTTTCATAGGGAGTGTCTGCATCTCCCAGTCAGTTAAGATCCCTCGTGAGCCCAAAACAGGAGAATTTGACAAGATTATTCATCGCCTGGTAGAAAACCCAAATGCTCGAGTAGTCATCATTTTTGCAAATGAGGATGATATAAAGTAAGTAACTAATAACCTGCTTTCTTTATCATTAGTTACTGAACAAAATCAAACACAGTATAACTAAATGCTTTCACCTAATTCCAATGTAAGTTTCTGTGTACTAAATGTATAAACTCTTGTTGTAGTAAATGAATAATAAGCATTGTTAGAAGTTTTTTTTATTTTTTATTTAAAAGGCTTTGTGTTGCCTACTGTATATTTTAATTCTGAGATGCCACAAGTCTTTATTGCAAGTTTTTATTCATTTGTATTTATTTTTTTGTAAGGAAGGGCATTTAAAGGCTAGACTTAATTTATTATCTTTGAATCTTTGCCTCATAGAGCATCCTGCTGCATATAGTTCATTGTTAAACCTGGTCAATACAGAATGGTCAATTATTTATTGATGTACAATTATTCAAACTAAAATCTTCAGCAGACTTGATAAGATGTCACTTTCGGAGGGAAGGGTAATGGTAAACTAAAGCTTACAGGGTCTGTTAATTGTGTTCTGTTTAAAGGAGGCTGCTGCAGGCAGCAAAGAAAGCCAATTTGACTGGCCACCTCTTGTGGGTTGGATCAGATAGCTGGGGTTCTAAAATATCTCCTGTGCTCCACCAAGAGGAGATGGCTGAGGGTGCAGTAACTATCCTACCTAAGCGCCAGTCTATTAAAGGTGAGGCACACAAACAAATAATATATGGGTATATGTTTTATGTGTAAAATATCTTTCATATATATAAACACCTTTTTTGGGTGTTTTATTGAGTGTCTTAATTAAGAGCTTGGTGCTCTTTTCTTTTCTGATAAGAATATCCAATAAAATATCCAAATGTCAACACAATGTATTAACTAAAATGCACCAGTGAATATTTTTCTAAAAATTGTTTAAAATATGTCTAAAAAATACATACATGGAGCATGATGTTGATGAATGTGGCTATTCATACTGTGAAATTCCTTTGATATGTCCTTTAAAGTACAGATCTATGCCCTTTCATTTGATTTTGACATAACACATTACAATAACACTTATCTTATCGATCTGCTCTCAGGGTTTGATCGTTATTTTATCAGCCGGACATTGGAAAATAACAGGAGGAACATCTGGTTTGCTGAGTTCTGGGAAAACAATTTCAACTGCAAGCTCAATCGGCATGCCTTGAAGAAAGGATCTGGCATAAAGAAATGCACAAGTAAGAAAATCCTGGCTTCTTCTCCACTGACAAAACCCTCTTTCCTAAAGCTTCATGAAAGCAGGGAGCAAGAAAGAGGGGAATGAGGGAGGTGGGGGGGAGGGAGTGTGAGAAGAGGTGTGTGTGTGTGTGTGTGTGTGTGTGTGTGTGTGTGTGTGTGTGTGTGAGTGGCTGGTGGGGAATGAAGGTAATGGAGAGGAAGGAGAGAAAATGGAAATACACACATGGATCTAAATCCATTCACAAACACTCAGGGCCAGATGTACTAAACTGTTTGTGTCTGTTTTATATATTTATTTTTTGTAAAAAAAAAAAAAACCCTAGCGTGTTATGTTTGAAGCTGGCATATGAGCTTAAATTTGCAATTTAACACAACATTTAACACAGCATGCAGACTGCATTTCTTTCCCTCATACATGCTGCACACATTTAAGGGAGGATCATGGAAAAAAGTAGTAAGTTAGCTAAAACAAAAAAAGGAAACATTCCAACCCTTTGGGAGTTATCCTCCATAAATCTTCCCCACACTTTATAGGCAGTGGCTTTCTTACAGAATTGGCATCCTTTTAAAATGCCAGCACTTTTTTTTTTTTCAATTCAGGTCTAAAGGTCTAATTGTAATAATACAGTCAAGCCCAATGAAAAATGGAGTGCAGTGTAATTACACCTTATACAGTATTTGTACACAATACCCATTTTAATTAAACCCAATTAGTAATTAAATACCATATTAGCTCTATGCATCCATTTACTTGAATTGATACGTGAGTTTCAATTTAATAAGAAATTTACTAAATAATAAACAATTAATTTAGTCCTTTTTATTCAGTTAGTGACACCACTTTAGACAGACTTTTTACACAGAGCATTTATTAGGCATTGGTGTAGTGTATGTTGTAATCTTCAAAAAAGAAACTTGGTGTCTGGTAAGTCATAAACCACAAAGCTGTCCCCCTGGGGGAATAAAAAAAAAAAAAAAAAAAACCAAATTGATTCATCTTTGGAGGGAGTGCCATCAACTGTGTGCATTCTACCACTATATCCATCTGTAGTCAGCACTTGACCCTTTGGACACCCAGTGCAGCTGTCTCATAGCAACACACCTCTGGCTGTGGCCAATCAGTGTGTGTTGTGTTCTTATGAGAAGAATGCAGGGGATGCTTTCTAAAGGCAGATTTGCCAGAGGATGCTATTCACACAGCATGTGCACTGCGGCAGTGTGCAGGGCAGAAGGGATGTCAAGCTTTGCAGTCAAGTTGAATTTTTTTTTTTTTTTGTGCTGACTGCTTTTTCTAGACGCATCTGACCAAGTTTTACAGTTCATTTAATGTCATCTTATAAATTCTTGATGTCATACACATTCATAAGTACAGTATTTTTGTTCTGTAGTTGGCCTCCTTCGCATCGCTGTACTGATACAAATGTAACTAAAGCAGTGGCCTTGCACTTCCACAGACAGACTTACACATGCATGAGTCAACTTGCACCCACAGATCGACCCAAATTCTCACCGACATAGTTGATGACTAATGATGATGTCATACTTTCAAAATGTATTTGCTGAATAACTAAACAAAGGACAATAAAATAAAAAGAAAGTGATTGTATTGATAAAACATGAATTGGAGCTCATCAGCTGCACAAATTAAACATTAGAGAGGATACTGCTGAAGGAACAGACCTTTGGAGTGAAACATCCAATTTTACTTTAGATTTCTGTTCACTGCTGAGGAAAAAAGTTCTGCCAAATCGCCTTAACAGCAAATTATTGGCTAGAAAATTAGCAGTGCACTCCTGAGAGCTCCTGAGCCACCATTTAGTTGTTTACTTTTGCTGCAGTGAACTGTTTGGGGAAAAGATAGAAGCAGGAAAATGTACTTATATACATTGTGCTCTTGTACTCAAAGGTAAAATCATGATCACAGTTGCAATATTTGATGTAAAATTCGACACTTGTCTGGGTTCACTACTAATTACTAGTTTGAAACAATCAATATTTCTTGGAACATCATTGACTTTTCTCATAGGTTTACATTGACTCTTCTCATAAGTTTAAAAGTGTCAATGTCAACAACATAAGCTGTCTATAAGTTTAAGGGAAAAGCTAATTCACTTTCTCTATTTGTTCAATTCTTGTTCATTTCCTGACCAATTTTATTTATTTATTTATTTATTTATTTATTTATTATATTTTGCTTTGTTGGGCTTGTCTTTTTTATTTTTTCTGCACAGAAATTTATAGGAAATAGCAAATATATTAAATATTATATGGTTGGCCCTTAAATATTGAACTCAGTAAGAGAATGTTTTCCTATCAGAATGGATTCAAGGCGTAGAGATCTTTTTGGAAGAGTCCTTAGTTATCCAATGAACTTTTAAAGAACCCTCATAGAACCCCCGTTTCTAAAAGTGTAATTTTCCTCACATTCACTGGTGCTAGGTGGCAGAGAACAACATCAATGCGGTGATTACCCAGCCCTCCCAAAAGCCCTGTGGTTACTGGAGGATTAAAGGGCTGGATATCTCTGCTTTCAGAGCACCCTCGCTCTCTTAGTCCCTCTCTCCCTATCTCTCTCTGTTCACACCATCAGCATTATGTTCCCTTTTTTAGCAGGAACAAACAAGCATGAAGAGACCAGATTGGTCTGTGAGTTTTTGGTTGATACATACACTTCCACAATAAATATAATTTCAGTCATCAGATTGATTCATTGATTCATCTTTTTTTTTTTTACTGGATTGGTCATTCAGGAAGCAATTTTTTTTTCAGTCAGTGATTGTGTGATGGCTGGCTCTTTAGCAGATGATATTAGTCAATCAGCAGATTACAAATTACTGTTCCTGTCTTTTAGTTTGATCTCCTTTTCACAGAAGCAATGAGAGAACAGCATAGTGTCTTTTAAGACATTCGTTTTGGGAGCAATTTTATATTTTAAATAGTAAAAATGATGATGATAATAATAATAATAATAATAATAATAATAATAATAATAATATAATAAAATAGTAAAAAAACTAGGCTACTTCAAATTGTTTGGTACACAACATATTATGGTGGATTTATCAGTGATACACAAGAGGGCCTTGTCATATTCCCAATGATTTTGTTGTAGGCGTTGTCACTCATAATGAGTCTTAGCATTTGCCCCGTCAAATCCAAAATCTCTGGTGACGCAAGAGCGAGTTAAAATGCCTTTGCAGAACTCCGCTAAATCTCCCTGAAGGCTTGAGTAAGCCTGAAAAGAGCAAGGGATAGTTGATGTCTGAAGGATTTTGTGAAATTGATGTGATCAAAGGGCAGGAACCAATCTTTTATCTATAAGAAGTGCATGACGCTTGCAGTATTGATTGTAACACGAAAGAACAGTGGAGAGGATCTCATACCTTTCACTTCCACGATTAAAGCAAAGAAGCATGTGGGTGGGTTGTGTTAAAGGTCAGCTTTTTGTGTACGTGTAGGATTATATACATACAACTTCCATGGTCATAACCCCCTTGTGCCAATATAAATGATTTGCAACACACATTTCAGTCTAGGACTCAAATAGACTTGCTGTAATAAAAAAAACTCAGTAGTTCTGTCTGGCTCTTGGACACATACCCTCAAGCTATGTGTGTGTGTGTGTGTGTGTGTGTGTGTGTGTGTGTGTGTGTGTGTATGTTGTGTGTAAGAGTGTTTGAATAGAATTTTACATGCCAGAACCTGATGAATTCCTATTTGCATAGTGTGACTCCTTTACAAATATTTTATCACAGAAACAGTAACATACAGAGAGTGTGTATAAATAAAGAGGCAAGGGACCAAGTCAGATGTGCAGACCCTCAAAAAATCATGCATCAGCTAATCCAATAGGTTTTCTCTGAAAGCAGCATGAGCCAGCTGAATATGTGTGGGCATGCTCTAATTTGAGGACAAGGAGTCTCTCTCTCTCTCTCTCTCTCTCTCTCTCTCTCTCTCTCTCTCGCTCTGTCTGTCTCTTTGTGTGTGTGTGTGTGTGTGTGTGTGTGTGTGTGTGTGTGTGTGTGTTATAGTGTGACAAACTGGGTACTTGCTGATGGAAATGTATGCAACTTTAAAGGTGGGTGGTAGTCTGCAAAGTAACTACAAAAGAAGAATGAAGAGAAAGCATGTGTGTAGAGCCAAGGAAAGTGTGTTTGCCCTTTACTCTCTTTCTATGTGACTGATATCATTTTTATCCACTTGCAGCAGCATACAGCCTGCTAGTCTTAACCCAGTCAAATGATGGCACTTTTTTTGTCTTCAGCAGTAATGTACATGGCAAACAATTACTGCTTTTTTAATTTGGGTCTTTAAAAGATTCATGGGCTTGTCAGGACTGTAGAATTGCCTTTGGTTTTCTGGAGCAGGCTGGGCTGAAGTTCTGCTAATTACAGACCCTGAATTAAAAGACTCTCATGCTATTTAAGAGCAGTACAGTAACTTTTTTAGGCACTTTGAGTGTCTGTTTCAATAAGGTCAGGACAATTGGAATTTACTACCAACAAAATCTCTGAGGTAATAAATGAGTTAAGCACCCAAAGCCACCCTCAGTAATAACAGAAGACAGCACTGACGTAGCTTTTGGCAAGCTTTATTCTGATGAGTGCTCCCTAAAAATGAGACCCGCCACCATGACATCTGGCGGCATGTCTCCCAGTTTAATTCGGCAGGGTCATAATTGAAACTACTCCCTGCCAATTAAGATCTTAGAAAGAAAAAAAAAAAAAAAACAGGCTAGTAACTCTTATTTTAATGAATATACAGCTGTCTGGCATGATTACATAAGCATGGAAAGATAATTAAACTTGCTTGCTCTCTTACCTGTGTGTTGTTGAACCCTTACATATTGACAGATCTATTCAATTCAAGCACAAGATGCAGGGGCTAAGATAATGCGAATGAAGACACGTTAAGTCATTTCCTTTAAAATCCATATCAAGCTGTCAAATCTTTTGTGGTTCTGGATGATGGTTTATTACATAAAAAAAATAACTGCACTAAAAATAACCCAGTCCATATATATATATATATATATATATATATATATATATATATATATATATATATATAGGAATTATTACTTAACAGAAACATTACTGCACTGTTGCTAGTTACACTTTCTCCTTGTATTGGTAATTGGTAATGATCCCAATGTTGTAAAAGTTTTGTAAAAAAGGTTACACTAATTTAAAAAATGGATGAAAAGAGAATTACACAAGAGTTATTTCACGGAAATTGGTTCCTCTTGCTGCTCAAACAAGAAACCTGAAGAATAAACCACCTATATATGAGTAATAATGAGAATAATACAGGCTAATAAGCCAGTAATAGCTAGAAGTGGCTAATAATAATGTGCAGCCAGTATTAGCTAGCAGTCTCTTTTCATTACAAAACACCTACAACTCAACAAAGTTTGCTAGCCAATGATCTGAAATAATTACATATATTTTCAAAACAGCCCAAAATTTAGGCCCAAAAAACTGTTCATACAACAGCCCAAAATGTATTAATTTAATATTAAATGTAACAAGAATAAATATTTACTAATTTGTATTCTTTATTACAAAAGGCCACTTATACATCCTCCCTAAATAATGCTAGGCGGTGAGCTAAAATTAGCTTTTAACTGCATATTTAATGTTTTTGCCTTAAAAGTATTTGGTCAATACAAAATTATAATGTTGAAAGTCGAATATTGAGCTAAATAAAGTTAAATGTGGAAATGTGTGAGCTTTTACAGTTTATTAGTTGGAGACACAGACTATTTATTTGATTTCTGTTTGACATGCAACGTGCAGAATTTTTCAGGTTCAGATGCCTAATCCAGAATGCTCAGTTTCCTTTTATTTAGGTCACGTTGTCCAAACTACATGTCCCAACAAGCTGAACACAGCATATGATTGAAAACGAAAACAACAAACAAACAAAAAAACATTGTCGAGTGCACACATGCAGATGGGCACATCAGATGAGGCAGTGCAGTTTTTTTATTCATGATATTATTATTAATAATAGTATTATTAATAGTAATTGTTAGTTGAAGATTTTTTATGTTAACACATTATTTATGCTTGGGTATTCACTGTACATATGTGTATGTGTGTGTGCATACATTCACAATATGTCTTTAATTTCCAGATCAAGAAAGGATCGGGAAAGACTCAACCTATGAGCAGGAGGGAAAAGTAATGTTTGTGATTGATGCTGTATACACCATGGCACATGCTCTCCATAACATGCACAAAGACCTGTGTCCAGGCAAAGTAGGGCTTTGCTCCAGAATGGACCCTATCGATGGATCCCTCCTGTTAAAGTACATCCGTGAAGTGAAGATAACAGGTACAGTACAACTAATGCTTCTCACCCTGCAGCAGTAGTTATCTAATGTGTAAAGCCCGCAGTGTTTCAAGGACAACAGTTTGCTAACCCTAAAACAATCTGCAAAGCATTTACAATATCCACCTAAATAGCATCTGCCCTGAAGATAATAGAATGGTCTATCAAAGGGCATGTTTTATGGCCAAGGCAGGCTATCCATATTTTATTTAGGAGATCGCATTTCTTTCACTCTTTCAGTGGCAGGGTTATCTGAAAGGTGTGTTCAATAATATTGCCTCCATTCTTTAGTTGAATAGGATCATGAATCTTTTGAAGACTTAACTGCTTTTTTATTTATTTATTTATTTATTTATTTTTCGAAGCACAGTAACACAACACTGCTGTTCAGGTTGCTGGACAGGTTACATGCAATCTTGTTTTAGCAGAAATATCTGGGAAACAGGTATTTCTGTCATACATGCCCCAATATAAAAAATATGAATAAATAATAACAATAAAATAATTGAATGTCTTACAACTTTACATGTATTTAATTTTAATATCTTAGTAATATCTTATATCATTTGACAGCTGACAGCTTATCACCGCTGACCTTTTAGGCATAGTGGACTATGGAATGCACTTTATGGTCAAAAGTATGTGGCCACCTGACCATATGTCATATGTGGTTGTTAAACATTTTATTTAAAAACTATGGGCATGAATATGTTATGGTATTCTTTTATAAGAAGAGTGGAGCCATGTTTTTACGGAGCTTTGTCATGCTAGAGTAAGCTTGGGCTAGGCTCATTAGTTCCAATGAAAGGAAATCTTAATGTTACAGCACACAAAGACATCCTATGCAGTGTGCTTCAAACTTTGTGGGAACAGTTTGTAGAAGCTCTAAAATAGGGTGTAATGGTCAGGTATCAACATACTTTTGACCATTTTAGCGTATAATCCTATTCTATGAAGTAATAGCATTATGGAATGTAGTGGGTTTTTTTCCCCCTCTAATCTTAGTTCTCAATAAATCAAATAAAGCTCATGGCTTAATAAGATGTAACATACTCTATGAATCTGCTCATCATCGTTTTCACACATGCATGCAGTCACTCGCACACACAGCCTCTCTCAGCCTTTTCTTTCTTTCTCCTTTGATGGGTCTTTGAGTGAGCTTAGTTAGGGACTTCAATAGGCTGAGACGGAACGGAGCAGCCCATCAGTTTTCTATCCATGCAGCAATCACTCCAGGGAAAGTGCACTTTGCTTTCGAGCGTAAGTGTACTGCTGTAGTAGTTTCTCTGGCTGCCTGGCATACACACTTACCAAAATCATGACTATTGCAGATTTTGTGTTCCTCTGTGCTTGAATTTTTTTATTTATATGCTCTGAAAATTTCAAAATGAATTCAGTGCAGGAAGAAAGAGACAGGGAAAAAGATTCACTGATAAATCAAGATCTTGGTTGTATGTTGGTTAAGAAGGAGTGAGACATGAGGTCATGAACTACTGGACAAATGAATCAGACCCAATATACGCATGAGCCAGTAATTCATAGATTCATCTGCTTTTTCTTCATGTTGCTACTCGTTGCATCATAATGGAGGATGACTTTTTTGACAAATTTCATGAACGACTGTTGCTTCATTTTACCTCCAACCAGCACTTGTAAGTCTGCATCAGCAAATTATAGTTCATAAACAAGTTTTGATGCCTGGCAGTGCTCAAGAGCCACATCATTTGAGATAAAAATGTTTATAGATTGGGATATTAAAAAAATTACCATATGGTGCTGAAATGTCAGTGTGATGTCAGTGTGTATGTTCTGCTGAGTGATTACCCCTTCAGACTGGATTCTTGGCTAGTCAGAGCCTGGTGTGTAGAAAAGAAAGTAGCGAGGGATATGTTCTTCTGACCTCTTGACTTCATCAATTGACTCCATGAGCCATCTTCAGTGTTTCAAAGCTACTGAGCAGCAGCCTTGTCTTCAAATTAGCTCTTTGGAGACACTAACACAACCACAAGCTTTGCAAGTTACAAAATATTTCTACCAATGGTAAATCAGTAACTCGGTTCAAGTTAATCGGATAGTGCTTTCAGAGTCCCTGTAAAGTCATGGCAGGATGTATCGAGTAGCTGCTTCCCCATTTTGATTAGGCTATAGAGTTTAATTATGTCGTGTTCCAGGCTGAGCCACCCATTACTGTACTTTACCAATCTGTGCTGAACCTCTCAAATTTGTTAAAGGAATCATCTAAAACATGGTTGTAAATGAAAATGCATTTATATTAAAAATGCTAATTTTGTCATTGTTTTGTAGCACACGGACAAAAGTATTGCAACACCTGACTTTTCCAGCCATATTTGGCTCATCCAAAAACGGTTACCAGTAAGTTGGAGACACAATTAAATAGGATGTCTTGGGATGTGGTAGAAGTAAATTTTTTCCTTCACTTGAACTAGAAGACCCAATCCTGATCCAGTATGACAATGCTTCTGTCTCAACACTCTTTTGGACTCCTTTGGGATGAATTGGAAAGCTGACTGACCCCCTAACATCAGTACCTGACCAATACTCATTACTAGTTTCTCACCTTACATCGCTACCTATTCTCTAATACCACAGTGCAAAATCTACTAGAACATTTTACCATAAAAGTAGATGTTATTATAACAGCAAATGGGGACTAAATGTGGAATTGGACGTCCATAAAGTGCATACAAATTTTACAGTCCAGTGTCCACAAATCTTTGACCACACAGCATAGATAAACTTAGAGCTAACCTGTTCTTATATGCTAAAAAAAACTCAATTTTGATTTTGCATGCACTTTAACAGTAGCTTTGTAAATGTCAAGCCAGAGGCATCAGTAGCAATGAAGAAACCTTTTACTCCATTTAAAAGGCATTACTTCATTACTACATTATTCTGCTACAGTTGTATACTAGCCAGTTTTAGGTGTGCTAAAAGGATGTATATTGTGAACATATTGTAAATAAACACAGGACAGTTTTTATGATTACAACAGCAATTCTTTCATACAAGCACACTGCTAGGGTATTCATGTGGGAACATCCAGAGAAGCACAAGGTGAGTCATAAGTGCAGACACTGCAAGCAGAAGAAGCATTAAAGTATGTCAGGATCCGGCATAGATATCACATCCAGCAATGGCAGTACACTCAACAATGTGAAATGGTGAGAGAGAGAGAGAGAGAGAGAGAGAGAGAGAGAGAGAGAACAGATTATTAGATATGATTTTTAGAAAGTATGTAGTTTTAAAGATGAGTGTATATTGTGATCAGTGTGCAAGCAGGATCTTCAGCAGGTCTAGGTATAACAACATCACTAATAAGGAGAGCCAGAAGGTGACACAGGCATGAAAGCTCCCTGGGACATACCTCATCCTGCTGCTTCACCAACAGCAAAAGCAATATAAAGTATTTGTATTGTATCTATGTATTATGTAATGATAGTTCTTCCTCATGGAATAGCAGTGATGCTGCATTTACCACAGCATGTATACAAACAGACAAACAAACAAATAAATAAACATTCACTGAATCACATTGCTGTGGATTGGCCATCTTGCATCCTCCAGCCTGAAATAAAGACAGAGGATATTCATCAACAGAAATCTACTTCTCTTTCAATCACTTGTAGCTTTCATCGAGTAACCCCTATGAGGATTGTGAAATAGAAAAGTAAGCCAAACATGAGCGCCGAAAACAATTGCTTTCGCTGCACACTTGGCTGCTCTGGGATTTGCCAAGCTGGGGATTGGGGTTAGACATAGGCAGGTGCTTTGAATACAGATAGCTCAGCTCAAAGGTTAGAGTTAGAGTCTGGCAAAAAAAAAATTGGCACAGGCTTTTATTAAGAACAAGACAACTAATTCGAAATTCATCACTCGGATGTGGCAGCACTGTTATCCAGTCTCCTTTATGTGCCTTTTTCAGGGGCTCCTGCCAAATTGAATTTGAGTGCAATAAATTTGTTTAATAAAAATTGCTGTGGTTTAATTAAGCATGCATAGTTATGATGCAGTCATATTCTGCTGTAACTTCTTTAATGCATATTGTTTTTTTTTTATTTAGTGATATTCCTTAGGCAAATATATCTATTTTAAACTATATCCTGTTTTTTCCCCCAAAAAAAGTTTTCCGAATTAGTTATGGTCAGAAGCAGAAATTGTATCAATTTCAAAGTTGTTACAGTGAGGACGATTATGTTAATAATCTCTGCCTACTTCTTTTTATTATTTCAGGCATAGCTGGGAATCCAGTACAGTTCAATGAGAATGGGGATGCTCCTGGCCGTTATGATATCTACCAATACCAGATAAATAACAAAACAGCAGAATACAAAATCATTGGCCAGTGGACTGACCAGCTCCATCTCAATGTAAGCCTCCTCATTTATGTCCTATACAGAATCTAACAGTACATCCTGTATATTTAATTTTTCTTTTGGCTTTTCCATGCTTCATATTGTGGGTGTCTTGTTGCATGATTAATGCCTGATATATTTAACGATTTGTTTGACTAATGATTGAAGAAATGCCTAGGGGAAACCTCTAATTATACATCTGTGGCAAGCTGTGACAAAAAATGATTAGTCAGTACAGATTTTTGAGCAAGACTGATTTTTCTTTACTAGCTGATGTGAATAATGAGCAATATTTCTGCATCACAGATCCCAGAGATACAGTGGCCAGGTGGTATAAAGCAAATACCCTCGTCCATCTGCAGTCAGCCATGCAAACCAGGCTGGCGTAAGAAGGTTGTGAAGGGTATCCCATGCTGCTGGCATTGCGAGCGCTGTGATGGCTACCAGTACCAGGCGGACCCTTTCACCTGTAAAATGTGCCGCTTTGATTTGCGCCCCAACAAGAACCATACAGGCTGCCAGCTTATTCCAATCATCAAGTTAGAATGGAGCTCACCTTGGGCTGTCATTCCTGTACTCATTGCCATCATGGGCATTATGGCCACCTTGTTTGTGGTGGTCACCTTTGTACGCTACAATGACACTCCAATTGTGAAGGCATCAGGAAGGGAGCTCAGCTATGTCCTGCTTACAGGCATCTTTCTTTGCTATGCCACTACATTCCTGATGATATCTTCTCCTGATGTTGGGATCTGCTCTCTCCGTCGCATTTTCCTAGGACTAGGAATGAGTATTAGCTATGCTGCCTTGCTAACCAAGACCAACCGTATTTATCGTATTTTCGAGCAGGGAAAGATGTCAGTGAGTGCCCCACGTTTAATTAGCCCAGCATCCCAGTTGCTGATCACTTTCAGCCTGATCTCAGTCCAGCTATTAGGCGTTTGTATTTGGTTTATAGTGGATCCTCCTAAGGCTTTCGTGGACTATGAGGACCAGCGAATGGCAAATCCAGAGCTAGCACGGGGTGTACTCAAGTGTGACATCTCTGACTTGTCACTCATCTGCCTGCTGGGATACAGCATGCTGCTAATGGTCACATGCACAGTCTACGCCATAAAGACTCGTGGGGTGCCGGAGACCTTCAATGAGGCGAAGCCCATTGGCTTCACCATGTACACCACTTGTATTATCTGGCTGGCCTTCATACCCATCTTCTTCGGAACATCACAATCCACCGAAAAGGTAGGAAATAAGTCTGGAACTATAAAGCATGCCAGAAATATGATATGGTTTTCCATACACGATTTTGAGAATAAAGGCAGTAGGGTGAATAAGTTATTCAGTTTTTGGCTTTTATCAACCTGTAGCATATAAATGAGCTGTAATATAAACATTTGAACCTATATTAACAATGACGTGCACCTGGATAACATCATCTTTGCCAATCCTGTACTGTGTCAAAGATAAAAGAGGCTTTGAAACAGCAAGGCCATCGAATGCTGACTTTCTCTATATGATGTAACACAGTGATAGCAAATGTCCTAGAAATACAAACAGAAGAAATCAGAAGGGAGTCATATGGGAATCCTTTGAATAATTCCTTTAGTTTCAGCTCAGAATCCTTTATTCTACATTACTCTTTTGAATCAGAATCCCAGAAACTTCTGCTATCAGGATTTAGATAAGACTCCCCTGGCACTCGGTTTACTTTATCTGTCTGTCTTGTCAACCGGTTACTGCCAGGTGTCTAACACAGCACACCCAATCCGTCATTTGTTTCGATGTTTCATTCAATGTCAAAGTGAACACAATGAGTGTCACTTGGGGCATTATGAATCATTTATAGTAGGCCATGCAGTTTGGTCTCCATTATAAATAATAGGTCTGCTTAACGCTTGTTGCAAAGGTAAGACTAATGTTCTGTCTTTTAAATCATAATGGCAGGGCTAGCATTGCAAATTGTTTGAATACTGTGGAACTGTGCAAAACGATCGGTTGTATTCAGCCTGGAACATAGTGGAGGGTGTGGCTTACAGTATTCAATTCCACTGTGTCACATCTCAGTGGTAATTATATTTGCTTGTCAGTGTAACAATTCTATGAAATACTGTAGTCTAGAAAATGACACAAATGCAAAAGGACACTGAGATCTGAGGTGAAGTGTGTCTCTTCGTATCAGAATTGCAGTTGTTTTGGTGCTTGTGGGAGATTCTCCTCCATTTTGATGTTGACAGAGTAATTACTGTCTGTGTAGTGAGAACGCTGGATCAACAACAATTACATACAGGTGTGTGTTTCCGAGCTTGTGAAAAGAAGCACTGTATGAGTTTCATCTGCTTTTAGTGCTGTGACGTAAAATTAAACAGTAAAATGAATTTGTTAGTGCAATTACTGTGTTTAAAGCAGGAAAAATATGCAACCATTAGGGACTTATGTTAGTGTGCATATTACTTATCGCATTGCTACCTTACAGCTTAATTTTTTAATTCTTAGGCTACTGTCTGTGCAGAGTTTGCAGATTTTCACATTCACAATGGTTTACTTTAGGGTCTCCAGTTTCCTCCAAATGTCCAAGAATATGATAAGTAGGTAGATTGTCTACATTGAATTTCCCATTGGTATGAGTGTTGAGTGTCACATTCAGGTTGAATTCTTCCAAGTGGTTTTAGGATTTGCTCTGGATCCATCACAAATCTGATCAGGATGACATATGTATACACATTTACACTTTTTTTTTTTTTACATTGAAAAAGAAATATATTTTTGTATTATAAATATAAAAATTACATTGCTACATTTTTTTTTTGATCATATAGCTGTAAAATCATAGGCTGCTTTTTCAGCATAAGCAAAAATAAGCCAGAATATCTAGCCACTGTAATCTATCTGTAGCTACATATTCTTTTTATTCACCAAGATAGATTGCACTATTAAAGCTAGCTATAGGAATTTGTCTAATTGGTAATATAATGCTTGCTAACATTTGAGATATTAGAAATAAAGCTGTTCCTTTGTACAGTGGTCCCCCGGTTATCGAACGGCTCGGCTATCGAACATTCCGGTTAGCGAACGGTTTTCCGAATGAAATTTCGGTCCGGTGAACGAACAAAGTTCCAGTTATTGAACACCACCCACGCTGCCAAACCCAGCGCGAGGGGAAGAAAATGCTTCCACTTCAACCATCGCTGAGTAAGCATCTATCGCAACTTCTGTTTGTGAACAATATTTGTGATATTTAGCGGTAAGTACAGTAATCATTTTGTTTCTTACTGTTGTAAAGTTGTTAATTTATACTTTTACCGAACCAACACTAAATACCCGCAGAGATCGGGATAATCCAGCAAAAGGCAGTCCATAAATAATATCCACGGTGCTTTACGGAGGAAGCCCGATTGCGATGAGCTCAATGTGGGCGGGGCACGCATGAGCGAAGGAACAGGACATATTGGATAATTAGGTCCGGTTTTCGAACATATCGGATTTTCGAACGGTTTTAAGGGACGAATTAAGTTCGATAACCGGGGGACCACTGTACCTCGGTGAAAACGGCACAAGTTTTCTATCAGTAAAATTTAGTGTATGATTTGGGTAGAAGCATATTTTTATTTACTTTCAAAATGTACATATACATATATCCATTATCTGGATGTTGGATGTCAGGAAGAATGTCAGGAACTTGCCAAAAAATTATTTAAATATTTAGATTCATCCATCCTTTCACATCACTTGCTTTTCATTTGCTTTCCAAATCTGTGGCAGCTTTGTGGCAGCTATTTACAATTTAACCACACAGATAATTTAAAGTCAATGTGACCAACAATAATATTGGCATTTATTCTAATTGGTCCATAAGTGTCATTAATTTATAGCATTTTAAACACCATAGGTTGTACAATATTCACCACATTACACAATGATTTACAGGATACACCTATCAGCCATAGCCACTAACAGGTGATGTGAATAACATTGAGTCAAGTCAAGTCAAGTTTATTTCTATAGCGCTTTTCACAACAGACATTGTCTCAAAGCAGCTTTACAGAAATCAACAGTCAAGGTGAATGGTGTGCATTTATCCCTGATGAGCAAGCCTGTGGCAAGGAAAAACTCCCTCAGATATTATGAGGAAGAAACTTTGAGAGGAACCAGACTCAAAAGGGGAACCCACCCTCATTTGGGTGACATCAAGAGTGTGATCATAAATCTTTAAACAATACAGAACACTGGAGAGTGAGAACTAACATGAGCACTGGAGCGTAAGATTATAAGTAATGTTCTTTCTACAGTCTTATACAGTCATTATGGTTATAAAACTAGGAGCTACTGAGCAACTCATAAAATAGCTAAACATTTGCGATCATCACAGATCCAGCACCAGCTTCTGGAGTAACATCTTGTTACAGTGGCACCTGTCGAGGGGTGGGAAATATTATGCAGTTACTGTGTTTAAAACAGGAAAAATGAGCAACCACTAGGGACAAAGGTCAAATTGTGATGGCTAGACAACTGGGTCAGAGTATCTCTAAAACAGCATGTCTTGTGGGGTCTTTCCGGTATGCAGTGGTATCTACCAATAATTTTCCAAGGGAGGAAAACCAGAGCACTAGTGACAGGGTTTTGTATATCCAAGCTGATTACTGACGTGTGTGAGAAGAGAAAGATGTCAAAATATAGTGCATCACAAATTGCTTTTGGGGCTGTGCAGTTGCACTTGTTGATGCTGACCCCTGTCCATCACTGAAAGCACAAAGATTGGGGATGTGAACATTAAAGCTGGACCATAGAGCAAGGCAAGAAGGTAGCCTTGTCAAATAAATTATGTTTATTACATGGCACCAGGATGTATTATAGGAAGAAGGCAAGACGACATAAGCAGTGTGATGCTCTGACCAATTTACTGCTGATAAACCTTCTGGCATTCAAGTGGATGTGACTTTAGTATGCACGGCCTTCCTAAAACTTTGTTTTAAAACCAAGTACATCACTTCATGGCAACAGTATCCCTAATGGCAGTGACCTTTTTCAGAAATGGTTTTGAGGAACATGGAAAATGTTCTCAACATCTCAAGCTAATCAAGCTTCTGTGGAATGTGCAGTCAAATAAACTGAGGCCTTACCGTACAACTTACAGAACTTAAAGGACCTGATCCTGATTGTGGTACACTACCTCGTGCCAGATACCACAGCATACCTTCAGAGGTTTGTGAGTCCATGCCTCGGTCAGTCAGAGTTGTTTTGGCGGTTTTGGCACAAGGGAGACCAACTAATATTTGAAATGTTATGTAAATTGAATGCAAAGGCAAATATGGGCTGTAACATGTCGGGTGTTAATTAGCATTTGATATAATGATTGGAATGCAGCACCAAGTGTTGTGTTTTACAATTTTTTTTAATTGGAGAGAGAGAAATGAGATTGAGGACATGTATCTGTATGTTCTTTAGTCACAAATTTTCTCCTATACTGCTACAGTTACGAAGCTGTAGTATGAATAAATAAGGTTTTTAATCATAATTGGGAAAATAAATGAAATTATATAAACTGATTTATAACCCTAATCATCTTAGAAAAACAATGCACTTAGTAATCTTTACTAAGCTGGGGCCCAGCTCAAAATTGAGTTAAACACCACTGTCTTAGTTTCAGCAGGTCGTGAAGGTAGTAAAATGCATCCCATAAGGTATTTTTGGCCTAAGGCAGAGGTAAAGCAAAATGAATGTAGTGGTTTAGCAAAATTAAATCTTTGGTGAATTATAAACAGAATCTGTTTTTCATTTATCTAGTAAGACATGGAGCTGAAAAATCTTTTCAATGTGGAACAACTAGGCTTCCATCACATATGATATTAATGCATATTAATGCACTCAATGTAAATGTGTTTTGTATAGGAAGGGGTTAATTAGACAAGCATATATGTTAGGAGAACAAGTGTATATTTAAAATGTTTGCTTACTGACTTTTTATGAAGAAAAAATGCTGTTTATGAGAACCAGTTCTGAACATAATGACCTTGTGTAATCCGAAGCAAATTTTTTCAATACCCTCCCTTAAAAATTAGCATGTTTAATCAATCGTTGTGTGTGTGTGTGTGTGTGTGTGTGTGTGTGTTTGCTTACAAAATCTAGACACACATCTGCGCAGCATACTCAATAAAATTTAATGCTGCCTGTTTGCTAAGGGAAGACGGAGAAATGTTTGCACAGTGGCATTTTTTAAAATTACTGTAAATTGATGTTTTTAATATTCAATTTTTATAGCTTTAGACAATTTACATTCGTTATTCATTTGCTGACTGTAGTCAATCATGTGTTCCTGGCTAAACAACACCCCCAAAAATAGATTATCTCAATTATTCAAAAGAGCAAATTTGCATGAAAGGAACTTTAGATAAATCTGCTTACTGGATGGCAGGAATATTTTAAAGAGGGACTGGTGACTTACAACAGTGGTGGGTTTAAATCACACATACTAAATAATGGCCGAAATTAGCATATGATCAAAAATGTCTTCTCAGTTAGCAAACACTGCATTTTGTTGACTAATGGGATCATATGTCTTTTGGCTTACAGGCCAAAATCTAATAATAGTACTAACAAGCTTATCCTCCAACTTACTGATACATACGTAATTAATTGGTTAATTCACAGTCTGCATTTCAAGGCAGCAAGGGGACTGAAGGAGTAAATTAATTCCTCTAAGTGGCAACAGGAACAGAGAAGATTCTGTTTCTTCATTATGAATTGAAGGATTTTGGTTTAAACCAAGTAGAATTTGTTACTCAACATGCAAGATTTACAGTGGTACAGATGGTACAGTGCAAGATTTAATATTTACTATTATGAATAGAGGAATAGGTCTAGATTTTAGTATTACTCAAGCAAACTTCAAAGTTTAAAAAGATGGATGCCGCCAGGACATTGGATGGTGAAACAATGGTGAACCTAGGAAAGGTAAATACAAAAGATGTTTTTGTATTAATAAAATCCAGGACTCAAGTTTGGAGAAGGTCTGAACAATCATAATAGTTATATCTGTCTCACTTTAGAAACTTGCAATCTGAATAAGCCCAGTATGTGCCAGCAGATGTATTCATATGCTTTCAGGTAAAGTGATCAGCAAGTTTACAATGGGGCTGCCTGTTCTGGAAAAATGAATATTTGATAGATTAGTAGAAGATGAGCAAAATGTCATAAGCAAGACTGCAGCAGAGGTGGGAAGTAAAGAAGTACAAAAACTTAGTGCTTTAGTTACTCTAGTTAAGTAGATTATTCTGGTATCAGTACTTAACTGTATTTATTTTTTTGGACATCTTTTTACTTTCACTCGTCACATTTTTTACACAAATATCTGTACTTTCTACTTCTTACATTTCAAACCAGACTCATTAATTTATTTGGTAGCATGATCAATATTTTTTCTTCTCATTGTGTTTTGTTTTCAGACTATCAACCTATTTCATTTCATTGCTTAGCTTTTTCAACCTACCACTGATTTGTCATTTCCTGGCTCTCACACACCATGGATGTAGGCTAGTTTATAAAAGTTTATAAAGCTAACAATGAGGAGGCAGAAAGAAAAATATATATATATATGGCTAATGTGGATGAGACACAGGGAGTCAGTGATGTAAACATGACTGAGAACAGACATTCCTGATCACCTGGTCCTCATCATCAACTTTTCTCTGCTTGTGTTCTATGTGGTTGTTCAGCCTGGATACATTCAAAAGGTAACAACATTTTTAATTATTTTGTATAAATATAATTATTTGATGTGGGGTCCAGTTACCAGCATGACACTAAAACAGGTAGTAGTAATGGCTACATTTTTAAACTTAAGTTAGGGTGACCGTATTTCACTTTAAAAAAAAAAAAAGGACAGTGGAGGCAGGAGGCAGACAGACACCCACTGTGGGTGGGAGGATTGAGATGGGGTGGGGAGGGTGTAAATAACACTGACAAATACATTCACAAGTATGAAACTATGTGACTGAACTTTAATACATAAAAAAAAAACAATAGAATAATAAGAAAAAATAACATTGTTCAGAATTTAACACATTTTACATGACACTGTTTCTTTTTAAAGTTTAAAGTAAAATAAAAATTCAGTTGAAATTGAATAGAAAAATTCAGTCCTCCTGATGTTCTTAGGTATACTTTCCTAAAGAATGAATCTTTCCCAATAGTTCCGTGATTACTGATTAAGTAGGCATGAAACTCTTTGCAAGACATGTGTTGAAAGTTGGACTGTGTGCACAGGGTGTGTTTTACCTGGGCTCACAAAATAGTCAGTTAATTTACCTGAAGTGCTCTCTTTTTTAGATGCAACTTTGTGTTTTTTGTTTGCTAGCACCTTTATTTGACACTGACATGTACACGCCAGCTTTTCGGGTCATGCATTCTGCTTTAAACGGATGCCGACCGAGATGAAAACACGTGAATTTTCTTTGTAAATTATCTGTGAATTTTCATTTGCATTTGCCCTCTTTTATGCTATTCGGGAGCCATGTTACACCAGTTAAGCCACTGCACTCTCTTTCGGCTTTTGCCATGCTGCTGAGAGAGTGAGACGCGCTGGCCAATGTTTGCGTATGTACGTGACCGACAAATGGTGGCATGCAACAAGGCGTGGCCTAAAGAGAAAGGTAAAAAACGCATACAATTATTGACGACTATATAAAGTAAAAGTCGAATCCCAGACATTTTAGGAGATTTAGAAATCCCGGCCAGACGCTTTTTTTAGTCCTAAAAAGAGGACATGTCCGGAAAAAAAGAGGACATTTGGTCACCCTACTTAAGTACAAGTCAGAGCCCCAAATGTTTTACTTTAACTTAAGTGAAAAAAGTGTAGTGAGTACTTCAACTTTTACCAAAGTCTTTTCAAAACGAGTATCTGTACTTCTATTTGGATGTGTGTACCTTTGCCATTTCTTAACTGCATTGGGAAAAGCCTGCAAAGATGTTGCATCACTATGCGACTGGATTTAGACGTAAAATAGACCAAGCACTGAATCATGTGGGATAAGTTTGAAAAAAGTCAAATAAAGCAAAGTCATGCTGGTCCAGTAAATCCAAAGCTAATTACTCCTCTAGCCTGTCCCCTGAACACGTCCATCACAGTGCATACACATGCTAAACCGCACCCACATCTGTGTCATAACCCCACAGACAGCCACCTGCAATGATGTCTGGCATTGGAGAAAATTCAGCTTGTAACTTGGCAAATCCTGCTCTCTGGGGCAGTAAACAATAGTCTCCAAATGGGATCTGAGCAGGATTTGATGTTTCTTGAACATTCCTGTTTCAACTCATCTCTCCACCATAGCAAATCTTTTCACTACATGTCAAAGTTAAAAGTCTATCAGGAGAGGGGCAATTTATTTGTATTATTGACATTGTCCCAAAGCAGATTTACAGAAATATAATGATTACACTTATAGATTTTACCACTACAAATTAGTCCCTATAGATTTATCCTGGAGTTTATCCCTAACAAGTAAGCCAGTGGTGACTGAGAAAGAAACCTTAAGAGGGAACCCGTCCTCATCTGTGTGACATTGAATGTACATATATCATAGCTCCTTATTTGAGTTTTCTGTTCACTGATAGAGGCTTGAGGGTAAAACTGTTCTTGGTGATTGTAGATCTAAGCCATTGTACCAAACTGTTTATATTAATTCCAGTCCAAATCCATACAATGCAATACAAATAAATAATACTGAAACCAAAAGAGTCACATTTGAAAGTGTTGAAGAGGGTAGTTGAAGAAGAGCATGAAAAAGTTGTGTTGAGGAGTAGCTATATAATAACAATGAGAAATATTTGGAAGTGGTAAAGGTTAAAGACTGCTGGAGAAAAGTAAAAGAAAGAGGAAGAGGACAGAGAGATAAAGAAGGTAGAGAGAGAAGAAGAATATCATAACAAAAGAAGGCTCTTTAATGAGATAAGGGCCATTCTGACTGAATATATTCTCAATTATGGGCTATGTTTGAGAGACATTAGACTGAAAAAAATGATATAATAAAATGTTTTGATTATTTATTGAATCCATCAGGAACAAGCAAAACAAGCCGAGAAAAAATAGAACTGGTCCATTTTGTGGTTGTTTGGGAATTTTTTTTATTCGCATATATAGCAAAGATAGTTCCTATCATCCTGGTGATAGCAAAGTATCAATGCGACCCTTATGAGAAAGTAACACCTCCAGAGGGCATGCATACCAGATATTTATTCAAAATGTCTGCCATTTTTCTCCAGTTTATATGAAAGTAGAATTTTGAATTTTTTAGTAGTAATTTTGAAAAAAATACATATATTTGAATTATTTGAACATATTTTAGGTTCTGTTTTGTTGGAAAAATCATATTTTTGAGAAAAATCTAAATTTCAGGGTCTAGCCTAGTTACCCGTTGAGCACTGCATGATTCCATACTTAAATAAGGCAAAATATCCTGAGGCAGTACTGCATTTAAAAGGCTACCCAAGTCAGTGGAAATCAACCCAAGGAACCCAAGTCAGTGTAATCCAAAATTTTTATTCCTGGTACAGATTATTTGCTAAAGAAGCCCTTGGACAATTGTGGAGTTCAGGAAGAGACCCTGGTCACAGAGTCACTGTTACACACCAGAGAGCTTTTTTCTCTGTGCCACCTGAAAATTATGTATTATACAATTACATTTACATACACACTGGCCAGGAGGGAAAAAAAAAAAAACACAGTCTAATTTTACTGCTGGCATCTACAGAATATGTGCATTTGCATGTAACAGTTTAATTGATTGTAGGCATCTAATCACAGGTTTCAGTTTGTATGACCACCACTAGTTTATTAGGAAATTGAATATTATATACATTTGTGGAGGTCAAAATGATGGTAAAACGTATATGTATAGTTTCTAGACTTCAGTGTGCATTTATTTTCTATAAATTCTTTGCACAGTAAGTGTCAGCCTTGCATTTGGAAGCCTTGATATTTTGCATGTTATATTTAGAACATTTCTCGCGAAGGACATTTGTATAGATATTTGTACAATACAGGATATTTGTGGAATTTTGTATTTTTTGGTTTTGTCCCATTATTCTTGATGCTCAGGCTTTTGCTGTTGCAAAGCATTAATATCTAATGAACGACATGGGTCTTTTTCATACTGAAGAAGCTCCCTCAGACTGGCAAGTTCTGGCAAGGACCCCAGGACAGTGGACTGAGATCACAGCTATGAATCACTATTAATAATGATGTGCCAGAAAACTAGTGCTGAGGTTATGTATTGGGGAGGACAAACACACAGCAGTGTTTTAAAGCAACAGCAGGAGGTTCACAGTACAGCTGAGATGAAGAAGAGCCATTAGTTGTTGTTGGTAATGTGAGCGCTGGAAAACATTGCACGCACATACTCTTTCTAAGCCTGCTTGTTTAAAAGTCAGACAAAAAATCTTGATATGTACAATAGTCCCCAGAATGTCTAAGTATTGCACCTAGATTTCCAATTCATGGCATTATGTTTGGCATGCTGCATTTTCAAAGTCTGTTTTTAAACAGGATATTGCTAAAATAAATATATTTGAGTGTTTTTAGTGTATTTTAGTGTATTAGTGTTCATTAAAACAAGAACAAATCAAGCTTACATAACACAGTACCACTGCCATAATATGGTCTTACATGCTGCCTTAATGAGAGAATTATTTCAAGCTAAAAATATAATGTGAAGAATATGTCAAAAAAAATTTGTGAAGCAACATGCTCATGACATGCAGATGATGAACAAAATATGAATAATGTAGATAACTTTGGTGTTGTTTTCCCCTCTTCCACAGATATACATCCAGACAACAACTCTAACCATCTCAGTGAGCCTGAGCGCCTCTGTATCTTTGGGACTACTCTACATGCCCAAAATCTACGTGGTGCTCCTCCACCCTGAGCAGAATGTGGCCAAACGGAGCACACGCAGCCTGAAGGCCGTGGTCACTGCCGCCACCATGTCCAACAAATTCAATCCGAAGGCCAGCCTGCGACCTAATGGAGAGGCCAAGACCGAGCTGTGTGAGAACTTGGAAACTCAAGGTAGGAGGGATTAGATGGAAAACTATAGCTGTTCTGCTTAGTTTGAAAACTGGGCTGTGATACAAATTTAAGGTATCATAAGCAGTTGCCTAGGGCTTCTGTATTCCGTTGAGGTCTTCAACACTCAATGGAAACAGCAAATTCATTCCTTCACCTGCAGGAACCACATATTCCTGGTCAGAGTTGCATTCGACCGCAGGGCACAATACAGTAGACATTGCATACTTATTTTAGACCTGGTCATTTTAGACTCACAATCCAAAAGGAAGGTGGAATTTAACCCACATAGACAGTAAATCTAGCTTGGAATAAAGCCAGAAGCAACACTATCCACTGTGTTTTTTATTTTCCCAATCTAGCAAAAACCAACACCATATGCTTTAAGTATTGTGGTAAATAAATAACATTATTATTATTATTATTATTATTATTATTATTATTAATAATAATAATAATAATAATAATAATAATAATAATAAAACAGGGCTGCCATTAGGCATGAATTCCAGCTAATAGGCCTATTCCTGTCCCTATAGCTTTTACAGGACGAGCCACTTATGTTTTAATACTTGATTTTCATCATTGCCATGAACAATATCTTATTATAAGTGTTACTGTGTTAATCTGATTGTATAATTTGCATTGATTTAGAGATGGAGGTCTGCATTAGAATTATTTTGTAAAAAGAAAAAAAAAAGCACACTACAATTTACTCTGAAGCTATTCCTCCTTCAGTAATGAAGTTTAAATACAATTATTGCACTGTGTCACAGCAAATTCTATTGTGACCAGTGCTGTGCTAAAAAAAACGCTTACATTGCCACTCAGTTTAAAGCTTGTCAGAGCACAAAGAGTTGGCAGAGGCCAATCCAGACACATTCGAGATGCTCCTGAGGCCAGTGGTGAACATGGCAGTCATTATCACTCTGAAAAAACCTCCCAGAGTCTACAGACATAGCATGCTCGATCCCAGGAAGCTGGTCATGAGCTTCTGCTCTGGAAATTTGTATCTTCAGCATAAGTTATTTCAGTTGTTCATTTTATGGCATTTTTAAAAAAGGTGTTCTTTTTTTTTCAATTTTTAGAATATCCTTAAATAGTATAGTATGCGACACATGTGACACAAATATTTATTTATTTGTCTATAAATATTAAAGCTCAGTATTTTAATTGCAGCCTGTGTATGGTGGTAACTGAGGTGTGCTTGAACAGATTCTGCATTCAGTATTTAGATGCACTATTAAAACAGACTAAAAATAGTAATGTCTTAAAAATATAAAAACAGCCTTTGCTTTAATAATAGAAAAGAACATGCAGCAAAAACAATACACAAACTCACTCTTGGAAAAAAAAAATGTAGCTGTGATGAGTCCGATTAATGGAGATGTTTAGGAGAGATGGCAGTGGAGTTTTAAACCAGGTTGTTCAACAAACTTTTGAAAGGTGAGAGAATGCCTGAGTAATGAAGATGAATGTGCTGGTACCGATCTTTAAGAATAAGGGAGATGTGCAGACCTGCAGTAACTACAGTGGAATAAAGTTGATCAGTCACACCATGAAGTTATGGGAAAGAGTAGTGGTGCCAGGTGTGTCAGAGAAGTATGTTAGGGTGGTGCAGGACATGTCTGAAGACTGACAGCAGTAAAGTGTGCAGTAGGAACGACAGACTGGAGATGTGGAGGTTAAACTGCATCAAGGATTGGCTCTGAGCCCTTTCCTGTTTGCAGTGGTGATAAACAGGTTGATGGACGAGGTCAGACAGGTGTCTCCGTAACCTATGATGTTTGCAGATGATTTTGTTATTTGTGGTGAGAGTAGGGAGCAGGTTGAAAAGAGCCTGGAGAGGTGGAGGTACACACTGGAGAGAAGGGGAATAAAAGTCAGTAGAAGTAGGACAGAGTACAAGTGTGAATGTGAGGGAGGGCAGTGGAGTGGTGTGGTTGCTGCAGTTTTGTAATGTCTGTAATTTGAGTAATTTAAATAGGTAAAAAAAAAATAAATAAAAATAAATAATTAAACAAAGGTAATAACCTTAACATCGAATTTACAGTATGTTATTTTACTTGTCCATAGTAAATGGCTGATATGGGTTGTTAACCCTAGGAAACAGAGACAACTAACTTCATTTTGGTTTATCTTTAAATACATACATAAAGATACAAATATTTGTAGCATTAGACAGATACAGATATAGGCACAACATGCCCCTAATGTAAATATTGGCTGTGGTCCAAAATCAGCAATTAGGATTTTATTTCAATCAATGCACCAGCAAATTACTGAAATGCATTTCCCATAAAGAACATCTGAACTCAGTATCCAACTGATCTGAGTTTTTCAGGACTGCTGTATAAGCTTTACATTTTCCTAAATGAGAATAAGCCTCAATTAAGAAAGAGAGCATCTGTCGTAAAAAAAAATGTATCTTTTAATAAACTGCTTACCATCTTACAATGTGGCAGATGATTTGCTCTTCAAGCATTACTCACAGCTAGCAAAAGGTTAAATTGACAGTCTGATTCACTGCTCGGGAATGGCCCAGTGCAAATTACCAAAAAGCCAAACTGGTTTACTCTCAGTAGCTAATCTAAGTCACTGAGTCATTAATTTGAATATGTATAAAACCATGCAGCAGACAGATGGGCTGTGCAAAACAGCAATAAATAAGCCATAAACAGCTGAATCAGCAGTAACAACTTTCCCTGATTATTTGTACCCACTTCTCCAACCTGTACAGGCAGTGATAGAAAAAGTCTGTGGAAAGAGATAGCTACCATACTGTAGAGAATTTACACTTGAGGTAAATATCCATAAGTAATACTACAGATTGTCACAAACTCAGTATCCAATATAACTAGTGACAAACTCCGTGAAATTATGCTGCACACTAATATTGTTTAGAAACGTTTAAATTGCGCTACAAAAAAATATATATATAAAATAGTGAGAATTAAAAAAATTCTGATTTGACATTTTCTACTGAACTATCCATGACACCAACAACCTGCATGGTTCTTAGATAAATATATCATCCTATTTCCTTTTTTTCAGGACTTAGCCCCAAACAAACATACATCAGCTATAGCAACCATGCAATCTAGCACAAATAAAAACAAAGGCTGATTCCTAAGAGTGACATGTGGAAGACAGCCTCTTAAGGTGAACCAATCTTCTGGTTTCCAGATGGAGGAGAGATTTGAACACAGCCTGCTGACTCCGTCCATCCATACCTTCTGGTCGAAGAAGATCATGAGAAGAACCTGAGGAAAAAGTGGAAAGTCCATGGTGTTTCAGTGATGGTACTGTATGTCACATCACTATTTGGCATCCGGCAGAACTGACCCCATGCTGGAACCATCTGCAAAATCCCATTACTACTTCTTTTTTTATCTGTCTTATAATTTGATGTCATTGCTGAAGTGACACCAAAATATCAACCAGGCTTTGACATATCGCTTTCAGGTTTTCATACACCGGAGGAGTGGCTGAGATCTCTTTTTTTTTCTCCCAGCAGGGGCTCTCACGTTTTCCTATTGGTGATGGTGACAAGAGTAAAAATCCATTGTTTACAGATGTTGAGCATGCTGGTTTGGTTTGGGCATCCAGTGTTGTGTTTTTTCTTTTCTTTCTTTCTTTCTTACATTTTGTTAGTGGTCCTGGAATGCATTTAAAACCATGTTGCTGTGCTCCTATCACACTATGAGACCTTATGATAAACTGATTTAAGTGTAAGGAATTTTGGGGGAATGTTCACTTGTGCTTAAAATACGATTTATTTATGAAGTCTAACTAACTAGCCTTGCGCTGTGGTCCAAAACACTCAAAAGCTATCACTGCCAAATGTGCTTTGGCAAAACGCGAAATCACTATTTATTACTTAGTTCATTAAAGAGTATTTGAATTCTTGTGTCCCCTTTTTGATTAATTACTCTTACAGTATACAAAAAAAAGAAAATTCCTAATCAGCAATTTGAAAAGAGAAAATTTAAAACAGGATGCACAAAGCTAACATGAGACAAGAACCAGGAAAAAAGAACAGATATTTAATTTAACGCCATGTCGAGTGACATATTGCAACAATGCGTTTTGTGGATGTCCTGTGAAGTTTAAGACTCATCGCCTATGATTTCTCCTCTGTTTATTTTTGCACTTTTTTGTGTTGCTGAATGCAATTTGTTCATACTGACCGTGCTAAATAGCAACTAAATGTGCGTTCTGGTAATGTTTGCATTTGTCTAGAAAAACAAAACAAGAAGAAGAAAAACAAAACAAAACAAAAAAAAATGAACGGTGCCTGTACTAAAGTATTTGTAAAATATGAACATTGAGGTATGTGAAGCATGATCATTTTTATACATAAGTTGTTTCTAATAAAAAAAGAAATGTTTTTTTTCCAAAATTCACTGTATATCTTTAATACGTCCTTCTTGGATGGATTTTTTTTTTCTTGTTAATGAAAAATAATTACCTTGTCATATAATCCAATACGTCTGCTAAATGATCTGCTAAATTAGTGACACTGAAACTGTTGGATTAGATTTAGACTTGTATAATACTGTGATTAGCCATTATTATGAAGTGCTCAGACTGTGCAATAAGAGTTATTCATGCAACTCAAATCCGCAATGCCATAAAAGATGAAAAGCAGATTATTTATTTTTAATGCAACTGGCAAAATCCTTTATATATTTCCATGAAGAACATTTTCTGCCAAGAAGAACATTTTCTCTCTCATTAACGGTGATTAAATACTCAGGTAGACTAAAGAAGGCAACAAAAGGGAGAGAAAGAAATGTGTTTAGTTAGAGATATATATTTTGCAGGAAGTGGCCATTTATCATAGATTGAATTTAAAAAGGCGCATTAGTATTTGTGAGTTATGTGGGCCATCACTTCAAACAGTGCAGAAGCAGACAGGTGCTATAAAGTAGAGCTATGGTAGTGAGACTCCTTGATGTAAAACAGCACAGCTAGAGATAAATTACTGCCCACATTAGACTTATTTAGGTCCTGCTATAATATAGGGTATAAAACAGGAGTCTGATTGGATTGGTAATCCATCTTTCTGTCAAAAATGACAGCATTGTTGTAGTAAGGGGAGGGCTGAAGGAAAAAGAAGGTATAATTTCAGAACGCAGTAAACCGTATTGGCAAATCCAGCTCTGTAAAATGCAATGCAAATAGAAGAGCTTTATTCACTGTCATGTGTAAAGTTGGATGGTATATTTTATTAAATCATGACTGAACATGTTCATTCAAACCCATCCTAAAATGAGGTAGTCGGGGTTTCTTACTGTATATCTCACTTCAGTGAAACAGCACCACTATGTGGTTGGCCCATAACACTTCTAAAGTGGATACACACACACACACACACACACACACACACACACACACACACACACACACACACACACACAAGTCCAAGTACAAGTCCATAAACGATAAAATCAGAAATAATTAAATGTTATGATGGACTGCAGGACTTCCCCTGTTTCTGGAGCCATTAGATACTGAGGAAAGGTCAAGAAAATTACATTTAAACATAAACCCAATTCACTGGTTATGTGATTTCACTGAAATTTTAAGCATTTAATATATTCTAAAGCAGGGGTCACCAACATGGTGCCCGGGGGCCTTTTCTAAAAATAGCTCACCATAGCGCCACTTACCAGTGAGCTGCATCTATCTGTTTCCGGTTTCAAAAAGGTTGGTGACCCCTGTTCTAGAGTAAGTGTAAAATTTACAGGATGTTATGAGCATGCGACTTTAAAGAGCTTCATCTGGGTAAACTTTGTGTGATGAGACTTATTAAAGCAGTGTAAAGCAGATGTATTAAGCAGATGTGGGAATGTGTGTATGAATAACCATGAATAACCATATCATCTGTGTACATGAAAGTGAATGTAGATTGTCGGCATTTGCTATCCTGTTTAACGCTTTTTTCAGTTTAGTATCAGGACAAGCATACGATCAAACAAGCAAAATCGCAGTATGGCTGCAGTTTCAAGGAGCCCGGGAAGGAGCAAAAGCTAGGCAGAAGTAATTATTTTAAACAACACTGTTTTAAACAAAGTCTGTTGTTATTTTTACCTGACTCTTCATATGCAAAAGAACATTGTGCATAGGCTATTATCTGTTAAGAGGACCTGTATTCATCCAGTGAAGCCAAAAAATAATAGTGAGCTAAACATGAAACCAAAGTTCCTTTCAGAGTAAGCAATCACATTCTGAGAATCGTTTGAGAAGTTAAAGAAGCAGATTTACACCTTTTTTATTCGACTACATGCTCATATTTCATGCCATTTGTCTGTATAATGTAAACATTTTATATGCTTATGTTACATATGTTTAAAGTTGATTATCTTTAACATTTTTTTCTTTGAACTTTTAGGTACTTTAATCTAAACTATTTTAAATGACTAGCTCAGTTTAGATTAATTCTGCAGTAGCTTTACACATTTTTCAGTGTCCGTGTTTGAATGCAGTGCAGGATCTATTGGTGACTTGTTTGTTCTCCCTTTCCATTACATTGCTACTCTACCTACATGGCCATTTGATTGCTGACAAGTGATAAACAGCTTCTCTCCAAATTGTCAGTAAAATATCTGGTGTGAATTCTTGCTTTTTCTTGTCAGCAAATTGGACTGTGTAATTCTGACCAGTGCAATCGTGACAATGCCTGGAAGAATAAAACCTGTAATCAGATCTCTTCTGGGGGTCCTGTACACTGCAAATTACTTCATGTTGGTGTTGTGGCAGCGTTCATTTGCACTCACTGAAAGATGAAATTACCAATGCAGCCATTCAGCATGCAAAATGCATTTTACAGGTCTATAGCCCTATACACACAACAGGATTCCTTTCATATAATAAAACCACTATAATAAAACGTGTGTATTCTACAATTGCTCTTAAGCCTTGGGGGATGTTTTGCTGGTACATCTTACTCTAGAAAACAGCATGTTCGGTATGCCGGGTGTATAACAGAGACAGAAAGTTATGTGAATCAATTGTGAGACAACTCTAAAGAAAAATCAATGCATGCAATAAGGATCTGAGGATGTGGCATTATCCAATTCAAAGTGTACTGCCTTACGGCTGCGCTAATAACATATCAAAGGGAATGTCACAGAGGCCAAAGCATATTGTATTCCATATTAAAGCTTATAATGGCCAATATTGGTTGTCATTTTTTATTAAAAAATGTGAGCGCAAAAGAGATTGTCCTTTTAAACATAACAGCACCATAATGTTTAAAATGAAATGATGACATTATTACAGGGAAGTTTAAAAATGGTATTTTGGCTTAAAATAATGATTCTGGTATGTTCTGTTGTTTTGCTAAGAACAAAAAAAAAACTACTTGCACTGATTTGTTTCTTCTTCCACACACAAATTAGAATGGCTCTTTTATTTAATTAAAGGTGCTACATGCTACCTTAATGAGTGCAGTCTACAGAGCTACACAAACAATACTAACCAATGAAGTCTTTTACTTGCAGTTTTAAATTTCTTCAAACTATACCACACCTATTTATACCTGAGCATCACACACATATGTGCTTTTTAAACATAATTTTTTTAAAAACCTCTTTGCTTTTATAATACATGTAACATTTACTCACATGGGAAGCTTTCCAGTAGGTTTTGGAGTAAGACTGTGGGAATTTGCACAATCAGCCATGCAAGAATTAATAAGATCAGGAATTTGTTGGGTGATGAGGCTTGGGGTGAAGCCTACATTCCAGTTCATCCAGTTCATGTTCAGTGGCTTTGAAGTCAGGAATCTGTGTGGCCAATCAAGTTGTTCTGACACACCATTTCTTCAACTAGCTTGTGGACATTGTTAGGGCTTCTCATTTCTTCTCATTTCCAGTGAAGACAAATTGCAATGTTATACTACACAAAGAGATTCTATACAATTCCAAACTTGTTGCAACATATTGTAAAAGAAACACATAATAGTGTGATGGTCAGGTGTCCATACACTTTTGTGTACAGTGTACAATAAAGTTTAAAGTTATCGCTATTAAATCACTATTCCTAAAAGTGATGCTTTACAGCTTGCACTTAATTATCATGATGCAGGTGAGTGTAAAAAGTGAAAGTTATGCAGTGCTGTAGCCCTCCAGGCTCTCCTCATCTTCATTGGAGAATTCTAGTAGGCAACATCTAGTGGATCATTAACAGTGTGTCTACTTCATCTTTGCAAATAATTATCCAAATTCACTCCTTTCTAGGCATCACATGGCATGGCCCCAGCCTTATTTAGATGCAGTTCCTGGTAGATTTCATTTAGATTCTCTCCCTGCAGTCTTTAACACACAACTCATCAGTTAATTATCATGCACTTCATGAACTCAATCAGGTGCTTAGATGCAGAAAATACACAAAAGCATGCAGTGTGTGGGCCAACACAAGCACTTTTTATTCCAGAATGAGCTCCCATCCTCTGAATACTCTGTAGCACAAACTAAATTTTTGCCTTGTTAGAATTGTATAGGAAGATCAAAGATCAAAGATTCCATTAAACAATATGCCTTGGTATGTGTGTGTTAAAATGTATTTTCAAGTTATGGATGATAAATGATGGCTTACCCATGGCCTACTGTGTATAAGAACCAAAAGGCTAAAAGAAGTTCATAAATGCAGTGGCAGTATATATCTAATAGGAAAATGAATGCAAGAAGTAATAATATAACCTATTAATATATACCTAAAATAATCTCTTATCCTGTAGTAGAGCAGAGACAATGAGAGTTTTTTCCTGTGGCACACTTGTAGATTAAGGCTATCAAACAATCTGTTCACAGTATGCTTAATGAAAGGAGCTCTTTCATTCCAAGACGCCATCATAAATGTTTACGTGCTTAGAGCTGCAAGTTTCTCAGCATGTACATCTCTAATCTGCTTGTCCAGCAGCTCATAAGCTTTCAGCAGTCCCCCTAGCTCAAAATCAGGCCAAAGTACAATACAAAAAAAAAAAAAAAAAAAAAGACCAAAGAACGTTGGTCTAACACTAACAAGATAAAATACATGTAAAAAAAAAAAATAAAAAAAATTGCTGAAGAACTATTTTACTACTTGAGGTATAATTCAATTAGCGTGAATGCATTTCCTTGCAACTCTGCAGAAATACACACAATATGGAGTGCATTGCTTTATTAGTGAAGGATGTCTCTGGATTACAAACTGTATATTGTCAGTAAGCCGGTTTGCATTTTAACCAGACTGCAGACCCTCCTGAGCCATATCATGTCTCTGCATGGGAACTGACACTAATCCAGCTCAGTGTGGCTGACTGCTAGCATATTATCCATCCTAAAATATAAATAAATTAATATCTGAGGACATGCTGGCAAGAAAAAAAGCAGTGTGCTCTTTTTTTTTTTTTTTTTAAGAAAATCACCTAATCTTTGCTACATGTACATCAATCATGATTACAAAACAAGGAAGACATTGTAAGTAATGAGTTGCACACAGTCCTGCTGTATATTTACCACCCACACCTCTCAGTTTGCAAAAATAACACAGTTGTTAACAAGTGCTGTCAAAGTCTTGCTAATGTTTTCAACCTACACAAATACTGAAAGAGCAGAGTTTCATTTTAATTGCTTATTTCTTTCTATCTAACAGAAGTGTGGTGGCAAAAATGACAATATTTCATACTAATAATAATCCAACAGTCTATTTATGATGACTATTATGGCTTCGGACTACAATTGCCATTAACAGTTTTGCAGTCTCCATCAGCAAACAGTTCAACAATGATGAAACTATAATGAATGTATATCTGGTGTCACTCAGATAAGGAAGGCTTCTCTTTTGAGTTTGGTTCCTCTTAATGCTGCTTTCTCATGTTGTCTCAGGGAGTTTTTCATTGCCATTACTGCCTCTAGCTTGCTCATATATATATGAATTAAAAATGATTACAATTAAATTTATATGCTTTATCTATTTCCTAATTTATATAAAGCTGCTTTCTAACAATAAGTATTGGTAAAAGCGCTATACACATAATTGAATCAAATGTAATGATGTCAAATGAAAGCTTTAGTGTGCATTTACATATTAAGTTCCCCGTTCATTTTATGCCATTTCATCACCAACAATACTGTTAATAAGAATGACTGATTATGAAAGTCATCAACATTATATATGTTTATCATTAAAGAAAAACAATCTATCTTGAATAAGAATAATTAATCTTTCTACAATGTTATTTGACTACATTTTACTAGTAGATATTAGTCCATAATCTATCCCTACCTAAATACAACCTCAATTAAAAAAAAAATTAGAACACTGTCAAATGTATATAAAAACAGAATGCAAAAATTTGCAAATCTCATAAATCCATATTCTATTCACAATAAAACAAAACAAAAACATTTCAAATGTTTAAAGTGAGAATATATAAAATGTTTTTAAATGTTGAAAGGTCTAATCTGCAGGCAGGCAGGCCACTGCAGCCCCCGGACTCTTCTACTACAAAGTCATACTATGGAAATAAATGCAGTATGCAGTTAACATTGTCTTGTTCAAATATGCATGGCTTTTCCTGAAAAATATGTTTTCTGCATGGAAGCATTTGTTGCTCTAAAACCTGTACAGTATATACCATTCAGCATTGATGGAGCCTTTCCAAATGTGCAAGTTGCCCATTCCACTGGCACTAATATACTCCCATACCATCAGAGATGCAACTTTTTACGAGCACTGATAACAAGCCAGATGGTCCATTTCCTCTTTAGTCAGGAGGACTGGGTGTCCATGGTTTCCAAAAAGAAATTAATATTTCGATTCACCTGAACACAGAACAGTTTTCACTTTTGCCTCAGTATGTTTTAAATGAGCTTTGGCCCAGAAAGGATGGTGGTGTTTCTGAATCATGTTCTCATATATGCCTTCTTTTTTGCATGATAAAGATTTAACCAGCATTTGTGGACGGCATGGCAAACTGTATTTACAGACAGTGATTTTTGGTGGTGTTAATGGGCCTATGCAGTGATTTACATTACAGAATCACAACTGTTTTAAATGCAGTGCCGCCAGTGCAGTTATCCGACTGATAAAGTAGTAGAATGATTAAATGATAAGTATAAAATGATTAAATGATATCTAGCCAAAAATGATATCTAGCCAAAAATTCCACAAAGTCCGCAGCCAATATTGATTTTTTTTTTTACCCTTGTCCCTTGTTCACAGAGATTTCTCCAGATTCTTTGAAACTTTTAATAATATTATATATTGTTAATAATGAGATATTCAACTGCAATTTTATGTTTAGGAACATTATTTTGAAATTGTTCCACAATTTGTAGACATACAGATTGGTGAAGCTTTTTTTCTGAATTACTCTCTAAGTGCGCTCTAAGATATACTACAGTATTTATACACATTCATCTTACTGATCTGTTGTCAGTTAACCAAATTTGTTTAGGTTAGTTTCTTTTTAATAACACTTACTAGACTTGTGTTGGGCCATCCCTGACTTTATTGAGATGTGTTGCAGCAATCAAATTCAAAATTACCTTGTTTTTTCCTTAAAATGATAATTTCATCAGTTCATACATTTCATGTTTTTTTAATGTTCTATTGTGCATAAAATATGGGTTTTTATGATTTACAGAGTAACTCTTTTGGAATTGGGGTTGTAGATATTTGCAGCAATTCTTTCTCCCCTCCTCACCTACTCAAACAAATTTGTTTTAGGAATGCATTGCAGCTTTATGAATTATGAGTGACCCAGCATGGCTAGTTAGGGATCAATGCCTTTGTGCTGATCATCTCATAGTCTTATCATAGACAAGCTGAGTCACACCATAATTTAAGTGTAGTGATTGAATGATAAAGCTTTGTTCTCTCTCTCTCTCTCTCTCTCTCTCTCTCTCTCTCTCTCTCACCTAATTAATTTTTAGCAATATCTGTGTGTGACAGCACACAATTGTTAATTTCTTACAGGAATAGCTTGAAAACTTGGTAATCATTATAATAGGCATTGCTACTTTATTTAGAAACAAAAAGCTGTAGAACCATAGCAAAGATATTAAACAACCGGCAGTACAATTGCATCAATAAAAATTAATCCGACTAATCATCAATGTGCACCACTCAAGACTTTACAATGTCCTCTCAGACTAACGAAGGCAGTGAAAAGACAGCAGTCACTCAAGAGGGCTGCAGGATGATGTGAAACAAACAATTGTTACACAAGCAACAATGATAACAAATATAAGAAACAATAATAATTGCACTGCACTCACCATTTTTACACACCACAAAAACAACACTGTAAAAAAAAAAAGCACAGGTATGCATTTAAAAGCTGCACGAATGTTTATTGAATTCAGAACTCTTTTGAAATAAAACAAAACAAAAACAACAATTCAGCTCATCGTGTTTGTAGAAAGCAGGGTTGCACATATGATACTGAGTTCACTGAGTGGGAGGATCATAATATGGGGCTGCTTCTCTTCAAACAGCACTGGGCCATTATATGTCATTGAAGGAAACATGAATGGATATATTAAAGAAGAAGTGGATCTTATGGGCAGAGGAATTAAATCTTGAGAGAAGATACAGACTAAATAACTCAACACTGGTTTTCATTAAAAGGAAAAATGAAGGTGCCTGCATAGTCTAGTCACAAGTCTGCAACAAAGCAAGTACCTCTTACCACAAACCTCTCAAAGCTTTAAATGCCAACAATGCCTTTCCAAAAAGTATGAATTTGTGTAATACATATGTAATACATGTCAGTCAGTATCTGGTGTGAACACCATTTGCCTCACGCAGTGCAACACATCTCCTTCGCATACAGTTGATCAGGTTGTTGATTGTGGCCTTTGGAATGTTGGTACACTTCTCTTCAATGGCTGTGCAAAGTTGCTGGATATTGGCAGAAGCTGGAACACGCTGTCAAGTATGCCGATCCAGAGCATCCCAAACATGCTTAATGGGTGACATGTCCGGTGAGTATGCTGGCCATTCAAGAACTGGGATGTTTCAGCTTCCAGGAATTGTGTACAGATCCTTGCAACATGGGGCAGTGCATTATCATGCTGCAACATGAGGTGATGGTCATCCATGAATGGTACAACAATGGGCCTCAGGATCTCTCCACCGCTACCATGGGCCACTCGATCCACATTGTTGACATTGAGAAGCATGCAGATGCGTTTCCCTGAAACGGTTTCTTACAGTTTAAGCAGTAATTCTTTGGTTGTGCAAACTAATTGTTGCAGCAGCTGTCCGGGTGGCTGGTCTCAGACAATCTTGGAGGTGAAGATGCTAGATGTAGAGGTCCTGGGCTGGTGTGGTTACACGTGTTCTGCAGCTGTGAGGCCGGTTGGATGTACTGCCAAATTCTCTGAAACGTCATTGGAGATGGCTTATATTAGAGACATGAACATTCAATTCACAGGCAACAGCTCTGGTGGACATTCCTGCAGTCAGCATGCCAATTGCATGCTCTCTCAAAACTTGCGACATCTGTGGCATTGTGCTGTGTGATAAAACACATTTTAGAGTGGCCTTTTATTGTGGCCAGCCTAAGGCACACCTGTGCCATAATCAGCAAAGGAGAACTGTTAATTAACACAGATTTAAACAGATTTGTGAACAATATTTGTGTCAGGGATCCACCTGCCATGCCTCCCTCAGTAGCTGTCATGCTGCCTCGTTCTGCCGCTCCCGGCATTAACGAGAGACTGGTGTCCGCTCCAGTGTACCGCCAAGGGTGCCGCACCGCCGCCTGGAAAGGGACGTTGCAACGCAGCCTGACCGTGAAACGGAGGTCGTACCGCCGCCTGGCCGCGCAAGGGATCTTGTACCGCCGCCAGGCCACGAAAAGGAGGTCGTACCACTGCCGAACTGCAAAATGGACAAAACGCCGTCACCAAACCCCTCCGGATGTGCAATCGTACCTCCAGGTCCCTCTGAAGGCGACGCCTCGCCCCCAAGTTCCCCTGAAGGTGACGTCTTGCCCCGTGCTCCTCAGAAGGTGACGTCTCGCCCCCGAGCTCCTCAGAAGGTGACGTCTCGCCCCCGAGCTCCTCAGAAGGCAACGTCTTGCCCCCTAGTTCCCCTGGAGGCGATGTCTCGCCTCCAAGTCCCTCTGGCGGTGACGTCACGTCTCTAATTTCCCCCAAAAGCGCCGTCACACCCCAAAGCTCCTCCCTGGGTACTGTCGCGCTGCAAGGTTCCTCCAAGAACCCCGTCGGACTTCAAAGTCTCCCAAAACATGATAAATATATATATATGATGTGGATATATACATGTATAAGTATATTGAATATTAAAAAAATCTGAAAATGTATTTCCACCATAAACATATTTAATGTATGTCACAACGTCTGTGTAATTTGCCAAGTGTAAAGAATGTTTGCTTTACTCATGATGACAAAGTCTTCTGGGCATGCCCATGCACCCTTATAATGTCCAAATTATCTGTGTAATTGCATTTGTGACATTCTCAACAACAACAAGACATTATAAGACATTTTCAGAGAGCCATTTCTAGGCTATGCTTCACATGAGGTGAACAGCCCTGAAGCATTTGGTACTAAAGATTCACCTTTAGCAGAATGTTGCAACTGCATCATGTTAATAGAAACTACCAGTGCATTTCTTTAGGATCTGCCATCTTGAACTTTTAATAACATTTCACAAGTGCAGCCTCACCTTTAATTGAGCAATAGGAAGATTACTAGAAAAAAATTAATAAAGGGGAAGAACAACTGAGAGAAAATAAGGTGGAGTCTGGTTTGCAGTAATCAGCAAGTTCTCTAATGAGGAGCCTTGGACCTCCCATTAGGGGTCGCCACAGCGGATCATCCGATTTCTGGATAATAGTGGATAAAGAAAGTAAGAGACTGTGAGGTTTGTGTAAATTCTTAAAATGGTGAACAGTAAAGAAGTATTTTTCGTTTCTCACTGTACTTCAGTGAATTTTTAAGTATTTTTACATTACATTTTTTTTTTTACTTTTCTATTATGAAACTATATTTCATAATAAATAAAATTTCTCACAACTTCGAAGTGAATACATTACATCGCTTAAATAACAACCTGTCACTAGGCCATAAACCCAAAGCTCTGGTGAGATTATGTGTGGAGTAATGGTTCTCTCAATCTCCAACTGTAACAATAAAAAAACCCTTTGCTTGAAATGAAATGAATGAAACATTGAATTGCATGAATGCTTAAAAAAAATTGTTCTCAGTGATCAGTTCTTTTACATACTTAAATACATTGAAAAGCACATATAGCCATAATTCCACAAAATGTGGAACACTCTTCAAAATGTAAAATAAAACCAGAATGCAATGATTTGCGAATCTCAAAAACCAATAGTTTATTCAAAATGGAACATAGAAAGCTTGAACTGTGGAAATGTACCATTTAGAAAAGGAAAAAAAAAGGGTAATTTTGAAGTAGGTATTAAAAACGACATTTTGTAACTAATTAGGTTAATTGGCAAAAAGTCACTAACATGATTGGGTATAAAAACAGAATCTTAGACTGGCAGTCACTCAAAAGTAAAAAAGAGCAGAGGATTTAAATATTCTTCCTCAACATAAAATTTTTGAACCTTCAAGTATTGCATTTACATTTACATTTACATTTGCGGCATTTAGCAGACGCCCTTATCCAGAGCGACGTACAAACGTGCTTTAAATCTCTAGTAGTGAATAAATCTACACTGGTACGCAAGAATACAAACTCAATATAAATATAACTCGAATTCTACAAACTTGGAAAGTGCTAATTTAGGTATTTCAGGAAGAGGTAGGTCTTCAGTCGTCGCTTAAAGATAATCAGGGACTCTGCTGTACGGACATCTAGGGGAAGTTCATTCCACCACCTCGGTGCCAGAACAGAGAAGAGCCTTGAATTGTACTTACCTCTCATTCTGAGAGAAGGTGGTACCAGTCGAGCAGTGCTGGAGGATCTCAGACAGCGTGGTGCAGTGCGAGATGTGATGAGGTCACTGAGGTAAGATGGTGCTGGTCCATTTTGGCCTTGTAGGCAAGCATCAGTGTTTTGAATCTGATACGTGCAGCTACTGGAAGCCAGTGAAGAGAGCGCAGCAGTGGGGTGGTGTGGGAGAACTTGGGCTGATTGAACACAAGCCGTGCAGCTGCGTTTTGGATCATTTGCAGTGGACGAATAGCGTTCAGGGGAAGACCTGCCAGCAGAGAGTTGCAGTAGTCCAGTCTTGAAATGACAAGAGACTGAACAAGCAACTGGGCAGCCTGTATGGACAGAAATGGTCGAATCCTTCGGATGTTATAGAGAAGAAATCGACAAGAACGAGCAACATTAGCGACATGTGGGAAAAAAGACAGTTCATTGTCCATAGTTACCCCAAGGTTACGAGCAGTGGCTGAAGGGGAGAGCAGAGAGTCATGAAGTGTTATTTGTAGATCTTGACCTGGAGATGAATCACCTGGGAGTATTGCATCATATATAGTGCATAATATCATCAAAAGATGTTTTAGAGATGAATTTCAGAGAAGAAATCAGAGAACCTGGAAAAATCTCTGTGTGCAAGGGACAAGGGCAAAATCAATATTGGATGCCCATGATCTTCCAGCCCTCACATCGCACTGTATTAAAAACAGGCACAATTATGTAGTGAAAGTCACTGCATAGGCTCAGATACACCTCCAGAAATCGTTGTTTGTGAACAAAGTTTGTCATCCACAAATGCAGGTTAAAGTGCCATTATGCACAGAAGAAGCCCTATGTGAACATGACCCAAAAATGCTGCCATCTTCTTTGGGTCAAAGTTAATTTAAAATGGAAAGAGGCAAAGTGTTTTGTGGTCAGACATCATATTATCATCATCACTCAGTTCAATAGCCTTCATCTCTGATGGTTTGAGGTGCATTAGTTCAAATAGAATAGGCAGCATTCTGATTTGGAAAGGTATCATCAATTTACGGAAATTAAAACCTGTTAAATTGGCCAGTTTTACTTGTGATGACAGAAAATGTTATTTATTTATATCCAGAGTGATTTTGTAATTACATTTGTGTCATTCTAAAGAACAAGATATAATAAGACAGCCTGGCAAATCCATGATCAGTTTTGAGTTAAGGGCTTTGTTTTAGGGATAAACAGACGCATGCTAGCAATTTTTTTCAAGCATTTTTAACTCAGATTTTTGTGCCATGACATTTATCTACAAATAATAATAATTTAAAAACTTAATATTATTTTGTGCATTCCATTTCATAAGAGATTTTTTTTTTTTAAAGCAGCAGTTTAAAATACACTCCATCCCAGTTTGTGTATGCACATCACATTTAACAAAAAGTAGAAAGTTGTAAATGGTAATCGAAATCGTGTATTCAAAACTGTATCAATTACACTAAAGTAATGCAATGATAAAAGTCTCCTAAACCATGCAGAAAAAAGCCAAAATCTTAAAAAACACTGTGTATGCACAAGCAGTGTGTGGTATTGCATTTGAAACACTTTGGTGCTGTGACAGTAGGAGAGCTCTTAAGGGGGCTTACAAACTTTCAGTATAGTTTGAACGACAGCATGATTCACATGAAAAATTTGTAACGTGTAATAGTGAGCAATTAATCAGCAGTTCCAGTTAAATTGCACTGGAACTGATCCGTGATTTCTGTGAATATGAACATAACCCATGTTCCTGGTATGCTCCTGTACAGGAAGCAAAGTAACCTGTGCATGTATTTAGCTGATGATGACATCCTTATATTATTAATATAATGTTATATTATAAAATTACCTTTTTTAAATGTGATTTGGTTTTTGTTCATTAGTCACATTTGTGATTACATAAGATGAATGCAAATACACCATTGTCTAGAAGAGCCAAATAAATTAAATTAAATTAAATTAGACAAATGCGAGCACACTCATATTCAGACAGAAGCAAAACGTGCCTAGTGTGAAAACCACCTAAGTGACTGATTTCCAATGATGGAAGCAACACATTTATTAGCTGAGGTTTTACCGCAGGCCCATGCTGTATTAGAAACCCATCCTAAACTGCACACATTATTTTATAGGCCCTCCATAAAAATAAAAAAAAGATCAATACTATAATAGCATATTTATACAGTTCATCTACCACCCCATCCATCAATCCATCAGGATATTAATCAAATCAGTTTTTCCTTAAACTATGAATATAGGCTTTCTAAGATTGGCCCAACAAAGAAGAAACTGCTCTCGGTAAGAAAGAGGAATGCAATCTGACGTAGAAAGGAAAGCAATAACACAACAAAAAGAGCGATAAACAGCCCATAAATAGAATTATTTGATAATAATGAAAGTTGCACCTAAAGCAAACATTAATAAGTGCCACTGCTTAAAATATAGGTAGCTGATTCCTTTGTTACAAGAAGTGCACTAACAGCTGTAGTGTGATATAGATCATATCCTTTCATAATATTTGAGGTTTCCTTTTAATAAACCATTCAAATCCATTCACTTGGATTTCAAAGGGCATGCTATGGCATTATGAACAGATACGGTATAATATATCAAGTCTTATCTGTCAGAAAAATAAAAAACTGTGATTTGTTTGATAGCAGGTTTGGCTGTCAGTGTATTTTATGATGAATTAACCAATTTCAAACTGTTTCAAGGGCTGTAAAATATGGTATTGATTTTTTGTTTTTAAATACATCTAGCTTGATCCTTTTCAGTCATGCTTTCTGCATCCATTTTTACGCAAGTTTAAGACTGTAAAATTACAGCAAACTTTTCAGAATATTGCTTGTCACACTGTATGAGATGATCCTATTAAAATCTTGGCCAGAGTCTATAACAGACTATGTGATAACATCTCGCTTATAACATGATGTTCTTTATGTCACTTTACACCATGAAGATAAAAAAAAAACCTCTGCTTATTTCATCAATCAGTGTGATCCAGGCCGGTACAGAAAATGGGGTTGTATAATCAGATGTGTGCTTTAAATAAATATATTAGTATATTAGTTTATTATTAGTGAAACCAAACTCAACATAGAGCATGAAGACAAAAAAAATTATTGTAAAGGATTCTAAGTGATTACGGTGTCTTAAATAATGTAAATCATCAGGACAAACAAAATGTAGCTATGTTTCCACACAGACAGTTTTAATTGCCGGATGGGTACATTGGCGGATTTTGGTGCTTGATTTGAGACTTGGCAGATCAGTAAGACAAATGATTTTGGATTAAAAACTTAGTGGAGTTATTTATTTACTTATGTTATTTTTAATAAAAATGGTAAAAAAGAAATGCATGCTGCATTAATTACGCGTTAATAAAATCAAGTCGACATATTTGCTTTCTGAAGGCTGCTTCTAGGAATGTTGAGAATTTTATATATATATATATATATATATATATATATATATATATATATATACTTTCTTAACTTTCCTAGAAGCAGCCTTCACAAAGCAAATATGTCTTAAATTCGAAATGAGTGGAAAATGCTTTTCAAGTCGCTTTTTTAAGGTAGAAATGAACTCCAGACTCAAAGAAGATGTGAGAGATTTCTGATGACATAATTTTCGAAGCAGCTCTCACAATTAGATCCAGCAAATTGAGCGTGAAGCTACAGGCCATTAACCCACAGTATGACAGCTGACAGTGAATTAACATTACCAATTATGATAAATAGATTAGACCTGATATATTTCTTTATATATCATATATATATATATATATGTCCTGAGATAACCTTTGCAAGTACTTCCTCATGATTTAAACTCGAATTCTATTCACATACATACACACACACACACACACACACACACACACACACACACACACACACACACACACACACACATATATATATATATATATATATATATATATATATATATATATATATATATATATATATTTTTTTTTTTTTTAACTCTATGTGAAAATTTATTTTATATCTAAAATTTAAAGTAAGAATGATTTCTAAAATAAATGTGTCAACATTTAAATTTTTCATTTAACAAATTGGAAAGTAAATGGACAGAAGAAAAATCAAAACCAGAACAATTCTTGGTGTAGCTACATTTTGGCTTCCATTTTTTTTTTTTACACTTGCACACTTGGTACACTTGCATACATTTTTTTAGGACTAGATACAGTTGTATGATTATGCAGTTATACCAAGCAGGTGCTAATGATCATCGACTTTCTATCTTCTTTGAAACACAAATGAAACAGAAACAGCTATGTAGGAGGTTTAAAACTGGGTGAGGAACAGCCAAACTCTGCTACTAAGGTGAGATTGTGGAGGACAGTTTGATGTCACAGGTCATACACCATGCCACGACTGAGCACAGCAACAAGACACAAGGTAGTTATTTTGCATCAGCAAGGGCTCTTCCAGGCAAAGATTTAAAAGCAGATTGGGGTTTAAACATGATGTTCAAGCTATTTTAAAAAAAATGCACAAAACCCCCCGCAATGTTGAGGACTGTAAATGCAGTAGTTGGCCAAGGACTGTTTCTGTGTATGTACACAAACAAAAAAACAAGTGAATATATAGAGCTGCGTAGAGAAATGCAATTCCATTACACCTGTAGTGTGAATGAGTAAAACTATTTGTGTATTTAGGGATTTTAGCACTCAAACATGACTCTGCAGTACATAGCATGTTAAGTGAGGCTCTCTCTCTCGCTCTCTCTCTCTTTCTCTCTCTCTTTCTTTCTCTCCTGTGTGAAAAAACCCACATCAGTGCTATATTTTTAGTGTTATAAGGTAGAGCGTCACCAATGTGTCTGTGTACCACCACAGCAGGAGCAACACCATGCTGACTATGAATAGTCTTTGGATGTACAGGTGATGTAATGTATTCATGAGGTCTGGGGATACCCATAGAAACACAGATTTGGGTTTTAACGCTTTAAGCGATGACAACAACAACATTAATGAATAGCAGGAACAGTGTTTAAGATAGTAGAGGAATGCAAGAAGAATTGAATATGAGACATGGAAAGGGAGTAGCTGTAGCTGTGAAGAAAATGAAAAAATGTATAAGAAAATGTATGACACGCAGATGAATTACTGCTAGTGGCTCCCACTGAAATATTATACTAAAGCAAAATGAAACACAGACTGTAGCTGTAAATAGAGACATCTTAGTTATCCACTCCCCCTCCCTCTCAGTGTCCCTGGCACAAAACCCCCTACACACTTTTAACATCACTCTCTTTAAAGGCAACATTGCTGAGCAGGCTTACAGCAAGGCAAAGGAGCTCCAGGAATTTGGACAGAATCATGCCTGAAGTGCACATAAGCTGATATGTAACCAAAGCACGTCCACGCCTCTCTTCTGCTGTCCATGTGATCTGTCGGCTCTCAGAGACTGCATACTTTTCAGTGTTTTCGGTTTTGGTTGTGTTTCTTCTATACTTCTACTCTTATGTAAGAACAAAGCACAATAATTAGTTGCAAGAACTCATGATTTCTGTAGAAAGTGAAACTGCAGCTATATTTAAGAAAATTGTACTCTTAGCATTCTTATTCATGACCCTATAATTTGTAAACAAGCAGTAATGGTGGAGAACAGCATTCTTTGCCACTTGGAGCAGGTAATATGAACACCACACTGCCATTTAAAAGGAGACCCCTTGAACTTACACAATTACTGTATTTACTCATGACAGGTATAGGATTTTATCTTCTGTAGCACACATCGGATAAACATTAGTGATGTGAATCATCTCCCTCATCACATGCCGCTGGGTGATCTGCTAAACCGTTATATTACAGACTTAGATTTCATTTATATTTATAGAACATCACGATGGATCATGTAGGCTTATTTGGAAATTGCAATTTAATACATCATGGCACAAAGATACAACAATTTGGATTAGTCAAGAACATTTGAAATGCTATTGAGAGCGTTCTAAAACAATTCTTTAGACAATAGAACATCGTGTTACTTTGCACTGAATAATTGCTGAGTGATGGTTCCTGGATTTATCCAGATTTTGTCCTACTGACTGTGTGCTGCTCTGCATGTTTACAATACTTGTGGTTTTCTGGGTACTCTGGTTTCATCCCACCTTCCAAAACTTGACAGTGGTGGATTGGCAACTGTAAATTGTCCCAAGGTGTAAATGTATGTGCAAATGTGTGTGCATGGTGCCTTGTGACTGACTGGCGTCCTACCCATCGAATATTCCTGTTTCAACACTGTTTTTGGGATCGGCTCTCGAATCACTGCAACATTGGACAGTATCAACAGGGTAGAGAAGATGAATAAAAAAGTAATTCAAAGAATGTTACTATAATTTCATGTAGGCTATACAGGACAAAAGCAACAACAGTAGGTCAACAGGAAAAAAAAACATTTGAGACACTCCTGGTAAATAAGATCAAAGATAAAACAGTTGACAGTTTGCAATATTGGTGTGCCACTATCTGCAGAGACCAGAGATGACCCTGAAGCCACTGTCAAATAATTGTGACATTTAACTGGATTTAAATATATTGTACAGGGTTTATCAACAAGAAACAGTGATTTACAAAATAAAACCTGCAAAATCAGTTATTTTAGTGTAGATTATATTGATGGTTGCTTGTTATCTTCCCTGCGCTGTCTATAAAACATGATGTAGGAGGTCAGGGAAATTATGGGTGTATCAACGAAGTAGGAGACGAATACTATGGTGGGAACATGTATAGAATTATGTAGTAAAATAAAATGTATTAAATAACTCAGAATTGGTTTTAAATCATTAATTCTTCAAAGTATCCTCTTTTAGCTTTGATGACAGCTCTTGGCAATCTCTCATCCTCATGTGGCAGTCACAGGGATTTGTATTCCAACAATCACGATGAGGTGTTGAGTGCTTGTTTGCTGCTTTTCCTTCACTCTCCAGTCTAACTTAATCCAAACCATTTCAACTGGTAATCAAACTTCATGTAGCTACTTTGGGCTGTTTAACACGTTTTTCTTTACAAACATTATTCCATATGTATTCTTTCATAGTTTGGATGTCCTCAGTATTAATGTACAGTGAGAAAAATAATAAAAAATAAGTAAAAAACACTGAAGGAGTATGTGTCCAATTTTTGACTAGTAGTATACATACCTACAATCAAAAAAAATAAAAAATAAAAACTCCTGCAGTGACACAGTTAAATGGAATCTGTATATAAACAATCCTTTGATTTATTAAAAAATATCCTACTCATTCATATAATGTGCAAACTAAAACTGCTGTTCTCCTTGCACAACGTTCTCTCAATATTCCACAGAATGATGCGAAAACAAAAGAATCATAAAGTGAGTGAAAATGCTGTTAGTTGATAAAAGAGGACACATGAGTTAACAAGATAATTAATAACCACCCTATTTAACCATGGTAAACAAAAAAACTAACCCAGAACAGATTTTTTAAGACAGATGGGCTACAAGAGCAATAGCCACACAACATAAAATTCCACTCCAATTAGCCTAGAACAGGAGGCTCCAGTGGTCATAAACTCACAGAATCTGCACAGCTGACAGTTAATCTGGGGTCTGAACTGGCAGCTGAGGAATTTGGGGGGATCGCGGTCTTCCAATTGTGCACACTTGCACATCTGGAGCCATGGTAAGAAAGAGTATTGTTGGAATAGCTGCTCTGTTAGTGTTGTTATTCAGGGTGAGGGACGAGTTGCTGACCTTTTGTTTGACCAAAATAATTTTGCTTGTCCAAGGTTGATGTGCATGTCTGACCCCTACCCAACGAAACATTTTAAAAATAGTGTTGAAATAAACCATTATAACTATTAGGGAGAAAAAAATATAATTTTTTTTTTTTTGTTGTATTCTTTGCTTGAACTCTGATAGACTCAAATAGCCAGGAGTGTGTTTCTCAAAAATTGCTAAATTATGTTGATCAACCTAGTTTCTACTGTTACTAATAGCTAAGATGGGAAAATTAAAATTGAAATACATCCACTATAGAGACTAAAGAATGCAGAAAACTATGTACCATATGTAACATATAAATATAAATAAATCAATAAATAAATACATAAATAAATAAATATAAAAATAAATAAATAAAAGCATTAATGATATTATCTATTCCTATATGATTAAGGGACTTTGGGTTAAGAAATACAGTGCAAGCACAAATGACAGAGGGACTTATATGCTCATGACAATAATGTGTGGGGTGTTAATACTTTTACATTACCTTGATGTATGGTGTATGTGATAAACTGCATCTAGCTTTCAGTAACCTTTCTGCAGCCAGTCATTTAATGAGGCTACGCAAATAGCTTCAGATTTACGTTCAGTCCTTAGCCCTGTTCTGAGAGAATATTGTTGGAATAGCTGCCCTGTCAGTGCTGTAATTTAGGGGGAGGGTGAAGCTGCTGACCTTTTGTTTGAGTGTACTGGGTTGGCCAACAAATTGTGTTAATGTCTGAGATTTATGTGGATTTCTCTGCTCTATCCAACAGCACATTTTGAAAATAGTGTTGGACCAAGCCATTATGCTTATGGAATAGCAAAAAATACAAGCTGTTACACTATTACATTAGTACTCATAACTAATGTTGCTTTATTGTAGAGTCAAGCCTTCGAAAAAACACAAGCTAAAACCAAGTTAATTTTAATGACATTTTTACAGTTAATATAAAGACTTATTAACTATTTACCTTTTTCAATCTATTTCTTGATAGTATCTTAATAATACTATAAACTCGAACTAAACTTTGGACAAAATGTTTGTGGATGCCTGAATAGTCCCCATTTGCTATTACAATACACTCCAGGAACTCGAGCTGCATCAACAACACTTTGGGAACGCTTCCGCGTTGTCCAGGTTCTAAATCACGTATGTAATCTGTCCAATGGAAAGCGATCCATCACCGGCGGGGTGACATCACGACCAGGAAGCTATAAAAGCAAATGGAGTGAAGCTGGCAATAGCTTCTGTTTGTTCATGAAGCCCTCTATTGTGTGTTTGTCTGAATGGTAAGTGGTAAATGTTCGAAAAAATATATAAAATAAAGACAAGCAAGAAAACAAAGCACATTTTACGGCTTATGTGTGGCTTACCTGGGAGCGGACCATGCTAAGTCGGTTCTCAAGGGAGCCGACAGCGCAGATTGCGCTCGCATGTCTATGCGGACGCTCCGCTCCCGGTGGGCACTCTTCAAGGAGGGTGAATCAGAATGTGGACAACCTGGAAGTGTTCCCAAAGTGTTGTTGATGCAGCGTCTCTTTCCCTTAGAGAACCATGGTTACATATGTAACCTGAAAACATTCTAATGTAGGGTACAGTCAGAATTCCAATTCATGCCAAAGATGTTCAGAAGGTTTGATGTTAGAGCTCTGTGGCAGGCCACTCAAAATCTTCCGCTCCACTCCATGGCTTTGTGCACAGGGGTACTGTCATGCTGGAACAAGTTTTGGTCTCTTACTTCAAATAAGGGGAAAATTTGATGTTACCACACCCAAAGGCATCGGTACAGTTATGTGCCTCAAATTCTGTGGTAATTGTTAAGAGAAGAACCACATATAGCTGGGAATTTCATGTGTCTCATTACTTTTGTCCATATAGTGTACATGTGTATGGTCAAATCAAATCAATCAAATAAAATTTTATTTGTCACATACACATACATACAGGGTATGACATGCAGTGAAATGCTTAAGTATTGGTGCAGTATTAAGTATAGGTGCAGTATTTACAAAAAAATCCACTATCACAAAATTATCTTTCCCTAGAATGTTCTTGGCAATATGATGTGGGGCCAAGGGAAACTTCAACCGTATTTGAGTCAAATTCATATCTGCAATCCAAACATGGTGAGTCAACATTGGCATTCACATATGTTCAGTGGATGCATAAGTTCCATTTATAAAGCATGATTACTTTTAGCTACCTCCTTGCTATAAGATGAGCTAACTATAGAAGGTGTATCAAACAAAAAGCTGTGAATAAAGAGGAAGCCAAATCAGTTAGCAGCCTTTTCAAAAACATTACATACTATTTCAAGGAAAACCATTCATCTATGCTAGCAAATGCTAGATGGCAGTTATGTGTGTTCGGGAGGGGGGCCAAAGAATATTTTAAGGAAAAAATGCAGTGGGAGTTACTAAATTAGAGGAAAATAAATAAATGATAATTTGTTACTTACTGTAAAATAAATTAAAGCAAAAAGGGCAGGAAAAGTGTCTCATTAAAAGCAAAGCAGTAATGTTATTGTGGAAAAACTTCAGGCCAACGCATATTGTAGACCACTTTTAAGAAAAAAGCTCTTACTACATAAAAGAAGAAAGCACAATCAGCAAAAAAATAATGAAATGAAAAGAAACTAGCTTTGGGATGAAGTAGAAAGATGTGTTTTTTTATTTATAAAAAATACAAAGCATTTCTGTGTGACATTCTAAATAAGCACAAAAAGCTCAAAATCACAACATGAACTTGGCATATACACTATATGGACAAATGTTTGTGGACACCTAAGCATCAAATTTGTTATTTGCATTTTGAACTTTCCATTCTACATGTAGTCCCTATAATTGTGCTGTTATAATAAAATCCATTCTTCTTGGAAGATGTTCCATTAGATTTTGGAGTGCACTTATTTAGCCACAAAGCCTTTAGTAAAGTCAGGTACTGGTATAGGTTAAGGAGACCTGGGGTGTTGAGGTCAGAGCTCCATAGCAGGCAAATAAAGATCTTCCACTCCAACCCATGTAAACCATAACTTCGAGGAGCTCTCTTTGTGCATTGAGGCACTGTCATGCTGGAAAAAGTTTTGGTCTCCGAGTTAAATTAAGGATACCACAATGCTTTCCAGCTATATGTGGAATTTCCTTAAAATGTTACCACAATGTTGGAGGAACACAATTTATATGATGTCTTTGGAAGCTACTACTATGTCCATTAAAATGTAAGGGTACACATATTCATACCAAATTTTTTGGGTACGATCTTTCTGTTCAGTAGACGTGTACTGAATGCAACCCTTTTTATGCTTTAATTCTTTTTATGCCTTTTAAATCTAAGCCCCCTTAGGAACATATTAGTTGACGCATTACGTTTGTTTAGTTTTCACCTTGCACTTTGAACGCATTTATTATTACACACACACACACACACACACACACACACACACACACACACACACACACACATACATACACATCTGTATTACCCAAATGAGGTCCAACAAATGTAAACAATTCAAAAAAAAATTTTTTTCATTTCTTTCATTTCTTTTAAACAGTTTAATTTGTGCCAATTTAATTGATAACTCAATTTTATCAATATAATAAGAAAGTGTATTGTATTTTATTATTATTTATTATTAATATTTTTTAACTAAGCAGGCATTTTACTTAAACTGTTAATGTTCATAAATGTTAATAATAATAAACTGCGTTAATAAAAATGACAAGCAATTTTGTTTTGCATTTTCTTCCAAACATACTGAAACTGAAACGAACCGTGACTTAAAAACCAAGGTACGTATCGAACCGTGAATTTTGTGTACCGCTTTGTGTACCACATCCCTAATGTCCATACAGTGTATGTAAATTCAAACTCTTCTTCTGATTAGGAGGAGTAAAATATTACCATAGTTTGAATATTTCTAATGCAATGTGTTTAATGTATTTCTTTATAGATATAATATATTTGGGTTTTAATTGTAATTTCTGGTTAATTTAGGTAGTAATTTATGTTTAATAATTTTGTAAATGCATTTTTAGATGTCAGTGTAAATGATTCATTTAAATGTAAATATTAAACGCTCTTTTTCATATAATTTCAGAGTTTTGTGCTACTGAAAGAAAAAGCAGCTCTAGCAGGGTTGTCATGTCACTATTTTCAATTTAGCATCCAAGATCTTGTTTTAAAACAAATCAGTCAGAATTAAATCTAATCAATCTACCTATGCATATGAAAATGCATATGCTAAAGCAAGCAAAGGGAAAATGTCACTGCTGACAATGTAGGTGCCTCCCTTTGTGTAGATCCTGAAATTATAAAAATTACATGAAATTACATGAAAATTATAGGTATAGAGAATTCTTGGGGTAAGTGGTACTGTAGCTCAGTTGTTAAGGTATTTTAAGGTCACATCCTAGCTACACTAACCTGTCACTGCTGCAAGCCTTGAGCAAGGCCTTTAACCAGCAAATGCTCAGTGCTAATGTTAGTGTAAATGTAATAGTAGCACATGTAATTAGCTAGACAAGTGTGTTCAGTATAGTATTTATGCACTGTCGATTGTATTCTGTGTGTGCCATACTCAAAGGGTGTGTATTTTTTGGGTAGTTTTAAATATTCCTACTTATATTCGATAAGCCACGGAGACATAAAAAAGATTACATACAGAACATGTGGGATGTATGCATATACATAAGCCATGGAACCTGATTAACATAACATAATCAGCACCTGAATGACAACACTGACCTTCAACACAGATTAAGTAGCAAAATGTGCATAAGTGTTCACATAGAAAATTAAAACATGTGCACACACACACACACACACACACACACACACACACACACACACACACACACACACACACACACAATAAGTATGGTTGTCTGTATGCCTAGATCTATAATGAAGGTTTCAAAATTTGAATGGATTCAAGGTACCTGCTTCTGGAAAGGAATTATGTAGTGTTTCTGGAGAAAGCTTGTTTGTCTCACTGCAGAACTGCACACAATTCTTTAATTAATAAAAATAAAAAAGGTTTAGTACTATGCAGGTAGTAAAAATCTGTATGCATAAAAAGAATTCAGAAACATAGAGAGAGAAGCATGTCTTTTTACTAATATTACTACAATGTTTAATAGATCTTTATTCTAAGCATTTGAATAAAATAAGTGGAAAAACACATAAAAAAAAAACTATTGTTCACATATAGCACAGGTGCCAGCAGGTGACTTTCTTTTTTTAATATAAAGTGAAGATTTAATTTAGAGAGAAAGTGAAACATAGGGATACAAAAAAGTGAAAGACACACACATAACTATGCAATATTCCTAATTTAGCTGCATATTGCACTGTGTATATTGAACTATAGACAGTAAAATATAATTACAAATCCTTGTCTAATGCCATACTGTAAATCTCAGGTGCACTTTGTAGATTACAGTACATGAGATCAGGTGTGAGAAAATGTGACCCTTAACAGTCAAATTTGGTGATGTTATGCGTTTTGAGTACTAAAACTTTCTCAATGTCATTTAGTTTACTACCAGCTGTGTTCTCTTGCTTGACATTGTTCCATATAAATGGAAACTTGCAAACTCATATGCAAATAACACGCCTTTGAAAATAGAAGCTATTAAAACTAAAACAGTATTATTGCAAACTTTAATTTGGATATCTACACAATTTTTAAGTTAATCAGCAACTATCATTAGATTACAAGTTACCCCAAGCAAAATATAAATAATGTTTATCATAATTGTAGTTTTAAAATTGAGAAAATACATACAGAATACAGAATGTAATAATAATTTAGAAAATGATGAATGTATGGCCATTCATTCACTTTTCTCTATATGAACATATAGAATATGAACACCTGCACACCTGCTGATTTTACAGTTATCTAAACAGCCTATCATATGGCAAAGCTGATTACTATACCTAAAATAATGCAGATACAGTTTAATATCTAATGTTAAGATCACACTTAAGAAAAAGGAAAGTGTGACATGTGCCTTTAACCATCTTAAAGATAAGAAAAAACAACAACTGGTCTTTTTGCATGCTTCACCAACTATGTTAAATATTTTTGTGCCCTTGAAAGCTATAGTTTCTTGCTCTTTCTTGACAGGAGTGGAGATAATGAGATGTTCCACCTCAAGTAGCTCATCCACCTCAAGGTGCTATATGTTGTGCTTTGCTAAGATGTTTTCTGCTCACCAAAATTGTAAATAGTAATAATATGAGTTACTAAATGATTCTTGCCAACTCGATATAATCTAGTCAATTTCCTCTAAACTTTCTTATTCTCTCTTGAGTTTCCACCCACAGAACTTTTGCTCTCACAGTGTACCTGGAGTCTGTGATATGTTGATAGCACAGTGTGACAAAAAAAAAAAAAAAAAAAAGAATCATGGATTGTTGTCTAGAAGCCTTAACCAAGATTTTTCAAACTTCTGCTGACAAGTGAAGGACTGAAGTGTTATCCACCTCAATTTGTGTAAATATCATTCTTTGTTTTGGTTATATTCATTTTAAGCAGAAAATCAGGTAAAAATATTTTAAATAGGCAAGGGTGAGAGCGGTGGCCAGGCAAGGGGCGCTCACTGGTGCCCCCAGGTGGTTATGCCCTAGTTGCCCCCCAGTAGACTTTTTAGGCCGCCTAATTTTAAAATTGTATGACTTATATAATTTATTTACTTATTAATTTAGAGCAAAAACAAACACAAAACATTTAAGATTTCCCAGCATTAAATTTGCTAAATGTAATTACAAAAAAAAATAATAATAATAATATAAAAAGTTCACATGACAGTGAAGATACTGTATTAATCATATGTTCTGGACTTTATGGACAAAATAATGACAAAAAATTCTATACAATCAGAGGGATTTTTTTTTTAAGCTAAGGGTTGTCCAAATATTACATTTCTGACATTCTACTGTACAGTTCACTACTCATGCCTTTTAATTTTTGTTTCTATAATATTTGCCCATGACTGTATATATTTATATATAATATGGCTCAAAATAAGATACAATGTGATGGCCAGCAATGAAAGTTAATAATTAAATGTTAATATTTAATATTTTTTCTCAACAATATTTTTTATCATTTACAGAAACAATAACCTTTGTATATGTGTAGGTACCCATGTTACAGAGAAAATACAGCAGGTTGATTATGTTCTGAGTTCCCTAAACTTAGTAAAGGGATATGTAATTATAACATTGGATTAAATGCACAAACTGCAGTTTTATTTTGCACATCAGCATATTTACCTTTATATGTAGCTCTCAGTGTCAGTGTTAAGGTTAGCCGGATCATCTCTAAATTTATTTAGTATTACGATGTGCCAACAGGGAGGAGGCTGATAAAATGCCTCGCTGATCCAGCTGTCACGATACACATTCACACCCCTTTACTTACTCAGACACTCTTTTCTCTCACTTTTCCATCTATCTACAAAGGGAGGAGACGATTGTTGGTGAAGTCAAGGTTGAGTGCAGGGGACAAGTCACACATGTGCACATACTGCTCAAAGAATTTATTACCTACACAACTCTGAGGCACAAAAATATTGTGGGAGCACAAGGCATTAGATTGTGAAGCTGTGAGGACAGCATACAGGACCGGGTACAGGTAAGTTGTTTTCTTTATCCTTTCAGTAAAAAATAAGTGACAGGGATTTTTTTATTTATTTGTAATGATCAAGAAGCAACCTAACTTTGTGTAGCTCTCAGGTATATTAAATAAATGTTTTAGAAATTAAATATTTAATTAAATATTAATTAACATACTGCAATGCTGTTTCTGGATGTACACCTGCAGTATAATTGAATGTAGTTACTATGCCGTGTTTACACTTTAAGGCAGAGGTGACTTTTTTTGACAACCTCAGATGACCTTGTATATGGTGTTGAAGTGAAGACATTGTTCTTCAGGTTTTATTGTTTTCTCAATAATTCTAAGCATTTTATGAATCGTGTTAGACCTCTTCTAACTACACAAAAAATGTCTAAGGTATTCTGCAGTACGCAACATGCTTGTTTCTACAGACTGTGCAGGATTTTGTGGGTCACTAATAAAATCTCTTAAGTTCCTGTGACAAGTAAGTTCATGTTCTCAGTTCATGTTTCGTGGTGTGGAATCTGAGAGCTGGTCAGCTGGTGTAATGTCATAGAACAGGGTTGGAAGCTAACTATAAATAGCACAAAAGATCAAAATGTATATCAGGACATGGTGTGGTAATGTGGAAGGGGTCTGAAATGCATACGTCATGTATTATGCAATATGGTGTGCGGCCAGTTATTGCATTTAGTTACATGTGTAAGGCTATGACCGATAAGACATACTTCCACATGAGGAAGTAAGTCTGAGAGCTGAAAACTGATGTATAATGAATTTACTAATGGTTTAAATTATTGTCTGTTATTCACAATTCCACTTCTAAAGATAAAGTTGCACATATCCTGAAGAAAATACAAATCAACTAACCGACCATTTATATTGAATAGTTTAATTAAAGTTGATACCCAAGTTATGGTCTAATTTGACAACTGCATTTTGTATTTATATAGCCATTTCACATTTCCAAAATAATATCTTTTGATGTTGTATTCCTGATAGTAGACATCTTGAAGGCAAGCAACAAAGCTTTGCAACAGCGTGTTAATGTTTGATTATTTTCCTTTAAATAATTTTTATTAAATGACATTATACTGTATGTATAAGCATGAAGTGGATATGTGTACGAATGATATATATATATATATATATATATATATATATATATATATATATATATATATATATATATATATATATATATATATATTGTATAGTATAGTATAGTATAGAGTGTGTCAGCTAACATTTCCTATTTGCCTATTACTTTTTTTATATGTATTATTATTATTATTATTATTATTATTATTATTATACGCATTATTAGTAGTACAGATGAACTGTAATTTTAACCTTAGAACAAAGAAAATGAATCTAACAGGAGATCCAGCAAGTAAAAGGTCCTTTTATTTAAAGAATATAATCCTTTTTATTTCACTGAATGTGACAGTCATGATGATGCATATTATTTTATTCTCATAAGCTACACTGTAAAGATAAAGACTATGTCTTATGTCATATCTTATGACATTGCTATTTAGGTGCTTTTGGAGTGAAGTCTTGAATTGTTGTTGACTTGTGAAACAGATTTTTTTTGCACAATTTCTGTTAAAAATATTTTCCAGTGAGCAGCTTACAATATATATATTTTTTCTTTCAGAGAGAGAAATTCCTAAATGCTAAGTCCAGCAGCCTAAATAAAAATTAAAATAATACTAATAATAAAAAAAAAAAATATATATATATATATATATATATATATATATATATATATATATATATATATATATATAAAACAACACATAGTATTACAAGAACAAACTTCAATAAATGAACTAATGTTATCATATATATATATATATATATATATATATATATATATATATATATATATATATATATATATATATATATATAGTCATTTGAACAAATTATAAGTTACTTCAACCACTTAATTTAAGAATCTTCTTCTTTCGGCTTTTCCCATTTGGGGTTGCCACAGCGGATCATCCGTCTCGATATCCCCCTGTCCTCTACATCTGCCTCTTTCAACCCAACTACCTGCATGTCTTCCCTCACCACATCCATAAACCTCCTCCTTGGCCTTCCTCTTTTTCTCCTTCCTGGTGGATCCATCCTCAGCATTCTGCTACTGATATACCATACTGAAACAGTATGAAACCATTCTGTTGTTTGCAGATCATTACCTCTTCTCTCATCCTGGTTTCCACTACTCTTTCCAACAACTTGTGACTGATCAACTTAATTCCCCTGTAGTTACAGCAGGTCTGCACATCCCCCTTATGCTTAAAGATCGGTACCAGCACACTCCTTCTTCATTCATTAGGCATCCTCTCACATTCCAAAATCCAAAATCTGAACAACCTGGTTAAAAACTACACTGCCATCTCTCCTAAACATCTCTATGCTTTTACTGGTATTTCATATGGTCCAAACAACTTTCCACTCTTCATCCTCTTAATCGCTGCTCTCACTTCCTCCTTACTAATCATATCCACTTCCTGCTTCACCATCTCCACACCATCCACCCTACTCTCTCTCTCTCTCTCTCATTTTCCTCGTTCATCAGCTGCTCAAAATACTCCCTCCATCTTTTTAACACACTCTCCTCACTAGTCAATTTCTCTTTTGTGATTCGCATATTTGATTTGGCACGTTTTTCACTGGATGCACCTTCCTAATGTAGCCCTCCCCATTTATCCAGGCAACCCTAATGGCTGGGTTCAATTAATTTAAGAATATTTATTTAATTTAATTTACTTTTGTTTTATTAAATTTTTTATTTTAAAAGATTCATATGTAATTTAGGTTTATTTGCAATTCAAAGTCAGACCCACTAACTACAAACTGCACTGTTCCAAATAAAATATAAACAAATGTGGTTGTTAACAATCTCAGGTAGACCTGAGTTTTACCCATCGGATTACACAGAAATGTCAGTAGAGGATAGAAATTATCAGAAATTATCAAACCACACCTCATCATAAAAATCTAGACATTTGATTAATACTGCAAAATATAATAATAATTAACAAAATTAGTTATAATATATAAATGGCAGGAGCAAGCATAATAAGAAAAGGAAGAGGAATGCTTTATTTTTATGTTAACTATATACTAACATTTGTGGAATTTATTGAAAATTCCTTTCTATACATTATAAATATTAAAAAAGTGAATTGAATCTAATTGCTTCAAAATGACAATAAATAACTTAATAACTAATCACCAAAAATTCTGAGTGTGTGACAATTAAATTAAGAAAAACATTTCAACGTTATTTAACTTACAGTATTCAGTTAACTTCCACATTACTTTTATTGCACCAAGGTGACGGTTGCAGTGCATACTGAGGACTAATTATTTTATGGAATATGGCTGTGATTTCTAACACAACAACAACAACTAAATACTTATCTTACTTATCTAACCAAATCAAGAGCTCATGATAGCAAGATTTGTCTCAGCATGTGTTCTTCATCATATATACAGCTTAAAACCAAATAAAACTGGCATGGAAATAGATTAAATGATTACCTTCTCCTCATGTAACAGCAGGTGATACTGGGTCAGGTGGTGGTGCTAAGATGAGGTGTTGTATAAGTTGGAACATTGCACACTTCTTCCCCCTTCTCTGGGAGCTTGAAATTTCAGCTGCTCTATTTGAGAGTGTCAAAGGACACCGGTTCATCTCGTTTTCAGGCAGCAGCATTAGCCAAGAAACCTAAGCCATAGCTCTAAAAAGCATACAGGACAAACAACTTTTAACATCCAAAAAAATGATAAATAATATGGCATTCATTTAATTAAGGATGGCATTATAGCTGAGATAATAGCTGAAAGTCTATAAAAGCATACATCTATTTGTGATTGTAAAAAAAAACAAATCAGTAATTTTAAGACCTGTATTTTAAATACAGGTAACATGCATCATTATAAGTGAGCATTAGTGCCATTTTTCATATTAGTACAGCACGTAATTAATAACCATATGCCTAATATCAGCCGTTTATCCTTAATGTAAGTATAAAATATATGTATGCAGGACTATTTTAATTATGCATGCAATTTTGCAATTTAGGTAATTTTACTACTGATTGTTTGTCATTAACCAGATAAATCTGAGGTGCTATAAGCTTGGGTTTTAAGTATAACCAAAGTTATGTACACGTAATGGATCAACATGAGAATTGTGCCATGTGCAGTTTAATAGTCATTCGAATTAAATCCTGTATTATTAAACATAAAGCCAAATGAGCTTTCAGTAATTTCCAGGTAAATACATCCTATTTCTAAATTTACTATAAAGAAGCTATCAATGTTAAATACTTGTCATCGTCACATGCCAAAAGGAGACATAGTGTCTGTGTCTGGAGGTATGTTTGTGTGTACTTTTGTATGTTCGGGAGTGATGAATGACTGGAGCTGCTGGTTTCTGACTAGGCCTAACTCTGTAGAGCAATATAATGTACGCCACTGTCACATTCCATCACTAATACTGAATATCTGGCATGTCAGATCACCTCTGTGGGTTATACCATCTTCATTACGTTTGACTTATTTCTACTGTGAGTTCATAATCTGAAGGTTTTCAGTTTTATTTACCTTAAGGGTACCCTTATTGTTGTATTTTGGTCTCATATGTATTTGAATGAGAAGACAATATCATTTATTTGACTTGACACTTCCCATGATGGACTCTGAACTGCCTTTCTTGGAGCTATTGATTTGAGACCACACTGAAAACCTTACAAGTGTGTTCTCAGACAACACCCCAATGGATTGAATTTAAATTGAATCACAAGGTTTTGTAGAAACTTGTGGAACTCATGCCAGCTTGAGTAAACACTGTCATTAAGGAAAAATAGTACATACCAAATACCAAACATTTCCAAATTGCATGTAAACATTTGATTGATTCTAATTTTTCAATCAAGTTGTTGTCATTTATATAATTTGCAATGAAACGTGTTGTATTGCATTTGAATAGAATACAAAGTAGAAGTACAGTGGAACCCACTTATCTCGACCTCGGTTAACTCGACAACTCTATTAAGTCGACGTTTTTGAAGTGGAACCGCCAAATTCTCGTTTTGTCTAAGCATTTTTTAATCGCTTATGTCGATTTTTATGTCGCCGAACCCTAATATCTCGAGCACAAGGGGGGGAAAATTTGCCATTTGACGTCGGTTATCTCGATCGGCACTGTGCAGCCACAGAAGAACTCGTGAAAGTGGCGGAAAAATCAAGCCTTACAGATGCTACAGGTGTTGTATTGTATACTGGCGAATCTCTGCTGTTAGTTAGTGCACATATGCCTTTTGTTGTTAAATGTTATGCGATGAACGGGAGGCGAAAGCCGCGCTGGGTAGGAGTGCTGGTGGGAAGACACGTACCGGGATACGAATGAGCGATAACAACGACCACCGTGAACCAACATATACCAACAATAATGGACGGTGAGAGTGTGGAAGGTTAAATAGGAGCTGGTGATGATGATAAACGAGCACCATATGTGCACGATTGAAGCCGGGAGCTTCAGAGAAAGCGGCCGAGAAAGCACCTGCCACGCCGAAGGGGGCGCCGAAGGGGGCGTGGCAGGTGGATTCCTGACAGTTAACAAACATGTACTGTATGTATTTTTATAGCATGCCTTCATCAAACAAATCGCGGCACCGCTGTTGTGTAAAAAACCCCTCCAACAACACGTGCATGCACATTCTCATTTATTAACGCACATCATGTACATAAAGAAATTTCAAGCACGTTAATATATTGCCGCCATTTTGATTTTCGTTTATCTCGATCATCGGTTACCTCGATGCTTTTTGGCGACCCCCTAGGACATCGACATAACCGGGTTCAACTGTATTTTCATTTATGATCTCATGGCTGTATAACTCAAAAAAGAAGAATTCTGAAACTAAAAACAATCAAAGAGTTCAATCAAAGATCAATCAAGTTTTTACTAAAAAATGCCCCTCTATCCCTCTTTCTCTCTCTCTCTCTCTCTCAATCTCTCTCTCTCTCTCTTTGTCTTTTTTTTGTCTTTTGTCCAGTGGCACTGAAACCTTGAAATAGAAGCAATTTGAAGATGTGGAAGAGATCAAAAGTTACTGATCAAACTGCCACAGGGCAGAGTGGTAAGTACAACTATACATAATCCAGCAGTATTTTACCTGCTACAAATAAATCGAAGCTTTTTTACATCCCTTAAGAAATGACAGAAATCACAAATCAACTTTTATGCATTTCTATCGATCTCTTTGTCTGAACTAGCCATGAAATCTATTGAGACTACTATCAACTCATCATTACTTTACCAAGAACATGCTTTTAAAGAACACATGTATTTACTTATAGGAGTTAACTTCTATGTACTGTAGATGCAAAACATTTAGCAACACAGTCAGAAAAGCAATTAGTCAAACAACCAGAAAAAAATATAAATCATCAGTAATTAATATTATATAGAGCACAATAACCATAAATAACAGTGACACAAAGATTTAGAGACAGCCATTACAATGTAAATGCTGTCTTGAGTACAGCTGTTGATCTCAATTTCATTATTTCATTAACAATAATAAAAAAGAGTATGCTTTAGAGCACACCATTTGTATGCTTTAGAGCACAACAATTACAGTATATGTGTTATGATGTTACCCCAAGTATGTAGTTACACACTTAAAAATATTTACTGGTACTTTTTATTATTAAAGATTCAAAGCTGTCTAAAATTGTTTCTGGGAATCCTTTCTAACGGAGAAGTGCTGCATTGTTGGTTTCGACAGTGCATTTTGAAGCGTTTCCCCTCCAGAACAATAACCAAAGCACACTTAATGGTTCTTAATTATATGAGTATATAAACAGTTCTCTATTCTCTAACCAGGCACTGTTTTTTTCTGTTCTGCTTTGAATAAAGGAAAACATCTGAATGTTCCAAAGTTCATAAATTCTCTTATGTTAAATTGACAGTTCACAAGTTATTTTTTAACCTGTGACTTATCTTGCAGTTGAGCTACTGGTATAGAAAATGTCCTGACCAATCAGATTTAAGACTTTTTAGTGCTGTGGTATAATTATCAGTAAATAGAAGTGTAGGATCCTTTTATTCTTTTGTTCAAACCACTGATTATGAAAATTAATGACTACTAGATCATAGCATCATCGGCCTACCTGATGTCGAGTTACTTAATTCTGCTAATATCCATTATTGAACTTTATGTGACAATATATTCACTATGCTGATTTCCTTTGCATTTTGTCGAAACTCCTTTTACATTCAATCATGATTCCACGATTGGTTATTTGTTTCTTTTTCTTTTTTTTTTGCAAAACTCTTTGTTGTTTATGTCACTGTTTTTTTTTGTCCTAAATCCAGTAATCTTTGACAAGATTAACGTTTTTTTGTACTCCCAACTTTTCCCAACCCTATATGCTAATCCTCTATGTTATACCAGGAACAGAGAATCAGCCAACCCAGAAAAAAGGTAAGGGAACTAAATAGTTTTAGGAAACTAAAATGGTATATCTCATCAGTAATGTGCTAAGTAATGTAAGAGATGAGAGAGTTTTCTTTCTCTAAAAACATACACACATTCATGGAAAAAATAACATTTTAGCTGTTTTATATACTGTTTGATTTTAGTTGCAAAACTATTAAAGTTGAAAGTCCCACCACAGTGCCACATACCTATAACCAACAATAACAAAACCATCCAATTATAACAAATGTTGTTATTTGTCATATTTGTCATTGCTTGTATTAGCCATAACCTAGTCCATGATCTATCTATCTATCTATCTATCTATCTATCTATCTATCTATCTATCTATCTATTTGTTTTTTTTGTTTTTTACTATTAAAGAATGTTGAAGAAAAAACATTAAAACTATTAATTCACAAAAAGATAATGTAGTTCATTGAACCAAACCTCAAAATTGTAAAGTTGTAAGGCTGTTCTGTTCTCCTTCAATGTTATGACTGTCATTTCTGAGAAACCACACACTGACTGCAATATTATATTTCCCATATGGTTGTACTTAGGAATCAAAAGAAGATCGAAGGTTCCTGGGGTAATGATTACACAGTATGTGGAGGAATTGCCAGATGGGAAATCTACTCCTGATTTTACCCGCAAGCCCATTGCTTTAACCATTCAAGAAGGTATACTGTAGATATTGGCTTCTATGGTACTACAGTACTATAATAAAATATTAAATATTTCACTGCATTCCATAAAAGGAAAGACAGAAGGAAAAAAGTGAAAATAAATAAAATAAAAACACAAATAATAGCTACTTTATATTTGAATTAAGTGAACAACAATGAGACGAATTTATATAAAATTGTAACATTTAAAACATTTTTTTATTGATTATGTATTTGTTTATGTAAAAGTACACTAACAGAAATAAGAAGTACACTTGCCCAAAATAATTAAACTAAGTTAAACTACATAGAATAGGGTTGACAATTTTATAATGTGTATAAGCATGTCTGCATTTTAAAATGTGTAAAATATAAAAACAATGTAGAAACATCCATGTGGCAAAAATAAAATAGAGAAATTCTAATGCATAATACAACAAATACAATTATAAATAATTAGCTGTTAACCATAAAAAAAAAACCTTTTTCATCATATCATTGTCATCAACCCAAAATAAAAAATTGTCAAACCTTACTAGAATCTGAATGTTTGATGTTATCCTATTCGCCCCTATTGGTGTCTAGTAGATACCAACATGTGTTCTACAAATGGCCAAAGATGTTCTGTTTATCCTTAATGGTATCTACTAGACATAACAGGCCACCAAATTACCAGTCTGGACAAATATTATTACATTAAACACTTCATTTGGACAATGGTCATCATTTTCATCTTTGGTTGCTTTTAAATATAATTTTTTCCTATTAAGGTAAATTGGCTATCTTTAAAGCCATCGTAATTGGAGAACCCAAACCCACTGTGTCATGGAAGAGAGCAAAAGGAGAAATGAATGATCCTCAAAAATTTCAGAACAAATATGACCCTGTGACTAATGAGCATACTTTAGAGGTTAGTAAACGTGTATAACCAAGAGTATGTAGTAAAATAGCAATAACGTACATTTTTACCATTTGTATTTTTCTTTTGCAAGATGCCTAAAGTAAGTGGGGAACAAGCTGACACATACAAATGCTATGCTGTAAATGAGTATGGAAAGGCAGTCTGCACTGTCATCCTAAATGTCATTGAAGGTACAGTACAGAATTTCAAGTAATATGATATTTTTATAATCTAATATTTCAGTTCAAATTCATTGAAGAAACTTTTTGATAACTCCCACAGCACTATAACACATTTGTTCTTATTCTTTTCTCTGTTGCAGTTGGATTCAAAAGGAGTAAAGAACTTCAAAAAACAGAAGATTGTATGTTGTAGCTCTGTTTATTATCAGTTCTTCCTTTAAATTTCCCTACTTTAGATATGTACATTACATTTATGCATTTGGCACAAGGCCTTGACTCAGAGCAACTTATAGAAGTGCTTTAAGGTCTCTATAAATAACAGAGAAAGAACAGAAAAATCCAGAAAAAAAAAAAACATTGAAAAAAGTGAAATAACTATTTGATCCCGTTCCAAATTAGCAATAATTCTGACTCCCACAGACCTAAATTAGTCCTGTCCCTGTCACAGAATCAACCTCTTCTATTTAAAACTCTCCACCAGCATGGGAAGAGCTGTCAAATGATGTCAGGGACAAGACCTGCACAAGGCTGAAATGGTTTACCAGCTCATCAGATTGTTGCCTTGGCCATATGGTTTGGGTCATTGTCACGCTGGAAGACCCACCACCACCCTTCTTTAGTGTTCTGTCTGAGGCCAGAATGATCTCACTCGAGATCAAGCTCCTCCCATGTAATTCTGGGCTGATCCCTCAACTTTCTCAGAATCGTCCTTAACCCATAAGGTGAGATTTTGCATAGAGCTCCAAAGCAAGGCCGATTGATTAATAATTTTCAGTGGTCTCTTTCTCACCAAGCTTCTTGCTGATGGTCTTGTAGCCCATTTCAGCATTGTGCGGGTCTACAATCTTGTCCTTGATGTCCTTTGACAGCTCTTTAGTCTTGCCCAATTAGGTGAAGGTTTGAATAGAAGAGTCCTTTTTTAAAGGGACAGGACTAATTTGGGTGTGTGGTGGTCAGAATTCTTGCTGGTTGGTAGGGGATTAAATACTTTTTTCACTCGATCAAATACAATTTAATTTAGGTATGATATTTTTTTTTTCTGGATTTTTTTATTATATATTTTCTCTCTCTGTTAAAAAAACAAAAAAAACCAAATAACCCCCTGTTGTCCATATAATGCTATTCTGATCTTTAACACCATTCCATTATTTTCAGTGGAGGATCCAGCAGAGTTCCGAAACAAGCTAAGGAGAAGGTATAACCTTCTATATCTCAAACTTTTAGGCTACTTTTTATTACAGTTCTATGCACAGAAATTTAGTGCAAGGTCTTGTATATTTGTTTTTGTCATATACTTAACTTCCTGTTCCATCCACAGTGCTGGAAAAAAGATAGTTGAAAAAAATAATGGAGAAATCGATGAGGCAGTGTGGGATCTGTTGCTGTCTGCTGATAAGAAAGACTATGAGCGCATTTGTATTGAATATGGCATCACAGATTTCCGTGGAATGCTGAAGAAACTGACTGATCTGAAGAAACTGAGGGAGCAAGAACACGCCACGGTACACTGTGGTCATTTACAGTAAAATAAAGTTTTCCTACATTTTTCCTACCATACATTGTATAAGATGCAGATTATAATTTAAGGCTTTGTTTGTGGATTTAGTTCATTCAGCACATCAGCAATCTGAAACACATTGCAGTAAAATCAGAAGATTCTGCATCTTTTGAGCTGGACCTGGAACTCAAGGACCCCAACAGTCGCATTTTCCTCTATAAAGTAATGGCTGTTTTCCAAGTTTACTGCTCAACATGTGACAAAATAAGATGACTATGTTTGAGGTACCAGCACAATTTTGAAATGATCTGTATGTATGTTTAGGATGGCATCATGGTTCCATACAGCAAAGATGTAAACAGTGAGATGAAACACTACTTGAAGCAAGTGGGAAAAAAATTTGTGTTTACAGTAAAAAATCTTACTCTTGAGGATGCTGGTATTTATCAGGTGGATGTTGAGGGAGTCAACATTTTCTCAACAGATTTCAAGAGTATGTTTTCAGTAATTCAACAATGAGCTGAAATTCTTACAATCACAGTAGCATTTTCAAAGATTTCAAGTGGTCATTGTGTGTCTTTGTTTGTGTTATTTAGTTCCCCCTGTGGATTTTCTGGTAAAGATTCAGGAAGTGAAGGCTGAAGAAAGAGAAGATGCCATATTTGAATGTGTGACTTCTCTGCCTATGAACAAAATATTATGGACACTAAAAAATAATCCATTATCCAATAGTGATAAATATGAGATTACCGATTCTGAGGACAAACTGGTTCACCGTCTGAAAGTCATTGACTGTATGCCTGTGGATGCCGGAATCTATTCTGCTGTGGCTGGCATAAAGTCATGTAGTGCCTGGCTTGTGGTAGAGGGTAGGTTTCATTCTACACTATGTTGATCACCAAGACAGTTACATAGTATTCTTTTTAGTTAATGTTAGTAAGTGGAAGATGCTTACAGCTATATTTAAAATTGTGTCTTTTGCAGGCAATAAAGATCCTGCCATGAAAGGAAAAAAGACAACCCGCAAAACTACGCAGGCCGGTGGCAGTGGAGCTGACTTAGCTAAAATTGCTGCTGAGCATCAACAAAAACTCATGAAGGAGATGGAAGCTGCTAAAAAAGCGAAGTTTGCGCAAGATGCAGCTGCAGCCAAAGCCCAAGCAGAAGCGAAAGCTGCACTGGCAGCATCAAAAGCTGCTGCAGCAGCAAAAGCAGCAGCTGCTGCTCATGCTGCGGAGGCTGTGCTTGCAGCAGCTAAAGCTAAAGGCATGTCACAGAAAGATGCACAAGCCCAAGCTGAAGCAGCGGCTGCAGCTGCGGCAGCAAAAGCCCAAGCTGAAGCTGAGGCGAATGCCAGAAAATTGGCTGAGGCCAAGGCTAAGGAAGCAGGCTTGAGTGCACAGGACATTGCCAATGCAGGAACAGCTGCTGCTGCTATGCTTACTGAAAATATAGCTGCAGTAGAGGAACTTGGACTGGCTGGAACAGTCATATGGGATGGAAGTGCTAATTCTGTAGGGGGTACTGGTCTTGCAGGAGGTGTTGGTCTTACAGGGGGTGCTGCTCTTGCAGGTGGTCTTAGTTCAGCAGGAAGTGTTGGTTCTGCAGGAGGTTCTGGTCTTGCAGGAGATGGCGGTAGTGTGGGCCGAGCAGGGGTGGATGCTAATAAACATGCAGGAACAGAAGCTTTAGTGGCTAACACTTCCAAAGGTAAGAAAACATTAACACTTACATGGATTTTACTTCCCTAGTCTGACCTCTTAATGCTGCCAAATGATTATCAACATTCTATTTTAATTATAGTATTTGTAAACAATATCATTCATTGCTTTTTATTTTTTGGTATCTTATATTTCTCTCAGTTTTTTTGATGTCTTGTGTTGACTTGTATAAATGTTATGCTTCTGCTACATTTATTGTCCTGCAGCTATCTCAGTGTTTGCTTTCTTTGAATAAGAATAAACACAGTTAAAATGCTTTTCCAATTATTTAAAATAAAAAACTAAACACAGAAAGAAATGTGCTATTTACACTAATAGTTACAGAAGCAGAACCAACTTCACCTGAAAATGCCTCAGTCAAGCAACTTGGGCCGCCAAAAAATAATGAGGAAAAGCCAAAACAGACTAAGAAGGAGCCAGAGCAAACTGAAAAGCAGCCAAAAAAGGCTGAAATGCAATCTTGTGTGAGGCAAGGCCCACTGCTGTCAGACAGTCATTGATAAGAGTCTGGATTAACATTTACATAATTCAATATTATATAATCAAATATGACTCAACAGAAGCCACTGCTAACTCTATATTAGCATCCTAATACTGGTGTTGAGGTGAATTACTGAGTAAGTGTTTCATAAACTGAGTAACTGTCGAAATAAAATTTTAGGATTCAGTGACAATACTTGCTTACTAATCATGTTGAGGACCTAACAAGGTCAACAATAAGATTAAATTAAAACCTAAACCTGTTTTAAATAGACAATTTATAAACATGTTTCCCTTTCAGGAACTCTAGCTGCATCAACAACGCTTTGGGAATGCTTCCACGTTTCAGCGCTCTGAATCACGTGGGTAATCGTTCCAGCAGAAAAGTGCAATGTCACCAACAGGGTGACATCATGACCAGGAAGCGAAGAAAAACAACATGCTGTGGAGCCGCCTAGCTTCTGTTTGTTCAGGAAGTGCTCTGTGTGTGTCTTTCAGTGGTTTCTTCCCCCTGTACAGAGAGTGCTGCACTCCACCTCTCTTCCTTCAAAGAGAGGGAGGGTATTGACCTCGTGTGTGATCCCATGGAGGGCACGCTCCCCTGCCATTTGAGTTTGAGGAGCTGTTGGAGGTAGTGACTCGTGCTGTAGCCAAGCTGAACCAGTCAGCCGATCTGCAGGAACAACATCCCCTAAGTTAGCTGGATAAGTGTTTTTTGCCACCAACGTCGCTTTTGGGGTCACGGTACACGCCCCTCTTTTGCACCCTCAGGGGATTGGATTCATGTATCCATCTTTCCTTTACACAGGAAGTTCCTTAGATTTGCTTTTGGGACCGAAGCTTACCAATATTGGGTCCTTCCATATGGACTTGCACTCTCACCCTGCATCTTCACAAACCTGCACCCTCTCCACACAGTAAAGGTCATGTGGGGAGCCTTACGGGCCTTAGACATGTGGAAAGACCCCGGGTTCCTGTTACAGGGCCCTGTGTTGGGGGCTCCTTGTCATCGCATAACGTTAAGGTTGAGCGTCTCCCACACATGTTGGGGCGGTCATGAGTGGCCGCTCTGCTCAAGGTCTTTGGAAAGGGCCCAATCTCTCATGGCACATTAATTGCCTGGAGAGGCCTTCTATTCTCCTGCTTTTCATGCCCCCGGCCAGGAGAAGCTTAATACATCCACAGAACTGCTGTGTAGAGAAAGTCGGACCAGCTGTTTGTCTGCTATGGTCCATATAAAAAGGGGTTTCCTGCCAATAAGCAGACCCTTAGTAGATGGATTGTAGATGCTATCCACTCCACTTATGAGTCCTCTCGTCTCCCTGCTCTTTTTAGGGTCAGAGCGCACTCCACTCGGAGTTTGGCGGCCGCTAAGGCCTTGTCCTCCAGGATATCTATCCAAGACATTTGCAACGCTGTAGGACCTTTGTCAGGTCCTACAGCCTTGACTTTAGTGCCACTCCTGGCCCCTCTGTCATTTGACCTAGCAGTGCCCATCCGCACTAGGCAGGGATTGGTCAGTCTGGCAGTATTGGACAATCATTCCCAAACCATTGTTGATGCAGCTTGAGATCCTGAAAGGAAACGTCTTTAAGTTACATATGTAACCCTGGTTCCCTGAGGGACAAGACGCTGCGTCTCCAAGCCACACTCCCTGCATCCCTGCGAGTGCTTCTTTACTTTCAAAGCTAGCGCCGTCTTCAAGGCACGTGCTTTTATAGCTTTGCAGTATAAAAAATGTATTTGGTCCTTTTCTGTTGTACCGATTACACACGTGATTCAGAGTGCAGAAATACGGAAGCATTCCCAAAGCGTTTTTGACTCAGCAATTTGTTGCCTCAGAGAACGAGGGTTGCATACATAACCTAGAGACGTTTCTAATCATGCATTTATGCATTTCTGGAAGATTCTGAAATATGCAATGTACAGTACAAATTGTGGATGGTGTTGGTGTTCCCTTCTACATTACTACTATCCACTTCATTTCTAATTTATGCCTGCACAGTTCTTTTCACTAGCATCACAGAAATGCAAACCTGTTATGTCATCCAGTGTCTTGTGCCCTAATGTATCCTTTCGTATATTCGATTTTCTTTATGTGTACATTCTCATTTGCTTTGTGTGTTTCCTTTGGTTTTTATTGTGTCACTCATTGTTATCTATCAATCAAGTTATCTGTGCTGAGAAATCTCAATTGCCACCTGTATTAATTACTTGATTCTTACTAAAAATAACCTAATTAGTTTCCAAAGGCGATACAAATAATTTTTTAACTATTATCTTAAGACACTTTCACAATATTAGTATGACAAAAATGTTATTATTTATAATTAATACTTTTTTTTTCTTTGTGATCACCACTAAATGTTTTGTTTTTAATGTTGTTCTTTATTATCTTTTCTGTTACCATCTACCTTCCAAATGCTCTTCATCAATTCATAAAAAAAATCCTGAAGTTGGAGGCAACCCACATGGTAACACCGGTCATAACCCAGGAGGTAATCCCGGTCATAATCCAGGTGGTAACCCAGGCCATAATCCAGGTGGTAACCCCGGTCATAATCCAGGTGGTAACCCTGGTCATAATCCAGGTGGTAACCCTGGTCATAATCCTGGTGGTAACCCCGATCATAATCCAGATGGTAAACTGGGTCATAATTCAGATGGTAAACTGGGTCATAATCCAGGTGGTAACCCTGGTCATAATCCAAGTGGCAACCCCGGCCATAATCCAGTTGGTAACCCTGGTCATAATCCAAGTGGCAATCCTGGTCATAATCCAGGTGGTAACCCTGGTCATAATCCAGGTGATAACCCTGGTCATAATCCAGGTGGTAACCCGGGTCATAATCCAGGCGACAACCCCGGTCATAATCCAGGTGATAATCCAAATGGAAAAGAAATTGGTAATCCAGATGGCAACCCAAGTGGCACTCCAAGTAAAAATGGTACTAAAACTGAGGGCATTGAGGGAGCTCCACCTGATGGTGAGGCCACTGAAGGCAAAAAGGATGAATCAACTGAGGCTGGCAAGAGTGCAGGCCACAAAAAACAAGGTCCCCTGGTTCCAGAGAAAACTGCTGGTAAGATAAAATAATGGCTGTAAACAAAAATTCTTAATTTTAATAAGTGATAGCTTGGGACAGAGGTAGATTTGCCATTGCTTTGTAGACTGTAGAATATCAGTGTGTGTCACAGGCTATTTGGTCTATGTTATATTACTGACCCTGTAGCCTATTCCAAATTTGTCAATTTAAATTTAAATAATTAAATTGTTTGCTATGAATAAATTTCTTGATTTGCAAGTGTTTGTATGTTCATATTAAGGGCATTGCCTTTGCCAAGCTTGCGTAACATGCAGAAGAAAATGCAGTGGTGCACTTCAGCAATGTGGATAAACACTGATGCAGGTGGCCACTGCAAACTGAAAATAGAAGCAAGCATTTTTTGCTTGGATGTCAAACATTGTTTTTAATAATAGAGTGGTAATAAAATGTGTCCAAATGACTTGTAGATCCTGGTGTTTACATCTCTGCTGGCTTGGAAGACTGCAAGGTTATTGTAGGAGAGGCAGCTGAGCTGCTCTGCAAACTCAGCAGTGCAGAGTGTAAGGGGCTCTGGTACAAAGATGGGAAAGAGGTACGGTAACAATTGTAAACAAGGTAATAAACAAGCATTAAAAGCAGGAGCTGGAATAGTTTCTGATAAAATTGTAATCAGAAATTATGTTCAATTTTACTATATAGATTTCTGATTCTACTGAGGGAATGACTATCAGCAAAGATGGTGCGACTCATAAACTAAATATCCACAAAGTATCAGAGGAGTTTACTGGAAAATATAAATTCGAGGCTGATGGTCGTAAAACTGAAGCTATGATAATTTCTGAAGGTGCTTAAAACAATTATCTGTCTATTTTATATGATTCACTTGAATATTGTTATTTTGGAAGTCTAATGTATAATCAAATCTAATGTATTTATTTCCTAGATCCACCAAGATTTGGTGCAAAAGACCTTGAAGCATTTGCCAAAACAAGAGTGGTCAAAACTAATCAAAAAGCTGAATTTAAAATACCATACATTGGCTGTGAGGCCACTAAGATTCAGTGGTATCAAGAAGGCGAGGAACTTAAACCAGATACAAACTGTAGAATTGAAATTAATGAAAACAACTGCCGTTTGTCCCTCAATAAACTACAGCGCAAGGACAAAGGAGAAATTAAAATCAAAATAAAAAATCAGTTTGGCACAGTTGAAGCAATTTCTAATCTAGTTGTACTTGGTAAGTCAATAAAATAAAGGTTTTTGGTATTAGATATGATTTCTTTCTATGTGAACATCTGCTATTTGATTTTTCTGTCTAATAGACAAACCCACTCCACCTCTTGGACCTCTGGAAATAGTTGACGCTTCTCCAAACTGCATTGAGTTTAAATGGCGCCCACCAAAAGATGATGGGGGTTGCCCAATCACTCATTATATCCTTGAGCGCAATCAGGTTGGACGCAACACATGGAAGAAGATTGGACAGATTCCGGGAGAACCCCATTACAAAGATTCTGATGTAGAGCATGGGAGAAGATACTGCTACCGCATCAGAGCTGAGACCTCGGAGGGCATCAGTGACTTAATGGAGACAGAAGATGTTCAAGCTGGGACTAAAGGTGGAATTCTCAATTTTACTGATAATTTAAAATTCAGGGATTTTTTTATTATTTTTATGCATAAAATAGTGTATCATAAAAAAGAAGCATAAAAACACTATTTACCTTTTCAGCATACCTCGGCCCACCATCTTCTCCTAAAGTAATTAGTGCATTTAAAGACTGCATTACCTTGTCATGGACCCCTCCAACCAACACTGGGGGAACCAACATTTTGGGTTATAACCTTGAAAAACGCAAAAAGGGCAGCAACTTGTGGAGTCTTGTTAATCCTCTTGAGGAGCCAATCAACAGTTTGTTTCTTTCTTTGTCACATTCTAATATTCACATCTTACCTAGCAATACCGTTTCCATAAAACCATTGATTAAACCATAATTCTCTTGTTTTCAACAGCCAAGAAATATGCTTGTAAAGATGTTATTGAGGGCATGCAGTATGAGTTTCGAGTTTCTGCCATCAACTTATCTGGAGTTGGTGAACCAAGCATACCATCTGAGACTGTGTTTGCTAGAGATCCTAAAAGTAATTAAAACTTTAATTACTTACCTGCTTAATCATTAAAAATATATATTACATTTAAGTCTATAACAAAGTAGTATACAGTTGGTATCCTTTTTGTGCACATGCCTTTACTGGCACAAATATTCTACAATGTCACTACATTGTTTTTTATTTGCTTCTGCCGCTGGATGCTGACATTTTATTGAAACAAAAATGATCATTATCTCTCTTGTTATCTTTATCTGTAGAACATCCTGGTAAAGTAATTGACCTTAAAGTGACAGGCTCCTCATACAACACGTTGTCCCTTTCTTGGACAAAACCAAAAGAAGAAAAAGGAAAACATGATCAAGCTAAAGGATATTTTGTGGAAATTAGACCAGCAGAGAACACAGAATGGGATCGTTGCAATAGCAATGCCATTATAATGAACACCTACACTGTGAAAGGATTAATGTCGATGGCCATGTACTGGGTGAGGGTGCTAGCTGTGAATGAAGGTGGAGAGGGAGAACCTCAGGAGCTGAAAAACTACATTCGAGCTATGCCACCTCCTGGTAAGTCAATAGATGGAAATCACAGATTTTGACAGTGTTCTAATAATTTATTTAATATAACCAATCTTCAGAAGATCAAACACATGAACAAATAGTAAAAAAAAAGAAAAAAACTATAGAGCTGATTTTAAATGTTGAGTTTTTTTTACATAGTGAGACCAAGGTTCACAGATTCCAAGATAAAGAGCTTCATGATAGTCAAAGTTGGGAACACAGGACGATTCACTATTAATTTTGTGGTAAATTTCAATTTGTAGTTTCATAAAATATTAGTAAACATTATAAAAAATGAAGAAATAATAATAATTCAATGATTGATTCATGTAAAGCAACATTTACATATGAATGCACTGTATGTTCTGACAGGCCTCTCCAGTCCCTGAGGTCATTTGGCTTAAGGACGGAAATCCCGTATCAAAACGTGTGAACGTTAGTAATACTGAAGATTGCTCTCAAATCATGATTCCATCAGCTGAGCACTCTGATAGTGGAGTCTATACCATTGTTGTGAAGAATATTGTGGGCCAAGAGACCTTCAGTGTCAATATCAGAGTCACAGGTCAATTAAACACTATTCCACAATTCTCCATGCATTTCTTTTTTTTTCCACATTTTTAAGACCTTATGTTCAATCATTTTTTCCATAACAATTAACATTTCATACACATTAATGACCAAAAACCAGATTCATTAACACTTGACAAAAAATGGCAATTAAAATGTATCTGTGGCACATCACATTTCTCAGGACTGTCTTTGAGGTACTTCTACACATTGATTAGAAAACATCTGTGGCATGTTTGATTAAACAATGATTTAGAAAGGTAAACACCTGTATATGTATAATAGCCGAAAATAATTAAAATGGAAAAAATAGCTAAGCAAAGACACATTCATGAGGTCAAAGAGACTGGCTACAGAGTGTAGAAACAGGATTGTGTCCACAGGTCTGGGAAAGGCTAAAACAAAATTCTGCTGCAGTGAATCTCCTCAAGAGCACATTGAGCACATGGCAGAGGGGTCAGAAAAAAATCTCATCACAAGACAAATAAAAGCTTTAAATATTTAGCTAAATTAAATTCAATTAAATTTAATAATATTTTTATTTTTTATGTAAAGCTCAGCTTGGTAATTGTTTTTTAAGCCTGTAAAAAAAATATAGAAATAAAAGCTAGAAATTGAATTATATGCATTACAGTGGTCTCCTCTATTTATGTAACTGATTATAAACTGCAAATAAAGGATTTTGATTCTCCTTTTGTTCTATGTGGAGGAATAGACCAAGGTTCCTACCTACAAATGTTACCAACTTAGACATAACAAAATATAATTACTCTTAGTTTAGGATTCAGCAAATTAATTGTACCAGTGCCATTATTCTACAAACCGCTCTTTGTTTCAAAATAGTATTTCAACACTATTTCAGTACTTTAGAGTATCAAAATACATCATCATATCCAATGTTTAATAAATGTAACTTGCCTATGAAAGCATAATTTGTACTTGCATGTCTCCGTAGATGAGCCTAAGCCTCCAGGGCCTGTGGAACTGGATATGAATGTACCAGGCTCTGTGACACTCACATGGGCAGCCTCACCAGATGAGAAACGAGACGATCATCTGCACTACATTGTGTCCAAGAGGGACTCTGTTAAACAAACCTGGCACACAGTGGCTGAAAATATCTTTAACAACAGGTTCACAGTCTGCAACATCATGCCAGGCAGAGAGTACCAGTTCCGCGTTTATGCCAAAAATGACATGGGACAATCTGCTCCTTCTAAATCTCCAAAGTGGTTCATTACTGAGAAGAAAGGTCTGTAATGATGCTCTGTTACTGTCCTGTTATCTCTCTTTTAAACGAAATGCATTTTTTTAACCTGTGATTCATTGAGTGTATTAACAATTTTTCTCCACCTTAAAAAAAGCTAATACAAAATTAACAATTAATAATAAAGAGCAGTTCTGAGACGTCCATAAAGGTTCTAAAAGCTTGCTAGTACTATACTCATGTGTAAGCATTATATAGTGCTCAGTCACTCTAGGGCAACTGAAAGTATTCAGAAAGCTTCTGCTCCCCACTATGCCTCAAGATACCTTTTTAACAACGAATTTACATATATTTAAATATTAGTTAATTCAAATGTTCACTGGATGTTGGCCATATACAGACAGGTGACAAATGAAATGAAAACCAGTGGCTCCTTTTTGCTCTGAGGGCTTTTTTCTGGTGTGGTTTGGGTACACTTCTTCCTTCTTAATACTATTCTACCAGACATGCGGCATGGAACAGCTCGGCTCAGCAAATTACTCATAATCCTCCACACGGCCTCTATTTCTGCTGCCAAGCCAGACATGACGTACATAAATGCCTATGCTGAATTCGGTTACTTTTGTTACTCAGGTGCCATGAGAGCTGAGCCAGGACATACATATGAGTGAGTGCAGAAAATAACATACTGCAGACCATCAATTAATTAAACAGTCACTCTGATATCCTGATTAGTGCCTCTGGCTTGGTTTTCTCCTGACACTGAACACTGTAGTATTGTGGTGTTTGTCAAAGTTTTTCCACTCCTTTTAAAAGTCCTCTGGCAAATAAATAGTACAGATTTATTTAAAATGTATTTACCCACAGAGACCATTGCCTACAGCAAACTTTAGCTTACATCTATGTGATCCAAATACAATCTTCTAGTCTGGGCTTATTTCCAATGTTTTTCTCTTCACTTAGTTTTGTCCGGATATTTTATATATATATATATATATATATATATATATATATATATATATATATATATATATATATATATATATGATACAATGCATCTGAATGGCATATCCAGTGCCCTGATGAGCAGTGTAGAAAGACACTAATAAAAAAAATATCCCATGCTAACTTCCGCACAATTATAAGAGTATTACGCACATCCTAACTGCAAAAAAGTTAATGGTTAATGGTCCAAGTACATTTTTACTGCTATCAAGTCTCCACCTGAGAGGGATGTTATCAAATGCCAATAGATCGGTTAGGATTAGACAGATAATGTGTTCTAAATGGATACGAATACACATACAAGTAGGAGGTACACTATTGCTTTTTTGTATGTTTGAAAGCTTGTGAGAAGGGATCACAGGACTGGGATCCTATTGAAAAAAAACAGAAATGTCACCCAAGCAGGAGGTTTTTACTTTTATCCGAGCATGAGTGAGTGGTCAGACATGGAGCTTGCAAGACAAAGACCACATTGCATGATTTACATTGTTCATTTATGACATGTTGACAGTGCTGGCATTTCTACCTGTGTTTAAAAATTTTTTCTCCGAATTTTTTAGTTTCCAGGGGCATAGTGGCAAGGTTCATATTCAATTTAGAAAGACCCTGCCCATGTCCGATTTTAAATCGAGTACAGATATAAAATATGAATATGTGAACCCTGAAAAATATAGGTGCAGATAGTTGCATTGCATTAAAACCTGACAAGTAGGTATCCTCCTGAGAAGCTGCCCCATTTTCACAGCTAGTGTTATGTGATAAGAAACAGATGCATGTACCAGTAATTGGATAGTCCAGTGTGGTTGCTGGATTTGCATTTGTTGTGTAAGCCATGTGCATGCGGAGATGTGCTATTGTAAAGGCATTGGCAATTTATTCTGAAGGGAGTGGCCACAACCAGGACAATAATCCTTTAACACGCAGGGCACATGGACTCACTGAAGGATTTGATGAGTATGTAAATAATGTTGATTATGCTGTATAATGCACTTAAGCTGTTCTGGAGGCTTGTGGAGATCAAACACTTTATGTTCGCTTTAATTTGTCACCTCCTGGTTTTGTCTTTGGGAGATATTAAGTGTTGTCATTGCAGGAAGTTTCATCAGTGTGAAGAACTGCAATTGGAAACACATTGTTTCATTTGTCTCCTCTAGAGAAGTACAAAATAACTATGCCAGAGACAAAAACCTGCAACCTAGAAGGACCCCCAAAGTTTCTCGTCCCCCTGAAACTGCACGCAGCTCCACAGGGCTATGAGTGTTACATGAGCTGTGCTGTGAGAGGCAATCCCACCCCTCATGTCACATGGTACCACAACAATATTAGTATCAACACCGACTCCAACTACTACATCACCAACACGTGTGGCGTCTGCTCCATGCTCATCCTGATGGTGGCTCCCAATAATTATGGAGAGTACAAGGTCATGGCAGAAAATAAATTAGGTCGAGCAGAGTGCGCCACCAGGCTGACAGTCAGAGGTAAGAATTTTAAGTTTCTCTTCCTTTTATGTGTTACAGATTATAGCACCACCTACCGCAACTCTAAACCATTAACATTCATAGAAATAGATAAGCAATGATTCATTTCACCACAAAGAATCAGTCAAATTACAGAGCTGTTTCCATCAGTGCACAGCAAAGTAAAAACTGAAGTAAAGTAAAAGTAAAGGCCCTTTGCCCTTTTTTTTTTTTTTTTTTTTTTGCAACGAATGAGCAAATCTTTGCAAGTGAAAAAATTTGAAATGATCTTGTTCTGTTGGCAAATTATTTCGTTAATGTTTAGTATTTTTTCATGACAGCAACAAAATTAAATATTGAAAATAGCTTGAAATTATAAAAAAAAGGAAAAAATAAACTGCATTTTGTTATTTAGCTTTATATGTGCTTGGAGTGATAAGTATCATCTATATGAAATCAATAATAGCTGTGTTGAAACTGATATTTATTTAATGCAACTATATTCAAAGCACAACTGTGATGTTTCAGTAATATATATATGTTTCCCTTTTTCCAGAATAAGCCATGGACAAATGAAGGCAACAAAAGCGTCCATCCTTAAGTCTTTATAATTATTTATTTTGATGGGTTTCAGCTAATTGTAGAAGTAACATGCAATTTGTGAGTGAGATCTTCAAAATATTTTTTGTTTTACATACAAGGATGTTGTTGCTGCTGCTGATTTGCAGTATACTGTGTAGTACTTAACATTCAATCTCCTCATCCTTTGCTATTTTGTTTTTCTAAGATTAGTTGTCAAGCTTATTATTTGCTAAACAGTGTGTTTGCTACTTGCTGTTCATTTTACTTTGCTCTGAAAAAAAAAAATCATTATTTTTCATGAATGTCATTTGTTTGATTTTAAATTGTGATGCACTGACAAACAACAATATATGGAGATTTAAAGCAATACTTTTTATGACAATGATTATTATTGGCATGAATAAATTATTCAAGTTGGTAAGGTGGAGGATTGACTAATTACTGTAAATTATTCAGTTCTGTAAGTACATAGATGTGTAGCATCATCAACAATGTGTGCATGAGCAGGTACATAGTCAGTGTTAAACATTTTTTTGCTTGTTAGCATTGCCAAATCCAAGTCATACTATTGGTATGTACACTATAAGAGTAATGTATTTAATACTGTAGATATGCAATAAAATCAGACCACAACAAAAATACACCCTTCTTATCTTGCTCTCTCATAAGGCAAAGCACTAAAGCATTCTGCTATTTTGGTCAGATCCTTTCACTCACGTTAAACAGGGGTCAAATAGCCAGGCTCATGGATCACCAATACATCATCAGCCGAGGCCATGTGTATATGTATATGGTGTCATAGTGTGCAAGTGTCAATAAAGCAGTATGATTTGCACTTTGCCTCACTTTGATCTATAAATGGATGCAAAGTCACATCTTATTTACACTGAGCTCATCACCATGGTTCATTTTGTTAATAAGGCTCATGAAAGGCTGTTTTCTAACACTAAGTCAATCCATCACTCAAAAGATGACAAATCACATATCACCAATCAGTCTCAAACAAAAATGTTTTATATTTCCTTATTTAGAGATGCAATACTGAAAATATACTCAAAACATCTATTGCAGCTTCTAAAGTTCTAAAACATTCTAAAAGGTGTTTTTTATTGCTCGCAAAAAGATATGCACAATTACATTGCTGTTACTAAAGCCACATATACATACCTCTACACTGGTAGTTTTCTGAGAAGAGATTTAGAAGCCAGCCCCTCATGTCTTTATTGAGTGCTAAACATCCAGTCTTGGAATGCCAGTCGTGCGTTTTTGAGGGCATAGTTTATAAACGCCTGCTTTCACGCATTCTGCACTCTGAACCTCGGTCACTAGGGAGTAGTTACACATCCCCCTCTACAATCTCTGCCGTAACCAACAATTTAGGGTAAGTCCATCCTTATTGATTTTTCACGTTTCAAGAATGCTGCAGTGTATTGATTTATATCTCACAAAAAAAATGACACTACAATTTTATAAAGACATAAGAAGCTTGCAGCCGGGAAAGGCATCTTACACACAACACATACTAAATGATCCCAAACTCTCTGGTAACAGGGGCATAATTTATTAGTATTATTCATAGATTTTTGCAAAGGTATTGTTGCTAATGATCCCAAATGTGGGAAAGCGGTCTTTACCCAATAACCATTACACAGCACCGGGAGTGCATATTTTCATCTCCCTGAACATAAAACAACAGCTGATTAGAGACTTTATTTAATGTTATAACATTCAAATACTTCAATTAGTAGGGCTGAAGGAGCATTAGAGGCAGGATACCTGATCCATAAAGGAAAGAAATTCATTTGCAGACACACAGAAGAAAACTTTTATTAAATTGATTAGTCATGACAGTGTATTACTAATGAAATCATTATTCATATATCAAGCTTTTATTGCTGTATAAGGTTGGTTTAGTTGTATTATTTTTCAGAAAATGACTAAAAGTTGGGTTTTGGTCTGGTATATTAAAATTTTGATTAAGAGTGTGTTCCTGCAGAATGGAGATCATGATATATGGGTAACCACTGACTAAGGTATGGGACACAAATCTGGATAACAGAATAAAAAGTCCAAAAGAAAGGTAAACCATGTAATTTTATCTAGTTTAAATGTTTGTAACATTAAGCATGTAGGGTTAGCATTAAAGGCTCCCAGCTCCCGAGTTTGATCCTGAGCTCAGGTTACTGTCTGTGTGGAAACGCATATCTTCTTCTAGTGTCTACATGGATTTCCCCTAAGTTCTTTGGTTTCTGCCGATGTCCCAACAAACATGCCGGTATATTCATCCAAGACTGGAATCTTATCCAAGTTGTATTCAACCTCATGTTCAAGGTTTCTGTGATCCTGAGGCTCTCCATCTACTGTAACACTGACCAGGATACAGTACCTACTGAAGAAGAATAAATAAATAAATGACTATTCTAAAGTACAACTTTAGAATTATATGCTGAACTAATATAATTCTATACTATAATTATATATAAGCATGAAATGTGAGACAAACATGAATTTTGACGTCGTAAAATTTGAGGAGCCCCGAAGATACTAGTAGGAGCATCTTAGAACAGATGCACATGTACCTCCTGGGCTTATTCATAAATCACTCACAGAACTATGTTGCTAAGCAATGCTATTTTCCAACTCCAGAAAATATTAATATCATGGAAACTAATATTTGTTTACGACTGACTGGGAAGCATGGCTGTCATTAGATTAACATATAAGAACATTATCATTTAATAGGAGTTAATTGGTTACGAAAGAACTTCTTTTAAAAAATTTATTTTGAAAAACCTTATTCAGAATTAAAGATAATTTTATCCTAATGGACATTTAAGGTTTGGTCAAGGTATATGTACATAGTAAAGATAAGTATTTACAGTGACACAGTATTAATGTTGATGTTAAATCAGTGTTTGCTATGTGCTTTGACCTTCATGCGATTCCAAAAAAGGTTTATTAGCCTAGACAAGAAAAGTCTTCTAAGCAGAAGAGAATGTTCTTCAATGCGTGCTCTCTGACTGACGGTTTATGTGGTATGTGACCTATCCGAAGTGAGAGCAGGCAAGGCCATTACACTGTTTTCCAAGTGCATGTAAGGTATTCTGCTATCACAGGAATTCCCGGATTTAATGCCGTTTTAAATTACCAGCTTACTAGCTAGTAAAACTGATTCAGATCTCACTCTATCATCTAAGACACTTAGTCTCAAAAGAGAAATGCTGTTCTCATTGCACCAGGCCTGCAGTAATATAGCAAATGTTTCATTTCACATGGGAAATGTTAGCTCCAGTTCCATCTAAATCATTCAACAGCCTATTGAAACTACAATCACTAAGTTATTTACACTTAATTGGATGATGAGACCAAACAAAAAAGTATTATCTACTATAAAACATGAGAGCAAAAAGAGCAAAATACTCTTGTATGAACAGCACCTTATCATTCAGGGAGGTGAAGTTCCACCTCTACATCTTTACATAAGGCCTTATCGCATCATATTTCACTCTTCTTACTGTATCACTCCATCTAACAGAGACTAGAATATGGGCAAGGTTTACTCAAAATATGTCAGTAACACATTCCTGCTGCAGACATGCAATGAGGTTGCAGTGAAGTGTAAATGACACCTCTCCTAACTTGATTTGCAGCACTGTGAATTATATCCCAGCCAGATGGAGTTTCCTACAGAAGTCTGACAGGAACCTTATTTGCCACACTTGAAACTCACTGCTTTAGGGGACATACCTAACACTGCAAACATTACAAAAACTGTCTATTTTCTAAACAGGGCTCAGAAGAGATAAATGTAGTCTAAGCAACTGTACATTCAAACATTAGCAACTCTGTTTTCTTACCACATTGGTGTGTTTCTATGTTTCTATTTTTAGTTTAGTGCAAGACAATTTTATTTTTCCATTTTTGCAGTTGCTATTTTCATCACCATAAATCAGCAAGTTGTGTTGGTTGATCAGTGAAAAATTATGTGTGACAGTCACCATCTGCCAAGAACTCATTTTGTTCAAAACATTTATTTTAGATTATTGTTTTTTTTGATAGCAAAGCTTAGAATATTTGTTATCCTAAAAATATATTTTTTAAATAATATAAATATAAAGAACTGTACTAGCTTTGCTACTTAATTACATTAAGTAAATAAATACTGAATAAATTAACAATTAATAAATAATAATTTTATTGTATTATTATTGTAGTGTTATAATTATGCATAATTAAATAACTTTTTAGCAATAAATACTAAATGATGATAGATAATAAATAATAAATACCAAATGATTTTCTTCACACATGGTCTTTCATAACACTTTCACTTTATGATAAAAGTGAGTGACAGAGATTATGGCAGAGATTATGTTTAGCAACTATATTTTGAATAAACTAAAACAACTTTTCTTTACACAAAGCTTATAATTTTATTCATTTAGATTGAATATCCATCTAACAGGGAAATAGTTACTTCAATAAAAGCTGGGGTCAGAGATGTTACTGCTTCCCTGGAGTAAGAAGTGTTAAGGGCCTTGCTCAAGGGCCCAAGAGTGGCAGCTTGGTGATAACAGGGCTTGAAACCCCAACCTTTCCATCAGCAACCTAGAGCCTTAACCACTGAGCTACCACATCCCCCTAAACCAGGGGTGTTAAACTCAATTGCACGGGGGGCCAAAACTCAAAGCACACTTTAGGTCGCGGGCCGAACAGGAAAAACATTTATTGAACACACTAAAACTAAATGTTTTTTTTTTTTTGTTTTGTTTTTACATAAATATGAATTAAAACAGACAGTAATATTATTCCAGAATAAATAAACTTAAACTTTAAATAACATAAAATATTTTGCTCTCCATAAAAATATCTCCTGTCAAAATTATACAAGTTAGAAATATGAACATGCCGCAAAAAAACCCTGAAAAAATTAATAAAAATTGTGCTTCTAAGTAAACAATAAAATAACAAATCAAAACAATCAGATTTCTTTGCTCTTATGCCATTTAAAAAAAAAATTATTAAACTTTAAATAACTTGAAATATTTTGCTCTCCATAAAAATATCTCCTGTCTAAATTATACAAATTCAAAATATGAACATGCTGCAAAGAAACCCATGGAAAATAATTACAATTTGTGTGAAAATTTTGCTCTGGTGAAAAACGTCTGCTGAAATGTCAGATTCTTCTTTAACTCTTCTACTTTCTGTATCTTCTGCTCTGCATTCAGGATTTTCAGCTTCTCCTGATGTTTTGTCTCGTAGTTCCTTCTTAGATTCAATTCCTTAATTACAGCCACATTCGCTCCACATATAAGACACACGTGTTTACCAGCAGTAAAGTCAGTGTCAGTAAACATATACTCAGCCTTCCATTGGCTTTGAAAGGCTCTGTTTTTAGAATCAACTTTTCTCTTTGCCATTGTGAGGGGCTAACTTTGCAATAACTTTACAATAGGGTTGTATACATCAACAAAATCGTTCGACAAGGCAGCTGAAGCGCTGCATTATGGGATCTGTAGTCTGTGTGTTATCAGCGCTTCATATCGTCGGGCCTTTAATATATATATAAAATGATCTCGTGGACCGGATATAATTGTACGTCGGGCTGGATGTGGCCTGAGGGCCTTGAGTTTGACACATATGCCCTAAACAAACAAACATACATACAAACATACATACATACATACATACATACATACATATTAAATAATCACAGATCCATGGGTATTCAATTCCACTGATAACATTGTTTTGCGTTTAATTTGTTTATGGGTAACAAACTATTAAAAATAGAGGTGATATTCTGTTTTAGTTTCAAGCCTATACTTTATAGTGTTTAAAAGAAATCATGCTGAGAGAAAAATGGGCATCTTGCATCTTTGTGAATTTGGGTGTCATCTAGTCTTCATTTTTTATTGATCTGCGTATTTTCTCTGAAATGTCTTTCATTCTGTATATTCAGGTGATTCATGCCTAATTTTAGAGAGATGTCATTCAAATAAAGTATGTACCTGTAGCCAAGTCCCATGATTTATTATCAATTAAATATATACAGTAGTGACAGAGAAAACATAAAAAGATGTATCTGCTGTAAGTTCAGCCTGTCAGCCAATTATTTCTATAACAAAAAATCCCCACTGAACTGATAAACTAATTATATAGTATCACACTCATAGTCCATAAAGAAAAATAGAAGAGTAAAACTTACCTTATAATAACAAGTTATTATAATATTATCTCATACTTTATTTTTTACATTTGCACTCCTCTGCACCACTTTAAGATGAACTTATAATCATTAGTAACCTATAAATTGTACAGTATGTATGATTTTTCTGTAACTGTCATAGCTATTTAATTTTAAATGTTTAATCATGCCTAACATATTTTATAATGAACGCAATTTGATTTATAATGCACCTAAACTACGATCTGTATAGTTGGGATCAAGTACTGCATGATAGGATGAAGTTTCCAAAGTCAAAGGATGAGGAGCCCACAGCTTCCGGGCAATGTATGTACCTTTCACTTTTACAAAAGCCATAGACATTAAATATCCTGATAATGTTACACAAATTACACCACTTGGAGTTACATAATGTAATTTTCTTTTTTCACAGTAGCCATCAGGAAGCGATCCAAAGTTCCTGGTGTGATGATCACACAGTTTGTTGAGGAAGTTCCTCAAGGTAAATGCCACCCAGACTTTTCACGCAAACCCATCGCCCTGACTATTCAAGAAGGTAAAACTTTGCCTAAGTGAGCTTTTTCATATAGTATGATAAATAGATCAATAATCTTGTGACTGAGTTTGGCGAAACATTACTGACCATGTTAACCCTGCTTTTTAAAGGCAAGCTTGCCATTTTTAAAGCAATCATCACAGGGGATCCAACACCAACAGTAAGATGGACTCGAAATAATGGTGACATTTCTGACACAGAAAAATACTTGATTGTGTATGAGCCAGTCACAGGAGAACACCAGTTACAGGTACAATATTTGTGTAGTTAGCGTTACTGTTAGCGTTACTGTGAAATGTTTATGTTTTTCAGGGATTTTGTTAATGAAATTTGTATTTTGCAGATGCCTAATGTAGCTGTCGACCAGGCAGACACTTATAAGTGTTTGGCAGAAAACGAGTTTGGTCGTGCTATTGTTACTGCAACACTGAATGTCATTGAGAGTGAGTAAAGTTCAACAACTTAAGTCACCTGTGTAAAATATAAGCTCTTCAATATTATCAGAAAACAATGACATACCTAATGAAAACTGGCAAAATCTGTTTTACAGTTGGATTTAAGAAGAGCAAGGAATTGCAAGAATCACGAACAGGTCCGTCTGCCTAATGTCATATGAATGAATGAATGAATACATGTATACATCATACCTCACATGCAATGTTTTTTCTAGCTCAACGTGAACTACCCACAGATTTCAAAAAGGCCTTAAAACTCGGTACGATATCTTTAGTATGACTTGGGCACATTTTCATCACTCAAGGATTCTGAATCCTCTATAACAATATCCTGTTAAGAATACAGATACTGGTTATATTTGTGTCACCCTTTGTGCATATAGAACTAATCGTCCAAAAGAGGAGCAAAAAGATGGAGAGGTTGATGAAAGGTTCTGGGAGCTACTGCTGAGTGCTGATAAGAAAGACTATGAACGTATCTGTGCTGAGTATGGTGTGACTGACTTCCGGTGGATGTTGAAGAAATTAAATGAAAAGAAAAGAGAAATAGAAGAACAGCAGGCGCAGGTGAAAATGTCAAGCATCTCATTGAGTTCCGTTTATATTTGCCTTGACAATAAAAGAACACCATTTTAATAAAAGCTTTCTCCTAATTTCTATGACACATTTGTATTCCTTGTTATTTTGGGAAAATCTGAATTTGCCTTTCCTCCAACAGTACATTGAATATCTGAGCAACTTGAGACATATTCAGATCAAAACTCCTGGGTGTGCACAATTTGAATTTGAAATGGACCTCCGGGATCCGAATGCTAAAATCTTCCTCTATAAAGTAAGACACCAATCAAATTTTTGTTGACATTTTAATCTCAAACCTACAATAGATGAAGCAGAATCAGGCTTATGCATATGGTAAATATTCTGCATTGTTTGTGATACAGGATGGTGAACTGGTTGAATTTAACTCTGAAACAAATAAAAAGCACAGCCTGCGCCAAGTTGGCAGACGGTTCATCTTCACTGTCAATGGTCTGTCTCCAGATGATGTTGGCCTGTACCAAGTAGATGTTGAAGGAGTCAATATATTTTCTACAGATTTAAAAAGTAAGGTTTATAAACACTAACGCATGTTCTGAAATGTTCATAGATCTAACTGGCTCTATGTGTTTACAGTTCCAAATGTGGATTTTTTGGTAAAGATTTCAGAAGTAAAAGCAATCGAAAGAGAGGATGCAGTTTTTGAATGTGTTCTGTCTGCACCACTTCCAAAGATCACATGGTTGGGAAAGAGTGTTGCATTGGCTCAAAGTGAGAAATATGCCATTACTGTGTCCGAGGATATGTTGATCCATAGGTTGGTGGTAAAAGACTGTATGCTGGTGGATAAAGGCATATATGCTGCTGTGGTTGGAATCAAATCTTGCAATGCCTGGTTGTTGGTAGAAGGTAGGTAAATATTTGATAATTTACTAGTTAGTTATCAACTTTTTAAACTCTTTATGCATAAATTAGGAATTCTACAGATTCTAGCATAATATTCATGAAAGTTTATAAATTGATATAAATTATATCCATAAATAAAATAATCCATGATATTATGTTTAAAGGGGAAATAATATTTTATATCTTTTTTTTTATATTTATTGTAAGCAACGCATTTGTGTAAAATAAGTCATTAGATACTGTAAGTATACATCTGTAAATGTCCTGGTGTAAAACAAATCTAAACAAACAACAAAAAAAAGCAATGAAGCTATCAATAATTTGTGTTACATATTTACAGTGGATTGTTAAATGATTTTCTTTGAATGATTCACTTTTTTGAATTAACGATTAAATAAATGGCTTCAATTAATTGACACATCAACTACAATCTAATTATCTGATGTTGCCATGGAGTTTTTTCAATCCCAGTCTAGCATATTGACATCCATATCTGTCTCTCTTCTGGAACAGCTGACAATGATTTAGACAAGCGTGAAAAAAAGGCAGCACGCAAAACAACCCAGGCCGGAGGCAGCGAAACTGACTTGGCCAAGATTGCAACTGAGCAGCAAGCCAAGTTGCAGAAGGGAAGGGAGGAGAGAAAAGCAATGCTCAAACAACATCAGGCCAAGCAGGCTGCGCAGGCCCCAGACAATGTGGCTGAGCTTCATGTTGAGTTATCATTTGAGCCTCTTAACCCTCCAGCACAGCCTGCAGCTGAGCTAATCCTACAGACATCCCAGAATCCTGAAGACAAAAGTAAAACTGAGCCTAAAGCTAAACCCAAGTCTGTCTCTGAAGGTATGATAGAAAAGCCAAAGGAGGAAGAGCCAAAGAATGAGAAGTTAAAGGAGGAAAAGCAAAAGGAGAAAAAGCCAAATGAAGAAGAGCCCAAAAAGGAGAAGCCAAGGGAGGAAGAGCCAAGGAAGGTAAAGTCAAAGGAGGAAGAGCCAAACAAGGTAAAGCCAAAGGAGGAAGAGCCAAACAAGTTAAAGTCAAAGGAGGAAGAGCCAAACAAGCAACAGACAGAGGTTAGAGAGCCACATGGCAAAGTGACAAAGGTGACAGAAGAGAGTGTAACCAGAACAGTACCTCAAAACACAGATAATAAGAATGATGGATCTGGACAATTAGAGCAATGTGAAGAGCATTCAGAGTCAATCAGTGAGGAGCAAGGAGAGGAGAAGAATAAGAAAGCCAGGACAGGACCATCTGCCCCTGATACTATAAAGAGTATGTCATCTGCAATGCATTAGCATGTAAAAAGCAAATATTTTTAAGAACAATTTATACCATTTGTTATTCAATAATATACTGTCACAGCTACCAGTTGCATATTCTAGTAATTGTAAAACCACCACTCCTGGGCACCTAAACAAGGCCCTTAACCCCATAGCTGCTCATTTGTATATATAAGTGTAATTCACTCTGTATTAGAGTGACTACCAAATGTCATAAATGTTATGTAAACGAAATAATATGAGTTGTTAAATGTGTAAATGCTTTGATATACTTTCTGTAACTACTGTACAATGTGCTTTCTGATTGTAGCTGTCAAAAATGATGTGACAGACAAGTCTTTTGAGCAATCAGTTTCAAATCCAGACCAAGGAGTTTATTTCACTAGTGGGTTACAAGATGTCAAAGCCATTGTGGGCAATTCAGCTGAGTTGGTGTGCAAGATAAGCAATACAAATTATGATGGTGTCTGGTATAAGGATGGAAAAGAGGTAAGTATTCTCACATACTTAGGTCATGTAGTGTCAGAGCAAGAAATGCAGTAACTAATTGTAAAGAATAGTTTTGGTCCTAAAGCCATTATGGTGTCTGTACAGATACAATCTACAGATAACCTGATGATTATTAAAGATGGAGCCGTGCACAAGTTGGTAATTTGTAGTTGTACAGAGGATGACAGTGGAAAGTATCGCTTTGAAGCAGATGGGCGCAAAACTGAGGCTCTACTTATTGTGGAAGGTAATTTATTAAGTGATTTAATGTCATTTTTTTATTCATTAAGGTGAATATTCTGAATGTTTTAGAATGTTATTAAAAATACAGTTCTTTACTGAATTAGAAAATTAAATATATGTCCTATGTGTAATCCAGACCCACCAAGGATGAATCAAGATGATCTAAATAAGTTCTCAGAGCCTGTCATCATCAAGGTTGGCCAGAATGCTGCCTTCAAACTGAGCTTTGTGGGTCGAGAGCCAATCAAAGTACAGTGGTACCATGAAAGTGAGGAGCTGCTAGATGACATTAATGTCAAGATTGAGAAATCCTTCTGCCACAGCCGTCTAGTCCTTACCAAGTGCCAGCGCAAAGACACAGGAGAGATCAAACTCAAGCTAAAGAATGAGTTTGGGACTACTGAGGCTTTCTCTAAGCTTATAGTCTTAGGTCAGTAATGTTTACACTCTGTGTGTGTGTTTTTCCTTTGCTGTTTATGTATTCTTCATAAATCACCGATATTATTTCTGTATTCAAATATAGATAAACCTACCAATCCACTAGGCCCAATAGAGGTAATTGAAGCCTCATCATCATATGTGGAGTTCAAGTGGAGGCCACCAAAAGATGATGGAGGTTCTCCTGTGATTCACTACAATATCGAACGGCAACAGATAGGCAGAAACAGTTGGAAGAAGCTTGGAAATACTGCCCCTGAGGCCCACTATAAAGACACTGATGTTGACCATGGCAGGAAATACTGCTACCGTATAAGGGCCATAACTGCAGAAGGCACCAGTGATGTGTTTGAGACGGATGACATACAGGCTGGCACTAAAGGTGAAGCTGCTACATGTCTTAATTTTGTGAAAATCTCTTCCCCTGCTTTAAATAATGGTCGTTTTATTTTAAAGCTTTAAAGGCTTAATTATTTAAACCAAGTGTCTGCAAGAAAAGCACAGCAGAATAACCCAATTTTACAAAAGATTATGGGGCATAATAACAAATGACAAACATTATGACTTCTAAAACCCAACATTAGCCCAGAATGGTGGCTTTATAAAACAACAATTATATAGAAATCTTAAATTGGTTTTATACCTACCTAAGCGTAAACAGTCTGCAATTATAAATATTTTTTGGGTTAAATGAGATGATTTTCATTAGGTGCCTCTTCTAAAACAAGCAATTATGAATATGCAGAATGGATTCCAAACAAAATAAAAAAATACACAATTTGCTAGGCACATGACATTTTAAAGTATATGTTCCAAGCGCTATCTTTTTTTTTTTTTAATAATGCAAAGCAGCAGTTTTGTGGGATATTACATTATTTTGTGAAGCATTTTATTTCAGCAGTTGTTTTGATGAAATGTGCTGCAGGCAGCAAGATTTGTAAACATTTTTTTCCCAAAACAGTTCCATTTCCATTGTATTGCTTGCAATATTCATTACATTAATGGAAACTTTGTTACATGATCTCTTTGAATTTTCTTAGAGCCAGTCTTTTTCCTTTTTGCTTCATCTCTTTCTCCTTACATCTTCAGTGTATACTGTGATTTTGTGTATGGTGTCCTTGCTTGTTTTCATGTGAATCAGACTTCATTCAGCGTACAGGTGCGGATGCATTAATTTTTGAGGAAACTCTCCCAGTTTACCATCTGTTATGATCGTAGCCTGCAATACTTGAAAAGGTTTCTGTTTCAGTGCTCACTATACATAAAGCATATGGTGGAAAATGTCTATTCCTGAGCATTGGCTTGTTGTTCACAGGGAATGTTGAATGATGTTGAATGAGTTGTACCTATAACTCAGAAAAGGTACATTAAGATTCAGCCTGTAGAAAGGTTTATGGCCCTTTTACTCATCAGTTTGATTCATTAACAAGACCAGTGATTGAAAGTAGCTGACCGTCAATGGGCTGTCTACGTCAGACTCCACTCACTGTGTTGAGCAGTGTTAGATAATTGATTTCAGACTGTGCAAGACAGTGGCAAGGCAGGTGATTGATCCTTTGGTGGTTCTATTTCTCTACCTCTTACCTCATCTTCAGCCCAGGATTTTATTTCTTTCGTAGTCTCATTACTCCCACTCCCAATCTCTGTCTTAACTCCAGACTTTTCCACATACTCCCTGCATTTAGTCACTCCTTTAGTCCTTCCTTTATTAGTCACTTCACTTAAAACATTTATCCTGCTTCAACTGCTGTTCATGGCCTTGTCCCTGTGTTAATCCCAAGCCATGTTCTAGCCACTCTGCAACCCCTACAAACTGCATCTGTTTTTTTCCTGACACTGGCTCTGCTCTTTGACCTGACCCTAACACTATACTTACTGTTGTGTCAATTCATTATTCTGACCATTACCTGGGTTTCTGCTGCCATGTTGATCCTGATCCCAGGTTTGTCTTTAATCAAGCCCAAATAAGATTTCTTCTGCCTCTGTAAATGTAGTCCTTTAAACCCTCAATATGATAGTGACACCTGCTGTCCTAAAGTTGTTCAATATCCTTGTAGTGTGACCCTGTGGTTTTGACTTTTGTGTTTTGTGGAATCCATGGATTCATGGAAAAGCTTTTAATCTCTATTTGAAATTCCCTACTTTGGTTTTCCCCTAACCACTAAACCTAATTTGTTGTTTGGGCGTTTTCTCTTTTTTTTTAATCCCTCTTGTTCACATAAATGTGATAATTGAGATTCTCTCTTTTTGAAATATTAATATAAATCTGTAAATCTGTTGTACAGCATATCCTGGTCCACCTTCCACACCAAAACTTGTCAGTGCCTTTAAAGATTGCATCAATTTATCATGGTCCCCACCAACTAAAACTGGAGGAACAAATATTGTGGGCTACATTTTGGAGAAACGCAAAAATGGCAGCAACCTCTGGAGTCAAGTAAACCCTATAGAGGAGCCAATCAAAGGTTAAACATGTCTAATTATTTTATTAATATTTATAATTTATATGCAAATATTGTCTATACTCAATTTTATTAAAGGACTGTTTTACATAGATAATGTATGACATTTCTTAAGATATAATGCAACAAAAACAAATTTTATAGGTAAGATTTATTATGGACATTATGATTTATCATTATGACATCATCTTTGGCCCCAAACATTTCCCTTACCTTCAGACAAACAGTATGGAGTGAAGGATATTGTTGAAGGAATCGAGTATGAATTCCGTGTCACAGCCATCAACTTTTCTGGTGCTGGAGAACCAAGCTCACCTTGTGACTTTGTGAAAGCCAGAGATCCTAAAAGTGAGTTATCTAAAATGGACTACACATTGACACCCAAACTGCTTTCTCTGGCTAAATGTTTAATATTTAATATTGAATTGTTTTTGCAGAGCCCCCTGGTAAAGTAATTGATCTGAAGGTGTCAGATTCCACATATTCTTCTTTGTCCTTGAGTTGGACTAAACCAAAAGAGCAAAAAGGGGTGCAAGATGAAGCGAAAGGATATTTTGTAGAATTAAGACCAGCGAAGAACACAGAATGGACTCGCTGCAACACCCATGCAATCATTACAACTTCCTACACAATTCTTGGTCTAAAGTCCATGGCCATGTACTGGGTTAGAGTGGTTGCAACAAATGAAGGTGGAGATGGTGAACCTCAGGACCTCAATAACTACATTATTGCCATGCCCCCACCAGGTAAAAATTAAATACAGTATATTTTTTATATTTTCCCTCAAAAAAGTTAAACTAGTTTTAAATATGTGTGTAATATATATATATATATATATATATATATATATATATATATATATATATATATATAAAATCAAAAATATATATTTTGAAATGTCTTTTACAGTCAAACCACATTTTACTGATCGAAAAATGAAGAGCTTTTTGGTGGTAAGAGCCGGACATTCTGCTCGGGTCAATATTAATTTTGAGGTACAAGAAAATATATGAAAAGTATAATAATGAAACAATAAATATGTCATTCCAAGTATAATGTGAAATTGTTGGGGGAAAATGTATTTGGCAGGCTTCTCCAATGCCCACAATAAACTGGCTTAAAGATGGAATGCCTCTATGTAAACATGTAACAGTAAGCAACACAGAAGGAAGATCTCAGCTCCTGATTTCATCTGCAGAGCGCTCTGATACAGGAGTGTACACTATTATAGTCAAGAACATGGTGGGCCAAGAGATCTTCAGTACTGAGATTAGAGTCACAGGTAAGATATTATAATGAATAGTGTATGCAATAAGTGAACCAGTTAAGAGCAGATAAAATGCTTCTGTTAAGAGCAGACTGAAAGATTTTTAAGTATTTGTATCTAACATAGTCAGTAATAGTAAAAGGTAAATGTCAAGTCCAGGAGAGCAATTTGACTTGTCTAATGGGTAAGAGGATTTGTGATACTCTCTCCTCCTTCAATGAATCATGGGCATCTGTTAGCTTATTTTTGAGCTTTTTTTTTTTCTCACTAGATTTCTACACAACAGAGACAAACTAGGCAGGGTATAGGCTGGCATGTGTCTTGGAGACAGCAGGTGCTAGTCTTCATTCTCCCCAGGTGGGAGCTGTTGTGTAATAAGGAAGAGCTAGCTGTTGGGTGGGCACTGTCAAATTACCAAAGTAAGAGGAAATGTGGTGGGAAAATGGTTTGTGTAGTATGACTTAAGTTCTATGACTTGTGGTAGTAAATTAAGGTGAGAGGACTTGTTGGGATGGTCAATCATCCATGGGGGCCTTAACACTTATTTAAAGAAGCAGATGGGACAGAGCCCTGCCATAAATGCAAGCTGTTCACCAAATGGTAATCTTTATAAAGTCCTGATTCTCAACTTAAATAAAAAAAAACACTGCTAATTATCACTTTTGAGTGACCCACTTAAAAATTGGCAGCTTTGACAGACACAAAACAATGTTTAATTGATTTTCTCATATTCTAATTGCCTTCACACTGTCCTTCTAAGATCCACACAGAAAATACTGCACTCTGTGTGAAAAACGGGAACTACATGTAGCAATATAGATCCCTTTGGGGCATGACTCATTTGGCTCCATGTTTGGTAAAAGAGCAGCTGATTGAACAATTAATAACAGGGTTGCCAATCTTTTGTTCTCTAAAAACGGAGGCTATGCATTCTCTTTAAGATCGTATATAAAAGATCTCTTAAAGATACTGTGACAATAAAAGTGCAGACAGTGTGTTCATGTTTCACAAAACAATTTCTACTGTAAACTATATTGAAAAGATTAGGTGAGGGAAAGAGGGTTAATAGAGTGGATAATGTGTGCACATCAGAAATATGTGTGTAACCTTGTTTCCCATAATAAAAATAGTCTTGTTTCCCAATGCCCAGATGAAATTGGTTAATTTCAGTTTTTTGTGTGTGCTTTTGAGATATTGTTGGACAGAAAATATTGGTATTATATAATTTTGCTGACAAGCCTGAGTAATGATAATTGCCTTTTGTTAAGTTGTGCAACTTGATAGGGAATATACAATATGTATGTATGTGTGTATGTATATATACAAAAATGTATGCCTAACCCACTTAACATGAAGCCAATTAAAGACCTGCTTCTAAACTGTGCACTAATTATAATAAATTTATAGTAACATAGGTCATTTTTAGTAGCCACTCAGCATAATTTATCAGTCTTTATTAATGTTGTCTTGTCCCATCAAAGTCTTTGGTCTAAAGCACCTGCTAAATTCTACCTTTAATTAGAATCAAAATATCTTCCAATAATTTAATATAATCTGTTGATTAGATTCGGTTTGCTGCAACATTACCTTTAAAATTACTTGTTAGATTCAGGATCCCATTTTTCAGGTCAAAATATTTTTTGTACATATGCCCAGATTCTGAAGGATTTTAAGAGAGGCAGAGGCACATCATGTTGTTAAAGCTCACATTACACAAATAACAAGTATGACAGAATTGAAATGAATAAAAACAGAATGGCTTGGAACAGATCGGGCCTGATCAGAGAATAGTACAAAAGCCTATGTGTCTGTCACACAGATGACCCAAAATCTCCTGGGCCAGTGGAGCTGGAGGAAAATGTCCCTGGCACATTAACTGTCTGTTGGAACCCATCTCCTGATGAGAAACGAGATGACCGTCTGCACTACATGGTGGCCAAACGTGACTCAGTCAAGCAGACCTGGCACACGGTGGCTGACAGAGTGTTCAATAACAGCTTCACAGCTGTCAACATCATGCCAGGGAGAGAATATAACTTCCGTGTGTATGCTAAAAATGACATCGGGCTCTCAGAGACTTCTGAGTCTCCAACATGGGGGCGCATGATGAAGAAAGGTAATTTGTTTCTTGTTACTACTAATCACATTAATAATCACAGTGTAATAAATTTATAATTATGTCATATATATATATTTAATCACTACACTTACATATAATACATATAATTCCTACACTTGCACATGCTAACGCTCATCAATTTCACATGTAGGTTAAAACTCAGTCTTTAATTAAAACAGAAACAGCTGTGTAGGAGGGTTAAACCTGGGTAATGAACATCCAAACTCTGTTACTCAGCAAAGGTTGTGGAAGACAGACTTATGTCACAGGTCATACACCATGGCAAGACTGAGCACAGCAACAAGACACCAGGTAGTTATACTGCATCAGCTCACAGGCAAGATTTCAAAGCAGACTGGGATTTCAAGCTATTTAGAAGAAGAACAAAGAAAGAGGCAATCTTGCGGACTGTAGACACTGTGGTCGTCCAAGGAAACTTAAAAGAGCAGATAAAAGGCACATCATGCCTACTTTCCTTTGGCATTAGAACATGTCTAGCACTGCCAACAGTAAAGAACTGCCAGAAACCAGTGGGACCCAGGTACACCCATCTGCAGTCTGGAGAAGTCTGGCCAGAAGTGGTTTTCATGGAAGAATTGCAGACAAAAAGCCATACCTTCAACAAGGAAACATGACTAAGTGACTCAACTATGCATGGACAAAATAGAACTGGGTTGCAGGAAAATGCCAGAAAATACTCTGGACTGATAAGACAAATTTGAAATATTTAGCTGTAGCAAGAGGCAAGGCAAGTTGTTTCTTAAGGAATTTCTGAAAGATTGTCTGAAGGCAACAGTGAAGCATTATGGAGGTTTCTTGCAAGTTTGGGGCTACATTAATGTAAATAGAACTGGAGATTTGGTCAGAATTAATGGTGTCCTCAATTCTGTGAAATATAGGCAGATATTTATCCATTATTCAGTACCATCAGGGAGGTCAAATCTATTCTCCAGAAGAACATACAGCCAAATCATTAGGAACTATCTTCATCGTAGAGAAGAACAAGACGTCCTGGAAGAGATGTTTTTGCCTCCACAGAACCCTGATCTCAACATCATCGAATCTGTCTAGAATTACATGAGGGGACAGAAGGATTTGAGGCAGCCGACATTAACAGTAGATCTGTGGTTAGGTCTCCAAGATGTATAGAACAACCTACCTGCTGAGTTCCTTCAAAAAATGTGTGCAAGTGTACTTTTAAATAGCAAAGAGAATTGATGCTGTTATGCAGGCAAATAGCGGTCACATTAAATATTGATTTGATTCTGATTTTTTTTTCTTATCATTTACTTTTCATTTTGTTAATTGAAAAATAAACATTTAACACTTTTTTATAAACATTCTTACTTTACAGCTTTTTTTTCACACCTGCCTGAAACCTTTGCATAATACTATATGTTCATTTGCATTTTCTCTGCAGAAAAGTTCACCCTCACTATGCCTGAACCCAAGACCTTCAACTTTGAGGCTCCACCTACTTTCACTGTTCCAATGAAAACACATACCAGTCCAGAGAAGTATGAATGTTACATGAGCTGTGCTGTGAGAGGCAATCCTAAGCCCTATGTGACTTGGTACCACAACAACATCAGTCTTAACTCAAACGCCAACTACTACATTACCAACACGTGTGGTGTTTGTTCATTATTAATACTAAGAGTGGGGCCTAAAGACAATGGAGAGTACAAAGCTGTTGCAGAAAATTCTTTAGGCTTTGCTGAATGCACCACTCAACTCAAAATCAGAGGTATGTTATTTGAATATATATTGCAGAAAAAGTCTCGGTCCAAAAAAATATGTTTGCATCTGTCATTTTGTTACTTGAATATTAGGTGCTACAGTATTTGTTTGTCCACTACTTGAAAAGTGTTTCATATATATTTACAGAATTTCTTTGCTTTTTTATCCTAGAATGAAGTGATGCTGGCATGGAGATGTTCAGAGACTTAAGACTATTTTAAACTTAAATTTCTAGTACCCTACAAAATTTCACAAAAAAGACAATTTTGCCAATATTGTTTTATTTAATAGTTGCCAAATAAAAGATAAAACAAAAAATGTCCATGGTGATTTCATTTATGTTGTTTATAGAAACATACACAATCACATAATGAAAAAGTGAATACTGTACCATTTTATAGCCCAACTTTATTTTAGGAAAATATGTTTTAGTCTGCAGTGTATTTATTTAAGTGAATTAACATAAGTATAATAATAGTATAGTATAGTATAGTATAGTATAGTATAGTATAGTATATAATTAATAATAAGTTACATTATTTGAACAAATTGTCATCTCATAGATAATTCTTCAAAAGAAAAATATGATTAAACAAGATAAAAGTGAAATAAACATGTCCTTTTTACCCAAGATTGATATATAGTGTGTAATGATTAATGTTTGTCATTCTTGTATGATCCATATTGTTTGTCTCATCACAGGCTGGACATTGTGATTAAATTAATTTGATACATTAAATCAACCTAGGGTTTACAGATTTCCATTAATAACTTATGATATTCTTTAGGGGAAAATAAGAATATGTTGAGAATAGAACAGAAATGCATGAAAATGAAAATGTCAATGTTGCACAAAATGTTTCACTATTTTTAGTCAAGAACATAAAAGTAAAAAGTATGAAAGAATTGGAAATATTAGTATTATACTGTATATAACTAGCAAACTTTACACTAAACTTTAGGCTATTCAGTTTGTGGCTTTAATTCAGATGATTTTCCTACATTTACTTTGTGACTTGTATGTATTAGACTTATGTATTATTTTCTAAATAATTGACTTTAAAAAAATCATAAACTTCAAACTAATACTGATTATAGACAAATAAGCATAGGATTTTTTCTGACGTAATGTTAACATACAATGTTTAGTGATGCAATCTAACTAGGACCTGTTTTAAAAGGTTGAAGAAACATTTTTCAATGGACATTGTCCTCATGACATCATCTATGCATAGCGTTTACAATCTTCCATTAATAACTCCCAGTATTCTGCAAGGGAACATGAGAATATCCCGATCATAAAACAGAAATGCGATGAGGTGATGGGTGGTGTCAAGAATAGAGAGAGGAATTCTAAGAATAGAGGGTTGACTACTGGCTTTCCATAAATGGCACTCCTGGAATGTCATGAGAACTGATTGGCACTCATAGATCTATAAGCTCCTCCACAAGACGTGCCTCAGAGTGCAGTCTCCCTCAACCGGTTGACTCCTTCTGTCCCCTCTGGGGATGGAGGGGACCCGGGCCTGCTCAGGAAGCATTCACGGCTGCAGGGCATCTCCCCAGCTGAGAGGGTCAGAAGCCAGCCTCGAGAGGCTGGTTCCCCGAGCAGACTTCCGGGAAGATGGGAAAGCCAGGCTGTTAACTTTCCCACAAGATGTAACTCAGAGTGCAGCCTCCCTCCCGCAGGTTTCTGCCTCTATTTCCGCCCGAAAGATCGCTGCGGATGTAGGAGACCCGCCGACTCTCAGGAAGCCCCAACGGGTGCAGGGCATTGCTCCAGCCACTCTGGGAGGGTCAGAGACCAGCCTCGAGAGGCTGGTTCCCCTAAGAGATTTCCTGGCAGCTTGGGAAGACCTGCCAGACGTATCTCGGTGGGTCCTGCACACAGTAGAGAAGGGCTACTCAATTTAGTTCGGGTCCCCTTCTCCCCAGTTCAATGGATTGTGTCCTACCATGGTGGGACACAAGCAGGCTCTGGTCCTGGAACAGGAAGTGCGCACCCTCCTAAGGAAAGGGGCCATCGAGGTGGTTCCTCCCTTAGTCAGAGAGTCAGGCTACTACAGCCAGTGCTTCCTTGTTCCGAAGAAGGATGGCAGAATGCGGCACCATCTGACAAGTGTCAAATGTGATTTTGAATTTTTCTTAGCATATTTTCAATTTTCAATATTTTCATATTTTCATATTCACACATCCAGGGTTACCATAAAATGTTTACATAAATGTGTTCCTCGTTTTTGGCATGTATATCTGTGTTTAAAAAGATGCATCACAAAGCCTCAATAAAGCTTGGAGGAACTTGTTTTTCATTTTGGTTATACTTGCAGCCATAGCTTTTCCTCTTACAGCATAGTGGTATTATAAGTCGTGACATTTTAGATTTATTTGCTTAGCCAGATAATTATTTATACTGATGTAAAAAGTCTTTGAGCTTATTAACCTTTATTTTTAACATTTGGCCAGATTTATTGGCTGACTGGTGCATTCTTTGTGTATTACTTGTTAAAAGTTATTTGATTTCACAGTAGAAAAACTACTTCTTTGACAATGTTCTTTGACTTCTTTGACAATTTGGGAAGGTACATTACTATCAGCCCAGTAGCAAATGAGCATTATTGAATTATTGAATATTGAATATAATTTTTACACATTACACATAGAAATTGCTGAAGCAGGAGCTTCATGTATTTTTTTCCTCCATTTTTTCATCCGATTTGTTTAATTTTAAATAAAAACATTTCTTAGCTCGTTACTGCAGCTGCAATATTGGTCTTAATGCAATTAAACATTGTTAACAAATAAAAATTGGAAAAGAAAAAACTCAACCCTGAACATCATAAAACAGTCTACAGAAAAGTAACAACAACCCAAACAACACACAAACAAAACAAGAAAATAAAGAAAAAAGTAAGAAAATCAAGCTGTATAATTTATTTATGCTGCAATGCATGCTGTGAGTTTTGTACTACACTAGCACCCAGCATGCACTGTGGCACGAACATATATTTTTTTTTATTAATAGTCCACATTGTTGAGTTTCATGTGCTGATTCTTGATATCTTTGTGTGTCTAACGAGCTAAAGCTCTAAAGTTTTTGTACATAAAATGTTTTTAAAATCCTTCATAATAGTTTGTCATCTTATCTTGGAAAGTCATAATGCACAAATGTAAGAGAACAAAAATAATTCATTTAGTCAATTTAAATAACTACGGAAGACATGCAGATAATTGGTTTGAAAGAGGCTAAAAGAGATGTAGAGGACAGAGTAGCATGGAGACAGATGATCCCCTATAGCGACCCCTAATGGGAGCAGCCGAAATAATAATAATGAGAAGTCAATGTAAATCATTTATACTGAAAGATGTAATAAATATTAATCAAATTTACTTGGAATTTTAGTAAAAAGTAATTAAATTAACTAAAATATTTCTCAAATATTGATTAAATATAATTTACTATTATTATGAGTAAATGCAACACATTTAAAATTTGTTAAATGTTTGTCAATAAATAAATAAATAATGCATTTAATGCATTTTACTCAAACTTTCATCACAATAATGTATTAATTCTATCTATTATATATAAATCTATCTATCTATCTATCTATCTATCTATCTATCTATCTATCTATCTATCTATCTATCTATCTATCTATCTATCTATCATCTATCATCTTTTCATCTCATATCGCAAAGAATATTCATGGGAACATTTTGTCGGAAATAATATGACATAAAACCATTGTGATAAGAAAACAGGTGAAGGGTGTCTACAGTGTCATTCTATTTAGACAATAAATGCTCTATATACAGGTATGTACATTCTAAATACGTATATGAAAGATTCGGAAAAATCTCGATGAAATACTAGCACAAAAGCTAAAGGATGATTATGATCTGTTACATTAAGCACTGCAATAAATAAATAGTACAATTATTATAATTGTATAAATATATACTCTGTAAAATCATGTATAAAATAGCCACTTGGCAGTTATTGGAAACCTGCCTTTAAATTGTTTGAGAGTTTAGCAGTATTCTTGTAGGATGTGAACACAAAGGTTTTGAGTTTTCGGATTTCTGTCTTGTCTCGCTAGTGAAACATTCTTGCAATAAATTTATTTCTACTGCCTTTCCATTAACTTTTAATACAACTAGATCCCATCTGTCCTATCTATAATTTAAGACCCTCATTCTGGCACTCACTGGGCAGTAAAGTGTAACGTGTGGAGAACCTTGCTGATGCTCTGGCATTTGCAAAAGGATTTATTAGCCTTGTGGATACAAAGGAAACACTGGACTATTAGGCGGAGCAGCAGAGCACTCAGAGTGGAAAAGATCATCTCACTAAGGGTAAGTTTTTCCTTCAGACTGCTGTGACTTTGTAGAACTTTGCAAAAAAAAATTGTTAACTGTTCTTATTTTACATTTTTATTCAGTCTTTGTTGGCAATTTCATACTTATTATTTAAATAAACACACTGCAGAATTTTCAAGCTTTGTATGTTTTAGCATCAGTGTAGAAAAAATAAAAAATAAATAAAAATAATTGTAATCCTGGATAAAACACTTATTTCAAGGCTTGAAGTTGAATTTTATTTTGGATTAGTTTACTGTAGATTACTGTACTGATTACCGTAGATCATTTACACAATCACATGTTTAATTGTCTTAAGATGTTTTAATTGTCTATTAATAATCTCTGTTTGAAAGGAATATACTATACATCTAGACTTCTATATATAATTGTGTGTCTGTGTGTGTGTGTAATTATAAATTTTATGGTCTTAGAAATTAATTAATTTGGCAAATAACATATTATGTAGATGTACATTATCCTAAAACTCCTTTGACTCAGATGTAAACATGGAAAATTGATTTGGAAGAGCAAAAATTAGTATAAAAAAAAACATGTTTCTAAAGATATAAACATAGTAAAATGTTCTTTCTAGAGAATTTTTCATATATTAAATAATAAAACCCCATCTGCTGATTTTTATTATTTACTTTAATATAATTGTACTTTATTATAACTTTCTTAATTATATTCTAGTTACATAATGTAATCTTCATTATTATTATTATTATTATTATTATTATTATTATTATTATTATTATTATTATTGGTCAGAAGCAAATAAGAACCTAGCTAAAAAAAATCACAGTTTTAATATTATATTCACTGCACTTTATTGTCTCTGTAAGTGTAAACTACAGTGACAAAAAAAAGTTTAACCAAATCTGATCTGATTTTACACATCCTTGTGATCACTTACATTACAGCTACAAATACTTTCTTCTTTTCAGCTTAATAAACCAGGTGGCAGTTAGAATGCACATTAAAGAAATGGCAACACATATGGTCTTTTGGAAACTTTCTGGCAGCATTATTTTTTTATATAAAAAACACATTATGTGGAATATTCACCAAATAAACCCTGTGTATGCTGTTTATATATAAAAAAAAAATCATAGCATTTTAGACTGAGCATGTTACCACAGGTGTTACTATAGAAGTTGTGGAATTAAGAATTCAAAAGTTCACAGGTAATAAAAAATAGTTGATCTCTCAAAGATTATGACACAAGATGCCTGTGCCCACTATTGTGTTGACAGAAGAAAAAAGGGTAATAAACCAGAGGCAGAAAATAAATTCAGCTAGGGGTTTGATTTATTTGTTTGTTTGTTGGTTTGTTGATTTCACAAAGCAAATATGACAATTCAATATCACATTATTCCTCTCATTATATATAGTTTATAACCACTGGCAGGCTGTAATCATAAATTCTTCATATGTACAGATATTATACACAAACCAGTAGATATCCAAAAGATCAAAAAAAATAAATAAATAAAAATAAATATATATATATACTAAATGTATCAGTTTGTGTACTGAATGACATTGAGGATCACATTTTGTCATTTTACACAATGGGAGTAATGCTTACCCTGCCATGCCTCCACTCAGGCAAGAATACTGGCATCAAGTGGCTGCGTTTATTGTGAGCATAAGTAACCAGCCACATGGCATCATAAAAATTGACCCCGAATGAGTCAGGTGTCTTGGCTTTTAATGTTCCATCAGTGGACCATTTTCAGCCATGAAATTCATACCAGAAAAGGAGCTTGCCCGTTCTGTTGGGGCACAGGCCAAATTTACATCTGAATGTGTTTGATGAGCCTGAGATTAACACTTTATAGTGCAATTATATTTATTCTACAGCTCCAAATGTGTACATACAATCTAATTTATTGAATTCAAATAATTATTTTAACTTAATTATAATGTTGCATTCTACAAGTCTTTAGAATATTCAAATGTATTATATTTTAATTGTACCTTTTACACTTTGGATAAAACTTCTACGCAATGTTTATATTTTGTATCAAGCAGTATATATGATTTCATCTTCAATAATGGATTAAGATATAGGAATTGTAATATGAGCAGCTATTCAGGCAAAAAATAATAATTTGAATATGATATTTTCATTAAACAGTGAGAATATCAAAAAACAATGCTAAATACATGAAAATAAAACCAGAAAGTTATGGCACATTTAGCAGTCTCCATATACAGTAGTGTTCTAAAAGTAACTCTAACAGCATTCCAGTTCTGCACTTCAACACACACTAAAGAAATGGAACTATAACATTTCATTTATCTGGGCAGGTCAAGCTTTTCGTTTTCTATTGCGTGAAACATATTACTTGATTTTACAACACCATTTAAAGCATAAGCTTTTACTTTTTACTCTAAATGTACTCAGGCTACAGTAAACGATATGTTTTATTCTAATGTTTATTAATAAATGCTGATAAAGTAATAAAACAGTGCATTATACTTACAACTCTTAAGCAGGGCCTGACCAGGACACAAATTCAAGCCGGGTAAACTAATAATTGACCAATTTACTAGGAGCTCATGCACATCTGCTCCTTTAACTACCCTATCATGAAACATAAGCTCAGTGAATAAAATCATGCAGGCAAGGTTATGAGCTTCAGGTAATGCCAAGATCAAATATTAAAATGTGGAAAAATGTGACTGTGACTGAGGCATAGCTGCTGGTGCCAAATGGGTTGGTGCATAAAGAGTTTAAGTAACTGTCAGCAAAAAAGAAATTCTAAACAGGACGACTCCGGTATATCATATAACCACTCTCTGCATCCCTGAACACACAGATTTTTCCAGGTTTAATATGGTGTCCATTATGATATTGACTGTGTATGTCTTTTTTTTTTTAATGTGATGGGCTACATTTGACAATAATAAAACAAATGTTGTAATAGTGATCTCCTGAGTCTTACAAAAGCTAATTCTGGTCAGACGTTCAAATCTCATACATTTTTATTTTTCATTTATTTAAGGTAAAGCATACTATTCATTGCTTATGAAGAATTACTCAATAACTACAGCAAAACAACTACTAAAGGTATGGAAGTCTAAAGCGATAAATATTTTTTTAACATTGTACATTAACACTTAAGACATTCAAACTTTAAAAGAACACATATGAAATTAAGTAGTGAACAGAAAATAATTAAACAACCCAGAATGTTTTATATTTTCAATTCTACAAAGTGCCCACCTTTTGCTTTGATGATACCTCTGCACACTCTAGGCATAATCTCAGTCAGCCTCATGATGTAGACACTTGGTATGGTTTTCCAACTTGAGGAGTTCCCAGAGATGTATAAGTGCTTGTTTCTAAAGCTGGTAATTCTAATAAACTTATTCTCTGCAGCAGAGGTAGCTTTTGGTCTTCCTAAATCTATAGTGATTAATGATTTTAATGTGTTTGATAGAAACTGCACTTCGGGATATATTTAAAGTTCTTAAAAAATCTTTATTTGACTGACATTCATTTCTTAAAGTAATGATGCACTTTCTTTTCCCTTTACTTAACCAATGTTAACCAAATGTTTCTTGACATAATATGGATTAATACAGTAGTTGTAGTAACACAAATATGGCTATTGACTATGTACTCATCATTTCCTCTTCACAAGACAAACAACAGTCTAAACCCTAGCACATTAAGAAGCCAAGAAATGTCACAAATTAAGTCTTGACAAGGCACACCTGTGTATTAAAAACCATTCCAGGTGACAGAATATATATATTAAAAAGTGTCAATTTAAGGTACATTTAGAACAGAAAAAAATGTGTGATTAATTTGCGATGAGATGAGTTATGGCAATCATGCAATTAATCACGATTAAATATTCTAATCGATTGATTTTATATATATATATATATATACAGGGAGTGCAGAATTATTAGGCAAGTTGTATTTTTGAGGATTAATTTTATTTGAGGATTTAATTTGAACAACAACCATGTTCTCAATGAACACAAAAAACTCATTAATATCAAAGCTGAATATTTTTGGAAGTAGTTTTAGTTTTAGCTATTTTAGGGGATATCTGTGTGCAGGTGACTATTACTGTGCATAATTATTAGGCAACTTAACAAAAAACAAATTCATACCCATTTCAATTATTTATTTTTACCAGTGAAACCAATATAACATCTCAACATTCACAAATATACATGTCTGACATTCAAAACCAAACAAAAACAAATCAGTGACCAATATAGCCACCTTTCTTTGCAAGGACACTCAAAAGCCTGCCATCCATGGATTCTGTCAGTGTTTTGATCTGTTCACCATCAACATTGCATGCAGCAGCAACCACAGCCTCCCAGACACTGTTCAGAGAGGTGTACTGTTTTCCTCCTTGTAAATCGCACATTTGATGATGGACCACAGGTTCTCAATGGGGTTCAGATCAGGTGAACAAGGAGGCCATATCATTAGATTTTCTTCTTTTATACCCTTTCTTGCCAGCCACGCTGTGGAGTACTTGGACGTGTGTGATGGAGCATTGTCCTGCATGAAAATCATGTTTTTCTTGAAGGATGCAGACTTCTTCCTGTACCACTGCTTGAAGAAGGTGTCTTCCAGAAACTGGCAGTAGGACTGGGAGTTCAGCTTGACTCCATCCTCAACCCGAAAAGGCCCCACAAGCTCATCTTTGATGATACCAGCCCAAACCAGTACTCCACCTCCACCTTGCTGGCGCCTGAGTCGGACTGGAGCTCTCTGCCCTTTACCAATCCAGCCACGGGCCCATCCATCTGGCCCATCAAGACTCACTCTCATTTCATCAGTCCATAAAACCTTAGAAAAATCAGTCTTGAGATATTTCTTGGCCCAGTCTTGACGTTTCAGCTTGTGTGTCTTGTTCAGTGGTGGTCGACTTTCTGCCTTTCTTACCTTGGCCATGTCTCTGAGTATTGCACACCTTGTGCTTTTGGGCACCCAGTGATGTTGCAGCTCTGAAATATGGCCAAACTGGTGGCAAGTGGCATCTTGGCAGCTGCACGCTTGACTTTTCTCAGTTCACGGGCAGTTATTTTGCGCCTTGGTTTTCCACACGCTTCTTGCGACCCTGTCGACTATTTTGAATGAAACGCTTGATTGTTCGATGATCACGCTCAGAAGCTTGGCTATTTTAAGACTGCTGCATCCCTCTGCAATATATCTCACTATTTTTGACTTTTCTGAGCCTGTCAAGTCCTTCTTTTGACCCATTTTGCCAAAGGAAAGGAAGTTGCCTAATAATTATGCACACCTGATATAGGGTGTTGATGTCATTAGACCACACCCTTCTCATTACAGAGATGCACATCACCTAATATGCTTAATTGGTAGTAGGCTTTCCAGCCTATACAGCTTGGAGTAAGACAACATGCATAACGAGGATGATGTGGTCAAAATACTCATTTGCCTAATAATTCTGCACTCCTGTATATATATATATATATATATATATATATATATATATATATATATATATATATATACAGTGGAACCCGCTTATCTCGACCTCGGTTAACTCGACAACCCTATTAAGTCGACGTTTTTGAAGTGGAACCGCCAAATTCTCGCTTTGTCTTAGCATTTTTTATCAGTTATGTCGATTCTTTTATGTCGCTGAACCCTGATATCTCGAGCACAGGGGGATTAGCCATTTAACGTCGGTTATCTCGGTGCAGCCGCAGAAGAACTCGCGGAAGTGGCGGAAAAATCAAGGCTTACAGCTGCTACAGGTGTTGTATTGTATACTGGTGAATCTCTGCTGTTAGTTAGTGCACATATGCCTTTTGTTGTTAAATGTTATGCGATGAACGGGAGGCAAAAGCCGCGCTCGGCAGCGCAAAACGTGGGATGAGCAGCAAAAGCATAGAATGAACACCGGCAGGATCGGGGAATCGCGATGCGCTTTGGGAAGAAAAGCGCGGCCGTTGAGAGAGTGCCGGTGGAAGGCACGTGCGGGATACGCATGCGCGATAACAACGACCGCCGTGAACCAACATATACCAACAATAACGGACAGTGAGAGTGTGGAAGTTTAAATAGGAGCTGGTGATGATGATAAACGAGCACCATATGTGCGCGATTGAAGCCGGGAGCTTCAGAGAAAGCGGCCGAGAAACACCTGACACGCCGAAGGGGGCCGAAGGGGGCGTGGCAGGTGGATTCCTGACAGATAAACATGTACTGTATGTATATTTATAGCATGCCTTCATCAAACAAATCGCGGCAACGCTGTTGTGTAAAAAAAAACCTTCAAAAACACGTGCATGCACATTCTCATTTATTAACGTACATGAAATTTCAAGCACGTTAATATATTGCCGCCATTTTGATTTTCGTTTATCTCGATCATCGGTTATCTCGATGCTTTTTGGCGACCCCCTAGGACATCGACATAACCGGTTTCCACTGTATATATATATATATATATACACACACACACACACACACACACACACACACACACACACACACACACACTCATCTTGGTTTAAAGCAGGTCTTAAATAAAATTGTCACAAAACCCACCAATAAGTCATGAGTGCCCCCTAAAGGTGTTTTAAAACAGTTAACTTTTTTAAAAAAGGCTATAACTCGAGTCCTACCTTAATTATAGAAAAACCTCAGTGTAAATCAATCATTTCAAAGGTGACAAAGCATTAAAGTATCAAATAAGTTAACAATACATGTATTGTATGCTTCCAGGAGTCTTTTATGAGTTCTGTTTTTTGAGTACCATTCGCAAAATGTGAAAGAAGACGTCATAAATTACAGATCAGACAGCTGAAGGCCAAGGTGAATGGAATTTATAATTATCTACCACTTTTACTTCACAAAAAAAAGCCTGACCAAAAAAATCCACATGGCTCAAATAAAATATAACTGAAAACATTTGTACATGTTTGGCCTTGATCATTTTATGAGTTTTTAATTGATGTACCACAGTCTAAATGCCTGATTCTCTTCTCAGCCCACTTCATATGACCTTTAATATAAACTGAAAATATACTTGCATTCATTACTTTTTTATATATATATATTCCTATACAAGGAACCATTGAGAAATACTACTATACTGTTGTGTGTACTACAGTATATTTACATACTGTATTATATACAGTTACAATATTCTAAAGTGCAACCTTTTTTTCTAATATTTTGAAGAAAGCCAAATGTTGAAATGTACTATTTCTACTAATAGTTTGGGGAAAGCCATACTACATCACACATCATGTTCGTGTTTCTTGTCAAACAGGTGAATAAGCAATTTTCAAGGCAATTGTCATAGGGAATCCAAAACCTACTGTCACCTGGGCCAAAAATAATGGAGATATATTTGACCAACAGAAATATCAGACAAAGTTCGATTCCCATTTCTTTTTCTGCAAAAAGATAAAGGCAATTCTGAAGATAATCCTTGCTCTTTGTGTTCTAGATGCCTAGGGTTTTGCAACAGACAAGTTTGACCGAGCTTCTGTCACAGTTATACTAAATGTTATTGAAGGTATGAAAACTGATATGACATTTAATGTTTACATTTAAATTCAGTTCAATAATTGCAAATGTGAATAGTATGTTTGTATTTTAGTGGGATACAAGAAAGACAAAGCAAGGAAAGCTCAAAATTACACTGAAAAGAAAAAAGTCTCATTACATTTCTATTGAAATTCTAGTAATTAAATTGACATTTTTTTCCAGTTTTTAAACTTTGTTTTTTGTTTTTATGTGTGTCCAAAAACTGCACCAAAAAGGAAGGAGAAATTGACCTGAACTTCTGTGAGATTTTGCTCAGTGCTGATAAGAAAGATTATGAGTGCATTTGTGCTGAATATGGAGTGAATGATTTCCGGTGGATGCTAAGGAAATGTAATGAAATAAAAAGAGAAAGATAAGCTGAGGTATTTCAGAGATCTTCTGTATAATAAGGTTCTATTCAGGTTGAAAATTGCACTGTATGGAAATAAAGGATCATTGCTTTCCTGCTCAACCCAGTTTGTCAAAAGCATTTCCAACATAAAGCACATTAAAGTGAAACCCAATGGCACAGCATTATTTGAAGTTGATTTGGATCTTGTAGACCCAAGTAGTAGGATATTCATTTACAAGGTGCGACTGAAAAGAACTACTATCTTAAATGATACATTTATTATGAAATCAATGAGGCATTTTTCTTAAAAATTTTGATTCAATTCATAGGTTGGAGAAATCATCCAATACGCCAAAGACATGGAGATGAAACACAGCCTTAAACAAATTGCCAATAATTTTGTGTTTACTTTTAGGAATCTCCTCTCAGATGATGCTATCCTTTATCAGTTTGATGTTGAGAATGTAACCATGTTCTACACTAATTTTAAGAGTAAGTGTACAAATGTGATGTTTATCATAGTTGATTACTCTACTAATAATTTTTTTAGTGAATTTCCTGGTGAAGCTCCAGGAGGTTAAAGCTTTGGAGAGAGAAGTGTTTGAGTGTGTTGTATCTAATTACCTCTCAAAAATCCTGTGGGTGGGCAAGAATGTCCCTCTGGAACAGGGAGAATAATATGACATAACAGTTTCTAAAGACAAGCTGATTCACCGTCTGGTGGTGAAAGACTGCATGCTTGTGGATAAAGGCTGCTGTGGCAGGTATCATGCCCTCTAATACTTGGCTGAGAGTAGAGGCTACTCTTATTCTCCCTAATGTAGGTGATAAAGAAACCTATATAAAATTAATTAAATATAATAACCTTCTATCTACCTTACATGTTACTTAAATAACTCCTGATGTATTTTCCCTGTTACTTCTCATTTCTGTTTTATGATCAGCTTGATAATGATCCAAGCCTCCACGGCAAAATGAAAGTGCGAAAAATAACGTGGGCAGGAGGATCGGCCCATGATCTGACAAAAATTGCTGCAGAGCAGCAAACCAGGCTGCAAAGGGACAAAAAGGAGATTATATCAGCTTTCAAAACAGCTCTGCCAGAGAAAGAAGCAACAGCTTTAGGAGACAGCAACACTTCTACATCTGTGTCAGGATCTGGCATTGCTTCTGTGTCTGAGGGGGTTTCTGCTTTTGAGTTTAGTTCTGGCTTTGTACCTCGTTTAGTAGCTGGTGCCTGCTCTGACATTAAAAGAACAGGTAATGATGGACAGCTGGGTAACATCTACAGTCATAAAAATAGGAATTATTTTTATAATGTATAGAAATACTAATAGTAAAAATAATTTTAAAAAAAACGTCAACATATTCAAAAAGTACTGTAGTTTGTCATTTATGTTTGTATGCCACATGGTGGCACTCTAAGAACACTCTAAATTAGGTGTGTAACCAATTATAAATTATTTGAGAGAAATAAAATGTTCTAAACAGATACAAAATCAGATATAAATAAAGAGGAACTTTTTTTTTCTACCAGCATGTGCAAATAAACTTTGCAAAATCTGCTCAATGTGCCTTTTTTGGGTCAGCCTCTAGAGAAGCCATGATGAATGGAATCAATACATAATAATCCCCATCCACACAGATAATACCTACCACAAGACCATCAATATTTCCTGTTTTACAGAACCATCCCCTGAATGGCAAAGATTAGGATGTATAAGAAGGCAAGGAGGTCAGTCTTACTAACACTAAAGAGTATCCAATGTTTATAGAACCACCAATACATACACCATTGTAGACACCCAGCAATCACATCAGTATGTGCTTGTTGAACATTTACTGTAATTCCAGATTTAGTCCTCACTTTGATTGTTTTTGGCTGTGGGGATTCACACAATTATTCACCTACAAGAACTTTAGTGTGGTCAGGGTTCATTGGAGATGAGGTCTGAGCTCTGTACAGGCCATTTGCTTTGTTCACCACCAACCTTGGTAAACTATGTGTTTTCGAACCTCACTTTGTGCACAGGAATACTGTCACGCTGCAATAAGTTAGGAGCCCTTCAGTTTTGCTAAAGTCAAATCTCAATACTACATAGACATTCCAGACAAATGTATGCTTCCAAATGTGTGCCAACATTATGGGGAAGACCTTGGAGGTAATATTCAAATGTCCAAATACTTTTATATATTGTATAGTGTACATTTAGTGAACATAATTAGCAGACCAAAAGTCAAAAGGTTGAAAAGAAGTTTTCCCTCTTGTTCTTGGGGCTACTTGTGTGTCACAGTAGAGGTGTCTATTTAATAGACAGTTAAAATTAGATGGGTATTTAACTGTGTATTGTAGCAGTATCAATGTACAAAACCCTCTTCATTGTATTCACAGTATATCTTTTCTGCTTTTCAGTTAAAGCAGTGTAAAATGTAGCAGATGCATAAAATCTATTGTACAAAATGCTTGTGACACAAAAAAATCAGAATGCATCTGTCAAAACACGTGTAAGAAATAATGCCAATATCTGTGTGCTATAACCATGATTTGGTAGTCATCATAGATTCAAATTTGTGACCTAGAGGGGAATTATGTTTGTGGCTATTAGCTTAATATCAAACACCTCCATCTGTGAGTCTATTAGATGATCAAGCTTGCCTGACCAGCCAACTGTCAGAAGATGCAGCTCATGGCAAACTACCAGAATTTGTCACTAGACCTAACAATAATAAAACTGATGGAGTTTGTTCCACTAATGCAGAAAAGGAAAGACTTGTATATACATCAACTTCAAAATAATCAGCATCTATTGCATATAATATTTGCAATATATATTTATCACAATATTCTTTAGTACTGCATTGGTTTAAAAATAATAGACTGCAAAAATAATTAGATTCAAACTACATGTATGCAATCAAATACAGTATGTATACCCAGGACATAGGGTGAGACAGGTTAGATATATTTTTGTGTCATGAATTCTGACAAATATATTTAAGGAAAATGTTTTATAGTTCATGCGAATATTTTTTTTGTTGTTGTTAGTATTGCCTCCTAGATATTTTGGTAATAATTATGGGATTCTGAAATATAAATTTTTTCTATGTTAGGTTACTTCCGAAATGTCTATTTGTAAAGATGCAAGCACTCCTAAACTGACTACCCAAAGTTCCAAGGATACTAAAACTGAAAAACTGAAAAGTTTGCAGCAAATGGCTGCCAAGCCACACTTTTAGCTGGATGTATTACATTTTCATGTTCTTCTTTGTAACTTAAAAAAAAATCAGCTGCATTATTTTTATATTTTATGACTTGTAGATCCAAACTATTTAACATCATTACATATAGTGTAAAATGAAAAAAAAAAAAATTATTCTCCTTCTTCTTCTTTTTTTGGCTGAAAACCAACCACCTGCATGTCTTCCCTCACCCAATGAAAATCTCAAAATCTTCAGCTCTGCTACCTCCAGCTCCACCTCCTGTCTTTTACTCAATGCCACTGTCTCTAATCCATATAACATCGCAGGTCTCACCACAGTCCTATAAACTTTCTCTTTCACTCTTGCAGATACCCTTCTATCACAAATCACTCCTGCCACTCTTCTCCACCCACTCCACCCTGCCTGCACTCTTTTCTTCACTTCTCTAACACACTCTCCATTACTTTGCACTGCATACCTCCACTTCTCCATAACAATATCATTTGCAAACATCATAGTCAATGGAGACTCCTGTCTGACCTCGTCCATCAACCTGTCCATCACCACTGCAAACAAGAAAGGGCTCATAGCCGATTTTTGATGCAGTCCAATCTTCACCTTACAAACACACAAACACACAATGCAACTCCTTTTGACCTTCTCTATACTTCTCCATCAACATTCTCAAAGCAAACAATGTGTCTGTAATGCTCTTTCTTGGCATGAAATCATGTGCTGCTCACAAATGGTCACCTCTTCTCTCAGCCTGGCTTCCACTACTTTTTCCCATAACTTCATGGTGTGACTGATCAAATTTATTCCCCTGTAGTTACTGCAGGTCTTCACATCTCCCTTATTCTTAAAGATCGGTACCAGCACATTCCTTCTCCATTCCTCAGGCATCCTCTCACCTTCCAAAATCTTGTTGAACAATCTGGATAAAAACTCCACTGCCACCTCTCCTAAACATCTCCATGCTTCTACTGGTATGTCATTTGGTCCAACCGACTTACCACTCTTCATCCTCTCACTTCCTCCTTACTAATACTTTCCACTTCCTGCTTCACCATCTCCACATCATCCACCCTTCTCTCTCTCTCTCTTTCTCTCTCTCTTTTTTTCATTTTCACCTTCCCAACACACTCTCCTCACTAGTCAACACATTTCCATCTCCATCCTTTATTGCTCTACCTTGCAACACATCCTTCCCAGCTCGGTCCCTCTGTCTGGTCAATCGGTACAAATCCTTTTCTCCTTCCTTAGTGTCCAACTTCTCATACAGCTCCTCATATGCCTTTTCCTTGGATTTTGCCACATCCCTCTTTACCTACTGCCGCATCTCCTTGTACTGTCTTCCTTTCTATTTTCAGATGTCATGCCTAGTACCTTTCTAGCTGTCTCCCTTATCACTTCTGCAGTAGTTACCCAATCATCCAGCACCTCTTTACCACCACCGAGCCCCTGTCACCCTCTTATTTTTTTTTCAATCCTCACTCTCCTCTTCTTCTTTACCTCCAAAAGCCATCCTACAGACCACTATTTGATGCTGTCTAGCTACACTGTCCCCTGCCAACAACTTACAGTCTCCAATATCCTCCAGGTTGCATCTCCTACATAGAACATGGTCCACCTGTGTGCACCTTCCTCCACTCTTATACCTCACCCTATGATCCTCCTTCTTCTAAAAATATTTTAGAAAAATGTATTAAATAAATAAAAAACTAGCTGCTTCAGCTGCTTCTGAAATAGATTATGATGAAATGCACAGGTTCTCCAAACCTGTGGTGATTAAAGCAGGTCAAAATGCCACCTTCAAGATGAGGTTCCCAGCACAAGATTCTCTGATTAAATAGTTTAAGGAAGATTCTGAGCTGATTGATGGTGGTAGAGTGAAAGTGGTAAAGAAAGCGAACCATAGCTGCCTTCAAATAAAAAGAAAAAGTGTGCAATCAGATGCTGGAGAATTTAAGATTCAGCTTAAAAACCTTAATGGAATTGCTAAAGCTTTATCCAGGCTGGCTGTGCTTGATAATGCCATTTTTAATAATAAATATTAGAATATATTCTTATTCTATTGAATATAAAATACTTCTCATAGTTTTTTGTTTTTTTTTCAACAGAGAGGCCAAGTCCACCAAAAGGCCTAGTTTAGGTTTTATAGTGCACATCCTGTGTAATTAAACTAAAGTGGAACCCACGAAGTAATGATGGTGGCTCACCAGTAAAAAATTACATAATTGAGAGGCAGCAAATAGGTCAAAGTATTTGGAAGAATTTAGAGAAAGTCTCGGCTGATTGGCTTACCTTTATTGTAAAATATATATGCCATGGAAAGAAATAAACTTACGGCATATATGCAGAGAACTCTGAGGGCATTGGTGACCCACTGGAGACAGACAACATTCATACAGTGTTGTGAAAAAGTGATTTCTTATTTCTTTGCATGTTGGTCACACTTTAAGGTTTCAGATCATCAAGCTAATTTAAATATTAGTAAAGGATAACACAAGGGAACACAACATGCAGTTTCTAAATTAAGGTTTTTATTATTGAGGGAAAAAACATCCCAAACTACATGGCCCTGTGTGACACTGAGGGACACTCCAGCGGACCAGGCCGACACAGTCGATTTTGCTTTACCTGGTTAGAGACTAGGAAAGGAGGAGGGCAGAATGCCTGGAAAACGACATTTCTGTGGCTACTAAGGCTGACATGGAACGACCGACGGCCCGCACCGTTTCCTTGGTGGTCTAAGGGTTAGGTCGGCAGCGCGGAGTAACTCCTTGATATCATCAGCCCCAGAGTTAAATCCCTTACATTTTACATCAACATACATTTAAAACCAGTGTTTATTGTTATAATTCATTGTACACAAGCCAAATATGCATATATTTGTGGAAAACAACAATATAATTTAATAAATAAATAAAACAATAATTACAAAATTAATAATGTAATACCTGCTACTGCTTTGCAGAGGGTGTCGCTCAACCTCTGATCGCTGCCGAGGACGTCGCTCTGCTCCAGACCTCCGCAGGGGACGTCTCTCCGCTCCAAACCTCTGCAGAGGATGTCGCTCCGCTCCAGACCTCCGTAGTGGGAATCGCTCAGCCTCTAGACTTTGTCGTGGGCGTCACTCGGCCTCTGGACTCCGCCGTGGGTTTTGCTTGGCCTCTGGACTCCGCCAAGGGTGTTGCCCCGTTCCATGCCACCGCAGAGGGCTTCGCTCCATTCCAGAAAGTCGCAGAGGACGTCGCTCCGACTCAGATCTCCGCAGGAGAGGTCGCTCCACCTAGGCTCCTTCCCAACCTTCCCCGGTTTCTTGGCGGTGCGTTCCAAGCCTTCTCCTTCGACCCTGGACACTTGGCAGGGCATTCCTCGAAATGCCTTGGCTCGCCTGGTGTGGGTGGTTCCCGGCATTAACGAGAGACAGGTGTCAGGACTGCCAGCATTCCCCAATGGTTCCTGCTTTTGCTTCCGGTACTGTGGATTCCACCTTCTCTGTGGATTCTACCTTCTTTGTGGATTACACCTTCTCTGTGGATTATACCTTCGTTGTGGATTCCCCTTTCCATATTGGATTACATGGGCATTACAGACCATGATAGAGCTACTCCCACTTCCGGCTCATGGTCCACACCCTGACAAAAGGGTCCAATTTTAGTTTGAACTTGTATACAGCTGTCATGTAATAATAAATGATTTTGCATAGAGACTGGAATATTATGATCATGTGCAGGACATTACATAAACCAGTCAATATATAAAATATGCTGCTATTTCTTCCTGACACTCTACATTATTTAACATTATATGAAAATGGTTCCCTCACAGTCTTCCTGATATCACAGCACTTTTTATTACCAGATGAACCCAAGAAACCAGGTTCAGTGACATTGGAGCAGCATTTCCATGGTAAAGTATCCATCACATGAGCTCCATCACTTGATCAGGAACAGGATGATCAGCTACACTACATTGTAGCAGAACATGACACCAACATTTGCATATGGCACACAATAGCTAATCGCCACTTCTGTACAACTTACACTGCCAATATCCAGTCTGGACATGAGTATCATTTCAGAATCTATGCTAAAAATGATATGGAAGTGTCTGAGCCTTTAAAATCACCCACATGGAGTCTTTACAGCATAAAAAGTAAAAACAATATTTCTTAGAGGATGTGTGTGCACATGAGAACTAATTATTCTAATTATTAAATGAATATTACTAATCATTAAGAATATTACTAATGGGAGAAGCCAAAAACTAATGGGAGAAGCCGAAAGAAGAAGAAGATTATTGTAAACAAGTTGTCAACAAGAGATTCAACCATATATAAAGAAAATATTTATAAATTTAATAAATCTTAACTGACAAGCTGAATCAGACAGGATTCAGCTTGTTTACAACTGATTTATTAGACTGATTTAATTTTCTACAAAACAGAAAAAAATATTACAAACAAAATCATGCTGATTTAAAACATCCTGTCACATCCATGGTTATACACAGAGAGACGAGCCTGCCCATCACTTTCAACAGCATTTCCTTTTTAAAATGTGATGAATAGATTGTATAAATAATTGTTTGCTTTTCTTTATTTTTTATATTCACTCATGAAAGAGAATTATATAAACAAATATTTCTCAGTGGCCATTCAATGCTAGTTACTGATTTGAAAAAGTAATATGAAGAAAGTGATTTTGATAGAGACTACAAAGCAGTTCTATAAGTGACTTTGAATAATGGGATCTTTTATACGCCAAAAATGTAAATAAATATACAATGTAATCATGGCAGTACAATGTACACATAAAAGTGTAGTAATCCATGCAAATTACATGCTCTAAATCTGGTAAATAAAAAGTATAAATTAGTTTCCTTTGCATAAATTTACACACTTAAAAGCATAAGTTGAATTCTAATATTTTTTATGAAAATTAAATTTTTTGCTTTTAGGAATTATGTATGTATGTATGTATCTTTATAAATAAGGTTTAATATCTACAGAGCAAAACTTTGGGGCCAGTACAAACTGCTTTACATTTCTTTTACAAATTTTATCTATTTTTATTTTAAATCTATTTAATCTCAACTGTTTGTCTAGCTTTCATATTCAGAACACTGCCAGCCTCGCTCACTTTTGAGAGGCCCCCCTTTATCATGGTTCCTCTGAAAGTGAAATCTCCACCAAAGGGCCACCAGTGCGATATGACATGTGCTGTTCAAGGCTAGCCCAAACCCCATGTTTCTTGGTACTTGAATGTTGTCTGCATCGACTCTAATAAACATTAATGCATCACCAATGCTCAAGGCGTGTGCTCCATGTACATCCTCGGAGTGGAGCCTGAGGATGCTGGCAAATACAAATTGGTCGCAGTCAACTCATTTGAAAAAGCAGAGCGCTCAACCAAACTACCTGTTAAAGGTATTATTATTATTATTATTATTATTTTATTATTATTATTATTATTATTATTAATATTATTATTAATATCCATATTATTATTATTATTATTATTATTATTATTATTATTATTATTATTATTCAGTGATTCAGCGGAATTGCTCTTATTAATGTTTATGTGTTTTTCTGAAGAAACTATGGCATGTTGATGTAGGGAAAATACCAAGATGCTACACTGTAGATGCTTGAAGAAAAGCAGAAAATATATATAATTTACCTACATTTATTTACAATTAACAATTTATTAATTAATTAATAACAATTTCTTCCCATTTTACACAATGCTGATAGTCTTACTTGTGGCTGAAAATGACATATTACTGAATTTGGATACTGTATAAAACTCAATTTCTCTGTGGTCTTACTACATGTAAGGCATGCAGGAGCTTTTATATGTTTTATTATCATTATATTCTTCATAATAAAATTACTGCCATACACTTGTGTGTATTGTGCCAAAGCTTCTTAAAGCCTAATGTCTCATACATAGTTTTTTATTATGTGATATTTAAAATGCTAAACTTTTTAAGAATGGCATATAGGTCATTTTCATGTTTATCATAGGTCATTTTGTCTATACTGCACAGCCAGAACTGCAAAGATGGACAGACCTAAATATCAGTGCTACATTTCATAGATAGACTGCATGAGTTTTACTACTAGGATATGAAGAACCTGGCATTTCATGACACGCTCAGAAGTGTCTATGGGCTGGATATACGGCTGTCAGATGTCAGAAATGTCAGTTTCATGTTACATGTTTACACATACAGTGTTTCTTGGAGTTAGGTTCTTCTGTGTGGAGTTGTAGTGATTTATTATGATTTATAAGGGGGCCATCACGGACTTGCTTTAGCTATATACAGAACAAATAAAGATGAACTTACACACTACACACCAAGTTGGCATGATTTACTGTATACCTACTTGTTAAAAAACTATACTCAAGCTGGATAACATTAGCTGGATATTAAAAACTAAAAACACTGCTAAAATGAACAATGATTTTCCTATTGCCTATACTTTCCAACAAGCAAACAAACAAAGTCTAAAATGTTATCATTTTGATTTCACTAGGTGGCTATTCCAAATTATGAAAAAGACCAAGCCCATTATTCAGGCAGCATTGTTCAAGCTCTTGTAATCATTTGTACAGTTATCTGTCACATTTAAAAAATGCACTTAAATATGTCAGTGCTATAATGGTTACTGGGCCTACTGCTTTACATCACTCTAGCCAGCATTTGGCTATGTACTGTTCAAGTAAATGTAGGTCTTTTTTTGTACATATAATTGTTATATAATTTGGCATTGTACTGACTTTATACCAGTTAATGATTTAAAGGAGAATTTACTAATATTTCTTCTTCTTCTTTCGGCTTCTCGCATTAGGGGTCGCCACAGCGGATCATCAGTTTCCATACACCCCTGTCCTCTACATCTACATCTCTTTCACAACAACTACCTGCATGTCTTCCTTTACCACATCCATAAACCTCCTCGTTGGCCTTCCTCTTTACCTCCTTCCTGGTGGCTCCATCCTCAGCATTCTCCTACTGACAAACCCCATGTCTGTCTTCTGCACATGTCCAAACCATCTCAATCTCGCCTCCATCACCTTGTCTCCAAAACATCCTACATGCATTGTCCCTCTAATAAACTAATTTCTAATCCTTTCCATCCTCATCACTCCCAATGAAAACCTCAACATCTTCAGCTCTGCTACCTCTAGCTCCACCTCTTGTCTTTTACTCAATTCCACTGTCTCTAAACCATACAACATCGCAGGTCTCACCACAGTCCTATAAACTTCTCTTTCACTCTTTCAGATACCCTTCCATTACAAATCACTCCTGCCACTCTTCTCCACCCACTTCACCCTGCCTGCACTCTTTTCTTCACTTCTTAATTACTTTGCACTGTTGACCCCAGGTACCTGAACTCCTCCACCTTCTCCACCTCTTTTTCCTGCAACCGCACAACTCCACTGCCCTCCCTCTCATTCACACACATGTACTCTGTCTCTCCAGCACATACCTCCACCTCTCCAGGCTTTTCTCAACCTGCTCCCTACTCTCACCACAAATCACAATATCATCCGCAAACATCCACGGAGACTCCTGTCTGACCTCATCCGTCAACCTGTCCATCACCACTGCAAAAAAGAAAGGGCTTAGAGCTGATCCATGATGCAGTCCACCCTCCACCTAAAACCAGTCTGTAGTTCCTACTGCACAATTCACTGCTGTCACACTGTCCTCATACATGTCCTGCACCACCCTCACATACTTTCTGACACACCTGACTTCCTCTTACAATACCTCAACTCCTCTCCTGGCACCCTGTCATACGCTTTCTCTAAATCCACAAACACACAATGCAACTCCTTCTGACCTTCTCTATACTTCTCCATTAATATTCTCAAAGCAAATAATGCGTCCATAGTGCTCTTTCTCGGCATGAAACCATACTGCTGCTCACAGATTATGACCTCTTCTTTCAGCCTGGCTTTCACTACTCTTTGCCATAACCTCACGGTGTGACTGATCAAATGAATTCCCTTGTAGTTACTGCAGGTATGAACATCTCTCTTATTCTTAAAGATGGGTACCAGCACACTCCTTCTCCATTCCTCAGGCATCCTCTCACCTTCCAAAATCCTGTCAAACAATTTCGTTAAAAACTCCACTGCGATCTCTCCTAAACATCTCCATGCTTCTATTGGTATGTCATCGGGTCCTATCGACTTTCCACTCTTTATCCTCTCAATCTATGCTCTCACTTCCTCCTTACTAATCCTATCCACTTCCTGCTTCGCCATCTCCACACCATCCAACCTTCTCTCTCTCTCATTTTCCTTATTCATCAGCTTCTCAAAATACTCCCTCCATCTTCTCAACACACTCTCCTCACTTGTAAACACATTTCCATCTCCATCCTTTATTGCTCTAACTTGCAGCACATCCTTCCCAGCTCGGTCCCTCTGCCTGGCCAATCGGTATAAATAATTTTCTCCTTCATTAGTGTCCAACTTTTCATACAGCTCCTCATAAGCCTTTTCCTGCACTTCCTCATTCCACCACTATTCTATTTTCAGAAGTCACACCAAGTACCTTTCTAGCTGTCTCCCTTATCACTTCTGCAGTAGTTGCCCAATCATCCAGCACCTCTTCACCACGACCGAGCCCCTGTCTGACCTCTTCCCTGAACCTCACACTACAGTCTTTCTCCTTCTGTTTCCACCATCTAATTTTTTTTAGTCCTTACTCTCCTCCTCTTCTTCTTCACCTCCAAAACCATCCTACAGACCACCATCCGATGCTGTCTAGCTACACTGTCCCCCGCCAACACCTTACAGCCTTTAATCTCTTTCATGTTGCATCTCTTACATAGAACATAGTCCACCTGTGTGCACCTTCCTCCACTCTTATACATCTTCATATGATCCTCCTTCTTCTAAAAATATGTATTTACCACTGCCATTTTTATCCTTTTAGCAAAATCTACCACCATCTGCCCTTCCACATTCCTCTCCTTAAAGACATACCTACCCATCACCTCCTCATCACCTCATACATATAGAGTCAGATAATGTCCCTGGTAGTCTAGTGGTTAGGATGCGGCGCTCTCACCGCTGCGGCCCGGGTTCGATCCACTTTCAGTGCCAGTCCAAAGCCCGGATAAATGGGGAAGGTTGCGTTAGGAAGAGCATCCAGCATAAAAACATGTGACAAATCAAACATGTGGTGGATCCGCTGTGGCGACCCCTAACGGGAGAAGCCGAAAGAAAGTTTACACAGTCAGATAATGCTTTATTATATTGGACTTCATTTATCAATTAAAGTTGCTTGTAAGCCAAACCAGATAACAAATTTAAATGTATTCATACTCGCATTCATGTTAACACATGTTAATTACCTGTCAAGTCAAGTCAAGTTTATTTCTATAGCGCTTTTCACAACAGACATTGTCTCAAAGCAACTTTACAGAAATCAACAGTCAAGGTGAATGGTGTGCATTTATCCCTAATGAGCAAGCCATGGCGAATGTGGCAAGGAAAAACTCCCTTAGATGTAATGAGGAAGAAACCTTGAGAGGAACCAGACTCAAACGGGGAACCCATCCTCATTTGGGTGACATCAAGAGTTTGATCACCTGTGCAGTCATGTTCTTAACAAACCTCTTTTGTATTTAGTGACACCAACAAATCCATAAATCCCATAAAAAGGGGAGGTGTAAAATGGTGTGTGATAAATTATCTACACATTATCTACACTGTACCTTGGTGATCACATGTTTTTGCCAGGTTTCATTGCCTTAGCTGGGTAAGAGGGTAACCACTGTGCAAAAAAAAGGTGATACATATAGGAATTTGTACATATGGTTAGAGGTGCTCATTTTGTATCAAAATGGGGATATAGAGCAAGAGCAATATGTTCAGCACATTTTATCTACAATAAAATATGTTATCAGCATTATTTATCAATAATGTCCATTGTTCGGGGGACAGGGCACATTTTGTAACAACATTTATCAAATATTATTGACCTCTTGAGTGTTTGTTTTCATTTCACAACCCAACATATCATCTTATAATCTTATAATACTTAAAATATAAAATTAGACTCTAACATGATTTAAAACAGACAATGGCCACTTTAATAGGAACAACTGCACACATCTTAATTCATGCATTTATCCAATCAGTCAATCATGTAGCAGTGGCAGTGTATATAAATCCTAGGAGGTCAGCAGTTTCTAAAACAACCATATTACTGTCAAAGTCACAGAGATCACATTGTCCCCATTGTCTTGTTTCATGTGAATTGGAGTTCTTGTACTGAATCTGCATGAATTTATGGATTGTGATGCTGCAACATGATTTGAGAATGTTCAGCTACAAGAGCATTAGTGAGGCCAGGCACTGCTGTCAGGGGAGAAGATCTGGCATGCAGTCAGTGTTCCGGTTCATCCCAAAAGTGTTTTATAAGGTTGAGGTTAGAGCTACATGCGGGCCGCATGATTTCTTCGACACTAGTCTTTTGCAAACCAAGCCTTTATGGACCTTGCTTTTGCAAGGGGCATTCTCAGTTACAGAAAATGTTAAAGTATATAAAGACAGGACATTATAGACAATTGTGTCCTTCCTGTTTAGTGGCAACAGTGTAGGTAGCAGAGGTGGGAAGTAACGAAGAACAAATACTTCGTTACTGTACTTAAGTAGATTTTTCTGCAATCAGTGCTTTACTTCACTAATTATTTTTACATTTTAAAACTTTTTACTTTAACTCTACAATTTTACACAAACATCTGTACTTTCTACTTCTAACATTTTCAAACCAGACTCGTTACTTTAGTTTTCATCTATTTGTTGAAATGTCAATATTTTTTCTTCTCACTGAGCCTTTTTTCAGTCCATCAAGCTATTTCCTGACTCTCATGCACCACAGGCTAGTTTAGGAAGCTAACAATGAGCAGACAGAAGGCAACAAGAAATATGGGGCCAACATGGATGAGACAGAGGGAGTCAGCAATGTAAACTTGACTGAGAACAGAGACATACCTGATCATCATCTTTTCTCTGCTAGTGTTCTTTATGATAGATGTTCAGCCTGGGGCCATTCATTAGGTAACAATAAAAATTTAAAAAATAGTTTTCTATTAATATATTAATTAGGGCTGTAAAAATGTATGCGTTAATAACGTGTTATAATGCAAATTCATTTTACGGCTTAAATCAGTCTCAAATCAGCACTAAAATGCGCCATAATGCACACATCCAGCAACTATCCCTCTGGGGGTCAACAAACGCACTGGCGCTGGCATATATTCCTTAAGATGCCAAAACAAACTTCAATTTCTCTGTCTTTTTTGATCGTACAGAGAAGCACAATACATAATGTAACATGATGCAAAGAATCTACTTTTATACACTCATAATAACATCAAAACGCTGTGCTTTTGTAAAATAAAGAAAACAGACAAGGGCGCTCTCTGCCGTCTCTGTCTCTATGTCATCTATTAATAATATGATGTGAGGTCCAGTTACCAGCGTGACACTAAAACAGGTAGTAGTAATTGCTACTTTTTACTTAAGTACATGTCTTCACTTTAACTTGAGTAAAAAAGTATAGTCAGTACTTCAACTTTTACTTTTAGTCTTTTTAAACATGAGCATTTGCACTTCTACTTAAGTGAAGGATGTGTGTACGTTTGCCACCTCTGGTAGGTAGACACACAAATGGAAGGTCTGGAGAGGTGTCCACAAATCTTTGAACTTAGCTGTTTGAAAACTGTGGATGTTTAATGTTCTTACCTAAAAAAATAATGCTGTGAAAATGCTCCTGTTCCGCATTGAGGAGGCCATTTTAATTTTACTTTACTTATGAATGTACGTATGAATGTCTGTACAACATTTAGCATGAACACATTTGAACACTCAGATCATACAATATTTTAATTTTAAATCACGTTCATGTTATTTTTCTTTTTTTGGCTACATTTCTTTCATGATAACTAAAATTGAAACTAATGCACATTATGTGTATATGTATTATGGGCAATACACTTTCAGCCCATAGTGAATTGAACAATTTGGGTCTATGAATTTTATTTATAAGTCTAAAATTTTTAATGTGTGTGAACAGTTTCAGTTTCAGCATTGTCTGCATTGTGATTGTCGGCAGATGTCAAATAAACATAAAACATGATACTTTACCACCACCCAGTATTATTTGTGATACTTATATTTATTGCCCTGCCATGCTCAAACAGGAGGTTCACAAATAGGGCACAGAGGATGCTAATGTTTTAAGAGAAAGCTGTCAGGGTAACACCTGTCGATGTGAAATACAACCCTGTTACAGGGGAAATGCCAAAAACAGCCCATAAGCAATAAAAGTAAGCTTTAACATCATTTCAAGTGAAAAAAATTCTCAAACTTAAGTGTTGTTTCAGATTAGTTGTCTAACAAACATGGACCACAATCGATCATATTACATGACGTTACTATGCTGTAAATGGGACATGTTATCTAGTGCAACTGGAATCACAACAGTCAGAAACTGGATACAGCATGTGAATAAATGGCACAGAGATGAGGTTATAGACCTCTTATTACTAACAGTAAAGAGCTGTGGAGATTTTTATTGAGTTTAGTCAGTGCTTTAGTTACTATTAAATGGTGAGAGACTGGAAAACTCCCACACTACAAAGCATAGACATCAACACTATGAAATAACACGTGGAATTATACAGTGACAAGAAAATTCAAGATATATTATCTATACAAATCTAATTTATTAGGTATGTTTAATTTACACGTTCATCATGGAGCTTCACACTGGAGTTCCCAACGTTCGCAAATAAGGTTTTTTTTTTTCGTTAACCAAACATTTTACCTGTTAATGTATATAATGTTATTTCCAAATGTAAAATTTGATCCCTTTCTACAGGGGGAAAAGTCTCAACATACCTTGAATTCTGTATTATGTAATATGAATATACCAAATTAGGGACCTCCTCCTTAATGTCAGCCTCAACCAAATAAAAGCAGTAAACTCGCAGAACAAATGAGCTGTTGCTCATTCTGTCTACTAATATCTTTCTGCTGTGAAAAGGAGCAATTGCACTAAAATCCAGGAATCAAAACAGCTGTTTGAGGATTTATACCAGGTAAGCTGTACAGGTTTCATCAAGGCCTAACCATGTTTTCTGATCAAATGTTTCACAAATAGATATTTCATACATTTCATGAAGAAAGTTATATTAATTTGAAAATGAATGAATAATGCAAAGAAATTAATAAAGCATAACCTTCAACAGAAAAGGGAAAATAATCAAGGTGCTGAGGTGAGTTTAATATTAAACATAAATATTATCCCTAAACAAATTATATTTATTTTACTGTAGTCAGATTTTAGTGAATTGAACAAACAGCACACAGAGATCAATCTTAATACGATTGTATTTTTCTGTATACTAACTTTTAGGTCAGTTTATTTATATTAAGAACTTGAATTCATGTCGTTGAAAGACAATTCTCATGACAATCCAGGCATATCTACAGTTTGCACGGCTATATTTGGGTTCGTTCTGTCACTAGGAAAATATTCATATAAACTACAGCAAGGAAATTAAAAAGAAAAGTATTCTCTGATAGTCAAGGACTTTAGTGTTTCTTTTGTCTGTGTTAATATCATTTTTTAACAATTAATTTATAGTAAATATTATTATTTTATAATGTATTGCTCCTTAAGCAGAGCTGTTAATGCTGCCAGCATATCCCTCAACCTTCATTTTATTAGGTATGTGACCTATCAAAAGCAGAGCCTAAATAGCCGATGATGCATCGAGAAGGATCTCATAACTGTAGAATGCTATTAAATGCTTTATCAGCAGTTTCATATTACAACAAAGTTTTTAATCAAAATCTTAAAATGTCTAATGGTTTTTCTCTTTTTTTTGGTTGTCACAGCCTAAAGGTAAGATATTTTCTTCTGTTCTGTAAGTAAATAGGTGCTGTAAAATGTATCATGCAAAGATAATTAATAATAATAGAAGAATAATTAATCATTTAAAATATTAGATGACAACTCTTGATTTATAAAGATATTTCTATATCAAATTCCTGCAAAGAAAACATGGTCTACTATTATTATGTGAATATGAAGGGTTAGATCGACATGTCCACATGGTGTTGGTTAAATAAGGCTCTCTGTTACCCTGCCATCATCACATAAGCATCTTTGGTACTCCAAGACACGAAATATCTTAATGGATTTGTAATTGTTCGAATGGAATATTATACATCCATCCAAATAATATTTAATGCTAATATAAGAGAAAATGTGTTTTTTGATGCTGATTTTGATTGAATTTGCAAATATGTTAGGAGATATTCATTATTACAAGACTATATTTGCTAATCTAATTACTTATTTATATTTGGTTATTACTAATTACACAACCAAGCCAACTTTTTATTTTCCAGAGCCAAGATAAACTGTGAAATAAAAAAGTGCAACAACGTTATTAGAAGATGTCGGCAGGAGGTAAGTCATACTTTTTTGGCTTACAGCACAGCACGGCAAGTCCTCAAGTAGCACCTGTCCTGCACATTTAATACTCTAACAGAGCAGGAAATACTCAAGGATAAAGATAATTAGAGATAGGGATTGGGATAAACTTGGATCCTTGACTGTGAACCACACAACTAATAGTTTAATATTTTTTTTCATTTTCAATAGAAATTAATAAAGTTAGCAGATTTTGGTTTCTTTTAACATTATAAGCGATTTTTGAATGTTTCTATTAGGCTAATGTTTGGTTTTGTGGTGAATATTGATGCTGCTATTTTAGCTAATCCTTTAAAAGCAAATAATTAGCTGTCTCTTACATTGTACCTTTACCTGCAAGCCCTAAAATCTTCTTAAAAGCTTGATCTGTCAGGTATGATTTTCTACCTACAGATATAAGTTTAAAATATATTTATCATTTTCCTGAAATAGATTTTTTTTTATAATAGAGCCTGTGCTAAGAACATTTTTGGTGAAAGAATTGACAAATAAGCTGTAACAACCTGGGATGTATTCCTTAAAACTACCATGACTACAGGGATGTGTATGCTAAATTCCATAAATTGCAATAATACTGGACTTTTTCCATAAATGTTGTTTACACAGATAAAGCTAATTATAAGCTCTGTAATCATAATTATAATACAAAAATGATCCACCTCAAGTTAGTTCAGAAGCTTGATGTATCGCAGTGAATTCTATTGACAAAGCCTTGTGCTCTTGCAATCCCTTTAGGCAAAAAATAACACCCAGGAACAGTTGCACACTGAAAACAATGAACATGTGGTCAGTCAGCTTTTAACAGAAATTACACAACAGTTAGTTATGGTCCATTGATTTGATTGGTCAAACAGCATTCCAAGAGTGCATATATTTCCTATTACCGTATGAACACATTTCCCAGTGTGTATCTGTGTCCTCGTCTGTGTTTGCCCCATAAAATTCTACCTTCTATTTCAAAAACCATTACTACAACCATTACTACTATTGTATGCATTTACCAATGGAAGACACTTTTTAGCGACTTCCATTGATATGAAAGCTCATCAGATAATGACAAAAAGGATTAATTACTTAATATAAATTTCTTGATTATAGAACTGTTAACACCCAAGCAAGAGATAAGCTATAAAAAAACTTGGCATGGCTGCGATTTGCTAATGTACTCGCCATTAGTTGTGCCTAATCACGGTCATTTCGATATTCAGTGTACACTCACTCTTGCTAGTGCTTGAATTTTTTAGATTACAACAAAACATTACTCAACAAAATGTTATTTTGTTTTACCACTTTAAATTATGTACTGTAGGGTGCCTCAACTACAATATAATCACTTGAGTAAGTGATTTTATTTAAAAGAAGAATTTATGGATAATAATCAGTGATTTTCTTTCAAAACAGTGAAAGACAATGTAAGATCTAAGCACCTTTAAAATTATATATAGAAGTGACACTAAATTAACTCAAACTTGTACATTTTACAATCACTCAAACAAACAAACAAGCAAAATATCAATACTTGCTTATACGACTTTTGCAATGATCCACTATTTGTACGATTAAGTAGATGAAACTGCGTATATAGAAAGCATGATCATTTTGACTGTAGAATCTATTTATATTGTCTTTCATTTCATTTGTATATAAATTTTGTTTATATTTGTTTGTAGTTGTTTGTTTGGTCTTACAATTTATCCGGTCTGCTGTGTTGATTCTTGAGCTTTACTTCATTGTTAAAGTGTTGCTATTTTTTGCAGTAATGTTTTTATACATATCATATAATTTAATTATAAGTCATTGTTCAGCTGGAGTGAAAAAGCAGCTATCGTTCACTGCCATATTGCTATAGTTTCACTCCACTGAGGGTGGTTTATATATAGTGTGCCTTGAGCCTCATTTGGCAAATTCTGGCTATAATTATAAAGTGTTGTCATAAAAGATCTGTTTATTAGCTCCCTTTGTGGAATTCATTCAGGAACTTAGACGGTAGTTTAGAATCTATTAATAGTACCGAAACATTGCTAAATATTAGATTAGATTAGATTAGATTTTATTGTCATTTTGCAAGGTACATGTACAGAGCCAACAAAATGCAGTTGGCATCCAACCAGAAGTGCATAAGTGGCCTAAAAAACAGAAGTACAATAAATAGCATTAAGATAAATAGGGCATGATATATACAGGGATGATAAATGTATAATGTATAATGACTGCTGATGTATAATGTACAGAAGGTGCAGTAGGTAATAATACATAGTATATAGTAATATTTTATGCAAGATTATGCATAGATAGAAATGTCAGAAGATAATATACTTAAATGACATGATGTAGTTTTGTACAAATATGAATGTATGTATGATACAGTATATACAATATAAATATTGGTTGAATGTACAGTAGTGCAAATGTAAGTCATAGATGGTGCAGAAAAAATATGTAGTGGATAAGCAGTGCAAAATACACAGCGGTAAATGTTCTGCAGTATCCTGTAGCACAGATGGGACTTTTTAGGTCTTTTTAGAAAAAAACAGGCGCTGTTGTGCCTTCCTGATCAGGATAGAAGAGTTCAGAGACCAGTTGAGATCCTCAGAAATGTGGATTCCAATGAACTCACAGTAAAGCTGCGTACACGCTAAACAGCAGCTCTGTTTATGTGAATGGGAGCATGAATGTGATTGGCAGCTCATCTAAAATCCACAATGACCTCTTTTAACTTCTTGGCGTTGAGTTCCAGGTTATTGTCCTCACACCATGCTACTAGGTGCTGGATCTCCTCCCTGTAAGCCGTTGCACTGTTACCTTGGATCAGACCTACCACCATGATGTCTTAAAAATGCTGTTTGAGGCATAGGCAGGTATGCAATCATAGGTGAAATGGGAGTATGGAAGAGAAGACAAGGGGTGAGTGCGATTGGACGGAAGTCACCAAGTTCTGTTCACCAAGTGCTTTGGCACTGGCACGACGGTAGCAGACTTAAAGCAGGTGGGGACAGTTGCCTGGGCCAAGGACAGATTGAAGATGTCTGTGAAGACCTCAGCCTGCTGCTCTGCACATGCTCTGAGTACATGGCCAGGGATGTCGTCAGGGGCGGCTGCTTTCAGTGGATTCATCCTGCACAGGGTAGCACACACTACATGGGTGGAGAGTGTGAGTGGCTGCTCACCTGGTATTAGCTCTGCCTTGAGCATGGGCTCTATGTTCCCCTTTTTTAAAACAAGCGTAGAAGAGGTTGAGCTCATCGGGGTGTGAAGCAGAACTGGTTGGTGGTGCCCCACTGGGTGGTTTGAAGTTAGTGATGGCTTGCCATATGCGTTGGGGTATACATGTTTGGCTTTGCAGATTCCCCTCCTCAGATTGGCTCTGGCACCACTGTAGGCTTTAGAAACCTAAAGGCTGTGTGTTGCTTGATTTAAGCAGAAGAAGGACCTCCTGGGTAATCCAGGGCTTCTGATTAAGGAACACTATGATGTTCTTTGGTGTGGTCACCCAATCCACACACCTGTTGATGTGGTCAAGAACAGAGTTGGTGTAGATTAAAAGGTGTTGGTGATAGAGTCACTAGATAGAGAACTGCTGCTGGAGAGAGGTGTTAGCCCATCCAGCCAGACTTTAACCGTCCTGGTTTCACACGTTTGATGACTGGCGAGTACTTGGGCAGCAGGAACAATGAGAAAAACTTCCTTTCGGGTTCTCCCATTAGGGGTCGCCACAGCGGATCATCGCCATGTTTGATTTGGCACATGTTTTTACGCTGGATGCCCTTCCTAACGCAACTCGCCCCATTTATCCGGGCTTGGGACCGGCACTGAGAGTGCACTGGCTTGTGCAACCCTAATGGCTGGGGTCGGTTCACTGACCGGGAATAGAACCCGGGCCGCAGTGGTGAGAGCACCGCATCCTAACCATTCGACCACCAGGGACCCAGCAGGAACAATGAGAGATGGTCTGATTGTCCGAGGTGGGGGAGGGTTGTGACTCTGATAGCATCAGCCATACTTGTATAAACATGATCCAGTGTTTTGTGTCCTCTAATGAATCAGGATACATTCTGTTGGAATCTTGTCAGAACAGATCTTAAATTTATTAAAATCCCGAGCGACAATAAAGGCTCCTTCAGGATGCACTGTCTGCAGTTTGTTGATAGCAGAGCTTAGTTTTTTCATGGCTATGCTAGCCTTAGCATTCAGGGGGACATACACTGCTATCACAACAACACGTGAACTCGCATGGTAAATAACAGGGTCTGCACTTGATCACTTGACACAATGATCAGGTATTTAAGATCAGCAGAGCAGTGAGAAGAAACAGAGACAGAGCACCAGGTTTTGTTTACATAAATGCATAAGCGTCCTCCACTGATCTTACCCATGCATACTGATTTTCTATCAGCCCTGAAAATAGTGCGGCCCTCGAGCTCCAGCATGCTGTTTGGGATGCTGATGTTGAGCCAAGTTTCTGAGAAAACCATGATGTTGCAGTCCGTAATCAATCTCAGAGTGAGGGTCCAGATCCTGAGTTCATCCATTTTGTTCTCCAGGGACTATCATTGATCGATGTGGGTTTAGCTTTAGCTTAGCTCAAACTCCTTTGCATTTTCCTTGTTTCTGTTTACGGTCTCTACGCCGGCACTGGACAGTTCTGGTTGGGAAAAAGTGCTCGTTGTGTTGCGGCTTCCTTACAAGCTTAGGTGATATCTGGTCAAAAGTGAAAATGAAGTGCAAAGCTGAGTTTGTGCACATATCACCAATATCCAAGAGTGACTGTCTGTCAAAAGTTAGACTCGCATAACTAAATCATGCGAGCACGCAGAAGAATAGTGCATAAATAAGCACAAATACGGGAAAGCTGTAGAGACTCTGAGCCTACCGATGTGTACGTGCCACCATCTTGGTCTGAAGATGGCGGTCAAAACTAAATTAGGCATGAAATTACAAAAAATAAAAATAATAATAATCCAAATATTAGTCTGGGATTAACAGTTTATTTAACAGTCTAAACAACTTTAGATACAGTGATATGTGCAACCACTGTCTCTTCTTTGTTCCTCTCAATTCACATCATATTTCCTGTATTTGGGCTGATAGAGTTTAAATGGAAAGTAACTAAGACCAGTTTATTGACTTGTCCCTACTGAGTTGTTTTGGTAAATATCTGGGTCTGATTGCTGTGTAGTGTGCATCAACAAACCTCAACATAGAGGTCTTGAGTTCTAAAAAATAAATAAATAAATACAAACAAACTCAAAAAGGATGCAATGAATTTCACTCACAACATTTTCTTTCCCATTAAGCAGACATAACTGTCAAACACAAAAACTATTATTCTTACTTTGCCTACAGCAATTTAATATTGGTTTTGTTTTATAGCAATTGTATCTATATCTATTGTTCACGTGCACACAATGCCACACTTCACAGTGAACATGATTTGCCCTGAGGTTCAAAAGGGGAGAAAAAAAATCTTGTTAATTTCTTTTTACGGTGTTTAAAAAGCATCCCTTTCTCCCAGTTTAGTGTTCATTTACAGCGCTAAAACCAGTTTTGATTAATCTAGCATTTCAGAGATCATGCAAGATCAGTTTTACATATGCATTGCATTCAGTAGTACAGCTTAAAGAGATAATGTTATGGTTTAGACTATATGTGTTGAATTAACCTAAATGTGTGCATTAAGATATTTTATTTATTTATTACATTTAAATTAAGTTCTATCCTAACCCATAGGCATACAGTTTTGTTATTTGTGTAGCAATCTACTGCCCTCTTGTGGCTGACTATCCTCTAACTCGCTCTTTTGTGATGTTAACAGTTGCAATCAAAAAAAGATCCAAAGTACCTGGTGTTATTATCACACAATATGTGGAAGAAATACCACCTGGAAAAAGTACTCCAGATTTCATCAAGAAACCCATGGCTATAAACATTCAGGAAGGTACTCATACTACTTTTTCATGTGACAATAAGTAAAAATGTTGTATGTTACTTTAATTAACATGTTTATTTTATAGCACTAAATACATTTAAAGAATATAATTTTAGATTTATTATTATATGGTTACAATTGACAAACAAAACTAAGACCTTAGGGTCAGAAAGGCATCAATATGTTAACATATTAAATATCAAAACATATGTATGTATGCATGCATGTGTGTATATATTTCTGTATGTATTTACAGATGGACGGATGGACGGATGGACAGACAGATAGATAGAAAATTGCAAAAATGCTGCTTAAAATTACATTTCAAAATGCACAATTATAATATGACTGCTGCAAAGGAATGAAACAATGAGTTAGACTACAACTGTGTAATAATATAATTGTATAATAACAATGTCAAAATAATAACTTTATTTTAGCTTCCTTTTAATTATATCTAATAAGCCTATAGTAAGTATTAGATATGTGATCTTTAGCCTTAGTTTTTAATAGACCACTAAAATGATCTAACTTGATTGCAGGTAAATCAGCCACTTTCAAAGCAGTGCTGACAGGAGAGCCAGAACCCACCATCACATGGGCACGTAATAAAGGAGATCTCTCTGATCCAGAGAAATACAATACAAGATATGATAAAAAGGCTGGAGAATACATATTAGAGGTAAAATGTTATTCATTGATTCACTTCAATATCTGCTTTCAAATGGTCAAGGTCATGGTGAAACTCAAGTCAGCAATAGACAGCAATAGACCCTAAAATATTGTCCATTGCTAGGCACTATGTAAACACACATTACCATAATTTAGAGTAGCAAATCTACATATCATAAGTGTTTCCTGAGAAAACGAAAACCCAAAGAATACTACATGAAAACAAGTGAATCTGTTTACAGACAGTAACCTGTAATGTGTATCTGTGAGACAGCAACACTACTCATTGTGGTTTCTCTGAGGCATTATTTTTTAGCTGAAATATTCAAGTAGAATTTCTAATAAATATAATCAACTGTTGTTATATACTAATTTAATGATGGTTGTGTTGGACAAACTTTGAAATATATTATTTTACATTCACAAACATTTACCGTGACATAAAAGTGTAATTTGTTTATACATTTGTATTTTTTAATGAAAAACTCTTACACATGGGTAACATTTGGCAGGTTTAAAGCAATCATTTAAAACCTACCAAAACATGCCCACAGCGACTTTTTACAAGTTCTTGGCATTGTGCATGAGAGCTAAATGATAAACATCCCCACAGTGGGCCCATGACACATATCCTCAACACAGTTTTTTTGGCATGCACTCACAGATATCTACGTACAAGACTCACTAAACAAAATTGCATTCACTACTTGTTGTCAACCAAATGCTGCAACAATGTAATTTCCCTGTGTTCTGACAGGGAAGGAAAAATAGCAGCCAAAAAAATAAAAAAAATGTCAGTTTGCCAGTGCCAGTTGCAAAAGACATTACCATAAAAAAATCGAAACAGGTAAAGAAATAAGTAATATAAAGCAGAAATAAAGCAATGTCATACTCCGATTATTCATCACACATAAGACCCAGCCCCTGGTGTTTTTTTATTTTTTTTTTATTGAAAACATAAACATAGCTGAGATAGGTTTTGCCTTATAACACTGACAACGTACAGTATGTTAGTCTTAACACTGCAAGATGACATACTATGAGCCAAATGTAAATAAAGCTGTAAGATTTTACAGTGTAAAGTTTACAACAGTTAATAAATTCCTACTAAGTGAACACACATCCTGCACAATATATTTATACTTAGTATTCACTGTTTATGCTTATGTTTCATGGCAGATATTAAATGTAACAGCTAATGAGGGAGATACATACAAGTGTTTTGCTACAAACACATTTGGAAAAGCTGTTTGTACGGCTACACTTAAGGTTAGCGAAGGTAAGGCATAATTTACTTTCATAAATTATTTAAAAAATAGATAATGACAACAACAACAATAAAATTAATAATAATAATAATAATTATTATTATTATTATTATTATTATTATTATTATTATTATTATAGCTTATATTGTATCTCAAACATTTCCTTGTATCCCAGCTTTATTGTTATCCTTTTTTTTTTTTCAGCTGGATTGGGGAAAAACAGGACAGGTTTGTACTGTATAAGAATACCAGAGTGAATCTGGTGAACATTAAAAGTTCACAACTACCGTAATTTCCGGACTATAAAGCGCACCCATATATAAGCCGCATCCACTGAATTTTACAAATATTTTTATTTTGAACATAAATAAGCCGCACCTGTCTATAAGCCGTGTCTACACTAATGTACTTTACACAGGCTTTAACGAAAGACACATTACACATGGTGTAACCGGTGAAATATGTTGCGTTTCCTTTAAGAGCAGAGCGGTATTTTGGGAATAGTCTGCCACTGCATTTTTCCAGTATTACTGCGTGTGTTCAAGACGGGGATTATGTCCTTATTATTTTCTGATGCTAAGTTCCAAGTTTCTTTGACTAACCCTTAACGCTGTTGCCAAGAAAAAAAAAAAGCACGAGTTTTGGAAACCTGTCTGTGCTTATATGATTTCTGTTGCAACTGGAGTTAGCGAGCTCTCCCATGACCCAGACCCAGACCAGGCGTTACAACGGCTTGTATCTAAACAGTAGCCTACCAAGAAAGTCATTGTTCACTGTCTTCCTCCTTCCTTTCACAACTATTTCTCTCGGAAGTTTATCTTTTGTCATCGTCGTGCGTTTAAAAATCACCCGATGGAAGTTTTTTCTCCCGATGCCATGCAGCTCAGAACACAGGTGAGGTGCGTTTTTTTCGTTTCCGTTCGGAAATTTCGTTGGTCTAATGTTATGGGGTTCAGTTTTTTGGCTTGAAGTTTGTGAAACCGGGAAAAACCCAGGAAAAATTTATAAATTAGCCGCTTCGTTGTTTAAGCAGCGGGGTTTAAAACGTGGGAAAAAAGTAGCGGCTTATAGTCCGAAAAATACAGTACGTTTTTTATTCTCTCATAAAATTAAGAAGATAAATGTGATACACAAAAAAACATTAAGATACATCATTAAATATTGCTGTTACAAAACGCTACCAAAATATTATTCACTATTTAGTATTATAAATAGATTTTCTTCATACAAAGAAGCTTTACCATAACAATAATAGTACATTCCACTTAGTCAATTAACACTTAAATAACATGTCATATAAACCTTTTGAATATTGTCAGCGCTTTGCTGGTATATAAAAAAATCTTTTTTTTAACTTTGTTATTTTTTCAGAACAAAATGAACCTGAAGACTTCAGGAAAATGCTGAAGAAAACTGTGTAAATTATCACAACCAAATAATTCAGGGATACATATTTTTTGTTGGCTGTTGCATGTCATACATTTTCTGTACATTTTCTCAACATGAATTAAAATTATAGTCTGGGTAGACTGGAAAACCCTTTTAAAATATACTATTATATATTATCATGTATTATCAAGTATCATTATGTACTTTTTTGCATAGAGTTGTGAAAAAGGTTAAAGAAAAACCCAAGAAAGAGGGAGAAGTTGATCCAAAATTTTGGGAGGTGTTATTAAGTGCCCATAAAAAAGACTATGAGCGCATTTGTCGTGAGTTTGGAATCACCGATTTCCGGTGGATGCTGAAAATACTTAACAAGTTAAAGAAGGAGAGAGAGGAAGAACAGTCAAAGGTATCATCACCTTCATATACTGTATGATGTTGCAGCCAAATGATGGATTTTAAAGTGTTGATCAATGTTAATCTCTGATTACTGTATTTTCAGTTATATTAGTCCATTTTTCTTAACCTAGTTTGTTGCAAATCTTTGCATGCTATACCTATACCTATTGTCATTTATTTTCAACAGTATGTTGAAAAGATTGAAAGTATGAAACCAATAGTGATTAAACCAAGTGGAAAGGCTGAATTTGAACTTGAAATGCAGCTGAAGAATCCCAGTAGCAAAATTTATCTTTACAAGGTGAGAACCATAAGTTCTGTAACTGCTGTAATGTTTTCTATAGAAGCTTTTATTTTTTTCCATCTTGTTTAGGTTTGCAATATCTAATCCATCTTATTTGTGCTTTTTGCAGAATGGTGAATTGGTTAATTATGGTGATGGCACAGATAAGTCTTTTAAATACAATTTGAAGAAAGTTGGGGATAAATATACATTTAGCATTAATAATGTTGCCCCAGAAGATTTAGGCCTCTATCAAGTGAATGTTGAAGATGCAAACATGTTTACAACTGAATTAGAGAGTAAGAATAAGTTTCATCACAGTGTGAAAGACATTAAGGCTTTAGAGTTCAGATTAGCACAGCCAACTTGTCTAACTAATTTCTTTCCTTAGTTCCTGATGTGGAAATTGATGGCACTCTCAAAGATGTTAGAGTGTCCAAAGGAAAAGATGCTACATTTCAATGTGTATTATCTAGTCCTGTGTCAAAACTTGCCTGGTTTGCCAATGATAAATTAATTGAGGCAGATGATAAATACGACATAACAGTGTCAGAAGACATGCTTACTCACAAACTAGTAGTGAGGAACTGTGGACCAGTGGACAATGCTACATACACAGTTACTGCTGGACTTAAATCATCCAAAGCAGCGCTAAATGTGAAAGGTAAGTTGTTTTATATATACACTAAATAAGACAAACCATTTACATACTTATTTATTGGTTAATTAGTCCATTAAATGATTAATACATTTTTGTTTTTGTTTTTTTACAGGACAAAATGAACCTGAAGACTTTAGAAAAATGCTGAAAAAAACTGGGTAAAGTATGCCAACTAAATAATTCAGGGATACATTAGTTTGTTTCATGTTATCCCTTTTTAAATCAACATGAATTAATAATAATATGTCTGGATAGCAACACTCTTTCAAAATATTGTGGTGTAATGTTTTCCTTACTTTTTGCATAGGGTTGTGAAAAAGGTTAAACAAAAACCCAAGAAAGAAGGAGAGGTTGACCCAGTGTTTTGGGAGAAGTTATTAAGTGCTCAAAAGAAAGACTATGAGCGCATTTGCCGTGAGTTTGGGATCACTGATTTCCGATGGATGCTGAAAAAACTTAACCAGATGAAGAAAGAGAGAGAGGAAGAACAGGCAAAGGTATAAACAGAAGTTAAAAATAAATGTCAATAGTTAATCCCTGGTCACTGATTTTTCAGTAATATTTCTTATTTTTCAATTGGCCTCGGTGTTCATCTTAATCTAACTCTACTGTAATACATTTTTTTCAGTATGTTGAAAAGGTTGGAAAAATGAAACCAATAGAGGTCAAACCAAGTCGAAAAGCACAATTTGAACTTCACATGAAGCTCAAGAATCCCAAGAGCAAAATCTCCCTCTACAAGGTGAAAGCCATAAGTTCCCTAACTGCTGTAATGTCTCCTGTAGGACCTTTTTGAAAGATCCATATATAATTACATTGCTTAGGTTGTCATTATCTAACTGAACTTTTTTTTTTTTTTTTTTTTTTTTGCAGAATGGCGAATTGGTTAATTATGGTGATGGCACTGATAAGTCCTTTAAATACAATTTGAAGAAAGTTGGGGATAAATATACGTTTAGCATTAATAATGTTTCCCCAGAAGATTCAGGCCTCTATCAAGTGGATGTTGAAGATGCAACAATGTTTACAACTGATTTAGAGAGTAAGAATAAGTTGATCACAATAAGGCATATATTTTCAGCTGCATAGTTATTAGTGTTATAGTGTTATTAGTGTTAATCTAGGGTGCTAAGAATAGTTTTAGAGATCAGAGTAGCACAGCCAACTTGGCTCACTAATTTCTTTCCTTAGTTCCTGATGTGGAAATTGATGGCACTCTCAAAGATGTCACAGTGGACAAAGGAAAAGATGCTACATTTGAATGTGTATTATCTAGTCCTGTGTCACAACTTTCCTGGTTTGCCAATGATGAATCAATTGAGGCAAATGATAAATATGACATAACAGTGTCAGAAGACATGCTTACTCACAAACTAGTAGTGAAGAACTGTGGACCAGTGGACAATGCTGCATACACAGTTACTGCTGGAATCAAGTCATCCAAAGCAGCGCTAAATGTGAAAGGTAAGTTGTTACTGCTGATACTGTGTGTGTGTGTGTGTGTGTGTGTGTGTGTGTGTGTGTGTGTGTGTGTGTATATATATATTAGTGGTGTAACAGTACACAAATTCATACCAAAATATATTTTGGTACAGGGCTTTCGGTTTGGTACACATGTATAACAATTTAATGGCAATTATTATTCAATCAATAAAAAAAAGAAAAAAAAAAAAAAAAAATATATATATATATATATATATATATATATATATATATATATATATATATATATATATATATATATATAATTAAATCAATATAAAAAAGATTGCATTAATTTAATTTATTCTATTTTAAATTTATAAAATTTTATAAAATTTTATTTTATATACTATTTAACAAAGCAGACATTTTATAAAATTGTTGTAAAAATGTGAACCCTTTACTATTCTTTTTCTTTATCTAGATGATCCGAATTCCCTCCATAAGGACAATGCTGATCAGTTGGGTAAGGAGCAGGCCAAGAAACTGGATGGCAGAACAATGAAAGGAGCTGGTAATGGTGGATCCAGCCTGGACGATGTGATTGGAAGAGATGGAATAATGGGAGGTGGAACTGGGCAAGAGGGAAAGGGAAGCGGCAAAATGGGGAAAGATGGGTTTGGTGAACATGAACTACTGGGAGATAGTTCAGGCAAAGATGCATCAGGAAAGGACGGATTATCAGATCTTGGATCAGGAAAAGATGGACAATCAGGTGATAGATCAGTAAAAGGTGGTTCAGGTAAAGGTGAAGTACCTGGAGCAGGTGGCGATATGACATATGGAGATGGAACTGGAGAAACTAAGGATAAAAAGCAACTTGGATTTGGTCAGTTGGTCCCTGACACTAACAAGGGTATGTGATATAATCTGTGTTTTTAATAAATAGCAATGAATTTTGCATTGCACAGCAATGTCAAATATTAGCAGTAATTAAACATGTTTTCTATGTTCTCATGTCCAGAACCAGAAGTCCACTTTGTTAGTGGATTGTCTGCTACTTCGGCCAATATTGGAGAAACTGCAGAATTGTTTTGCACACTCAGCAATAAGGGCTGTGATGGAATATGGTACAAAGACGGTCAAAAGGTGAATCTTTTAACCAGATAAATTTCATTTAATTTATTTTGACTTGCATCACAACATTCTTTTAATCAGTGACATTTTACATATCTTTTCATATACAGTGGAACCCCGTTGTACGAGCATAATTCGTTCTTGAAAATTGCTCGTGTGTCCATTTGCTCGTATGTTCGAACTAATTTTCCCCATAGGAATGAATGTAAAAGTGATTTAATCCGTTCCGAGATGTCATTCGATCGCTTATTTCTGCACATAAAAAGTATTTGTAGCCTATTTTTAAAAACAAATACACCGCAAATTACCGTAATATAAACATAATTCAACACTTACGCATGTGGTAGTGGTTGATTGCGAGTGTGAGACGCGCATCACGCTCATAACTCCTCGGTTTTCAAGATTTCTAGTGAAATAAAAGTATAAAACAAAAAAAAAGTTACTGTGGGAGAGCGTATGAATACGGGAGCCACTTTTATTTGTTTTTTTTTTGTGTCGGTCTGCTTAGTGGTGCTTAGCACGCACGCACACGCACGCACACACACACACACACACACACACACACACACACACACACACACACACACACACACACGCTCTCCTCCTTAAATGCACCCTCCGATCACTTGAAAAGAGAGAACAATCATTAGGTCACATTAAATTCAGGTGAGGCATCCCCTGCCTATCTGCTCCCGGACCCGCCCTCTATTCACAAACCGCCTCTCGGCCACGCCCCCACTGCCACAATTACGTTTTTGCTGCGCTGAACAATGAGAGCGACTGAGTGATACATTATCAACTAAGTGACTGATGCGACCCTCCGCTGAAAACGGGGAACCGGCAGCGTGGGTTTGCTCGTGCTTTAGAAATTTGCTCGGGAAACAGGGTAAAATTTTGCGAGCGAGTTTGCTCGTATCTCCATTTGCTCGTACTATAGGTTGCTCGTACAACGGGGTTTCACTGTATTACACATAAAAATATTTTCATTGTAGCAATATCAAACAGAAACATTTAGCATTTTCTCTATTTTCTTTATGTTTTGTGGGTCAGTTGGAATCAACAAATGGGATAACTATTTCCAAAGAAGGGGCCCTTCATAAACTAACAATAAAGAATTGTCAGGAGGGAAATGAAGGGGTGTATAAATTTGAAGCAGAAGGACGTAAATCAGAAGCCATGTTATTTATTGAAGGTAAAAAAACACGTAATAATTTTTAGATCACATTAACAACCATACAATCTTACATAAATTAACTTTATTCCCTTCTTCTCATTCATTTTTAGAGCCACCAAAAATCGATGCAGATGCCATGGATAAGTTCTCAGAACCTGTTGTCATAAGATCTGGTGAGAATGCAATATTCAAGCTTCCGTTTTCAGGAAAGGATCCAATGAAAGTGCAGTGGTTTAAAGATGAAGTGGAGCTTGTGAACGGCCCTGGTATCAGGATTGAGAGTTCCTCAACTCAGAGCCGGCTAATTCTTAATAAATGCCAGCGTAAAAACACTGGCGAAATCAAAATCAAACTTAAGAACGAATTTGCCACTGCCGAGGCTACATCCAAACTCGTTGTTCTTGGTATGTTTGTAAATCATCTTTCTAGAATGCATTTAATACAAGTTAAAAAAACTAAATCTTTTTATGATCTGTATATCTATTATTTTCTAGGCAAACCAACTCCACCACAGGGTCCTATAGATGTAATAGAAAGTTCATTGTCTGCTATTGAATTTAAATGGAGGCCTCCAAAAGATGATGGGGGATGTCCTGTGACCAACTACATCCTGGAGCGTCAGCAGGTGGGACGTAACAGCTGGATTAAAATTGGAGAGATCCCTGGACAACCTGTCTACAGAGACACAAATATTGACCGTGGCAAGAAGTACTGCTACAGGATAAGAGCCAAAAATTCAGAAGGCATTAGTGATGTCATAGAAACTGATGATATTGCAGCTGGCACACTGGGTACATTTTTAATATGCTTACTATACTTTATGAACCTTAACCAAAGTAAGGGTTGGTCTTCCTTAGCTAATCAAAGTGTTTCTTAATAATTGTTTTTTTTTCAGCATTTCCTGGTCCGCCTGCTTCTCCAAAGGTAGTCAGTGCTTTCAAAGACTGCATTAATCTAACATGGCTCCTGCCAACAAATACTGGTGGAGGGAGTATTATAGGCTACAACCTGGAAAAACGCAAAAAAGGCAGTAACCTTTGGAGTCAAGTAAATCCTCCAGATGAGCCCATTAAAGGTTTTTTGACCATTACATGTTATGTGATTATACTGTAGATTTTATTCTAATAACTTGCATCACAAACGCTTACAAATTTGTTCTTTTTTTTTTTAGAGAAAAAGTATGCAGTCAGAGATGTGATGGAAGGAGGCGAGTATGAATTCAGAGTGCTTGCGATTAACACATGTGGTCCTGGCAAACCAAGTGCCCCCTCTGACTGTGTATTTGCAAGAGACCCCCAGAGTAAGATCAAACAACAACAGATTTTTTTTACTTTTCAAAGCAAACATTTAGCTATTTATAGTTTCCTTGCCATTAAACTACCTTTCTAACCACAGAGCGTCCTGGGATGGTTAAAGATCTTAAAGTAACTGATTCTAGTTACAACACTTTATGCCTAGCATGGACTAAACCAAATGTGGTCAAAGGAGTGGAAGATGATGTAAAAGGGTACTTTGTGGAAATCAGACCTGCAGACCAACTCGAGTGGAGCCGCCGCAATGCAAATGCCATTATCCAGACTTCTTTTACTATAACAGGTCTGAAACCTTTGGCCATGTACTGGGTAAGAGTAATTGCAACCAATGAAGGGGGTGAAGGAGATCCACAAGGGCTTGACAACTATGTCATTGCCATGCCTCCACCTGGTGGGTATAAACATTCATTCAGATCAGTTTTCTTAGTTGTTCTTTTACAAACCATACCTTGATCAGATGCATACAATGACCTTGAATTTGAAACCTTTTACAGTGAAACCAAAATTCACTGACCGCAAGATGAAACATTTCGTGGTTGTCAAAGCTGGAAACACAGTCCGAGTCAGCATATGCTATGAGGTAGTATACTTCAGAGATAGAGATTGTTAATTATAATTGTTTAAAACCTGTAAAGGTAAAATTAGCTTGCAACATTATATTATATTATATTATATTATATTATATTATATTATATTATATTATAATATTTTATATTATATTATTTTATATTTAATACATTTTGGTCTCTTTTAAAAATGTACAACAGCGTTTTTAGAAGGTGCCCTGAAAATGCTTGGATTATAAAAAGTTTTTTCAAGTTTGCTATTATTATTTTTACTTGCAGGCCTCTCCTTTACCAGACATCATTTGGTTAAAGGATAATTTTCCTGTGGGAAAACATGTGACAATTACTAATTCTGAGAAAGTTTCCCAGCTTCTAATTCCGACATCTGATCGATCGGACAGTGGCATCTACACTATCATTGTCAAAAATATGGTTGGCCAGGAAACCTTCAGTGTAGAAGTTAGAGTCACTGGTAATTTCAACATACAAACATGTTGCATTCTTACTTCTGCTATTTTATTTCTGATACTAGCTTTGGTGTAAATACATTTTAAGTGCACACAGATGTACTTTGTAGACCAAATGCATAAATGTTATTTGGAAAAAAAAAATTCCTGAATGTGTCAATAATTATACTATACACTTTAAACATTTTCCAGATGAGCCCAAGCCTCCAGGTGAAGTTCAGATTGAGCAGAATGTTGAGGGTACAATAACTCTCAGCTGGATTCCATCTCCTGATGAGAAACGAGACGACCGACTCCACTACATGGTGATGAAACGAGACTCTGTTAAACGGACCTGGTGGACAGTAGCAGATCACCTCTTCAATTACAAATTTACCAACGTTATTATGCAAGGGAGAGAGTATAAATTCCGTGTATATGCTAAAAATGATATAGGACTGTCTGAACCGTCTGAGTCTCCCACATGGGGAGCTGTTAAAAAGAAAGGTTTGGACATACATCATTTTTTTAATATATTTTTCACACTCTTTTGTTGTTATGACATGAACGATGTTATAAAACCAGTACTTCTGGATTAATCACTTTTAAGTTATGCATTTGATTAGTTTCTTTTTCCATATACATTACACAAAACAATCACAAATTGATTTATGGCACTCCAATCTATTGACGCTATTGCTAATACCTGAGCTAAGTACCATGCATACCAGAGGAACAATTATTCGACCAAAAACTGACCATTTTGTGCCATTCCTAAATATTAACAAGTACCGAATATTTTGTACTAAATATGTTTTTTCTTCTTTCTAGAAAAACTGATAATAAACCAACGAGAACCAAAGAAATTGAACTTTCAGTCAGCTCCCAAATTCACAGTGCCTCTGAAACAGCATGTAGCTCCAAAGGGCTATGAGTGCTATATGAGCTGTGCTGTGAGTGGCAATCCTACCCCTCATGTTACCTGGTATCACAACAACGTTAACATCAACACAAATACCAATTATTACATCTCTAACACATGTGGAGTCTGCTCCATGCTCATCCTGATGGTGGGCCCCAAAGACACAGGGGAGTACAAAGTTGTGGCAGAGAGCCGTTTGGGTCATGCTGAGAGTTCTACCATGCTCACAGTCAGAGGTGTGTTTTCTAGTTTAATAAAAACAAATAGATTTTATGTAATTTACTGTTATGTATGAGTGTGAGTCGGTGGTGACAAACTGAGTAATATTTTCTTTTTCTGTCCACCAGAATGAAAAAAAACAAATGTTGAAACAAGGACAACAAGCTGGAGTACATGGATCATAGCATGCTGTACTTAGTATTAATAGTGGCACATTACCCTATAAAGATCAATGTCTTTATGAAAATTATTTAAGTTTGGAGGAAAACATTTAAGTTTTAAATGTGTGCTTTAACTACTGAAATCAGGAATTTTGCAGGTCTTGCATACTTATTTTTCTAGGATGCCAATGTCTCATTTGTTTTATTTTGATCCAAACAGCTTAATAAAAAAAAATACATAAAAAACAATTTTCTTCAATTAATCTTATTCAACTTTTCAGCGTAATATTCATATATTAGTTCAGGAAAACATCAGGAAATTACACTTTTTTGAAAAGACAATAATTAGATTCACATTAAATTGCAGGGTGGCATTTTGACTTCCACGCTAATAGTTCCTGTTCCTGAGCTTTCTCTGCTGTCTATTTGTACCTTCACATTTTCTCTTTATTTCTCTTTAAACTTTATGTTTCTATATTCCTCTTTTCCTTGGTTCAATCACACTTCACCTAAACATGTCAATAGATTAAGCGACTGCTCCATATTGCCCATAAGTGTAAATGAGTGTGAACTGGCATCCTATCTAATGTGTATCCTGCTTTGTGTTCCAAGTATAAGCCTAAGATAATTTAAGAATTAATAATAGTTGTGCAAACATCATTTTTAAAATGTATTTTAAAGGACACCTGCAACTTCATTCTCACATTCAACTCATACACAAATAATTAGCAACTGTTTATTTTTAAATAATATCAGCAACGTCAAAAGTAGACTACAAGGAAAAAACATTCACTTCTACACTTTTAGCCCAGATTTTATAACTAATTAATCAAGTTAATTGCAACTTACTTTACATACTTATTTAAGATTTGGTGTATTATTATAACAATTTTAGTTAATTCTACTACTTCTGTAGACGTATTTGAATGTGTGAATAAGTTTAATGGATTCAAATCGTAAGCAGTTGTATGCGCTTTCTTAGAGTTTTTGGTGAGTAGTTAGATTATAAATGTTTTAGTCAGTTTTTGTTTTTGTTTTCCACTGAGAGGCTGTTTGTGACAACCGAGATAACCATTTCAATGTTTTAAGGAGTGTGTCACTATTTTTGCACGAGCATGGGTCCAACAGGGTCTTGAAACCCCTACAGGCGAATTCGGCAGACATAGTTTGCATGACACTATGGCTGCAACAACTAATCGATGAAATCGATAATAAACGATAATGAAATTTGTTATCAATGAATGTCATTGTCGATTATTTGGGCTGTTCAAGTTACGTGTTAGCGTCACAGCAAGACAACACAGTGGCAAACAGTACACATTATATAAAAGTGCTGTAAGACTGTTAAACCTACAAGTGATGCAAAGTGGAGCTCGTGTGGTATAGAAGCACCACAGTAATACAAGAGCACATGAAAGAAAACACACTGGTGTCACGGATGAAGGTGAAATATCAGCAAGGTAAGCAAAAACTGTATAATTCTTATCATGTAAAAATGGTATTGTGTAATGAAATTCTATTGTGTAAACTGTTCGTTTGCTAACTTCAGGACAGTCGCACTAAATCTGTTCTGTCATGAGCATCAGGTCGTGCATCAGCTCGCTCGCGACATAGTGATGAATTCAATTAAATGGTGCGAAGAAACACTAAATCTAAAAGCAGCAAATAACAGCAGCAGTAAACAATTACAGTTTTAGTCACTGTTGTGGCTTTCATGATTATGCATTTGTACACCAATGCATATATATATATATATATATTTTTTATTTTTTATTTTTTTAATCAGGCCTGTTAGCTTGCGTTTCTCCATTTCATTCTCTTTTTATAGCATTTGTAGCACATACTACAACAGAAACTTATCTGCTTTCAAACGTGATTTACTGTGGCTTTACTACGTTCATTGCTTGTTTTCGATGTTTGTATATTCATTTTATGCATATATCATTTAATTATTATACAAAATTAAATTAATTATATATTCTAGATGCTTATATCTTCACTATAAACTTTAAAATGTCTAAATCAAAGATAGTTAAACTCAATATCTGGATTTAGCATTTTTAAAGTACACGTTTATACATAAATACCCTAAATTAAGGTTGTATACAGTTATAATAAGCAAAACATCTCATTTAAAAATATATATATTTTATCAGATTAATCGAGAAAAATTAACCTTATGAATAATCGATTACCAAAATAATCGTTAGTTGCAGCCCTAGATGATACCATTTGTTAATTTGGTTTATTCACTTCTTTTTTCATCAAAAAGATGAGACTAGTGAAAGTCAAGGTGGCTTTCATACTCGCTTGCTGCGGACACTGTCCAGCTTAACCCCTGCGAGTTTGACACACAGCTTTCACAATGTGCTTCCAGAGAAGCAGACAATTTGACAGGATGACCCCAGTTTAGTAAATCTGGTGAGTGAATTCAAACTCTCAGTATAAACCAGGATTCATAACGTTATGTACATGTACAATTTAGTTGGCAAAACAGCATTGAATACCTGACATAATAATGTCATCTTGTCAATCTGTTTATTTGTTAGGATGTCATTGACATGGATTTGTATCAACAATTCCAGTAAGAATCCTTTGTTTTGACCCAGAAAGTCTACAACTAAACCCTTAATCATTTTGGAAGGGAATTCAGTCATGGAACTGGACTACCTCAAACGTTTTGTCTTCTTTTTGGACTAGTTTATTCCCTGAAATAGAAATCTCCAAAGTGTTTGAAAAGACACTTTCCATTCTGTCCAGCAGGTATTTCTTTACCTTGGAAAGGTTGACTCTTCTTTTTCAAAGGTTTAAGAAAACATTGGCAAATTGTTTTAAACTTGTTTCTTCACTTATTTGTATTTTATGAAATGAAAAGTTAAGTAGAAATAAAAGAAGAATTTTCTTTGTTGTTCCACACCTGCTTCTTTGTCTCTGCAATCACCTATGCATTTTTCTTTTTAGATGCATAACACCTCATTAATGCTGACTTTGTGACTCTGTCTTAATTTTCCTTCATCCATGTTTTCCATTCTCTCTCTCTCTCTCTCTCTCTCTCTCTCTCTCTCTCTCTCCTTTGTGTAATCTTTTATTAAAAAATAAATTGTCTGCAAAGTATTTGCAGCAGTAATTTAGAATAGTTTCCTTTCTGACCGCTGACAAGAAAACGACTTTGGTACCCTTTCAGGCAAAACAGGATTTCTTATGTAGATATACTGATAAAAAATATTATAAAATATGAAGCTTTTAATAGTTTAAAGTTAAATCATGGATCAAAAAATTAGAGAATGAGGGAAAACTAAATGAACCAAATGCACTTCTGAGACCTCCTATGCCACCATTTGCTCATTTCGTTTTGCTGCACTGATCTGTTTGGCGAACAGGGAAATTAACTTATGTGGTTTTCTTATAAAAATGTTTGATTCAACACATTCCTGGTTTCACCATCATTTTTCTTCTACTCATCACCTGTATGAAGCTCAACACTGAATGGTACAACATTGGCACGTTCTGTAAAATGTGCTTGTGTTTCTCCACAATTAAGAAAAAAAAAAAGACATTTTAAGAAATCACAACGAAAGCATATCCCATACTTAGTTACTTCTTGATTTATTTGCTCCTTTCCTGACAAATAATTTGAGGCCATTAAAAGTTTCATATTTTCTTATTTTAAAGCTTTGCCTTTTCCCCCCAGGAGCGCAGTGCATATATGGTGAATTATTTATGAAGTGCAATAATTGGTTATGAACACTATATTTTCCTAAATAATTAGAAGTACGTGTACTGACGACGTTTGAATGTCAGTGTCACTCACACACACACGCGTGCGCGCGCGCGCCTGACCTTGTAGCCAGGCTGTAGTGGGCGCGCAGAGGCTCTGTTAGGACCCTCCATAACAGAACACGGCGCAAAGCACAAACCAAGGCGCTTCATTCGAGGCCAAAGGGTGAGAACCTGCAGCTCTGCGGAGGAGCTCATGGCGAGGCGCAGAGGAAAGAGCAGCAGTAAGCAAGACGATAGCTGGTTACCTGTAGAGCCATCTGCCATACAGACATCTCGGGGGTTCAATGAGTATGTCATCCCGGGTGTTTTGTTGCTTATCATCGCTGTCGGTGGGTCAGGATTCTTCTGGGTCTGTAGCGATCACCAGCAAACTATTGACACACTGTCAGAAACGCTGGCGTCCACGCAGGCCAGAATAACCAGGCTGCAGCAGCAGTTAGGGCCTGATAACGCACAGGTTGGTTGGCATGTCATTGGAAAGTTTATTTTTAACCTTAAAAAAAAAATGCACGGCTTTCACCATGCTTAAAATAGTTTTCATATCTGATTATTTGCCATGGATGGATTGATTACAATTAAAAAAAAAGAAAAACACTTTCTTGAATGTTTCTTTCAACGTCAAAAGTTAGACCACATATTGCACATGTGCTAAACTTTGCAATGTTTCCAGCACCTTATGCCATTAATAGCTTCACTAGGCCAGTACAGAATAGTATCATATTTCTTTGCTCAACACTGCTTTAGAGAGCAGACGGTCCTATACAGTGTTGTGCTTGTTACTAAAAAATAGCCAGTTACAGTTACTCGTTACTTCATTCAAAAAGTAACTCAGTTACTTTGTTGATTATTTACACCAAAAAGTATTGCGTTACTGTTAAAAGTAACTTTTTAGTTACTTTTTAAAAGAACGTTCTGTAATGTTCCCATTAATGCCCGTTTATGCGTTATGGTCTATACAAACACAAAACTGACTTGAACACAAAGTCATTTTTAAACATTATTTTATTTAAGTCAGACCAGCACAAACTGAATAAATCACAAGGATTTCGGAATAACAAAACAAGCTGAATAATATATATTCACTATCAAAAACTAAAGTGGCTTCTGCATCATAAAATCTGTTGTGTTGAGCTCTTAAAAATGTTCCTTTCACAGCTTAAGTATAAAAACTATCAGCAATGTACAACAGAACACCGGGTTAGCTTCTAGCTCCTAGCTTCATCGAGGCGTGGAGTTTCTGGAGGTCCTGCTATCGCAGTAGATATGACCTTCGAACCAGAAATACACAGCTTACATTTGACTAAAAAGTTTTTGTCTTTATGCTCAACTTAAGTGAAATAATGAGCATATTTCCACTTTGAGAAACTCGTCTTGCTCTCGCCTCGACTCACCATTACTGCCGCACAGACCTGAATTAACGAAGACACGCCCACAGTGCGTCTTCTTCATGTTTACAGTGGTTCATCCACCAATCCTACAATGCATCTCTGCTGTAAACAGGTTAGACTGTAGGCTACACTTCAGCCCAAATTCATTCATTTAAAAAAGTAACGGGTAACGCACCATACGGTAACTTTATTTTTAAAAGTAACGCGTTACAGTATTAGTTACTGCCCAACAGTGGTCCTATATGTATTGCTCTTGGCCGAATATTTAGCAAAATGCCAAAGCAAAGATAGGTGAAGTTCATTTTATATAAAAAGAAAGTATAATGAGCTCCCCTGGAAATCTAATTATTTTCCCCTAGTCTCTCTAAAGCCTTTCTACAATTGAAATGGCACTCAGGCTAGCAAGAAGTAAATTAATATAGATTTAATGAGTGAATCATTCATCATGTAACCATATTTCCATTTGAATTGCAGTACGCTATGTTCTTGACTTTGCATCTTTCTTTAGCTTGCTAATGTTGGTGAATTTGAAGAGCGCCTGGTGGCTCTGGAGGATGCCTATGCTAAAGCACAGAGACAGGTTGAACTCGCCCTTGCCACATCCGAGCAAATCAAGTCCATAGACCTTCAAAGCAAAGTGTGGTCCCTTCAAGCTGAGATGAACAACAAACTCGCAGAGCTCCAGCAGAACACTATTTCCATTGCTGCAATGAATGCCATCATTAAGAACAAGAGCACTGAGTTTGAAGTTGTGAAGCAGAGCGTTAACACCATGTTAAATGCTAATACTGAACTAGCCATGCATATCTCTGGGTTTTCTAGCATGCTTTCAGTCACCAAGGTACGTTTGGATGAGCAGATCTCCATCGTGGATGGTCTCACGTCTAGATTGGAGGGTCAAAAGGAGGAAATCAATGAAATAAAGGAGTTATTTGCCAGCAACAAGGAATCACTTTCTACAAATGCACAGCAGTTGATGGATATCAAGTGAGTAGGCAAACCCCTTTATGTTATCAGAAGCATTGGTAAAAACTAAAACATTTAAAATATACATGGCTTATTTTCTTTAATAAAAAAAATGAAAAAAAAAACTTTATATTTCAAAGTAGATTTTAAGCAAAATGGAAAAGTGCATGTTGCCTTTTAACTGAATTGTATTCTCTCACAGAGAACTGCTAGAATCGGAGCAAATTAAGCGGACACAAAATCTTGAGAACCGGCTGCGGTCTTTGTATAAGCGTCTGAAAGATCATCAGATGAATACAGAGTCTCTTCATTTCCATCTCGCAGCCCAGGTGGAGGCCTTACAGATCCAGGTACAGAGCTGGCTACTATATATAAAAAAAAAAAAAAACATAACAAAAATGTATGTTGTCTCTTTATCCATGTGAATTTCTTCTGGATTCTTCCTATTTGTCAAGTAGCATAGTAGGTGACATGGTACTGTAGGTGACTCTAAACAGCCCCTAGTTGTGAATAAATACTGTATGCAGGCAGATGCTGTGCAGTATCTAGGGTGTGTTCCTACCTCACCCATTGTTCATTTGATAGGCAGAAGGTATATTCCCCAACCCTGACCAAAATAAATTTGTTTTTTAATTGAACGAAGGGTTAAAATAAAATAGCTTAAATAATGCCTAAATTCAGGAACCTTTAATAAATAAAATAAATCAAATTTTATCAGCTTTCGAGACAAATTTATTGTCTAACACTAAGCTCTTTATTGTGAAATATTTCAGTTTTTGAAACCCAGCAGACCTGAAGGGGAGCTTCCGGTTGAGGAGCAGTTAACCACATCTGACAAAAAAGAGAAAGAAGCAGCGAAAACAGAGTTGGAAAATACAGAACAAGAAGAATTTGCAGAGGAGCAAGAGATTAAAGAGGAGGAACAAGAGATTACAATGGAAGAACAAGAGTTTACAGAGGAAGACAAAGCAACAGAAGAGGATGAATTTAATAGGGAGCAAGCAGCTGTTGAAGTTGAGACAAGTGTAGAGGAACCTCTAGCAGAGATTAAAACTTCTTCAGAGAAACTGGACATTAAAATTGAAGAGGATGTTGCTGAGGAACAGAAAGAGGTGGATATTACTGAAGAGATGGAGATGTTACGAAATACACATATGGTAATGAATGAAAGAGAGGAGACAGTTGTAGATGAGATCCAGACAGCTTTGGAGGATTCAGAAAGCGTGATTGTTGAACCAGGGGAGATTGTGGATGAGAAGGTAGAGGCCCCTGTTGATGAAGAGATTGAAATTTATTCGGAGATGATGAACACAGCCCCAAGTGAAACAGAGAAGCAAACTCCTTTAGAGGATTCAGGCACTACCGATACTGAAAGTTCTGCTGTGGAGAAGCAAGTAGATGCAGCTCCGGCACAGGAAATGCAGACAGATTCAGAGGAAATGGACATGGTTTCAAATATAAATGAGGTTTTTAGTGAGGAAAATGCTGAGCATGCTGCAGAAGAAATCCACAGTGTTTCAGATGAGATATCAACTGCAGAAATTAAGATCCAGGTAAATGGTGCAGAGCAAGAATCTGCTGTGGAGGAGATTCAGATTCTTGCAGATGAGACAGATATTGCCACTGATGAGAATCTAGACAATCAACTGGGAAACGATATTCCAGCTGAGACTGAGCAGGAAGCAGTAGACTAGATGACATCAGTCCCTGCTGAGGAATCAGTTGCCTCTGAGAAATCAATAAAAGAAGCATAATGGCTGAAGGAGAATGAAGAGCACATTAACAATTTCTCATGTCTGCTACTCATATTAACTTTTAAGGACTCTTGTATGAGTGTGATCTTATACTCTGAGAAATGTTCATACCCTAGAAAGTCTTTTGATTCGGCGTCTGCAAGAACACAAAGGTTTTATACTGTATAACAGTAAATTGTGTAACCTTTAATTGAATTACTTTTTCTAAGGGTGTCATTTGCATTGATATTTTGATTAAAAAAAGATTGCTTGAGAGTCCTTGTGCAGTTCTTTAGTGTTTACTTCCTATTTATTTTTGTTGTTCTGTCTCTGAAATGTGTGACTGCAGATTTCCAAACAAGAAAGTTCTCCCGACAGATATTATATTGGTCTTTTAAATAAACTAGATTTTAAATGTTATACTCCTGTTGCTACCCTTCTGTCTTGGGTGCAGTTGTTACTTGAAATGAGACACCGCTTATGTATTTACAGCAGTAAGGTCATGGGGTCAGCCAGGGTTTGCCCATGTGCATTTGTATCTTGTTGGAAAGTGTCTGTTAGAGTAGTGGGTATATGTACAGTAGTTTTACCAACTGATCCCAAATTTGTGTTGAAAGTCCGAAGCTAAATTCCATTAGCATGCAATACCAATATTCAGGGACAAATAGGGAAGCAATTTAGCAAATGTGTGCTTTTCCTTTATCATGCCTCTAGAGGGTGCTGTAGGTTTTTCAGAAAACCAGTTGCTGGTAGTGTTAAAGAATGAAACGACTGCTTGAAGGACTTGAGTGGTGACTTGAGGCTCCTGAGTTTGATCTTTACTTGGGTCCTGTGTGAAATAGACATTTTGTGTTGACAACGATTTACTCCGGGTTTCCTCCAATATGGAAAAGATCCCTAATGTGTGAATGAATAAATGTATGTAATCGAGATTTCCTGCAATTGCCTGGAGTGCTATCAATGGCATATATTCCTATCCCAGTGTCAGTGATTAAAGCTGGTTAATGACTGATCAATGCATGTGGGACAAGCAGTACTGATGTACACAAGGTTCTACAAAAGCAAGACTCCACATTTAAAAATAAGATAGTTATAAATGTAAAATTTCCCATTGCAATTGTCACAACAAAATAATTTACATTTTATAGGAGTAGCAGAAAACGCTTGAGTTTTAATCCGAGTAAGTAATAATCTATAGCTATATTGATTTTTTTATTTATATACATATATATATATGTGTGTGTGTGTGTTTTATGGAGCCATTCTCCGTGTTTAAGACTATAATAAACCCGAATTCTACTAATCTTTTTGCTGTAACTACTTTTTGTTTTTTTACAAAAAATATCACAATTGTTTGATCTATATGCCCGACATGATGGAGCGGTGTGATGAATATGGACAAAGCGTTAAAGCAGAGATATCCTGTGCATTCAGATAACCCAAATGAAGCTGGAATTCCAAATTGCGTCCTACTCCCTACATGTGAGCACTACGTAGGGCATGCGGTAATGGCTTTTAGCCCTTACAAGTGCACTACACAGCCAATTCAAAATCGGTTTGTACTCCTCTTCCGGCGGTTCATCGCCGCTCGCTTCACACTGCATGTTGCGGGATGATGTGAGTGAGACTGTCGCTGTCGCAGCCCCGGTTCACCGGCAGCCACCGCTGTAAGCTCATGCTCAGGAGCGGGCCTCCATTTTATTGGGGGGATTCTGCGATATTTAACCGGTGGGCTTGCTGGCTGGTATTAGGGAATGAGTGAGGAGAAAAGCCCGGAGAGCTGCAGGAGAAACTCTGGGTGCACCAGGTGAGCTTCTCCTCAGACAGCTAGCCTGCTAGCACTCGTGGGTTTGCTAAACTTGCTAAGCTAGCTAGCAACTTTCCGTTCATATTTTTTGAATTGCTGTAGTGGGGGGAAACCCGGACATAAAATTGGAGAAGTCGTTGTTTGTAAAAATCAAATAAACACATAAATCGTTCAAAACAAAAATAAACATTTTGCTAGCTCTATGTGTAATCAGGGTATCTACATAATCAGCGACAATTATTACAGTTATTAATTATGTCTCGTTGTCTAAGATGGCACAAATCCCACTCTGTTAATATTGTGATTTTATATTCATATTTGACTATTTAACAACTGTGTCTTTTGATTTTTGTATAGAATAACGGTATTTACAGGTTGAAGGCAGTATCTGGGTGCTGTATATTGAGCTGCTCTCTGTCTGTGTGTCAGTGTTCTCAGTATAGAGCAAATGCTGGCTGTGAATCCTGGGAAGACGCCCATCAGTCTGCTGCAGGAGTATGGAACGCGGATAGGCAAGACACCGGTGTATGACCTGCTGAAGGCCGAAGGTCAGGCCCACCAGCCCAACTTCACCTTCCGCGTGTCTGTGGGAGAGATCAGCTGCACAGGCCAGGGCCCGAGCAAGAAGGCTGCCAAGCACAAGGCCGCTGAAGCTGCTCTCAAGATGCTGAAAGGAGGAATGCTGGAAGCGTTAAAGGGCAGCGCGATGGAGGGAGAATACATAGATGACCTAGACATCCCTTTGGAGGGAGACTGGTAAGCTCTAAATATGTTTTTCCATTTACTCTGCTGTACTTCTATTCTCACACAGGTCACAGGGAAAAAGACAGAGGACATCCTGGATGTGAGGGACAATCATCTACACACACACACAAACAATTCACACACTACGGATAATTAAGAAGTAATGCCTGTGTACTTGGGGAGGAAACTGGAAAACACAGAGAGAAAACTCGATGCTCAGGGGGAACAATCAGACTCCACACACAGAGCATAAAGGTTGCAACCCCTTGAGTGAGCCACATAATTTTGTTTTTTTATTCTCTTTCATTCTTTTTTTCTTTTCTTTTTTTCTTAACAGTTTTGAACTTCTTAAATTCTGCCTCAATTGTAATCTGCTTTGAGAAAGAACATCAACAAATGGGTAAAAAATAAATACATCCAAACATTCCTCCCATACTGTCCAAACCTTCCATACTGTCTGGAGGGCTAAGCGGGTGCGGCGAAAGAAAAGAAATCGCAGGACCTACTGTGTTTGGTTGCAAAGGAAGTAGCATGCACTACTTGTCAAGAATCCCTCCATCTGCTGAACTACACAACAAGGACAATTTGCACACTGGTTGAATGGTTATTATTTGTTTTTACTAGGCAAATGAACAAAACACAAATAGAAATAATGTGCACCGCAAAAGCCATTATGTAATCTTCCTGCTGCTGGTACGATGCACCTCTGGGATCACCTCTGGGGTATTTTTAGCAGAAAACTTTGCCAGCAACGAGGTATCTTTCCTAGTCGATTTTATGTGCTTGCTTTGTTTGTTGTCTGTTTAGTCTACATTAATGCACTAAACCATTTACCTTACTTGCAGATACATTTTTGTTTTTAGCCTATTTAATTAGGTTTCCAGGCAACAAACACATTGCTCTGGCAAAAATACTGAAGCTTGATAAAGTCCAGTCAGAAAGATCACAGGGTTTGAGTGCATGCTCAGTGCTGACTATAATGAGTGTTTTCTACAGCCCCCAGGCAGAGATAAAGTTATCCAGTTCCAGCCAGCAAGCTGAATGTAATCCAGTTGGAGCTCTACAGGTGAGACACAGATTTTTGTCAGAGTTTGTGCATGAAGCTAAACGATATCTCCTTTGAAGGTTGACGATATATAAAAATGTCCCTCCTTTTGTAGGAACTGGTGGTGCAGAAAGGTTGGCGTTTACCAGAGTACACAGTCACGCAAGAGTCTGGGCCTGCACATCGCAAAGAGTTCACCATGACATGCAAAGTAGAGAAATTTGTCGAGATTGGTACGTATATTTATAAGTTCATTTTAAAAATACATTCCTAAATGATTCCCTTTTAATACGCCAGTAAAAAGTGTTGATATAGTTGTGTGAATACATTTATTCTCCAACACCTTCATATGTACATGTTGCAGGTAGCGGTACATCGAAGAAGCTTGCCAAGAGGAACGCAGCAGCAAAGATGCTCTCCCGGATCCACGATGTTCCTGTAGACCTGCGCAGCAGTCATGAAGCTGAGGCAGAGGAGGACACTTTTAACATGGTGAGGGCTGTTTCTACTTTAAAATGGCATGCACAAGCCTGTAACATGCCTCAATCATTCAGCATACTTTTTTATTTTTCTTCTGTGTTGCCTTTTTCTTTTTTAGCACATAAGTGGCAGGCTGGAGGGAGGGAAGAGTAAGGGGTTCGGATGTACATGGGATTCTTTACGCAACTCTGCAGGAGAGAAGATCCTGCAGCTGCGTAGTCACCCTCTGGGCCTGCCCAACACAAACTTCTGCTCTCTGCTCCAAGACCTCTCTGAAGAGCAGCGCTTCGACGTCAGCTATTTAGACATAGGTACGTGGCTAACTTTATTTCAAGCCCTGAAATTTGTACCCGTTATCAGTGTGACCATTTTAATAGTTAAACCGTGCTCTTTCTGAAGGAATTTTAGATGCATGAAGCAGTAGAGTGTAGAATCTCAGGAGTCTAATGACTGTTTCTCTGAAAACTTGTTTAGATGGAAGACTTTTTACTTAGTCTTTCAGATTAAGACTTCAATGGGATACATGACACAGTACATCCATCCATTAGGCTTTTTAAGAAATGCTTGTTTTTAGAACATTTTTTAATTCAGCAGTTGATCCTTTGTTAAATAAATTTAAAAAAGCAGATTCCTAGGCCAATAGTTTTGGAGTCTGGAAACATAGAATTCTGGAAAAGATCTTATGGTTGTTATCTGGCTGTTTGGCAGAGATGAACCAAAATCCCACTAAAACAAAAACAACTGATCTTGCAATAATGGAAAGATCGTAAATAGAAACCTCAATAGTTCTGATTTCAGATTATTACAAATGTATAATATTTATACTAAATGTATAATATATAATCTAATGTAATGCTATTGACGAGAAGGCATTTGAGTTTTGAGACATCTGATGGTATTAATCTGTTGAACTAAATCCTAGCATGTGTGCATTTTGTCCAGAGGAACGCAGTCTCAGTGGCGTGTACCAGTGTCTTGTGGAACTGTCCACTCAGCCTATCACTGTGTGTCATGGCTTTGCTCCCAGTCAGGATGCAGCACGAGCCAATGCAGCACACAATGCCCTCCAGTACCTCAAGATTATGGCCGGTGGAAAGTGAGTCTGCGAGCGTCACCAAAAAAACGGATTGCGAGTCTACAAAATTATAGCCCACAGTACTGTAAACTGCGGGCTCATTGGATGTTCAACAGCTTCATGTTGGCCATTCCTAACGCCCACAGACACCCAAATTATTCCCCATGAGCTCTTATGAAAGATGAACTGATGAAGTCTTTTGTATGCAAAAATGGTTAAGGACTGGTTTTAACTAAAGGTCTTGTTTTTCTACTACCTCCATGTGATGAAATTGTTTTTAAGTTATATTGATATCTTCCCTTTAACTGACATTTTAAACAAACACATCCCTAAATTATTTCAAAAATACAAATGTTTTTAAATCAACTTTTTAGACAGAGTGTCAGAATTTTGAAACCAAAAGTAATGTGTAAATTTCTTCTCACTTCTGCTAATTTCCAGATTCGAAGTACATTCTGGCTCTACCTCCATAGTTGTGGTTATTGGGTCCACATTTTGGTAATGCATATGTTTGTGATGTGCAAGGTTATTAAAATATTGTGCTTTTTTTTAATCAATTAAGTTCATTGTGAGCTTAAGTTTTTAGTCCGTGTTGAACGAGATGCAGTTATGCAATTCTGAGCATGAACATACTGAAAATTAATCATATTATGAGACGTGCATCATTAAACTTATAATAGAAATGTTTTAATTCAGTGTGGATTCATATTTCATGCTTCTGCTTGTAGTAACACAGACCAGACAAAAAATAGAACATGGTATTTGCTATTTCATTAGCACAGATGTGCAAATAAATACTTTATCATAAAATAAATATTTAAAATAGCTGCAGTTGCACAAACCTACAGAATAAAAACGCTAACAAATAGTTAATGTAACACCTGTACTGCTTAATTGCAATACAATCAAATGGCCAAATCTTCAGCAATGTTTATCACACAGCTAAGTGATTTAATAACAGATGTGAACTTCTCAAAAGCATTATATTTCATGAGCTTAAGAAAGTCTTAAACCTTAAAACAGTGAATGAAGGATGCATGAAGTACAGGGTTTGGTCTTCAGCTAATCTCTGGTAGTGGAGCTGTGCAAGTTCTGCAGGTCCTCTTCAACATAGCCGCTGCTGTCGGACTGGAAACTGTCTCCTCTCAAGGGAGAAACTGAGAAAACAGTTAACAAATACATGAACATTTGCTTATTCTTCTTCTGCAACAAGCGCTATCGTTTTTGCTCTCTGGTATGCAATTTTCTGAGAATGTGGCCTATTAATTTCTTCATGATTTCCTGTAAGATGCCTCTTTTTGTTAGTGCGTGTCAGTGTTAACAGCAACTGTGTGTTGCTGTGTGTGCGCCAGTAATAAGTGTGGTTAATTTTTGCCCAACACTTTTAACAAACACACCCCCACAAACAGTTCACACATTAGCAGTTTGTCTTCTGGTGAGAGAATGACTTTTTCTAAAGAAGAAATTTAGTACTCAGAAATGCAAAAGAAATTTTACTTGGGGGGAAAAAAGTCCCTTTGCAGGTCAACGATATAAACAGTGCAAAAAAAAAAGACTTACGTTTCTGATGCGTAGATGCTGTAACTGACCGTGTGTATGCACTACATTGCTCAACTGATGAGTTCTCCTCCTCTCCCACGCTCTGCACCTATGCAGAAACAACAAATATGAATATATTATGCCAGTAAATTGGGCTGTAGCATGTGAGAAACCAAATGATTGCTATGGCCACATTAATATCGCCTTCAGCGTTCATGTATGTAATGTGTGCATTACATTGAGCAGAGGAAAATGGTGTATTATTAAAGAATAAAATACAAAAACTGAATTCTGTCAATTTCTGACTAATTATTCATTTAAAAAGAAATTACAGTTAATTTGATGTTTAATATAATGGCACAAACAGTTCTTTAAACAAGACAGTCATGGAGTCACTGGTATGTTGACACAATGGCCAAGTTCTTTTTTTTTTTTGCTCTCTTGAGAGGAAATGAAGCCACGTCAAAGATTTGTAGATAGACATTAAGCTATATATATATATATATATATATATATATATATATATATATATATATATATATATAAATGCACACTCAAAAGTGAGTACACCTCTCACATTTCAACCATTTTAGTATATCTTTTTGAGGGACAATACTATATAAATGAAACTTGGTATATTTTAGAGTAGTCAGTGTGCAGTTTGTATAGCAGTACAGATTTACTGTCCTCTGAAAATAACTCAACATACAGCCATTATTGTCTAAATAACTGCCAACAAATGTGAGTACACCCTAAATAATAACAGCCGTACAACGTGTAACCATGGAAAGCCACATGTTCTATTCATAATGTTTTTATCTGTTCCACAGGACCATACAAATTTATGTATATTGTATCAATCAGTTAAATTTGGTGCTTTGAGTACAATTCTCTCATCCTGTCCACTGGATGTTCAACATGGCACCTCATGGCAAAGACTTTGAGGATTTGAGAATTAGAATTGTTGCTCTCCACAAAGATGGCCGGGGCTTTAAGAAGATCGGTAACACCCTAAAACTCCAGAGTTCCAGTACAGTGGCCAGGTTTGTTTTCCAAGACGGGTTCCACTCAGAACAGGTCTCGCAGGGGTTGATCAAAGAAGTTGACTATACGTGTTGTGTGTCAGGTGCAGAAGCTAGATTCGAAAAACATGCATCAGTTCTGCCAGCATTGTTTTAGAGGTTTCAGAAGTGGAAGGCCCAATTGGAAGTGCTTAGACCACATGCCACACACTGCAACAAGTCGTTTTTGCATGGCTGTTGTCCCAAAAGGAAGCCTCTAACAAAACTGGCTCCTATGTCTCCAGTCTTAAACCCTTTTGAGCACCTGTTGGTCATCCTCAAGCGGAAGGTGGTCTAACATCCATCAGCTCCATGAGGTCATTATGGAAACATGGAAGATGATCCCACATAATTCCATGCCCAGGAGGATTGGGGCAGTGCTAGATAACAATGGTGCTCACACAAAATATTGACATTTAAACAAAGTTTAGACATCTTCAATTAGGGTGTACAGTCTTTCGTGGCCAGTTTTTTTTTTTAGACAATAGTTGCTGTATGTTATTTTTCAGAGGACAGTAAATCTGTACTGCTATACAAACTGCACATTGATTACTCTAAAATATATCCAAGTTTCATTTCTTTAGTATTGTCCCTTAAGAAGATATACTAAAATAGTTGCTGAAATGTGAAGGGTGTACTCACTTTTGTGAGATACATCAGGGCTGTCATGAATTAACTTGTGATTAATCGCAGATTTTTAGCTGTTCTTAAATGTACCTTAAATTATTAATTTTCAGGTCTTAATACTCTAATCAACATGGACAAATATAGATTCTTTATGTATATTATTAGCAAAACCCTACTCGACTTAGAGCATTAAGAGAAAATATTATTGTAAACGTAATTATGGGGTTTTAAATTACGCAATCATCAGGACACAAAACGGAACTTTTGCAATCTTTCCAGAGAGATGGTTTTGCATCATGGCGGATTTTGGTGCTTCATTTGCGACTTGGCGCATCAGTAAAACAAAAGTTTATTGATTAAAAACATTTTTTTTGGTGGACTTCATGAATAAATTTGTTGCATTGACGGTTTTAATTTCGCCTCTTTTATATTTAATTATATTTTTAATAAAAACAGAAATGCTAATGCTTAAATCACTGATAACAATTTGTGGCGTTAAAATAGATTTGCGTTATTTTTGACAACCCTAATATATTATATATAACTAATTTGTTTAGCCAATTTTCCCAGTCTCTTGCAGATAGCACGGTAGCCCAAAAAACTTTCAGTTATTATATTTTTTTTTTGTTTAAATAATAAAATGTATTAATAAAAATATGATTATTAATTATAAAACATTTTACTTAATACATAAAATGGCATTTTTGGGGTGGCGTCTGTTTATCTCGGTTTTTCGTTTATTGCAGGCGGTTTTGGAACGTAAACATCGCAATAAACGGGGGATTACTGTGTGTGTGTGTGTGTGTGTGTGTGTGTGTGTGTGTGTGTGTGTGTGTGTGTATATATATATATATATATATATATATATATATATATATATATATATATATATATATTTTACACATATACATACACACACAGTTATTTTAACACTTTGTTCACTTACACAAAGTCTAAACACTTTGTTCACTTACTCAAAGTCAGGTGTGTGGTTAACTAGTTACACCAAGCAGGTGCTAATTTTATATGCATGTTCAAACACGGTCCTTAACTGAAACAGAAGGCTTAAAACTGGCTGAACAACAGACAAACTCCGCTACTAAGGTGAGGTTGTGGAAGACAGATCCATGTCACAGGTGCTTACAACACCAACAACTAAATGTCCCTCTCAGGCAAAGATTTTAAAGCAGACTGGGATTTGAAGAGATGCTGTTTAAGCTACAGTGGTACCTCGACATACGAGTTTAATTCGTTCTGTAACCTTGCTCGTATGTCAATTTGCTCGTATTTCAAAGCAAATTTCCCCATTGAAATGAATTGAAATGCCATTAATCCGTTCCAGCCCCCAAAATGCCACCCCAGTTGTTTTTGTTACGTGTTTTTGAATGAGAAAAATGTATTTATAAATGACAAATATTGTATAAAAACATAATAAAAGAGAATGTAAAGAAATAAACTGGTTAAGCATAGTACATATCATTGAAGTACTACGGCCGTACTGCCTCGCCAAGTCAATAACTAGTCATTCTTGCTCATGTTTTCCTATGATTTCACGCTTTAATTCAATAGACATCCTCTTCTTCTGAGCACTGACCTTTCCACTCACTTTCTTTGGACCCATGGTTATAAAAAGAAATGTGATAAAGTACTGTAAATCTACAAAAAGCACAAAACGCGAGCACAACTTATCAAAGATGCTTCGACAGCGAGGCAAACAAGCACACTGACTGAGGCCAGTGTTGCTGAATCATTTTGAGATTCGTCACAGTCACGTGTTAGTGCGCGCGCACATTCAAACCTTTGTTTGTGTGTGTATCGAGACGAATCAGCAACACTGACTGAGGCGACAGTGCCATCAGGAAAGAAACTGTTAGAAACCAGTGAGACCTAGATTCACCCATTTACTGTCCAGAGAAGTCTGGCCTTCATGGAAGTATTGTGGCCAAAAAGCCATACCTCCAATGTGGAAACATGCCTAAGCTCAACTATGGATGAAAACATAGGAACTGGGGTGCAGAACAGTGGCAGCAGCATCTGAAATATATGGCTGTAGCAGAAGGCAATTTGTTTGGAGTTGAAACTTTGGTCAGGATTAATGGTGTCCTGAACGCTTAGAAATACAACAAGATACTTTATCCATCATGCAGTACCATCAGGGAGGCGTTGGATTGGCTGCAAATTTATTCTGCAGTAGAGCAACGACCCCAAACATACAGGCATTGCCATTGAGAATTATCTTTAGTCCTGGAAGTTTTATTCTTGGCCCCCCACAGAGAGCTGATCTCAACACCATCGACTCGGTCTTGTATTACATGAAGAGACACAAGGATCTGAGGCAGCCTACATCCACAGAAGATCTGATTAGTTCTGCTGAGTTACTCTTTAGAAAACTGTGTGCAAGTGTACACACAATCAATATACAGTGTGTGTGTATATATATATATATATATATATATATATATATATATATATATATATATATATATACAGTGAGGAAAATAAGTATTTGAACACCCTGCTATTTTGCAAGTTCTCCCACTTAGAAATCATGGAGGGGTCTGAAATTGTCATCGTAGGTGCATGTCCACTGTGAGAGACATAATCTAAAAAAAAAATCCAGAAATTACAATATATGATTGTTTAACTATTTATTTGTATGATACAGCTGCAAATAAGTATTTGAACACCCGAGAAAGTCAATGTTAATATTTGGTACAGTAGCCTTTGTTTGCAATTACAGAGGTCAAACGTTTCCTGTAGTTTTTCACCAGGTTTGCACACACTGCAGGAGGGATTTTGGGCCAGTGCTCCAAACAGATCTTCTCTGGATCAGTCAGGTTTCTGGCCTGTCGCTGAGAAACACAGAGTTTGAGCTCCCTCCAAAGATTCTCTATTGGGTTTAGGTCTGGAGACTGGCTAGGCCACGCCAGAACCTTGATATGCTTCTTACAGAGCCACTCCTTGGTTATCCTGGCTGTGTGCTTCGGGTCATTGTCATGTTGGAAGACCCAGCCTCGACCCATCTTCAATGCTCTAACTGAGGGAAGGAGGTTGTTCCCCAAAATCTCGCAATACATGGCCTCGGTCATCCTCTCCTTAAAACAGTGCAGTCGCCCTGTCCCATGTGCAGAAAAACACCCCCAAAGCATGATGCTACCACCCCCATGCTTCACAGTAGGGATGGTGTCCATGGATGGTACTCATCATTCTTCTTCCTCCAAACACGTTTAGTGGAATTATGACCTAAAAGTTCTATTTTGGTCTCATCTGACCACATGACTTTCTCCCATGACTCCTCTGGATGATCCAAATGGTCATTGGCAAACTTAAGACGTGCCTGGACATGTGCTGGTTTAAGCAGGGGAACCTTCCGTGCCATGCATGATTACAAACCATGACGTCTTGGTGTATTACCAACAGTAACCTTGGAAACGGTGGTCCCAGCTCTTTTCAGGTCATTGACCAGCTTCTCCCGTGTAGTTCTGGGCTGATTTCTCACCTTCCTTAGGATCACTGAGACCCCACGAGGTGAGATCTTGCATGGAGCCCCAGTCCGAGGGAGATTGACAGTTATGTTTAGCTTCTTTCATTTTCTAATGATTGCTCCAACAGTGGACCTTTTTTTTCACCAAGCTGCTTGGCAGTTTCCCCGTAGCCCTTTCCAGCCTTGTGGAGGTGTACAATTTTGTCTCTAGTGTCTTTGGGCAGCTCTTTGGTCTTGGCCATGTTAGTAGTTGGATTCTTACTGATTGTATAGGGTGGACAGGTGTCTTTATGCAGCTAACGACCTCAAACAGGTGCATCTAATTTAGGATAATAAATGTAGTGGAGGAGGACATTTTAAAGGCAGACTAACAGGTCTTTGAGGGTCAGAATTCTAGCTGATAGACAGGTGTTTAAATACTTATTTGCAGCTGTATCATACAAATAAATAGTTTAAAAATCATATATTGTGATTTCTGGATTTATTTTTTTTGATCATGTCTCTCACAGTGGACATGCACCTACGATGACAATTTCAGACCCCTCCATGATTTCTAAGTGGGAGAACTTGCAAAATAGCAGGGTGTTCAAATACTTATTTTACTCACTGTGTATATATATATATATATATATATATATATATATATATATATATATATATATATATATATAAACTATATAATATACACACACACACACACACACACACACACATACATACACACACATACATACATGTGTGTATACACTATATATAAATATAGTGTTCATGAATTTATATAGATAATACAGTATATAAACTATAAATGATGGTACCTACATACCTCCTCCAACTCAAAGGAATTAGCTGGCTTGAGTTGGCAGTTGATCGGAGTATTTGACGGGCTCAAGTATCTCTGTTGGTCTGAATTAGAAGGATGCGTCTGTGCAGTGCTACCAGGATACATGAAATGGGTATAGTCTTCAGATGAGTCTCTGTGGAGAATGGGGTCATCCTCCCATCCAGTAACCATAATCTGACAAGGTGACCCTTGGGTGATGCCTGGCTGGAGGGACACAGGATCACCTTGTGATATAATTGAAGTCTCTGGTTCTTCTCTAAAAAGCATATCATTGCTCTGTGGTAGAGATGATTTAGTATCCATGAGGCTTTGCTTGTTTTCCAGTTTTTCTGAGGCTTGCCTGTGCGTATGACCAGAGGTGGATAAGGGAATGTCTGATTCGCTATGCATTTCTGAGTGCCCATAAGGTGCTTTATGCACCAGCTCCACTACCTGAGGCGAAATTGTATCGTATGTAATAATGGGAGCTGGTTCTTTAGTACTAGCAGGATCTTTTAAGGAGTCAGAAACCAAAAAGGAATTGGAGGAACCTTCATCCAAGAACGCGTCTTGTGAATACTGGGTGTGCCGAGATTCCAGAGATGCTTGGTCTGATTTAAATAGGCAACCCTTTGCTCTAGGTCCTTCTCTCTGCCCTGATTGTGACCACCGATGGATCCTCTGCTTGTGTTCGCTAGTAGTTTTCTCGTGATCACTCGTTTTTTCAACAGTTGGCGCTTCAGCATGGTGTAGATCCTTTTCATCTTTCACATTATAAGTTATGTTGTCACTTGTTTGACCACTTATCCACATTCCTCTACTCTGTTCATTGCTCCCCTCACTCCTTACATTCCCCACTATTATTTCAACCACATCTGGTAGGCTGTTCCTCTTGCGAGGAGAACAGTTTGGTGAGGTAGAGTCCGATCCACGCGTGTATAAGCACATCTTGGACACCGTGTCCTTGAGACGCTCCACAGGAGAGCGTGGCTCTGTGCGGACATTGCCAAAAAATCGCTGACCAATAGTCCGCTCCACAGTTGGTGACGAAAAGCTGAATTCTGGGGGTGCCAGTTTCTGAAGCGGTGTCCGAGATACGTGAGAGTAGAGTGAATAGAAAGCATTGGCCATGGCAGTCAACACCTCCACCTGACGAAAACGACCTGCAAAAAAAATGTTTGGTTGATTGTAAACCAAAAAATACATTGTATTTGTGTAGATGTACTGATCTTTCATTTGAACATGTACATTTTAAGTACTAGTAATCGTCTATATTTTTATTAAAATATTATATGGTTTAGCATGTATATTCTTATTTCACAAAATTGAAGTGCAAATGATGTTTGTAAATAGAACAACCCCTTTTAACAAAAGCTGGAAATGGATAAATATGGGAACATGACTTCACGCAAGAGCTAAAGCCACTTGTCATCTACAGAAAGAGTGGCACAATCGCCTTTCTACTTGGGTTAACTTTGTTTACATTTGTTTTCCTCTCACTGCAGCTACAGTTTCCAATTGCCAAAATCCTGTGCTGCAATTTAAGATTTCACAACAGTTCACCGATTTTGTATAATGTTTTTTAGGAAAAGTATTTTTTTACATTTCTTTCGCTGCAAGTAGCATTACTCTCTGAAAGCCACTTCCTACACCGAAACTGAAGTCTGATTTTATTAATGGGCCCTTTTCAAACAGATTAAGTATGTTATTGTCTTAATAAAGTCATATTCACTGTGTTTAAGACTTCTGTGAGTTCTTGTGTCACAACAAAAGAACACAACGTTTCAGGAGTTCAATTGTAGTCGTACATTAATTTTCTAAAAAATGAAATGTAAAAAAAATGAGTCACTAGTTCTGTCTCATTCACAGTGCATTTTACCTTTACATAGTCTGTATAGATTAATCATTACCCTCAGTTATTAGCTTGCATTCATGATCAGTTGCCTAGCAACCTGAAAAGTGACTATCATGTTCCACATTCTTTTTCCACAAGGAATGTGCACATTTCATCAGTTCTATTTTAGTGGACAATTAGTGGCCTTCACAGAAATAAGATTAAAACCATATAAACAAATCTGTAAAATCATTTTATGTGATTGATCAATATGTTCATGAAATGATAAATGATGTGAAATTTTCTTTTAACGCCAACATCGATTCCACTGATGGAAGTCTTGTTACTCACTAGCGAGGGAGAGGCTGGGGTCCTCTTCACGAATGCGCCTGAGCTGTGACTCAAGAAACAAGCGAAAGTTGATGCCTCTGAGCTGCGAAGGGAAGGTGAAGAAGCGAGATGGGATGCGGGCTGTTACTTGTGGCTCCTCACAACCAAATCCTAACTGATAGAGAGTTTCCTCTGCATCCTCAGCGCACATCTGCAGGACCTCAGACACACTAATGTACATGAGAGGGAGAATGTAAGAGATCAACAAAGCTGAATAAATGGCATGAAATGATTCATGCAAAACTACACACTAAGTTTAGAATCCACAGGGAGGATCACAAGACTGGGATGCCTTACCTGGAAGCAGTCTTAGTGGTGGCGGATGAGAAGATACTAGATGTCATACTCTGGCCCATGTTTTTTAATGGCAGATTAAGCCTCTGCTGAGGAGTGCTGCTGACAAACATGCCCACAATGTAAGAAATAATAACAGGAGCCAAAACCATAAATATAGCAGCTGGTAAAGAAAAAAACGAAATTATACCTTGTCCGCATATCTCTGCGCCTTGATTTAGGAGGAGGCAAGAGCAATGGACAGTATCTGCGGAGAAATTCAGAAAATGTTGTAAATATCTTTCTAAAGAAGATTTTTAGCCCTTAGGGAAAGTGAATGACAGAATGTATAACAGGAGACATGTTCCTTACCCCAGCTCTTCAACATGCAATCCACCATCTAGTCCTGTAGCTGTAACAGAATGACATTTAAAACTGTATTACAAAGTAATGCGTTTCTGCTCAGACTTTATTCGTGGATTTTTGCTTATCATGTGTGTACACCAGTGGCAGGCCGTGCATTTGGTACCTGGGTCTTCAGTAGGGACTTACCCGACTTAATCCCCTCTTAATTCCACCACTATAACGCCGCAATTATAAAAACCATTAATACTATACAAAAACGCAATATAACAACACGTGGCATTACAATGAGAGAGAGGCATTTTGCATAGAGGGTAAATACCATTTTACTAAATTTCACTAAACCTCTTCACTACAACTGCAATTGTGCACCTACATCATCTGGAGCAGTTCAGAATCAATATTTGTCTAATAACATGACAAAAACATTCAATATATAAATAAAATACAACCTACTCACCAAAGATGTATAGTCATAATTTGCAGCGCTCCTCAGAGGCTGTAAGCCAGTGGTACTGCTCGTATTCACTGGTCTGGAAGTGGTGAACAAAACCTTTTCCGGGCTGAGACAAGCTAGCTAGCGTCGGGGTTGGCCGACCTTTCCTCACGATGTCTAGCTTTTCTTGAAAATGGATTTTTTTTTAAAAGGTCTAAAACCAAATCAATTTCTCTTCCTCTGTCAGCCATTGTAGGCATAAACAAGTCTAGCTGGCCCAGTGAGGTGAAATTGAAATCTGATTGGTTAAAAAGACAGACCCGTTGCTAATATAGTTTAAGACACATCAGCCAGCACTACTAAATGTGAAGGCCCTGGGCAGATTAGATTGACATAGCAGCACATATAGGCTAAAATATGATTGGACGAAAAAAAATCTAACCTCCACATACACGTACTGGAAGCAGTGCAGGCCCTGGCCCTTCCTGGCCCTGACAGCCCACCACTGGTGTACACACTGATTGCTGTACAAGTGCAAACATTCCTCTGAATGTGATTATAAAAATCCTTTGTAAGGGATGTTCCTTCTTTAAACATATACCAAGATTTTTTATTTGTTCAACTACAGCAGACAATTCTTCAGAAAGAGACACTGATACAAGTCAAACAGATTACGTACAGAGCAAGTAGTGCTCCAGTTGTACACTTAGTATTTTGATGTTTTAAATGCACTGCATGATGTAATACTAAGTGAACTGATCAGCTACAACACTTGGCTGAGACAAGTTAAGACTCAGCTATTGGGGAAAAAAAATATGCAGGTGTTATGCTATGGGCAGGACCCAGACTGACAAATAGCACAGTGTCACATTGTCTAAAATATACCCAATATTACTGGCTCATGCAAACTAAATAAATAAATAAATAAATAAATAAAATAAAATAAATTTCTACAGTGTTGACATTCTGTACCTTCAGCCCCAAGGCTCAGGTCATCCTCAAAACTATTTGCAGTCTTCAGCAGAGATTCTGGAAAAGAAACCAGAATTGCACAAAACACCATGCTTTTAAAATCTCCTCAAACAGAATAGTCTATAGTACTGTGTTCATCCATTATGGCTTTGAATCTTATTACAGCTCAGTCTGATTGCTAGAGCCGATGTGCAACTACAAAGCGGTAGTGCATTACTCCTAACTTACCCAGGGTAATTTGACTTGGGATCTCTTGATTTGCTTCATTTCTGAATCACACGTACAAAAAAAATAAAATATGAAAGCTGGCAAGAACAAAAGTGAAGACAACAGCTACTTTCATCGCTTCTGAATCAGCACGGTACGTGGGTGTATTGCAGGCATGCAGGAAGATTCTCATGATAAGAACGCACACTCGCAATAACCACACCGGACTGCAGATGAATCACAACTTGCATGGAAGTGGTAACCTTTGCCGAAAATAGTTTGTGCTTCACACTTACTGGTGTCACAATTACAACCTTTTAACTAATTAATCAATGGTTAAAAACACATCTGCTCACAACAGTGCAAAACGTTTAAGAAGTGCTATGGTTCTGACTAGTCATTACAAAAAAACAAACCAGACAAAACTTTGTACCACTACAATTATGTTGACAGTTTTTATTTCCTGAATAAAACTTCTATTGTTTCATTATACATTTCTAAATTTAAACCAGCTGCTATTATATTCTTATTGGTTTCATTGGTTCTCAAATCAGCCTGCTTTAAATTTTTCCTATTGTTTTTCTCTCTGAACCAGACTCTGTTTCCATTCATTTTATTTTTACTGCCTTGAAGCACAATATTCAACCACAAAGAGCTACCTACATGGCCAATGACGTAGACTTCTCACTCTCGGACACATTCACAGATATGCACAAATGTACACATGAACACACTGACTTACCCACAGCTTTTGAGCCAGGTTTCAATCTTTCCTGTAGAGCATCCTGTGGAAACAATGTTTATAATCGGATCAAGAAAATAACACAGTAACTTCATAGAAACACATCATAGAAATGTAAATAATTCTGTGAGAAAGCTTCGCTTGATAGCAGTCATTTGATTGTCATATTTGCATAAATCAAGAAAAACAGCACATCACGCCTACAGTTGCAAATGTTTGCAAATATTATTCTTACAGGGAATTTTGCCTTTATACCAAATTAGGACCAGCATTATGCCAGATCATCCTAACAAAAACAGGATGTTGTTTATGAATGGCACATCATGGATATAGTAACTAATCCACACGAAGCAAAACCAAACATTGAGGATTCCCCTCCACCCCCCCTTTAATTGCTGTATATAAATAAATCCATACACATTTATGTTACCCTTAAAATAAAGATATTTCCCCACTGTTTAACAAACAAAAGGTATGTTGTTTTAAAGTATGCAATATATACTACAGAGTATAGCAGGGTACGTTTCTCAGCTGCATCTACTTAAATTCATTGGGAGCCAAAGACAATGTTTTAAAAATATCTGACAGTTCAATTGTTATAGACATTTTATTTTCCAATTCCAAATCTTGTATCAAAACAAAAGTCCTTCAAAAACTGTATGCAAACGTACCCAGAAAAAATTGTGCCCTTTTGCAGGCAGTGTGTGTCACACCAAATATTGATTTACACTTTTTCACAACTTCCAATAACTTTTGTTTACTACTTATATACTTCATATAATTTGTAATATATAATATTTTAAGCTTTTGCACTGTTGGATTGCAGCACTAAAGTCACTTAGAAAATCTACAGCTTTCTCAGCAATCCAGAGGTTATTTGCTTTGAGAGGACATTGGAAATATAATCCTCACACTAGAAGGGTGTATCCTGATGAGTCATGAGAAATTAGTGTTAAATAAACAAACCTGAAACATTCAATGTCTTGTGAAAATTTCTAACCTGTGCCATTTTTTACATCATTTCTCAGTAGCTGAAACAATACTATAAGAGTTGGTACTACATTTCCAACCTACCATCAGGAAAGATTTGGTCCTGCAGCGAGAGCTGTGAAGCAGCAGTGGTCGGTGTGTTGCTGGACGTCGACGCATACAGTTCTGTATCTTCCACCGTAAGCCAGTGACGGCTGCTCTGCGCCCATGCCTGCCGTCGGTTCACAGAACATGAACTGTCCATTGCTTTTAAGCCTAGAAGGAACGATGTAAAAGTTACACAAATAGAAAAATGTGGACCCAGGCTCCTCTAATACACTATGATGAGAAGGACTGTACAAAGAAAAGAAAAATCTAAATTCTTCATGTATTTATTAAATTAATCTTCAAGAAGTGGAGGCTGTGGTGGATATAGAGCCTACCCAGGGCTACTGGATGTGAAATGGCAGGGACACACCCTGAACCGGATGCCAATCAATTGCATGGCACCATCCACATATGCTCCTGGGCAAAAATGGGCCAAGCCCAAAACAGACTTTCAAATGGTTTAACAACAAAAAAATATAGATATTGATTCAAGAAAAAAAATTATAAATAAATAAATAAACACTCATACTAAGTTCCTAAATCTATTAGTTTAATTATTGCTTTTTTTTTTTTTGTTGCTGTTGTTAAGACTCATGAAAGATTAATATTTTGCTCTAGGAGTGTACACTAACACTGGCAATTTAGATTATCCAGTCCAGCTACAGTCATGTTTCAGGTGGTGAAAGAAACCAGACAACCCAGAGGAAAAGTCAGTCCCCAGGGGAATATACAGTATCTCATGTCACAAAGACTTGAACAGAGCTATCATTATCCTGGAAATGTGTTCCTATGAAATTCAACAAATAAAAGAAATTAAACCAAGTGGTTTAGTTTGGTTCTTCTTGCAACCTTTGTTTTTTTTTTTTGTTTGTTTTTTTGGCAGGTACATGTGAGAGACTGTGTGTGGTGTGGTTTCTGGACTAATAGAGGTTCATAGCGTCCTGCAAAACAAGTTTGTTTCTAAATATTCGAGCAGCTTCCCTGTTATTTAACACTTGCACGTCTGCCTTATCCACATACACAATATCAAGCTTGACAGACACGTGTACATGTTAAAAAAAACTGAAATTTCGCTGGTCTGGGTGAATTTTCTTTTTGTCAGAAGTGAATAGACCAATGCTGATATAAAAAACACACCATCATCACTTCCATGGCAAGACAACCGAAAGCGACACAAAGCAACAGGCAACAAAATGTCAACTTCCTCCTTAGCAGCAACTCAACTGGAAAACACGGGGCTCAGCAGAGGCTTAACAAACCTGAACTTCAGCTCGATTATCTACACGAATATACCCTATAGACAAGTCAGCGTTTTTTATTTGTATTTTTATTTTTTTTATATATATATATATATATATCGTGATATTTGAACGTGTTTTCTGAGATTCATCCATTTCTTTGTATATATGTAGGCTTTCTGTTTCAAAGCTACTGTATAAGTAGACTTACCTTTACGAGACCGGTCCTAATTCCAGCATCTTCACAATTCACAATTCGGCGCCGTGGATGGCGTTATGTCTTACACACAATCACAGCGACGCACCACGGATCCTACATTAAGCTAAATAAATAATAATAAATTAAAAAGATATAAAACATCTCGTTTTCAAAAGCATTGATGTTCTGCCGACGCGAACTTTCGCGCTGTTCGTGCTGACAGACTCTCAGCCTCGTGACGCGCCACAGATGACGGAAGCAGCGAGAGGAAGAAGTGCGGCTTTGCCTCTTTTGACACACACACACACACACACACACACACACACACAAACAAATGTGTCCTGCAAATACAGTATCTAATTGTTTGTGTTAGTGTGGAAACCTTCCTAGTTCTGAATCGTAAATACCAAGTCAATGATTAAAAGCAACAGGTGGTCTTGTACTGGTATCATATTTACACCTGCAATCTCATTTATTCCTGATAAGGCAAAATACTCATGATTTTTACTCACTGTACATTGAAAACCTGTACACCTGCATATTCATGCATTCTTATCAATCATATAGGTAAGAGCAGTGCAATGCCGAAATATATGCTTCTAGGAAATATCCACATCCAGCTACCAGAATCAGGGGGAAAAGTGATCTCAGTGGCGTGATTGTTGGTGCCAGACTGGCTGGTTTGAGTATCTCAGGGATTTTTAGACACAACAGTCTCTAAATTTTACTTCAAATTGTGCAATAAATAATACATAAAAAATACATCCATCTTCAGCAAATCTTAAAAAGTGCATTTACTTTCCATTTTTTTAATTGATTACTGTCTATATAATATATTTTAAGATTTGAATTGGTGAATCGCATCACTAAAGACACTTAGAAAAGCTATAACTGTTTTAAACAACTTTGAGGTGACATTTGAGTAAGCTGAGCAAATTATCTTCAATCTAATCAAATGCATACCTAGGCAATGAACAGTAATTGTTTAGTTACAATCCTGATGTTATCTGCTCTCAGATTATATTAGAAATATAATCCTCACATTAGAAGTATGTATCCTGATGATCTTTTAAATCTTAAATAAAACCATACATCCATTGTCAGCATTTATGTGGGCAAAAAAACAAAACAAAAAAGAGATCAATAGAGAATGGCCAGACTGGTTTAAGAAAAGCCAGAGTACCTTAGATGATCACTTTGTACAATTATATCAAGCAGAAAAGCATCTCAGAATAGACTGAATCTCCAAACTTAAGGTGGATTAATGCAGCAAAATACTATGTTGGATTCCACTTCCATGTACCGTAATTTCTACTATAAAGACTATAAAGCGCACCCTTATATAAGCCGCACCCACTGAATTTGACAAAATAAGCCACACCTGTCTATAAGCCGCCTGTCTACACTGAAACTAATGAACTTTACACAGGCTTTAACGAAAGACACTAAATGCAATATGTTGCACTTCTATTAGGAGCATAGCGGTATTTTGGGAATAGCCTGCCACTGCATTCCACTGGTATTACTGCGTGTGTGTAAGACCGAGGAATATGTCCTTTTTATTTTCTGATGCTCATTTCTAAGTTTTTTTGACTAACCCATAACGCTGTTGCCAAGAAAAAAAAAAAGCACAAGTTTTGGAAACCTGTCTGTGCTTATATGATTTCTGTTGCAACTGGAGTTAGTGAGCTCTCCCTTCACCCAGACACAACGCGCTACAACGGCTTGTATCTAAACAGTAGCCAAATAAGTTATCTAGCTGAGCAATTGAGGTTTAAGGGCCTTGCTCAAGGGTATAGCAGTGGCAGTGTGGTGGTGCTGGGATTTGAACCCATGACCTTTGGATCAGAAGACCAACATGCTAGCTACTGAGTTACCACTGCCCAATACTGTTGACTGTTGCTGCTGATAATGTGCATCTCTTCATGGCCACAATTTACCCATCCTTTAATGCTTACTTCCAGCATGAAAATTCACCATGTCAGAAATCAAGGGCCATCTCAAATTGGTTTCATGAACATGACAATGAGTTTAATGTTCTTCACTGGCCTTTCCAGTCACCAGATTGGAAACATAACACCTTTGGGAAGTAGTAGAACAGAAGATTTGCACCTGAAATATCTGCAGGAATTGCATCATCTCAGACCCTGCATGTAAATACAGACCAGAATGTCAGATGACCTTTTTCAACCTCCTGTGGAATTCATCCTACAAAGAATCTAAGCTGTTTTGACAGCAACAGTGCTAGTCAAGCGTTCCTAATAATGTGTTCTGTCGGTGTATATTATTTACTTCACATTTGATCCAATCCTTTATTGATTAAAAAATCATCACCCTCAACTTCTGAGTAATTATTCATTAACACAGAAATTACAGTTCATTTGATGTTCAGTATAACTGCTCAAACAGTTCTATAATCAAGACAGTCAAATGGAGTCACCGATATGTTGGCAAAGGTTCTTTTTTTTTGCTCTGTTGAGAGGAAATAAAAGTCACGTCAAAGATTTGTAGATAGCCATTAAGCTGACAAGCTTGTTTTATTTATATACTTATACACACACACACACACACACACACACACACACACACACACACACACACATATATATGATTAGAAATAAGTGTCATATTTTAGCTGATCCAAATGCAGAAACTAAATTGTGGATGTTTTACTCTTCTTGTGTTTGTGGGTAAGTTTTGGAGCGAGATAAACAAAGCACCTGATGCAGCTAACTGTTGAACATGTTATTTGACCTTTTCATGCAGTCCTTTAGTTGCTTACTCAAATATCACTTCAATTTCTCACCACTTTCTGTGTGTGTGTGTGTGAGAGAGAGAGAGAGAGAGAGAGAGAGAGAGAGAGAGAGAGAGAGTTTTATGCTGGTGGGAACAAACCTTGCTGGGCATAGGCAAATGTCCTTCACGCAAAAAAAATCTTTATTATGAAAGTGAGAAAAGTGTGTGTGTGTGTGTGTGTGTGTGTGTGTGTGTGTGTGTGTGTGTGTGTGTTCTTGTTCTCCTATCCTGGTGGGGACTTCGAACCTGAATGCACAATGACTCATGGGGACCCATGTCACCGTGGGGACCTAAATTGATGTCCCCACCAGCAAAGCCATACAAGCACCTCCAAAACAGTGTCTAGACACGCCCAGTGAGGTTTTCTCTGAAGACCCCATGGGGTCCAGTTTCAAGACAAAGTCTGTGTGACTGTGTAATCTATGCGCCCCTAGAGATCACATGTGGTATTGCCAACCCCACCGTCACATTGTTCTGGAAGTGTGTGTGTCATGTCCTTCACACTCTCTAGCGCCATCTATCGGTCAATAATAAAATATAAATGTAATGTATATTACACAGTAGATTATTAAACTATTCACTTATAAATGTATATTAATTTATAAAATTACAAAATTAAGTACATTTAATGTTGATGCACGAGAAGGAAACTTCAGGGTACACTGAGCCACAAATTATGTTATTATTAAGCAAATTATTATTTTTTTGATTACATGAAAATGCATTAAAAAATTTAAATATAATAGATCTGTTAAAACTGAAGCCCTTTATGTAACTTATTGTGGATCTGTCTTTATTCAAACACTCATTATTAATGGCAATAGGAAATTAATAAAAAAGAGGTTGGCCAAGTTTTTCAATCCTATTTTCGCATGGACTGTTATATGCCAAGGGGAATCTACAGTCATTAATTGTCAACTTAGGTTCAAAAATACTCTAATGTGATTTGGTTAGTGGAGTATATTATTATTATTATTAGTGGTAATTTATTATAACTTTATTAAATTATGATAATTAAATGATAATACACTTTTTTCACTTTCTGGCTGAGCCTTTCTGCATACATAAAACAGAGTTCACAAAGAGTTTACTTTCAACAGATCACTAATAAACTTAACTTTTTAAACAAAAAAAAGTTCAACAAACCACCAGGTCCTGATAATATACAATCGTTGTACCTAAAATTGGCAGCTGCTATTTTAACTCTACTGGATTATCTTTTTGATATTTCGCTACAATATATACAAATGGTGTTAAGTCCACTATTTACAATGGAAATATGCTATGACGACTACATTGTAAGTCAAATATATCGTAAATTGAAGATTGTACTATGTACTATGAACCTTTTGGCTTCATGCTGATTTATAATTTTAATTTTCTGCTCTAAACTGATGGCTTTCCTATTCTTTTTTCACTACCAGCCCTAGACATACTTGGGCATTTGGAAGACATGCTTTTATCATTTAAATTGCTGTTCAAAACTGTTTGAAACAGATAGAAATACACACTGAGACAACTTTAATCCGTCAAGCGCTAGCGAGAGTGGGGCATCTCACCGGGGAGAGATACGCTCATCCCAGCTGCGCATCCAACGTATCGTTACTCGTACACAGATGCCTGTGCCTGTTGTTCCAAATTTTTTATATTTTTACAATTTTGTCGTATCGCTATCGGCATCATACCATTAACCATTGTAACTCAGAGATTATCTGTATTAGATAACTACAGACATTCTGCAAAGCTCTGTGCTCTTTCAAGGCCCTAAAAGTGAACTACTAACACACTATTTTCATTATAAATGTTTCATGACATTATTATTAATGTATACATTTATTGTAATTGCTAACCACTTAGATAACACTGCTACTCATTGTACCCTCAGTCCATATCTGACTGTCTCTGGCTAGTAGTGATGCCATGATATAGCTTTGGCATGACTTAATGGAGAAAGGGAGAATGGGGCCAGATACATATCTCTTTATAAAGCTAAAGAGGTATATAGTACAGATATAATCCAATCTGGATCCAAATGTTAAAAATTTACTGATCCAGCATCAAGATGTTAGTGCTGCTCATGAAGTAGAGGGGCAATGATTTGCTAACAACATGGCTAAAGCCTCTGTAAAGAGCACACAAGTGGACTTTATTCTATGCACGAGATGCAACTTATAAAGAGATTAAAGACTGTTAAGTGTGGGGAGGGGACAATGTAGCTAGATAGCATCAGATGGTGGTCTGAAAGATGGCTCTGGAGTTGAAGAAGAAGAGGAGGAGAGTGAAGACTGAAAGAAGAACAAGATGGTGGAAACTGAAGGAGGAACTGAGTTTCAGGGAAGAGGTCAGACAGGGGCTCGGTGGTGGTGAAGAGGTGCTGGATGATTGGGCAACTACTGCAGAAGTGATAAGGGAGACAGCTAGAAAGGTACTTGGTGTCACATCTGGAAATAGAAAGGAAGATAAAAAGAGGTGGTGGTGGAATGAGGAAGTGCAGGACAGCATAAGGAGAAAGAGGTTGGCAAAACAGAATTAGGATCAAAAAATGTGATAGACAGTAAGAACAATAAAGGATGGAGATAGAAATGTGTTGACTAGTGAGGAGGAGTATTTTGAGCAGCTGATGAATGAAGAAAATGAGAGAGAGAGAAGGTTGGGTGGTATGGAGTTGGTGAAGCAGGAAGTTGATAGGATTAGTAAGGAGGAAGTAAGAGCAGCAATTAAGAGGATGAGAGTGGAAAGTCAGTTGGACCAGGTGACATACTGTAGAAGCATGGAGATGTTTAGGTGAGATGGCAGTGGAGTTTTTAACAAGATCATTTAACAGGATTTTGGAAGGGGAGAGGATGCCTGAGGAATGGAGAAGGAGTGTGCTGGTACCGATCTTTAAGAACAAGGTGGATGTGCAGACCTGCAGTAACTACAGGGGAATTAAGTTGATCAGTCACACCATGAATTTATGGGAAAGAGGAGTGGAAGCCAGGCTGAGGGAAGAGTTGACCATCTGTGATCAGCAGTATGGTTTTATGCCAAGGAAGAGCACCACAGATGCCTTATTTGCATTGAGGAAGTTGATGAAAAAGTATAGAGAAGGTCAGAAAGAGTTGTATGTTTGTGGATTTAGAGAAAGCGTACGACAGAGTGCCAAGAGAGGAGTTGTGGTATTGTATGAGTAAGTCAGGTGTGTCAGAGAAGTATGTGAGAGTGGTGCAGAACATGTATGAGGACAGTGTGACAGCAGTGAAGTGTGCAGTAGGATCGACAGACTGGTTCAAGCCTAATAAACCAATATGGCTTTTCCATACTTCAAAACCATGTAACTCATATTAAAAGTAGGCCAAACAAGTCGTCAAAAAAGACGAAAAAAAAGCAATCTTTTAAACAGGTCTCTTTAATTAACAAATAGATTTAAAGTTCAATGTAACAATGTAAACAAACTATTAGATAAAAAAGGCTAAATAAAAACTTTACCTTGGCTTGAAACGACAACCTTGTGGGGACCTGCTGAGCAGTAAACCGACACCTTATCCACTGAGCTATCTCTATGTACAAGTGCATGCAGTCAATAAGCCTAATGAACCAATAATGCTTCTTTTCCATACTTCAACACCATGTAACTCATATTAAAAGTAGGCCAAACAAGTCTTTCAAGCAAGACAAAAAAAAAAGCAATCTTTTAAACACATCTCTTTAATTATCAAAAAGATGTACAGTTTTATGTAACAAAGTAAACAAACGATTAGATAAAAAAAGCGTAATAAAAATTAACCTTGGCAACACCGGGGCTTGAACCCCCAACCTTGTGGGGACCTGCTGATCAGTAAACCAACACCTTACCCACTGAGCTATCTCTAGGTACTCATGCCCCATTAAAATAGCCTAATGAACCAACATGGCTTCTTTTCCATACTTCAACACCATGTAACTCATATTAAAAGTAGGCCAAACAAGACTTCAAAAAAGAATAAAAAAAAAAAAAATCTTTTAAACACATCTCTTTAATTATCAAATAGATGTACAGTTTCATGTAACAATGTAAACAAATAATTAGATAAAAAAAGCGAAATAAAAAATTAACCTTGGCGACACCGGGGTTTGAACCGCCAACGTTGTGGGGACCTGCTGATCGGTAAAACAAAACCTTATCCACCAAGCTATCTCTAGGTACGCGTGCAAGCAGTCAATAAGCCTAATGAACCAATAAGGCTTATTTTCCATACTTCAACACCATGTAACTCATATTAAAAGTAGGCCAAACAAGTCTTTCAAGCAAGACAAAGAAAAAAGCAATCTTTTAAACACATCTCTTTAATTATCAAATAGATGTACTGTTTTATGTAACAATGTAAACAAACTATTAGATAAAAAAAGCGAAATAAAAACTTTACCTTGGCAACACCGGGGTTTGAACCAACAACCTTGGGGGGACCTGCTGATCGGTAAAGCAACACCTTAACCGCTGAGCTATCTCTAGGTACTAGGGCAAGCAGTCAATAAGTCTAATGAACCAACATGGCTTCTTTTCCATACTTCAACACCATGTAACTCATATTAAAAGTAGGCCAAACAAGACTTCAAAAAAGAATAAAAAAAAAAAAAAATCTTTTAAACACATCTCTTTAATTATCAAATAGATGTACAGTTTCATGTAACAATGTAAACAAACTATTAGATAAAAAAAAAGCGTAATAAAATTAACCTTGGCAACATCAGGGTTTGAACCCACAACGTTGTGGGGACCTGCTGATCGGTAAAACAAAACCTTATCCACCAAGCTATCTCTAGGTTCTAGTGCAAGCAGTCAATAAGCCTAATGAACCAATAAGGCTTATTTTCCATACTTCAACACCATGTAACTCATATTAAAAGTAGGCCAAACAAGTCTTTCAAGCAAGACAAAGAAAAAAGCAATCTTTTAAACACATCTCTTTAATTATCAAATAGATGTACTGTTTTATGTAACAATGTAAACAAACTATTAGATAAAAAAGCGAAATAAAAATTAACCTTGGCGACACGGGTTTGAACCAACAACCTTGGGGGACCTGCTGATCGGTAAAGCAACACCTTAACCGCTGAGCTATCTCTAGGTACTAGGGCAAGCAGTCAATAAGTCTAATGAACCAACATGGCTTCTTTTCCATACTTCAACACCATGTAACTCATATTAAAAGTAGGCCAAACAAGACTTCAAAAAAGAATAAAAAAAAAAAAAAATCTTTTAAACACATCTCTTTAATTATCAAATAGATGTACAGTTTCATGTAACAATGTAAACAAACTATTAGATAAAAAAAAAGCGTAATAAAAATTAACCTTGGCAACATCAGGGTTTGAACCCACAACTTTGTGGGGACCTGCTGATCAGTAAACCAACAGCTTACCCACTGAGCTATCTCTAGGTACTATTACTACCAGTCAATAAGCCTAATGAACCAATAAGGCTTATTTTCCATACTTCAACACCATGTAACTCATTAAAAGTAGGCCAAACAAGACTTCAAAAAAGACAAAAAAAATATATCTTTTAAACACATCTCTTTAATTATCAAATAGATGTACAGTTTCATGTAACAATGTAAACAAACTATTAGATAAAAAAAAAGCGTAATAAAAATTAACCTTGGCAACATCAGGGTTTGAACCCACAACTTTGTGGGGACCTGCTGATCAGTAAACCAACAGATTACCCACTGAGCTATCTCTAGGTACTATTACTGCCAGTCAATAAGCCTAATGAACCAATAAGGCTTATTTTCCATACTTCAACACCATGTAACTCATTAAAAGTAGGCCAAACAAGACTTCAAAAAAGACAAAAAAAATATATCTTTTAAACACATCTCTTTAATTATCAAATAGATGTACAGTTTCATGTAACAATGTAAACCAACTATTAGTTAAAAAAAGCGAAATAAAAAATTAACCCTGGCAACACCAGGGTTTGAACCAACAAACTTGTGGGGACCTGCTGATCGGTAAACCAACACCTTACCCAACGAGCTATCTCTAGGTTCTAGTGCAAGCAGTCAATAAGCCTAATAAAGCAACATGGCTTCTTTTCCATACTTCAACACCATGTAACTCATATTAAAAGTATGCCAAACAAGACTTCAAGCAAGACAAAGAAAAAAGCAATCTTTTAAACACATCTCTTTAATTATCAAATAGATGTACAGTTTCATGTAACAATGTAAACCAACTATTTGTTAAAAAAAGCGAAATAAAAAATTAACCCTGGCAACACCAGGGTTTGAACCAACAAACTTGTGGGGACCTGCTGATCGGTAAACCAACACCTTACCCAACGAGCTATCTCTAGGTACTAGTGCAAGCAGTCAATAAGCCTAATGAACCAATAATGCTTCTTTTTCATACTTCAACACCATGTAATTCATATTAAAAGTAGGCCAAACAAGACTTTCAAGCAAGACAAAGAAAAAAGCAATCTTTTAAACACATCTCTTTAATTATCAAATAGATGTACAGTTTCATGTAACAATGTAAACAAAATATTAGATAGAAAAAGCTAAATAAAAACTTTACCTTGGCAACACCAGGGTTTGAACCAACAACATTGTGGGGACCTGCTAATCCGTAAACCAACACCTTACCCACTGAGCTATAGTAGGCAATAAGCCTTATGAACCAACATGGCTTCTTTTCCATACTTCAACACCATGTAACTCATATTAAAAGTAGGCCAAACAAGTCTTTCAAGCAAGACAAAGAAAAAAGCAATCTGTTAAACACATCTCTTTGATTATCAAAAAGATGTACAGTTTTATGTAACAAAGTAAACAAACTATTAGATAAAAAAAAAGCGTAATTAAAACTTCACCTTGGCAACACCAGGGTTTGAACCCACAAACTTGTGGGGACCTGCTGATCGATAAACCAACAACTTACCCACTGAGCTATCCGAATGTATTAGTGCATGCAGTCAATAAGCCTAATGAACTAATATGGCTTCTTTTCCATACTTCAACACCATGTAACTCATATTAAAAGTAGGCCACACAAGTCTTCAAAAAAGACCAAGAAAAAAGCAATCTTTTAAACACATCTCTTCAATTATGCTTTTTTTTGTCTTATTTAAAGACTTGTTTGGCCTACTTGTATTATGAGTTACATGGTGTTGAAGTATGGAATAGAAGCGATGCTAGTTCATTAGGCTTATTGCCTGCTTTCCCAAGTCAGATCTGTTACCTCAGTGGGTAGGGTGTTGATTTACCGATCAGCAGGTCCCCACATGGTTTTGGGTTTAAGCCCATGCATTGCCAAGGCAAAATTTTTATTTCTCTTGTAAAATCTAATAGTTTGTCTACTTTGTGACATTCAACTGTAAATCTATTTGTTAATTAAAGAGACCTGTTTAAAAAGATTGCTTTTTTCTTTGTCTTTTTTAAAAGACTTGTTTGGCCTAATTTTAATATGAGTTACAAGGTGTTGAAGTGTGGAATAGAAACCATGTTGGTTCATTATGCTTATTGACTGCTTGTAGCAGTCAGATTTGATAGCTCATTAGGTAAGGTGTAGGTTAAATTGTACATCTATTTGTTTATTAAAGTTCTAAGTTAAAGAAATTTTAATCTATTTGTTACCGTAATTTCAGCTCAGAACACAGGTGAAGTGCGTTTTTTTCATGCCCGGTTGTTTTTAGCGTGATGAATGATTCGCATTTCCTGTTGACAGTCCGAGTGAGAGGCAGGTCAAACGTTAGAGGAACCTTATTCATATTTATGATGTGGTGCAGCCCGATTCAGTAGGAGCGCACCCGATTTAATATAAATAAATTCATTGGTTCACCTTAACCCGTTCGGCAATTTTATTGGTCTAATGTTATGGGGCTCAGTTTTTTGGCATGAAGCTTGTGAAACCGGAAAAACCCAGGAAAAATCCACAAATTAGCCGATTCATTGTTTAAGCTGCGGGGTTCAAAGCGTGGTAAAAAAGTAGCGGCTTATAGTCCGGAATATACGGTAATTGAGAAGACCTGTTTAAAAGATTGCTTTATTTCTTTTTCTTTTTTGAAAGACTTGTTTGGCCTAGTTTTAATCGGAGATACACGGTGTTGAAGTGTGAAATAGAAACCATGTTGGTTCATTAGGCTTATTGACTGCTTGTAGAAGTCAGATCTGATAGCTTTATTTGCTTTTAATATGAGTTACATGGTGTTGAAGTATAGAAAAGAAGCTATGTTGGTTCATTAGGCCTATTGACTGCTTGCACAAGTGGAAAGTGATAGCTCATTTTGGTTAAGGTGTTGGATTACCGATCAGCAGGTCCCCACAAGGTTTGGGGTTCAAGGTTATAGTTCATTGGTGGGCAGTGGAACCAAAGAATCCTGTTCATTGAACACAGACACTGAACAGTCTTCTAAATCTGACAAACATGACAGTGGAGAATCATCTTCACCTGTTAATTCAAATGTAAAGGTCATGATGCTGAAGAAGAAAATGGATGGTGGAATCAGTTCACAGTGTGACTGGCTTGAATAAGGAGACAAGCACTTACAAAACACCATCTTTAGCACTGAAGCTTGGGCACAACCTCAAGAAGATGGCAAACATTATTGAATGTGAGGCGATGATGTCAGGTGATAAGAACACCCTCAACAATGTGCAAGCCTAAATGAAGCGAAACTAAATGGAGTGAGTGTGTCCCATCCCAGGCCCTCCGAAATTTGAGCAAGGCAAAGTGGAACTCTCTGCAACTTCTTCCCTTTGCTGAAGATGTGAAAAAAATGCATCAGTATTTTGACAGACAGAGTAACGAGAGCCAAACTAAACTTGAAAAAAATTCAAGTAACAATCACTGGGCAGAAGTTACAAAAGTGACACTCTGTCAGGTGATTGTGTTCAATCGTAGAAGGGAAGGAGAGGTATCCAAGCTGTCCTTTACTGCCTTTACACTGAGGGACACCTCACTGACTCATCCAGATGTAGCATTAGCTCTGACAAACCTTGAAAAGAAACTGTGTAAGCACTTTCAGAGAATTGAGATAAAAGGCAAACGTGAACAAAAAGTCCCCGTTGTTCTCACTTTTTTCTCTGTGGTTGCTGTGTTTACTAGAGAGAGTACTGATGGATCAGACTCTAAAAACGAAAAAGAAAACAATGCTTCACCTCCACCCTCAAATTCTTTAGGTATGTAGTCAGCTAATATAGGGAATTATGGGAAAGCAAGAGGCGAAATGATATGATATCTTATGTCATGTTTATCACAATTACTAATTACTTTCTTTTTATTCAGGATCTTCACAAAACCCACGGAAAAAGTGGTTACAGAGGAGATCCAGGCTGTAGAAAAGACTCTAATGGACTACATCAGTTCTAGCAAGGTTCCTGGTAAAAGCCAGTGCATGGAGTGCATTGAAAAATACCCAGCAGCACTTCAAGGGGAGGTTGGAATGCAGTCAAATTTTATGTAAAAAATCGCATTGATTCCATGAAGCGAAAAATGTAAAGGTGAAAAGCCTTTAATGGATGTTTTTTTTTTTTTTCATATGTTTGTTAAAGGCAACATGTTAATAAATATTTTAGTTTAAGTTGCTGACAAATAAATGTTAAAGAGATTCAAGATGTCACAGACTCTTTTTTTTGTGGAATTGCCCAAATGTCCAAACTTTTCAGGTGGTTGTTAATCACGGTTGTACATCAAATATCTTTTACTTCTACCTAATATTTATATAGATATATTATATAGCAATATATCTTGCAATACGGTTGATCACATGCATGTTCAGTTTTGAATTAAATAGATTCAAGTATGCACAGATCATTATTTATTTTAGACCATGATGGTTTAAATAAACATAAACATTCAGACTCTCAGAATTGAAGAGAATTGAATGTGTTAAACAAGAAGTGAGGTAAGGCTTTTTTACTGTTTACTTTCTTAGAAATTGTCTATTCAAATACAAGAGATGATGAAAAATATTAATAATAATAAATAAAAACAGTTAAATTCTCCCTTCTGAACAACACTTTATGTCAAGTCAAGTCAAGTCAAGAGTCTTTTATTGTCATTTCTACTATACACAGTGGTACACAGTACACAGTAAAAACGAGACAATGTTCCTCCTGAACCCTGGTGCTACACTAAACAACAAAATAGAGCTACAACACAATACAAGCTACATAAAGTGCATTGAGTGCAACCTAGTGCAGACAAAAAACAGTACAGACAGACAGTGCAGACAGACAACACAAGACAAGACAGCATACCCAATATACTGTAGCGCCGACCAGTAAACCTACTGTATACTTTGATTATACAATACTGTGCGAGGAGAACTGTAAAAACTATACCCGGGAGAGAATATAAACAGACACAATGTAGTGCAAAAAACAGCAGCAGTCAAGAGGTGCAAAAGACAGCATGGAAACAGTGAAGTATAATACAGTCAAAAAGGTGGGAAAAAACAGCATGTAAACATTGTAATACAGTGAAAGGTGCAAAAAACAGCAGGTAAACAGTGTGGTACGGTCGAGTAAAAATAATAATAAATAAATGATGGTGGAATGGATTGAGATGAGTAATGAGTGTGTGTTAAGTGTTAAGTCCAGGTTGTACAGTTCGGTAACATGCATTTGAGTGTGTGTGTGTGTGTGTGTGTGTGCGTGTGTGTGTGTGTGTGTGTGTGTGTGTGTGTGTGTGTGTGTTCCCTTTTAGGTTTGTGTATTGAGGAGCCTGATGGCTTGCAGGAAAAAACTGTTGCACAGTCTTGATGTGGCGGCCCGAATGCTTTGGAACTGCTTTCCTGATGGCAGGAGGGTAATAAGTATGTGTGACGGGTGTGTGTGGTCATCCACAATGCTGTTTGCCTTGCGGTGCATAATAGAGGGGAGAGAGACTCCGATGATCTTTTCAGCTGTCCTCAATATCCTCTGTAGGGTCTTGCGATCCGAGACGGTGCAGTTTTCAAACCAGGCAGTGATGCAGCTGCTCAAGATGCTCTCAATGGTCCCTCTGTAGAACGTGGTCAGGATGGGGGGAAGGAAGATGGGCTTTCCTCAGCCTTCTCAGGAATTAGTGACACTGCTGGGCTTTTTTGTTGATGGAGCTGGTGTTGAGTGACCAGATGAGGTTGCCCACCAGATGAACACCAAGGAATTTGGTGCTCTTGAAGATCTCCACTGAGGATCCATCAATAATCAATGGAGATTGGTCGCTCTGTGCTCTCCTGAAGTCCACAACCATCTCTTTGGTTTTGTCAACGTTCAGAGACAGGTTGTTTGCTCCACACCAGGCAGTTAACCGTTGCACCTCCTCTCTGGATGATTGTGTTGAATGCTGAGCTGAAGTCAATGAACAGCATTCGTACATATGAGTCCTTGTTGTCCAGGTGGGTGAGGGCAAATAGAGGGTTGTGGAGATGGCATTGTCCGTGGAACGGTTTGGACGATACGCAAACTCCATGGGGTCCAGGGAGGGGGGAAGCTGGGTTTTAATGTGCCTCATGACGAGCCTCTCAAAGCACTTCATCACGGTGGGTGTGAGCGCGACAGGATGATAGTCATTGAGGCAGGAGACAGTAGACTTCTTCGGCACGGGAACAATGGTCCTTGTCTTGAGGCACGTGGGACCATCGTTGCTGCTCAGGGAGATATTGAAGATGTCAATAAAGACATCCGCTAGCTGTTCTGCACATTACCTGAGCACTCTGCCAGGAATGTTGTCAGGTCCAGCAGACTTCCGTGGGTTAACTCTGCATAGAGTTTTCCTTACCTCAGCTGTGGTTAGACAAAGCACCTGGTCGGTGGGAGGAGGGGTGGTCTTCCTCGCCTTCACGTTGTTCTGTACCTCAAATTGGGCGTAGTAATCATTCAGGGAATCTGGAAGGGAGGTGTCATGGTCACAAGTCAAGTCAAGTCAAGTTTATTTCTATAGTGCTTTTGACAACAGACATTGTCTCAAAGCAGCTTTACAGAAATTAACAGTCAAGGTGAACGGTGTGCATTTATCCCTGATGAGAAAGCCGTGGCGACTGTGGCAAGGAAAAACTCCCTTAGATGTTATGAGGAAGAAACCTTGAGAGGAACCATACTCAAAAGGGGAACCCATCCTCATTTGGGTGACATCAAGAGTTTGATCATACATTTTCAACAATACAGAACACTGGAGAGTGAGAACTAACATGGGTACTGGAGTATAAGATTATAAGTAATGTTCTTTCTACAGTCCTATACAGTCTTATTGGTTATAAAACTAGGGGCTACTGAGCTCAACATTTGTGATCCAGCATTTGTGACATTTGTGATCCAGCACCAGCTTCTCCATGCCAGAGCCTTTAAACACTCCAGAAGGTTCAATGTCAAAACTCCACACATGTAGTGGGATCCAATTGGCACTGGTACGTCTCTAGATGGTTCGGGATGTTTGCGAGTACGGCATCTACTTTTTCAAAAGGTCCATTACTTCATGAGGTGGGACGTGAATGGAGCTGGCCAAACCTTAGGATGCCTCGGGATGGGGAGAGAAAGAGAAGCAGTGGAGAGAAATTAGTAGCTGCTGTTCATGATATTAACAGCACAAGTTGATAATGTGCATGTGATTAAATGTTCTGGAGCACAAGGTTATAATGTGAGACGTATGTTATGTGTAGGCTTTGCTAAAAAGATACGTTTTTAATCTACACTTAAACTGGAAGAGTGTGTCTGAGCCCCGAACACTGTCAGGAAGACTATTCCAAAGCCTTTAGTGGACTTTGCTATTCTAGGAACTACTAGAATTCCAGAGTCTTGAGATCTCAGGGAGCGTGACGGATTGTAGAGTGTTAAAAGACTGGATAGATACATGGGAGCCAAACCATTAAGGGCTTAATAGTTAAGGGCTTAAGAAGCAGTAGTTTGTAGTCGATTCGAAACTTGACAGGTAGCCAGTGTAGGGACGATAAGATTGGGGGTATATGATCATATTTTCTTGACCTTGTAAGAACTCTGGCTGCCGCATTCTGAACTAACTGAAGCTTGTATATTAATGATGCAGGACGTCCACCTAGTAATGCATTACAATAGTCTATTCTGGAGGTCATGAATGCATGGACAAGCTTCTCTGCATCAGATATAGACAACATGTTTCTTAGCTTAGAAATATTTCTAAGGTGAAAGAAGGCTGTTTTTGTAACTTGGTTGATGTGATTTTTGAAAGACAAGTTGCTGTCTAAAATAACTCCTAGGTCTTTTACCGTTGAGCTAGTAGTTACAGAACATCCGTCTAAATGCAGGTTGAGATGCTGGAGCTTCTGTTTACTGGTTTTTGGGCAGATGAGCTTATCAGAATTGAATAGTAGAAAGTTATGGGTCATTCAATCTCTTATTTCTTTAACACACTCAGTTATCTGAGCTAATTGAGCTGTATTGCCTGGTTTTGATGAGATATATAGCTGGGTATCATCAGCATAACAATGGAAGCTAATTCCATGCCTTCTAATAATATTTCCTAAGGGAAATATTACGTGAAAACAAGTAGGTGAAACAAGTAGGTGATATTGTCTTGTAGTTTGTGATTGCCTGGATGCCCTGCCACATGCGCCGGGTGTCTCCGCTGTTCTGGAAGTGGTTGTGGATTTTCTTTGCATGTGCATGCTTCGCCTCTCTGATGGCATGAGACAGTTTGGCCCTTGCTGTTCTTAAGGCCATCTTGTCCCCTGTTCTGAAGGCAGAGTCTTTCAAGAGTCTTTGTGTGTGTGTGTGTGTGTGTGTGATCATCATATTTTTAAGACTGAATTGATGATTGTATTTTTATTCTTTGCTGTAGAGTTTTAAATAGCTCTTGTTTCCCAGTCTGAATGAAAAAAGAGAGAAGTCTACTGTTAAGTTCACAAGCAATATGCAGGTGTGTTGTTGCAACGTTGCGATTAACAACTAGATGTCAGCATAAGACACTTTGATAGTGAGACCTGACATCTGTAATCCAGTAACACGAGAGCTTGAAAGCAGTGGATGCTACAACATACAAAAATAAATAAATAAATAAATAAATAAATAAATAAATAAAAAGTAAAAAAATTAGTTCTATAAAACAGCATCTACAATAATCTGTGACATTTGAGATTAAATTGAGACATTTAAGAGTATGTGATTATATGCAAGTTGCTTCAAAATTAAAATTAGAATTCACTTAAATTCACTTTTCTTATTTCCTAAAACATAAAAGAATGAATAAAAAATATATTCATTACTATTTTACTATTACTATTTTAAAAACTAAAATAAAGAAAGGGACGTGTTTATACATACAGTTGACACTGTAGTATATTGGTATATATAATGACATTACAATAATTAGTTCAATGTGCCTGAAGGAGCTGGAATCGTTCACATAATTAATAGAAGTAATAATAATAATAATAATAATACCCTCTTTGAATTCAATGGTTTTAGGACAATAAAAATCATCTGATCTGTATCAGATCTTGGAAAAAAAAAAAAAAAACTCAGATGAACAACACCACATCATGTATTATACCCGTGTCATTTTCTATTTTTACAAAAGTCAAGCCAAAATGGAGAAACCATGTGTGAAAAGACTAAGTACACCATTACTGCTTTCATGTAAATTAAGAATATTAATTACACCCAGGTGCTGCAAATGTCCTTCATTACCAGTCTGCCCAGGAGTAGACATGTCAGCCAATTTACCCGAGGGTCAGACCATGCAATGTTCAGAGAAATTGCAAAAAGTCCAAGAGTTGCATATCAGACTCTACTGACCTCAGTTCATAACAGCACATTTTGAAAAAGACTGGACAACTATTGTTTGTTTGAAAGGGTTGCCAGGAGAAAGAGTCTTTTCATTAAAAAGAACATGGCAGAATGGTTTAGGTTTGTAAAGTTGCATTTGAACAAACCAAACATTTCTGGAACAATGTTCTTTGGACATGCAAGACCAGGGTAAAGATGTTGAGCCATAATGACAATTGCCATGTTGGGCAAAACTCAAACACAGCATATCAGCACAGATAACTCATTCCAACTGTCAAACATGGTGGTTAAGGGGGTGATGATTTGATTTTAGAGTCAAATATAAGGCTATTTGTCTGGCTGCTTGAACTTGGCAAAAAAAAAAAAAAAGAAAATGGGTCATGATACAGGACAAATACCCAAAGCACACCAACTGAAAAAGATCAGAATCAAGGTGTTGCAATCGCCCAGGACCTTAAAAGAGCCTCGCAATAACAAATTCCCACACTCTTCAATAAACTGAAGCAACATTGTAAAGAGAAGTAAGCCAATTTCGCACTCAATTTCATACATACAATGATTACTTAACATTATTGCTGCTAAAGGTGTTCATGCTCGTTCCATGTTGGGTTTATCTAATTTTGAGACATGCTATGAACGAGATGGTCCTGATGTGTAAAACCATAGGATTTAAAGAGTGGGTTTATTTTTCACTTGATTGTATAATGACACTTCTACATTGTTCTGAGAATCCTTCAAAGCCTGCAATATATATGACATTTTTATATCACCTCATAGAAATATTAATATTTTGAGGTCAGAAAGCCGCAAATTTGTAACACTGTTACAGACCTAGACCTAGATAAAAAAATAATAATTTGACAAGTGCACTAGGTGAGCACAGAATAAAGTTTATCCACCTTAAACAAATAACCCCCCCAAGCAGCTCCTGATTAATTAAGATGATGAAAGGTTTCAATCATCCAGGTTATTCACTTGGGTTTTAACCCTCTTATATTTAATATATTTATATGTTCTTACCAAATGAATCTTCTGATTACCATCAAGTAGGGATATTCAAGAATATTTAAGAAGTTATCCTTCTTGTTGCCAAGCCAACCTACCACATCTGAGGTTCTTCAGCAGCAGCTGGTCCCACCAGCTGAACATAGGTTCTATCATAGCCCAGTTTAAACATAAAAGGCTGGTATTTTCTAGTTTACCAACATTGACTGACATTGATTGCTTCACTAAGCACTTTATTAAGGAACACTATGCTAATACAGAGTTGGGCCTGCATTTGCTCAGTTCTTTGGTAAATTTTATCATAGAATTTCCTCCACAAGATTTTGGAAATATTCCTTTGAGATTCCGGTCGATGATAAAAAAACATTTATGTGCACTTTCATTCTGCAAATCTCTCGGAAAACACTGACATGCTTATGAATCCAGTTCTATTTGACTTACTTTGTGACATGGTGCCTTTTCATGCTTAAAGTTGCCATTAGAATATGGTTAAATTGTGGAAATGAAAGGATGCACATTGTCGGCAGCAATAATAAATAGGCATTGGCAATCTGGTGATAAACCCAAAAGAGTGTCAGGAAAAAATTCCCCATACCATTACACAACCTTCACCAGCCTAGACTGTTGACTGAAGGCAGATGAGACACATTGATTTAGACTATCTGTGGCAAATTCTAATCTTACCATCTTTGTACCTCAGTAGAAATCCATTAGGCTTAAGTCCATTAGCCTAAGCTACATTTTCCCTCTTTTCAGCTGTCTAGTTTTGGTGAGCTTGTGCCCATTGTCCATTCTCAGAAGTGGAACCAGACAGTCTTCTGCCTTTGTAGCTCAAAATATGATGTGTTGTGCGTTCTGAGGTGCTTTTCTATTCACAACAATTTCACAATTATTATATAAGTTACTATAACACATTAAATAGATTATATGGCTTTAAGGAGAGGAATGTGGAAGGTCAGATCATGGTAGATTTTGCTAAAAGAATGGAAACGGCTGTGGTGAATACATATTTTAAGAAGGAGGATCATAGCGTGACATATAAGAGTGGAGGAAGGTGCACACGGGTGGACTATATTCTTTGTAGGAGATGCAACCTGAAGGAGATTGGAGACTTTTGACAGGGGACAACTAGACCTTTAGAGGTGAAGAAGAAGAAGAGGAGGAAAGTGAGGACTGAAAGAAGAATAAGATGGTGGAAAATAAAGGTGGAAGACTGTAGTGTGAGGTTCAGGCAAGAGGTCAGACAGGGGCTGATAAGGTAAACAGCTAGAAAGGTACTTGGTGTGACATCTGGAAATAGAAAAGAAGACAAAGAGACGTGGTGGTGGAATGAGGAAGTTCAGGAAAGCATAAGGGGAAAGAAAAACAGACAGGACAGAATTGGGATCGGCAGAGAGATGAGAAAAGTATGGTTTCATACCACAGACACATTATTTGATTTGAGAATGTTGATAGAGAAGTATAAAGAAGGTCAGAAGGAGCTGCATTGTGTGTTTGTGGATTTAGAGAAAGTGTATGATAGGGTGCTGAGAGACGAGTTTTATTGTATGAGGAAGTCAGGTGTGTCAGAGAAGACTGGTGGTGTAGGACATGTATGAGGACAGTGTGACAGCAGTGAAGTGTGCAGTAGAAACGACAGACTGGTTAAGGTGGAGGTTGGACTGCATCAAGGATCAGCTCTGAGCCCTTTCCTGTATGCAGTGGTGATGGACAGGTGGATGGATGAGGTCAGACAGGAGTCTCTGTGGACTATGATGTTTGCAGATGATATTGTGATTTGTATTGAAAGTAGGGAGCAGGTGGAGGTATGCACTGGTACATGTGTGTGAATGAAAGGGAGGGCAGAGGAGTGGTGTGGTTGCAGGGAGAAGAGGTGGTGAAGGTGGAGGAGTTTACGTACCTGGGATCAACAGTGCAAAATAATGAAGAGTGTGTTAGAAAAGCTAAGAAAAGAGTGCAGGCAGGGTTTAGTGGGTGGAGAAGAGTGGCAGGAGTGATCTGTGATAGAAGGGTATCTGAAAGAGTGAAAGGGAAAGTTTATAGGACTGTAGTGAGACCTGCTATGTTGTATGGTTTAGAGACAGTGGCATTGACTAAAAGACAGGAGGTGGAGCTAGAGGTAGCAGAGCTGAAGATTTTGAGGTTTTTATTGGGAGTGACGAGGATGGACAGGACTAGAAATGTGTTAATTAGAGGGATATGTAGGTTTTGGAGACAAAGTGAGAGAGACGCGATTGAGATGGTTTGGACATGTGCAGAAGAGGCACATGGGGTATATCGGTAGGAGAGGTTTATGGATGTGGCAAGGGAAGACATGCAGGTAGTTGGTTTAAAAAAGGCATATGTAGAGGACAGGGGGGTATGGAGACAAATGATCCGATGATAGTGGGAGCAGCCAAAAGAAGAAGAAGAAGATGTTTATTGATAAATCCAGGAGGTATATAAAAATATGGGATGTGCTGTTCGAAACAATTTATTTTTGGGTGCTCAGGCCACTTCATTTTGAAGTAAAAGTCAAGATTAATGGTCTTGTGGTATTAAGAGAGGGTGCTTTACTGAACCATGAGTGGTGAAACGTTTTCAAGATTATTACTCCGGTCCAGTGTTACTATTGAAAGATATAACTAATAATTTTATTTTTTATACATTTAATAAATGTATGATTCCTCTTTACATACTTTATTAACCCATATCTTTGGCTTTGTACTTCAGCCATTGACCTTCATCCTTACTGAAATGTTTAAATGTTTGGAGAATGTTTCACGAATTTACATTTACATTTGCGGCATTTAGTAGATGCCCTTGTCCAGAGCAACGTACCAAAGTGCTTTGAGTCTCTAGCAATGAAACAATCTACACTGGTACGCTAGATTACAAACTCAATTTAAATATAACTCTTGATTTCTACAAAGCAAACTTGGAAAATGCTAATTTGAGTGTTTCAGGAAGAGGTAGGTCTTCAACTTGAAGATAGCCAGGGACTCTGCTGTAAGGACATCTAGGGGAAGTTCATGGCACAGAGCTGGTTGAATTAACTTCCCCTAGATGTCCTCCAGCACTGCTTGACTAGTACCACCTTCTGAGAGAATTTGCCTACAAGGCCTACAAGGCCAAAAATGGACCAGCACCATCTTACCTCAGAGACCTCATCACACCTCACACTGCACCACGCGGTCTGAGATCCTCCAGCACTGCTCGACTGGTACCATCTCAGAGCACTGCTCCAGCACTCCTCCAGCACTGCTCGACTGGTACCACCTCAGAAGGATCTCCTGCGGTCTGAGATCCTCCAGCACTGCTCGACTGGTACCAGCTGCGTTTTGGATCATTTGATCAGATATGGATCCCCTCCATGTTTCCTGGTATGAGCAACCTTCCAGGTAGGAAGCATACCATTCCCATGCTGTTCCGCAGATACCGAGGTTCTTGAGGGTAGACGAGAGTCTACAGAGGTAGTTGGAGGTAGTTGGCTGATGTTAAAGACCAATTGATGATTGTGGAAATGATGGGCAGGAGATGTTTTCTGATGGTCTGAAGCATAGTTAAAGGGATTGGATCCAGAGGACAGGTGGTGGGATTGCAAGATTGGATGGCTTGCAGTATCTTATCTTCTGTTAAGATTGAGAAGCTTGAAAACAAACAAGTAGTGGATTCCTGGCTGTTTTGTGTAGTCATTGTTGTTGAGGACATGAATGTCTGGCAGATTTCCTTAATCTTTTCATCATAGAAGGAGGCAAAGTCATTAGCAGTCAGGGAGGATGGAGCAGGTGTGACAGGGGGGTTGAATAGTGAAGAGAAGATGCTGTGGAGCTTACGAGGATCTTGTGCGGAGGCCTTAAGCTTTTCCTTGTAGAAGGCAGTTTTAGCAGGTCACATCTGAAGAAAACACGGTAAGGTGCGAGGTCTACATCCGAGTTGCGATTTTTTTCCACTTCCTCTCTGCTGATCCGAGTTCTCGTCGATTGCTGCGCAAAACATCTGACAGCCAGGGTGTGGGACAAGAAGTCTTCTTTTTGGGTTTTGTAGTCAAGGGGCAGAGGAGGTCCATAGTTGAGGAAAGAGATGAGAGGAAGGAGTCAGTAGCAAAGTTCAAGGGTAGAGAGGGTTAGGAAGTAATAAAAGAGTACAGGAAGCTACAGAATAGGGAGAGATGGAGTGAAGGTTAGGACGGATGAGAGAGACATGTAAATTGTTTTTCGGGAGAATAGGAAGACAGATTGAAAAGGAAACCAGGTGATGATCAGAAATTGAAAGTGGAGTGGCAGTCATGTCTGTAGCTGGGGTAGGGCGGGTGAAAACCAGGTTCAGGACATTTCTTACCTTGTGTGTTGGAGGGCAGCTGTTAAATGTCTAGGAGAAGGTATTCAAAAAAGTCAGGAGGCAAGATGACTGAAGTTTGTCAGATGGGAGGTTAAAGTCATCAAGAACTGTCAGAGGGGTGCTGTCAGAAGGGAAAGTAGTGAGGAGTGTCTCTTCCATCTCTTCTAGGAACTCTCCAAGGGGACCAGGAGGGCGGTAGATGACAATGATGAAGAGGTTGATTGAAGAGGTAACTGAAACTGCATGGAATTTAAAAGAAGACATGGTTAGATGAGACAAAGGGAGAGGTGTGAAACACCATCTCTGTGACACAGTAAACCCGTACCACCACCTCTACCGGTTTCTATTGCTGAGTGAGAGAAAGCATAGGCAGAAGACAGAGCAGCTGGTGCAGCAGTGTTCTGTGGGGATATCCAGGTCTCAGTAAGTGCCAGAAAGCATAAATTGGCATAAAAGGAAATTATTTATCTGTCTGGAAATGTGAACTACAGATGTTTACATTGCATTGAAACATTTTAAAGCTGGGATTTACTTTGTTTTTCTAAGGAAGGAGGTTTGAATTTTAGTTAAAATGTCTGTGTAAGTTATTACTTGCACTGAGCATGTGAGTGTTTATATAGTTGGTTGAATTTGCTCAGTCACACAATTTTCTTTGTAATTTTGCCTCTGCACACCACCTCAAAACATAAAGAATTAAAAAATGGGCATGTACTTTTAGCTTTAATTCAAGGCATTTAACAAAGAATATTGTTTTAATTGTTTTAAATTATAGCTATTTACAATAGTCCTTACATTTTCACAGCCTTTTAATTGGACAATTGATGGACAAGCAGTTTAATGGCTATTTCAAGACAAATTATGTCTGGACATAGTCATATGTCTGGACATAATTTAAAACACTGATTTTTTTATTTGATAGCCAAGCAAGAGAACTCACAATATATTACCTTAATAGAAGTAGACCATCATTAAGCTGGAAAAAAAAAAGAACAAACAAAAAACAGAGAAAATCCAATGCATAACAGAAACTGTAGAAGTGGCTAAAATCAACATTTTTGTACATTCCTAAAAACGAAATAATGCACTAGCAAGTTTTATATTATAGATAGACAATAGCCAAAAACATACCATGACAAGCGAACCAAGAGGTTTTTAAGAAAAAAAATAGACCTTTTAAATGGCCTCGTCATCCACCTAAATGTACATCTAACTGAACATGCTTTTCAATTACCCAAGTCAAATTTTAAAGCTAAAAGATACACAGAAAGGCAGTAAATAAATGTCTTGCAAAGCATTAGGTGATGTCCATGGATTCCAGGATTCAGGCAATCAAAAACTGCAAAGGATTTGCACCCCAGTTTAAAAAAATAATCTTTGTAATTGTATTAGCTTGTCCAATTACTTTTGAGGGACTGAAAATAAATGCTTGCAATTTTTAAAAGGTTAGTGCAATTTCTTTCTTAAAACCTATGAATTAATGAGAAAGAAACTGTTTTCATTTTGTGGCTTGCCTTGAGTAAATGCAGAAAATATAGATTTTCTTTTTCTTTTAAGTTAAAAAATTCAGCATGAAAGTAAAAATATAATATAGCCAAAAGCTATATCTATTGAAATCTATTGGGTCAAACAACCTTCAGAAATTTCTCTAGATGGCAATTTCTCCAGTGGCAAGGTCAAACTGCATACTAAAAGTAGTTTTAAACTAGGGCCTTGGGTTTTGTAAATTATTGCAACTATATTCTAAGGGGGTTCAAGCATGTAGTGTTTGGAACTCTCTTGTTTTTATTCTTTTTTGTTTTATGGCTGGTTCAATATGCACACAAAACATAAAAGGCGTGTTCAGCACATGATTCTAAATAAGTCTGCGAAGTTTGGCAGAATGCATAATCAAGAGTGGTGAGGTTGAACATATAGCACCATACAGGACACAATTGTATCTTTGACATTAAATATCAAGCTTAATGTTCTATATTTCCCTTTTTAAATAATATGTAAACTGTATAGTGCAGTAAGGAGAATTTGGTGAACAATTGTTGGCTTAAGCCATTGGCACAAACCACTTAAGTCTTGCCAAATAAATATTTATTTGAATAACTCAGTAGATTGTGAATTTACACTCACCGTCCACTTTAATAAGAACACTGGTACACTTGCACATTAAGACAGTTGTCAAATTGTGTGTCAATATAATCACTGATACATGTCAATAGTGTTAGTAAATTTCCAAAAAAACATTAGAATGAGAAGTTGTGTACTGTGACACTGACTGTGGCATGGATGAAGGCGCCAGATGAATGGTTTAAGTGTTGCAGAAAAGCAGATCTCTTTGACTGCAAGGAAATAAAAAAAAAAAAAAATGTAACAATTTAATAATCTTAACATAATTAAATATAGTAGATGTGTAAACAATCACGTGACATGTTTCAGTGAGGTGCAGTGGTCAGATGGGATGTAGTTACTACTGATGGGAGATGTAGTTCCTGTCCATAATGCTGACTAAAGCAAGTTCTCCCTGGACAAAATGTTTAAAGAGGGGAACATGTTTTTTGAGTTTTCTAGTTTTAAACATTTATCATGATGTGTTATGATATTAACCATATCTGAAACCTTTAAAAGAGTGAGAGAAATCATGGATATACTGGGCCAACAATTAGCAAAACAATTAAAGCTACTGAAAAATGACACTTGAGAGAGCTTAAATATCCATATCACTTATTACACATTTGTACTAATAAAAATAAGAAATAAATTGTGATTGAGACCTACAATATGTTTGAACTGTTATAATTATTATTTGCGCTAAAATACATAAGATCTTTTTCTCTTTTTTATCGAATTTGCATGTAAGAAGTAGCATTTTATCTGCCCTTGCTTTTTAGAGTTCTATTAAATCTGACTGGTGAGCTTTCTATGAATGTTGGTAAGGTATTTTTTAACACTTCATGTGACATGATCTTCCATGATATAGGTCATTACTCCAGTGATACTGACTAGATTTATATATAGTGTCAAAACAATCAAAACCAAGAACTCCTCTGTGTGTGTGGAGGTGTGTAAGAGATGATCCCAGTAGCAGCTGCAGCTCAGGCCTGAAAGCTTTAGCAGGCAAAGACATGGCAGACTGAGACACTGCAACAGTCAATTCCTAATGAAGTCTGAGCTGCTGATGTGAATGGAGCACATATCCAGTTGGAGTTTGTGGAATGTGTCATAGAACTGATAATAAAGCCTGTGGAAAGGCTACCTCAGCAAACACTTCCTATATGTCAGCACACTGTAACCTGGAGTAAATATAAAATATTAGAAGATGAAACTGGAAGGCCATTATAAAACAGGATCTTGCATATACACCAACCAGTCAAAACATTATGACATTATAACATAATGACCGGTGAGTGACTAACTAAATAATTATCTATTATAACAATTTTAGTAGGCACGTTAGGTAAAGTACCTACATCCTTTAAACTAGTAGTTATCAAACCCCTGACCTCAACCCTTATCAGATGTCCAACTATAGGCCAATATAAATTCTTAAAAATGTTGTAGCACAGCAGTTATGGTCATGTTTACATACAAATAACATCAGAATTTAGGCCTCATCATAGCACAAAAACAGCAGAGATAAAAGTGGTAAATGACCTACTACTGGCCTTTAGTCAGGGTGATGTCTCCTTGCTTGCATTGCTTGACCTTAGTGCAGCTTTTGATTACACTGATCATACTATTCTCCTTGATAAAATACAAAATGCTGTTAATAGAATTGTTCGGGGAAACAATAATAACAATAATAATACAATAACTGCATTTACTTGTCACATATACATTACAGCACAGTGAAATTCTTTCTTTGCATATCTCAGCGATTTTAGTAAGCTGGGGTCAGAGCGCAGGGTCAGCAATGCTATAGCACCCCTGGAGCACAGACAAGTAAGGGCCTTGCTTACAGCCCCAAAAGAGGTAGCTTGATGTTACTGGGGTTTAAACCTCGACCTTGTGATCAGTTACCCAGAGCCTTCACCTAGGACCTACCATTTCCCCAAATAATAATACTACTGCTCCAATTCTTTCAGTAATTTTGTGAATGATTTTATGAATCGTACTGTTTAGCATATATTAGGCTTTGCCTTTGTTTGTCACAATGTTAAAGATGCATTACAATTCTCTGAAATATATGGTAATTGATCATCAGTTGCAAGGAACTGTAGTTAATATAGAAATATATTTCTTCATTTCCAAAACATCAAAGAAATGTATTTTAGAAAAATGAGGTTGCTCCCTCCAAATGGTGTAAACTCTGTAGCAAGACACACTATAGTCATTGTTTATATAGATTGAAGTGCCCCAACACTTAAAACAATATGTTGGTTCATTCTTTAATTTGTCATCTATCTGTATGTGACAAAACCATAATGAAAATTATGTGTTTGGTGTGTTTGGAAATGCTCAGTATGTAGTACTGTATAACATAGTCACATATTTGCCAAAGTAGTAAATGAAAATGACACAAACATCTCAAAGTGTCATTTTTGTACACCAGAGCACATGAAAATGATAAATAGTTATATTTTTTATTTTATTTATTTTATTCACATACAATCATGATACATTAAATGATTTTTTGTAAGTAAATGTGTCTAATTCATCTATAAAGCGAGTGCTGAGTAAATGGGTAAGAGAAGTAGACACAAAACACATTTATTCAGCAATACATTTAGGTTAACCAGGACTGAACTTAACTTGACATGACCTAGTAATATCTCTAGAGGGCCTCTGAACAGAATCTGTGTCAAAGGTTAGTAGTTTAATAATAAAAGCCATGACAGGACTTTCACTGTAGGGGTTTGACTGTTGCCATTAGTTCAGTCCAATAACCTCAAAAAATACATTGTGGAATAGGGTAGTATGGGGCAGATGAATGCATTCAAAATGCAAAAGCATTTATTATTTTACTGATGTGTGTCTTGCCAGTGTGCTTTGAGGTAACAGTTAGTGGTAGTTTCAGTCTCTCTAGAGAGTCAAATTGTAATCTGTATGTTTTTAATACACTGGCCTGAGCCTTATCAAGGTTTTAATAATAATATGTGTCCATATGTATTCTTATTATTATTGTAGATGCCGGTCCATCGCAGAGATTTTGTCACCATGCACCCCCTTGTCTTCTCATTCAATCCGTGTGTTATGTAGTTGATGTTTGGGTGAGGCTCCTCTGGCTGCCAGTGTCCTTCATCACTATTCCTGTTGAATGGCCATTAGGACTCTGCTGCCCCACACAGTTACAGCGTAATGTTGTTAGACAGTTGTGCATCAGGTCACGGAACAGGTGGCCAGCAAAAAACATGTAGATCCAGGGGTTACAGCAACTGTTCAGGCTAGCCAACAGCATGGAAATAATGAATGCCATTTCTAGAAGACATAAGAATATTTCAGTACACCATGTAATTAAAGTATAGTATTTTCTTCTACTGAGTGAAGGTCATATTAAAAAATAAACTGCGATCTGATATCTGTAATTATATAGATATTTAAATGCCCTGCCATGACACATTATTTTACAACCCCAATTCCATAAAAGTTGGAAAGCTTTATAAAATAATATGAATAAAAACAAAATGCAATGATTTCCATATCAAATAAACCCATATTTTATGCAGAATAGAAAATAGAAAACATATAAAATGTTAAAATTAAGGTGAGAAGAACAATTGTTGGAGATTTTGAGGGGGATGGAATATTGTCCTATTCGTGTCTGATACAGGAGTCTATTTGTAGTTTTGGCTTAGAGATGATGGCAGCATTTCTGTATCATGTTCATATATGGCTTCATTTTTGCATGATAGAGCTTTAAAATGTTTCTGAGCTCATGTAGTGATTTTCATTATAGAATCATGCCTGTTTTATTCTGTTATATACAGTTTATTCTGTTATATACAGTTTTTCTCAGATTACTCAGATTATTTTTTATACCGCTTCATGTTTGTGACCTTTTGCCTTTTAACTTAATTAGTTATAAAAAGAAGCCTTTAGTTGCCCCTGTACTATTTTGGAGCTAGCTGTGCAATTAAATGAAATTAATAATTCATTTTTTTTCTCCTTAAAATTGTTTACTTCCTCATTATAAATATTTCATATGTTTTCTGTGAATAAAAAAATCATTTACCATATGACATTTTCAAATCATTGCTTTCTGTACATGTACAAGGTCCAGCTTGGTGGTGCTGGGATTTAAACTTGTAACGTTCTGATCCAGAGGCCAATGCCATAACCACTGAGCTACCACCTCCCCAGCTAGAGACTGTACAGTAATAAACAAAGAGCTATATGTTGTTAAAATCATACTATTAAAATTCACAGTAAGACATGGGGTTTCAGTGCAACTTGAGTAAAGATAGAGCGTAAAACTAATGCGAAAAGGTGTGTGGGCTCATGTTTTATGCATGTCATAAGAAGTACTGTTACTGCAGAATTGCAGCTGGTGTTAATTGGCCTTGGATATATTTATGGTCTCTACTTTTTGAAATACAGCATGAAATGTTCTGTCCTACAAAATGTGGCTATATAAAGTTATAAGGTTGTATGGTTTTAACCTGCATGATTCCCTCTATACTGATAAAGTAAAGTTTCTGTTTTACAAATGAATACATTTTTGTCATCAGTAACAAAAATAAATTGACTCAAAAAATGCATAATACAATAGATGCAACAGATGTAATTCATTCATTCTATCATTCAATTCATTATAAATATTTTATATGTTTCTGTGTTTTATTGTGAATTAAAAAATCATTTACCATATGACATTTTCAAATTATTGCTTTTTGTTTTTATGAACCTCTTACAGTGTACAGTGTCATTTTGGAATTAGGGTTGTATAATGTACATGAACATTTTATTGGGTTAGCAACATTTAACATGTTCCTGCAAATAATATTACAAGATTGATATTTACTGGAATAAATACATTTAAAACTATCAAATAGTAGTACATGTGTTTTTGACCAAAACAAATAAAAAATAAAGAAATGTAAAAAAAAAAGTTAGGGTTTAAGTAACCAGAGCAATGGCTTTCTAGAACATATTCAATAAACCTTATACTACTTGTATAGAAAAGTAAATAGGTAAAAACATAAATGAATATATATATATATATATATATATATATATATATATATATATATATATATATACAGTGAGGAAAATAAGTATTTGAACACCCTGCTATTTTTCAAGTTCTCCCACTTAGAAATCATGGAGGGGTCTGATATTGTCATCGTAGGTGCATATCCACTGTGAGAGACATAATCTAAAAAAAAAATCCAGATATGATTGTGAACTATGAACTATTTATTGGTAGGATACAGCTGCAAATAAGTATTTAAACACCTGTCTATCAGCTAGAATTCTGACCCTCAAAGACCTGTTAGTCTGCCTTTAAAATGTCCACCTCCACTACATTTATTATCCTAAATTAGATGCACCTGTTTGAGGTCATTAGCTGCATAAAGACACCTGTCCATACATTGTGATTTCTGGATTTTTTTTTTTAGATTATGTCTCTCACAGTGGACATGCACCTACGATGACAATTTCAGACCCCTCCATGATTTTTTAAGTGGGAGAACTTGCAAAATAGCAGGGTGTTCAAATACTTATTTTCCTCACTGTATATATATATATATATATATATATATATATATATATATATATATATATATATATATATATATATATATATAATCATATTATAATAATATTCAGGCAGATTGGGCAGACCAAACTATTGCTCAAAAAGGGAAATGATGGATTTTATTCAATTTAAAAACTTCGTAAATGACTAATATATAGATGTCATTTGTTGGGTACAGCTAATGTCCTGTCACAGAGATTTCGATATTTTTAATCTGTGATGATTTTGAAGACTTTTCAAGAGCAAAGCTGGTCATAGATCTACAAGTTTGTATTTTTATTGCATTTGTATGTATAAGTCACTTGATAAACAACTATTTTCAGATGATCTCTTGGTTTGTTCCCTTCATCTCCCAGGATCAACACATAACCATAGATTTTGGTGGGGCTGGACGATATTGGTACTGACATTGCCTTAAACAAAGTAAATTTGAGAGGCTCTTACACTTGACTTACAGTAGGCTATAGGCTATGACTATGACTAGATCTCCTGATTTTTAGAGTAACAACCAAAATGGACACTTGAGAATTAACAACATACAACTATTAGTCATACAGTCTTCCAGCATACAGTCTAGCAACTAATTTAGAGCAGTTTAAGACATAGAGCCATACCCTCATCCCAGAAAAATCTCTCAAAGCCACTTCTTTCAGTGGGAAACAAGTTACAGCTCACTTATGAATCTAAGCTTGAATTATGTGTGCATGTAAGGAGCCATGATTGCAAGTTGATTAGCTGCCATTATTCCCTATCTCTCCGGAGGTTTTGGAAATCCTTGGTAGTTCAGTGGTTAACATGTTGTTCCTTGCCCAGCCACCAACTCAGCTGGCATATGGCCTTAAGCCAAATAGTCTTATCATCTAGCTCTTTCCTGTTTTTGTAACTACCCTTCCTGTTTGAAAAACATTTAAAGGCAATGTGAGCCATACAAATTAGTAACAAGAACTACTAGACTAGACCGGGGCATGCTCATTGGCATCAGGTTCAGCATGTTCTCTTCTGTAACTCCTATGTTGAATTGGATTGTTTTTTATAGCTTAGTTTCAGTCAAGCACATTAACCACTTAACCTAAAATTTTCAGCACTCACCAGTCTGATCATTGTGTTTCATTTACTTCTAATTGAAGACTGCAAGTGGTACATTTGTTTGCTTCTCTGATGTGTTCATGCTGGATATACTGTAAATATTAGCGCATTATAGTACACGTGCAATTACTATTGCTATTCCAACTGTATTTACAATGTAGGCACATAAAATATGACGAACAATAGTGGGACAGGGAATAAAACATTTTTTTACTTATTCTGATTACCCTTAGTATTATTAGACTATATATACAATTGTACAGTATTTATTAATATATGGACAAATCCCCTTGCACCAACACAAATTGTCTGTACTGGCTGGTGCTACTGTGTCACTGTGTCACTGTTTTTAATGTCTCACTGTCTTATGTTGCCCTATTTTCAACTAAATATCTCACACATGCACTTTATATCTCGCCCCAGTTAGTAGTTTGTGTAGATCTATATTCACTGTGTACTGTTCTGTATGTGGTTTGAATGACAACGAAAGCCTACATGACTTGACATATATTTAGCAGCTACATTTTGCAGCATTTCGCAGTTGAGGGTTAAGGTCCAGCTTGGTGGTGCTGGGATTTAAAATTGTGACGTTCCAATCCAGAGTCCAATGCCATAACCACTGAGCTACCACCTCCCCAGCTAGAGACTGTACAGTAATAAACAAAGAGCTATATGTTGTGAAAATCATACTATTAAAATTCACAGTATGTAAGACATGGGGTTTCAGTGCAACTTGAGTAAAGATAGAGCGTAAAACTAATGCAAAAGGGTGTGTGGGCTCATGTTTTATGTATGTCATAAGAAGTACTGTTACTGCAGAATTGCAGCTGGTGTTAATTGGCCTTGGATATAATTATGGTCTCTACTTTCTGAAATACAGCATTAAATGTTGCTTCCTACAAAATGTGGCTATATGAAATTATAAGTTTGCATGGTTTTAACCCGCATGATTCCCTCTTTAAAGTTGCTGTTTTACGACTGAACATGTAGATCACATAGACAGTAACTCAAGGTCAAACCAAGGACACTAAACCATTGACCAGCAGCAGCATTTAAACAGTGTAATATGGAGTCTGACAAGGATTTTTAAGCATGTTATTGTACTATATTAATGTAGACTACAAGTTTGGACACAAGGATTAAGTTTGAAGACAAAGATAAATTGTTAACTATAATTTCCCTGAATGAATTTTCTTCGGAATCATACTGAATTTAAAATAAGTTTGCTAATTTATTAAGATGTAGTCACACTGTAGCTTTAAGAAAAGCTTTGGTGAATCATGAAGCTGATGGAAAGCCTGCCAAGAGTGTACAAAGCATCATCAGGAGTAGTCCCAAAATGCTATTTTTATATCTTTATCTAAATAGTGACAAAATATAAAAAAAAAAAACAGACATAATTTCTTTTCTAAATAGATTCGTCTGAGCTTTCAGCTAGTCATGTATATCTTCTCAGACATGGAATTCTTAAACATAATGTGCCGTGATACACAGTTATACATATCACTTTGACAAGAGTGCACAGCACAGCTTGACAAAATGGCTAAGCAAAAGGCTTGAAGAAATAGAAACCTTTCTTTGTTATTTTACATGATAAGTTGGATAATTTGGATCTAGAGCTAATATTTGATCAACTAAGTAAATGCTAGTTTATTATTAGATTTATACAGTGTATTAATACAGTGTATTAATCAGAACATACGCTAGTCTTAAGTTAAGCACTGAACATGTTTAATTCAGTATAGCTTATCTTTTACATTATGATCAGATTTGGCAAGTCTATGGAGAATCCTAAGAATATATTTTAATTAACCTGGTTTTTTTATAAGTGATCTGGAGTTGTTTTCCATAGACTGTAGTACATCCAAATAATTGTATGCATTAATGTTTTAATAAAAATAAATATTTTTCATACATTATTTTATTCTTAGATTTCTCATATAGTTATCACACATTGAAAAAAAAATTTTAGTTAATTAAGGCTTGCTGAAAAGCTTCCACTTGAAACCCTTTGCAATGGAGACATCCCAACTAATGTCCCAACCTGCAAAATTACAGGTTATAATAGCATCAAAAACTTGTGAACAAAAAATAAATGTGTATGTTTTGTTCAGTAGAAAAGTGTGAAAGAAAACCTTTTCTTCCGCCTCTGTGTCAAGGTAATATTGAGTCATCCTTACATCCTGATAAACGTCCTCATTATTACATCTAGTCAATGCATAATTTTGTCTACAACTGTCAAAAAGAGATTTCTTCGAATATAATACATAGAGGCATGTTAATTTGCACTCACAATGTCCGTCTTCAAAGGGACTTAAATCATAGTAAATTGCACTGCAGGTGCAAAACAATCGATTTCAATTGACTTTGCTGTATTTGTCCTCCATAAACTGAAATGCCTCAAATTACATATTTATCAATGCAAATGCACAAATCTAGGTATGTTATTCTTTCCTCAAGAAAAAAACACAATGTTTTTGAAGCCTGTTATCGCAACTGCACATATTTTTACACAAACTTTTACTAACTCAGAGCCTCAGTCTTTTTAAGACTCCCCCAGAGGGACAAAACATTTTTAATGTGTAGATTGATAGTTATAGAAAATGCAATATGAATTATTATCAATTTTACGGTTTTACGGTTGTCACAAAGTAATTAACTAGGCATCATGTTCATAAAGACAGAGCACAAATGAGACAAATCGGACTTGTCAGGTGACAGCTGTAAACTACACCGTGAGAGAGTGTTGGTCTAACAAATTACTTACACACTTATCTTGTTTGCATTCACCATGGACAGTCAGGTCACCCCATTAGATGACCTTTCCAGCTACAGCAACAAATCTAACTTCTTGTTAATTTCTCCCCTGAGAAAAAAACCCGTGTTTTGCTAACCAACGGAAATGGCATTCTTTTGAAGACTAGAGTATAGTTACTACACCCTTGGGAAGAGTATCTCCAGGAATATCTAAAATATCTTAAATGTCTAACAGCTCAGTGTTTCACGGGTTATGTGAAGTGACCACTCTTTCAGATAAATGTTTATTTTGTTTTTTAGGTTCTTTATGGGTATTGGTTCAATATCCTTTCTCTTTTCAAGTGCCTTGTATTATATATATATTTTTCTTTTTAAACAGCTACTAAAGAAGAATAAGATTAAACACTCCTTGACTCCTATGAGACAGAAACCTATTTTTATGTGTAAAGAGACTCAGTTTCATAAAAAGGGGTTCTTGATAACCTTCACCAAACTTATCTAAATTAGATGGATAATATTTAGGAGTGTTTTGGGTGCATTCAATTTACTCAACATTCTATTGCAAACTCAATGAACAAATGAAATATGAAAAAAGTGCTGGAGAAATTCACTGCAATTTCCTCTTTGGGTCACCGATGGGAAGAGAGGACAGAATGTTCTCTATCTGCACACCGATTTCATCATTCCAGCAGATACAACCACTCAAAATCTCGTACCTAAAAACGTTACTGATATTCATAATCTTGCCAAGACATACGGTAAGTAACCCGTCCATAGATGTCATGCTTTTCTCATGTTCATTCATTGTTCTATAATCTTAAATCAGTGCAGTATTGTGAGTTGCCGTAACATGTTCATTTCAGTTTTAATTATGCTCAGAAAATATTTAAAGTTTTTTATAGGTTAGCTTGGTACTGAAATGACGTATCTATTTTGTCAAATCTATTTTAACAAACTGCTGTTGCTGGACTGTTGTGCTTGTGTCATAATGTGTATGTACATAGAGTTGGGTTTATAATTATTTGGACACAATTTTCTTCATTTTTGCCTCTGTACACTGCCACACTGTACACTGTAACATTGAGGCAGAGATGTGATACGCAGCTTTAATTAAAGGAGGTTAATTTTGTATAGTCCCTCAATTTTCACAAATTAAAAAGTAATTGGAAAGATAAACATAATACTATATAAAATTATTATTTTTAATACTAACATTTAATGACTGTCTGAAGTCTTGAGCCCATAGACATCAACCTATGCTTTAATAGGCTTTCACTGCTTCAACATCAGCTGCTGCTTGTTTGTGGGCATTTACAATTTTTTTTTTGTTTTGTCTTTAGTAAGTGAAAAGCGCTCTGGGTGTGAGGTCAGGTGACCACGTTGCATTTTGGTTGCTTTTGTAATATTTTTGGATCATTTTCCATCTGTACTATGAAGCACTCACATTAATTTTGCAGAATTTAACAGAAAATAACCTATAGCTCCTTTTGCTAATTATCAGTAGTCGCATTATCAGTAAACACTAGTAATCCAGTTTATTGGAAGTCATACTCACCCATGCCATAGTAAGGCCTCCACCATGTTTGACAAATAACACAGTAGTTTTTAAATCAGATGTCTTTTCTTTCCCTTTTCATATTTTTCTCTTCATATAATGCCAGTACAAGTTTTTCTTAGTTTCATCTCTCCAAATAATGGTGGTCCAGAACAGGGCAGACAGTTTAGATGTTTTCTAAAAGTCTAAGCTGGTCTTTATGTTCTTAAGTGTTACCAGGTTTTTTTTTTTTTTTAATTCATAACAGTGTCTCTTGATTTGTACATTTTAATAATGATACTATCTCCTGTAAAGTATTCTTGAATTGGCTAGACGTTTAAAGGTGTTTTACTATACAAAGAAAATAATTCGATGAGGATCCATTTTTTCAGTTGTCTTCCATTGTTTTACAGGCCTTTTCTTGTTACTGAGGTAATCAGTGCAATCTTTATTTTTAATAATGTACTAACTTGTACCTAATGTAACCAAATCTTTTAAAAAATTAGGAAAATATTTGTTGTTAAACCACTTAAATTAGAACTGTATGCACATCTTGATTCATGATCTATGTGCATGATTTAAAGTGCATTTTGGTGGTATACAGAGGCAAAATTACAGTGTGTCACTGTACGTTGTCACATACATAAATGTTTGTCATAATTTAAATGCTATAATAAGAATGTTCAAGAGGATGCCTCAGCTCCAGCACAGGCTGATGGTTTCACTATTCAAACACTCAAAGAAGCAGGTAATTATGGAATGACTCAGTTCTGCTATGTAGGAACAGGGAAACCACCAATCTATGACTCAAGATGACATAACCCCAAAGCTTTATTAAATTACCCTCTCTCGGTGCCATGGGATCCCAAGCTGACCACATCTGCACAAAGAAGAACGGCGTCCAGCACACAACGTAGGCCAAGACGACAACAAATGTCATTTTCACGGTCCTGATTTTGGCCTCCGAGATGAGTCTCACACTGCTGACGCGTGACAGCGCTGCACCGTCAGCCAGCTCCCTAGACAGCCTTAGAGAATGATCCCTTCTGCTCTTCAGCTTGAAGTTTTGCCATATCTTAAAACTGGTGAGGCCATAACACACAGTGAGAATGGTAACAGGTACGATGTAGATGGCAAGACTTATCCATGTTATGTAGACCTTCGCCCCCCATGGATGCACAAAGTCTCCCCAGCAGTCATAGACTCCCTTTGCTACTTCTTTGAGCGAGAAGATGTATGTCTGTGGGAGGCTGAGCAGCAGGCTCAGGAGCCACGAGCCGAGAACATACTCACGGTCCTTCCTGCGACGCAGAGAGCGGAGTGGCTGGCACACTGCAAGACACCTGTCCACAGCCATCAGCACAAGCAGGTAGGTGGAGGCAAACATCCCCACCACCTGCAGATACTTCACCAAGCGGCACAAGAAGTCCGGCCCATAGAAGCGAAACGTGATGTCCCAGATGAGTTGCGGCAGCACCTGGAAGATAGCCACCACCAGATCCGCGATGCTGAGGTGCTTCATAAAGAAATGCATGCGCGAGCGCGCGCGTTTGGTGGCGTGAAGCGCCGCCAGGACGCACAGGTTCCCGGCCAGTGCAAGAAGCAGCACCACGAACAACACTGCCACTTCAACCTTAGCCACCTCCTCGTTGCGCTTAAGAGGGTTCACGGTTCGGTTTGTAGCTGTGCTTTCGTTCACGCTACTTGACTCGCAACACGATTTGTTCAGCGGCCAGATGGTCTCCTCTTTCGGAAAGTTCTCCATGGCGCGTTACGCGCGTCGTAGCGCGCGGAGGCGCGAGCGCTTTTCGCTTTTTGTGCGCACACCCTTAACTACAGTCCACCATCAGAAGAGCGCATGGTTTGTTTTTATTAATGGCCAGGTTTGCCTGTAAAACACGAGATCCTTACGTGAATGAGCAGCACTTGCATTGTGGTCTGCAAGGGAACTATAAGCCCTGTTTAAAACGCAGCGAACTTCGTCGCCAAAACGCATCGGAATAAACATCTGTTGTCAAACGAAACTAAATTTTATACAGACTACATTTCAGTACTTAGCATTACTACACAAAGTGTAAGAATCGTTCCAGCTTATTTAATGCTTCATTTATATTATACATACACACATTGTACATACATGCATGCACTCAAATATATAAAAACATACATATGCAAATGCATGCATATATACACCTACATATGCAAACATACAAATAATATTCTCCATAAAGAAATGATCAAATGCATTAATAGAAAAAAACCCACCCAGACGTGGCTACTGGCTGTGGAGATCTCGCGCGCTATGTTGTGTATGAAGCCTCTTGAGTGGCCGCAGTTTTATGTTGGCTGCACGTTCATGTTTCCACAACCAGATGGCACTAACATGACGTTGTGCAATAACATTCGATACACGAGATCAGAAAAGGATCTGCCTACTTTGCATGCATTTTGGTCGGGGTGGGGGGTTAAAGTGATTTAAACCACTGACCGTGCACCAGGACTGCCTGATGTACAACTAATATAGATTACTGCATGCTACAAGAGCACGAGGATGGTGGGAAAATAGGACAGCAAATACTGTCTACAGTATCAGAAGGATTTCCCAGGTGCAATTTAATATTTAAATTAACCAAAATGTACTGCTGCATTCAATATATGTGCAACATTTTGTGTTCTAACAGTCACACCTATATGTCCAAACTGTTGCCACAAACCTGGAGGCATATACAGGCTTTGAAAAATGTGCAGAAGTCTCATTAAAAAGCTACAGAAGTCTTGTTTGTAGTGATCGGATCTAAATGTCATGCAACACAATATTAGGTTAAGGGTCCCGTCGTTTTTGTGTATGCCATTTGCATTTGATATATTATTTGAAATTCTGTTGAATCAAAAACGAAAAGGAAAAAATATTATATATTGCATAAACAACAAAGAACACCAATACCTTTTGTCCATTTAAAGTTATGTCAGAGAACAATGTGGCTTTCCATGGAGGGATACCAACAAACGTATGCTTTAGCAATATAATTTACCGTCATTCTGAATAATGAGCTGTGATGGCAGTGCTTATGTGCACAAAGCGACATCATTAAAGACATGGTATGACAAGATTTGTGTAGAAGAATTTAAGTTGCATTGAGAACCCTGTAGTCAACCCCACTGAACACATTTGTGAATAAAAAGAAACAGCACTGCTCCCGGTCTTCTCGCCTGGCCTCACTAATGCTCTTGTAGCTGAATGAGCACAAATCCTCATAATTACTCTCCGAAATCTGGTGGAGCATCTGCCCTGAAAAGGAGTGGATATTATAACAATGGGGAACTAAATCTTGAATAGTATGTTCAACATGTATATATTTATGACATGGCTAAATTGTTGCAATTGTTTGACAATGTAGTACAGATTACCATATAATTTCTGAAAACAAACTAATGTTCCAAAGAACATATAATAAATAGGTAATATAAAATAATAATAAGAAAAAATATGAAAAAAGATATAAAAAATTATTAACAAAAAACTTCTAGGTTGTCCCTGTTCACACTGAAATAAAGAGCAGTGGACATTCTTCCATATGATTCATACATACCTGATTTTTAGAATTTGTATGGTGAACCATTCATCATGTTACTTACTATACATATAAAATGTTTGCTTGGAAAAAAGTTGTGATTTTGATTACATCTAATCAAGACAAATAAGATGCCATCTAGTGGCTGGCCTCAGTACAATTCAATATAACCCTGGCCATTCCAATTGAACACGTCTAACTTACATGTTACAAATAGTGTTCTATCGTTCAACTGACCCTGATATGGTTTTTTAATAATAATACGAATTTTTTGAAGATACACATTGGACAATAATACCGGGACACTGACATTTTCAGCTGTGTGTGGTTCTTCACCCATTCTGCTACAACGAATATGGAGGCACACACTTATATAGAATGTCTTTACATAACACTGAATTTACACTTTACTTGAACTAGGAGACCCAAACCTGTTCAAGTATGACAATGCTCCTGTGCACAAAGCCAGCTCCATGAAGATATTTTTCATGATTTGGAGTGAAAGATCTTGAGTGGCCTTCTATAGAGATCTGAACTTAACTCTATTGAACACCTGTGGGATGAATTAGAATGCTGGCTCCACACCAGGCCTTCTCAACCCACATCAGCACCTGACTTTACCAATGCCCTTGTGGCTGAAAGAACAAAAATCACAGAAACACTACTCAAAAATCTAGTGAACTATCTTCCTAGAAAAGTGAAAAGTTCAATAGCAAATGGGGACTAAATGTGTATTAGGATATTCAAAAAGCCCATATGAATGTTTGATCAGGTGTCAATAAACTTGTACTTTTGATAACATAGTTAATGAGGAAATAGGCAGTCGCTGACATCACATGAAGTCTGCTTTTGCTCAGGTATATGGCCCATTTTGATGTCTATTAGCTCATTGTATGGACATTTTTCAATATATTTTGAATTGATACATTCCATTTTACTTACATCATTTTGATTAGCATAATGAATTACTCATTGTCTGGCATTATCTGGCTAGCAAATTATAGTCCTTCATGACTTAATTTTCTAAAATCTTTTTCTGACAATGGTAAACTTGCACAAATGAATACACTAGCAATTTACATCTTAATTAATAATGTTAGACTTCCCACATTTAGATTGCATTATATACTGTCTTAGGCTGTACTTCAGGTATTATCTCTCAATGTTCTCTTACTCTCTCAATCTCTCTTTTTAAACTGTTTCTAAGCTTCTAAGAATGTATGATATGCTTTGGACCCATTGTACCTAATTTGTAACAGGTTAAGTTGGTCTTTTTGAATATTAATAATGATAATGTAAACATTTATTTAACATAAAGCATTTTTTTTTTAAATAACTGACTGATAACTTTGTATAATTCAAGTATACACACACAAACCTGAAAACAGGTATAGACAAATAATTAATGTTCACACTAAAACACTGTCCCTGACTACTAAAATATATATTTTTAAATCCGAAACCCCTGTTTCCTTTGTGTGGTTTGACTGAAACAATCAAACAAAAAAACCATTTGAAAAAGTCTGGTTTTCTACATTACATCTACATTACATCAAACCACATGCCATGAAATAGTGTAAACATCCTTGTTTCTGTAACTCTCATTTTTGTTGCCTCAACACTTTAAGGGAAATCCTTGTGGATGCGGCTGTTGCATAACGAAGGGCGGCACACATAAAGGACCATTTTCTGAACTTCAAAGGACAATTTAAGCAATCAAAATGTTCTTTGAGGCATCAAAGTACTAAATATTATAAATGTTGTGGGGTTTGGGGAATTGTGGCACACATAGATTATTGTACTTCTATTTGCATTGAAAAAAGAAAGCACAAAATATTAAAAAACCTCACAAAGAAAGAGGAAATGCTTTAAGTAAATTACTGAAGACTGAAAATAGTGCCTTTGTTGATTACTTTCTAATGACATTATTACATTTTATTTTAATTCCCATTGTCCTGGTTGTATTGTATTCTGCTGTGCTGAGCCCTGGTTTTAGCTACTATTAGTTACTGTACCACTGTGTCATTTGTGAAGCATCTATTCAATTGCTTTAGAATTCACTGAGCTGCTGTGCAAGTAGTTTTGTCCATTTTTTCACCTTTAGTAAATTATACCTGAAAGTGTTCTAGTTGAAAAGGCACTTTAGCAGGGAAATACACAGTTTGTGTTATTACACGTTGAAGTTGCACATGTTGCATATTGCTTTAAACCTTCTAGTAAAACTGAAGTATCAGCTGATAAATATGTGTACACAGGGCTGTTGTGGGGAGGTAGTACATACTGTTTTTTAAAATTTCCACCTCAAACATTTTCTCTTTCTCAATCAGTAATATGTTATGTATTAAGCTCATCCGTGTTGCCTGCACTGATATTTCAGTTTCCATTTCCAAGAGATTTCTTTACAATCCAATATTTTTTATGTTTGTTGTGAACAGTTAGATGTTGCAAAAACATTTATATAGAAATATTGTCTCCTCCTTCTTTGCATCTGACATCATCTGTGCAATTATGCTTTTAAAATGACGATAAACCACTCACTAATTGCAAACATGATTTATCAGATTGCCCTCAAGCCAGCAGCAACCCCAAAGCCAAGTGCCTAAGGATCCAATATCTCCAAATATGGTAAAACTGAATGATCTTAAAGTTACACAGGCACTCATTTCAGCTGCAAAATATAATAAGAATGGACTAGAGCAGACATGTATAACAATGTTATAGTGTTATATAAAAGTGACATAATGTCTCCTTTCGAGCTGCTGATTTTTGTCTCAATCCAACAATAATTGTCTGGAAAATGTAGAACCATGAGCTGAGTCAAGTTAACAAGAAGCAATCTGAAGATATTGATTTCACAAATTTCAATGTTTTGGTGTAGCCACTTGCTAACCAAAGCAAGTCTACAAATTCAACAAAGAGTCTATGACATGCAAAAACTCACTCTCATTTAATCACTATTATACAATATTTATTATTACATAATATAAAATAAACTGGTACCCTGAATTTCCATTCAGTTCCATTTTACTTTCAAACAATGAATATGAAAATCAATTATTCTAAGGTGACAATGAATGAATATTGAAAATATTTTATCTAAAATATAAAAAAAATATCAAATAACTTGCTTACATAAGTATTCAATCCTTGTGCTCTGGAAGCTCCCTAGTTCACACAGATGAAAAAAACTACTCTGACAAAGACAAAATTACCCTACCGTTGCTATTGAACTGTGAATCATTAAAGTTTTTGTCACATTTTCTGAATAAAAAAACTCCATTGTTAAAGGCTCACTGGTCAGACTGTGAATATGAAGGCAAATGAAGACTTGAAGAACATTTTAGAGAAGAAAAAATAATAATAATACAAATGCATAGCTTAGGGAAAGGGTACAAAATATAATCTGTTTGGACATCTAGTTCATTCCACTATTTAAGCACTTATCTTGATGCATTTCTTGTGCTGATGTGTCAAATTAATTAAAATTGTTTTGCATAGATTCTGTGTCATATCCCCATAAACAATGTTCAATTTTCTATTTCTACAAAATGTCATAAATCTTCTGTGACTGTGTTTTGAATTTGTTTACAGTGTGACAATATTTTAAAATTTTTTGCATGTTTTTCATATCTTTAATTAAATTACATATCTTTCCTGTTACACTCCTTCTTTGCATCATGTATGGTTTTGTATAGTCCTTTTAAAGTTTTCCTTTCCCAAGCCCTTAAATTATTACTGTACAATTTTCTTTTGTATTCACTACTGTGGTTGGCTGTGGTCTAAATATCATTCATAATCTGCTTGTGTATATTTATTAGTTTAAATGCAACTGGACTTTTACAATGTAAGAAAGATTTTAATGTTGATGTTTGAGCTTATACATACAGTATATTAATTACAATACATAGACAAAACAACTCAAACTTTTAACAGGACATGCTAGCAGACAGTGATAAAGAAGCAATTAGAGAGTAAAATGTTCAATTTTCAATGTTCATTTGAATCAAAAAATAACTGTGTAAGAGATACACACCAATTACAAAAACAAACTATGCAATCTGGGATTACTGGTCTGGTGGGAATTCCCTGATAAGCATGTATTATTCAGCAAGTACAATGATGAGAAATGTATACATATACATCAGGTTAGATATGCTGAAGCTCACCATGGCTTGAACAGTGACTGCAACCTTTTTAAGTTATTTGGAGCCTATAGCTAAATAATAGTTTAGTATAGATCACAGCTATATATGTATTACAAAGAGACAGAATGTAGAATTGTGACAAGAGACATCATATGCATGTAGTGTGTTTTTTTGTGTTAAATTCATGAAATAAAATGTATTTGCTGTAAACATCTTATAATTGGTATTAAATTAATGTCTGCTGTAAGTTTTTTTTCTTAGCAGCAAGAGAAAAGTATTTGAAACTGCCATTCCATAACTTTCATGAAATCAATTCTATACTGATCAAAATATCAATAATTTTCTAACCAATAGAGACATCAAAGGCAACAAAAAAAGTGATGCTGACAACTATTTGTTGTAGTAACTACATTTATAATGAATATGACAATGCCATACAGTATTTTAAATGATCATTCTAGACTGTGAATATTGACTGCGTAGATATAACACATACATATTTAAAAAATCGGCAAGACATTATATTCCTTCAGTTATGGATCGAGGCTGTTACCATTTCAAGCACATATATTGTAAAAGCTTTCATATGGAAGTAAGACATAGAGTAAGTGCAGCTGTTTGGATTAAAACAATGTAGAGCAATAAAAGTATGGAAATTAATACATTTTCTACTGTATTAATGGAATAATTTTTCTAAAGGTTATGGAAGGATTGGCTAATGACCAATATGACAATATATTAATAGTAGGCTATAGTAGAAAAACAAGTTTAAAATACCAAAAGACCCACTAAGAAAATGTAGAAAAAGATTCTACCATTTTATTTATTTACTTTTATTTTCTGACATCACAAAAACCTATCATTTGCACCGAGCAATTTCACTTCATATATTAAAAGCACTATTGTAAAACAGAGCCATTGCATTTTATGAGTCACAAATATTGATTCCTAATTTCAATACATCTGGACTGGAAGTAATAAGCTGACCATTTTCAATGCCATTTCTTCTCTTCACTCATCTCTGCTGTGCTTTATGCTCCCATTCTCCCTACACTTTGCATTTCAAAATGCAGCAGAAAATGGCAGAGTGAAGTTATTTTGGTGTTACTGTTTGAGCTCTATTACTAGGAGCATGAAAAAGCAAAACCGGTACCTTAGAAATGAAGAGATGCCATTTTCTGTGCTTGCTTATGGCTTTTAAAAGAAGCACAGGGGCTAAGAGCACTCCAGCAGCACTGGAGTGACTGATAATCAGCTGGAGGATATAGACATCCTAGCCATCTCCCATTTTCCCATCCCTTTTTACACTGACTGAAAACCGATAGGCAAAAACAAACCATACAAACAAAGTATAGGTTTGTGTGTGTGTATGTGTGTGTGTGTGTGTGTGTGTGTGTGTGTGTGTGTGTGTTTGATTTAGTGTTTGTGTTTGAAAAGAGACAGCTATCAGCAGTGCTACAATATGAAGAATACAGTTTTCATGTTATTTATTATTATAATTGCTATTATTTTAAAAAGCACAAGGATTCACTGTCTATATGTCAGCTCGAAAAAAAGTCTAAAATATCTTTTGAAAGTCAATATAAATACCGCCAAACTATACACTGATGATAAAGTAATGCTTGTTATGATGACAAAATGAACAAGGTAGCCATTGAGGAGCAATTTAAGTTATGTGCAAGGTATAAATCAACAATGCAAGGCTTTCTAATCTTGTTTCATTTGTGAATTACTAGTTTTATCAGACTTCCATTTGTAAAATATTTTTTATTATGTCTTAGGAGATAGAATAGACAAAACATTGTGGAGTGAACACAAATTCTGCTTTGGTTATTAAATAAACTATATATTAGCCAGGCAGGTAGTAGTCCAGGCCATTGCTGTTATACATTTGCTATTATGTTTCACATTCATAAGCAAAAGTATTTTTGCTAATTTATCTTTTTCAAATGCAAAATTGTTTTAATAACTAGAATGATTTTGATCAAAGAAAATTGTTTCAGGGTTTTTTGTTTAAATTGTCATTATCTGTTACAGAAACATTCCATTTAAATACAATCAATTTGACAATGAGTCTTTGCACCTACTGTATAGTAGAATTTCTGCTTTTGTTATTTTCTGTATAAGCATCTATTAAATATTGTTTTAAAAAGAGGAGGGGATTTGACAGTACTTTAAAAGAGATCAGATGGAGTGGGCTGGATTTCAGGGCTGTCAGAGCATCTAGACCTTATATTTATGGACACTGACTATTAAAATTTATGTTAGTTGTATTGCTTAGGACTGGTGATCCATTCTGTCACAGGGACTGTGTTTTCCATTACACCTCTATGCAACAAACAGGTGCCATAGTGCGTGGAAGTGCAATGGTTGTGTGAAACATTAGTCCTATCCATAATCCTGACACTAACATTGGTTTTTTGAGTTTGCTTGGTAAATAAACAGTAAAAAAAAAGAGAGATTATGGATTTGATAAAAACATATTTTGATTCTGGACTACAAATTTTGGCTGCCTTCATTGCTGCCTTGCTCTTTGACCCCTTTTTTACTTCCATCTGGGTTGCATATTAATCTAATAGCAGGCAAAAATTGAAAAGTGATGTTCAGCTTTGTTTTTGTGCAAGTATGGGCAAGGATTAAAGAGATTCCGAGCACTGCATTGGTTGACGTAATGTGACATGTTTATTATGTCTGCTATTTGCATGTAACAAGGAACAGACAGAGCAAAGGCTTATTCAATATATGCCAACTTTTTCCAGCACTAATTTTAATAACGAAGTCCATCAGTTGCATTTGTGCAGTCAAAGATCTTGTTATGTAGATTCTTAGAATGTAGGAAAGAGGGAAACGTTTTGATCCCTCATTCAATCGAGACAAACACAGTTGCCATTCCCATGTTCTAATTTTATTTTAGAGTTTTGTGTTAATTAAATGTTGTAAATGTATCTGCAGAACCTAAACAACTTTAGAGGTCATTAGACCAGTCTACAAAAGTGTGCATCATTAAATTAAAGAATTACTTATTAAAAGTTAAACAAAATGCCACATGTATATTATCTGAACTTTCAGTCTCTTTATCCCAGAGAACAATGTGTTACCTTTTCCAAAAATGGGTATATTCACCTAAGAATTAAATCAAATAACAAAATCACTTTTAAATACAATTTTATTTTATTTAAAAATAAATATTGTATAGATTACATATATTCCACAATATATTTGCTCCCAAAGTTGGTGGAAGTTGTGATATGTTAACAGACTGTTTTTTGTTTTGTTTTAATGATTGTTGTTTTATGGTTTTCTTTACAGCTCTCACAATCTTTGTCAACAGTGTGGAATCTGGATCACACCAGTGATTTCTTTTCTTTATAAAGACATTCAAAGATTTTAATTCCCAGTGCCTGTCCATTTGTTGTGATGTTTCAAATGTTCACACCTTTCGCAACTTCAATATTGGCTTGCTTTTCTTTCATAAACTGCTCTCTAGTCTCCACGTTGGTATACTCTTGTGATAATCTTATACAGTCCTTAAAGGTAAAGCCCAGGGCTCCCAACAAGTATAGACAGAACTATCAATTTACAGTCACATCTTTTAATCATTTGAATCATTTTAAAACTCAGTTAGTGAAAACAAACATTTGCCATGTTCTAAATAGTTTAACATATCAGGAGATCAGGATTTTAAAAAGCCATTTGAAAGAGATTTTTATCACTTGTCTCATCATCTTTTGACCTTTAAACTATCTTGTAAAAAAAATAAAGGCTTGGTCTTGATTTTCATATTTCAGAATGGACTTTATATACTCTATATATAAGATGAATGATATTACCAAGCATCATAAGCATTTGCTAACCTAAAGATTTGCATCAAAATAATTTGTCTAAAATTGTTTTGTCTTTACATTGATTTCAGTCTGGTAGACACATACTGTATAGGATATTTTGGAATATTTTGTTTAACATCTGTCTCCACCACCATCAGCAAATGTATCATGTCTACAAAAAATGCTAATGATCAGATAACTGAAAACAAATGCAACTAAACAAATCTAACCAGCATCTATTTTTGACGTTCATAAAAAAAAGCAACTCAAGATAGCAGTAATAGCAATGTTCGCATCAAAGTGACACTTGAAACACAGAGATGTACGTTAAACATTGTGATGTGCAGTAATAGAAGAAATGGTTCATACACAAGATCAAAGCTTGTTTATTATAGCAAAACTCAGGCAGAGAGGGTTACTAAGGGCATATCTGTAATCAGCCAAGATGGACATGCTGAGAGAATATCAAGAAACAACTGGTATATTATAACAACCTAATAACGTAAGGATCACTCAGAATCACAGTCTAACACATGGAGTGCTTGGCAAACATAAAGGGTTTAAATCAGGATTGTCAAAATAAGTTCCTGCCTTGACCACATTTGCATTTTTGTAAGCTATTGAGGGTCCATAAATTATATATTTTATGTGTAAAATTACAGCATTATTATAACTGGATCTATTGTCAAACCTCATTTTGGCTGCAAACCAGTTTACCATAAATTATTTTGTTTCATGATAAGGACAAAATTATTTAATTATACATAGCGTGAGCAGCAGTTCAAAAAGATGTGGTTGGAGGCTTCATGTGTCTCAGAGGAAGCATGTGATAGCCTTTAGCCCTCCTGGGTTAGTAGCTGTTGTATGAGATCTGACTGGTAAGTGGGAACTGGCCTAGAATAAATTAGAGGGAAATCAAAAGGGGAAAAACCCAAATGCATCTATTCATACCACGATTTCTTTATTAATTTTTTACTGTTGAAAAAATTATACAGGCTTATATGTATCTTTAACATTAGGATATGTGTTCATATCCAGAATGCAAAGCACGTCTCTGGGTTGCCATTTACAAGCATATTTGCCAAATGCTTTGAATAGAGAATCTTCACTAAGCACATATCTGCCCTCAATCTTCTGCTATTCTCTTCTTTTTTTTGTCTCTATCAAAATTCTTTTTTCAATGTTTTCCCAGTTTGCTTCATTTCGTGTCTATCGTTATTTCAAAGTTCATTTAGCACCAGGCACATTTTCAAAATGGAAGGGATAGTTGTTGCCATGGCATGTTGGGTCAGAACATGGAAACATTGAATCCATTACAGTTTATTGTTGTCAAGTGATAAGGGCAAGTGAAGTTTGAAGGCTTAGAATGAAAATGTCTGTAGCTAAAGGAAAAAAACAAAAAACAAATGTAGCTTAATGAACACAATATTAAACTTTGTACTTTTCAATTATTTTGATTATAGCTTTGTTTTAAGTTTTAGAGACTTAAATCATTTGAACTATTCTAGCTTTAACAATACAATTCGAATGATTTCTTTCTTTGAACTGCCTTATAAGATCTGGTCTCTTTTTTATTAAATGAGCAGGCATTACAGGGGTATATTTAAATTGGAATCTGCTTTGCTGCTTTGCTAGACAGGTCTGTAAATCCCTGACTGGAGATGAGCTTGTATAGTGTTTTGCCCAATCCATAAATCTTCCCAATTCCATTAGGAAACTATCAGAATACATATTGTGCAAAAGGTCTCGATGAATGCATTCGGTTGTCACACACTTCAAAAAGATGGCACTTTCAGTGCCACAACCTTATTTGACCTGAAATTTCCAAAGACATTCCTGTAGAATAGAATTCCTGCTTAATGAGTTGGAGATTACAGGGCAATGAAAATCCGCCATGAAAATGCTTTCATTCTCCATTTGTGGTAATCTGATTATTATGACCTGAGATTTACTGAACTGGAAGGTCATGACTGTGCAACAAAATAGTCCAGCATACTAACATGCAAGAGGAAAATCTTATTATTCATCTAGTCCCGAATTAAAAATGAATTGTGTGTAAATGTTTAAATTGCACTGTATAAGTATCTATCTTGAAACCATATCATTAGTTCTGGTAAAAATTTGTAAATTTTTTCTTTTTTTCCAGATGAATGTGCTTGATGATGTGTATTTTTCAATTAACTACTTGACTTGTTTATATTTTTTAAATCATTTAAATTTCCCAATATATTTGCAAGATAATAAAACGATGATTGTGTTATTTCTTTACAGTAATGAACTTTCAATAGGTTTTTAGAGAATTTAAAGCCCTGATTTTAAAGGTGCTGCAACTACTGGCAAATAAAATTACTCCATGTACCTGCATGCAAGTAACATTTACAAGATGCTTGGTGTACTTGTATAGTTTTGATTAAGTAACAAGTTTCTGACTCCCGTAAGGGCTGCTTTCAATACTATTTGACAATCTTCAAGTCAGTCTGCAGTCAAGGAGTGCATTTTGGTATATATACACTGCAAATGATAAAAGTAGTTGTTTATATTCTTTCGGGCTTTGTAATGTAAAGGCAGTAATCCTGTCTGTAATATCTGTCTCCATAGTGACTTTCATTGAATCAGGGTCCAGATCCACTGCCCAATCAGTAGGTTAGGCAAGTTTCTGGCTACAATGTATATAGTGAGGCTGAATAATTTGCAGAGCCCACAAAAGTAAAAGTTGGATAAAATCTTGCCCAATGGTGGTGCTCATCTGGCAGTAGAATGTGACCTTAAAAGCATATTTGTTCTGCACATGGAACGAATGTATACTTATACTACATAAAGTGCACCAAAAAAGTTAAGCATTTTCTTCTATAGAGAGAATGTATTTGCCTTAACGTGACTTCCAGGACACATCTGGGTACAACCAGTCTGCAAAGTCTTTAAAAAAACTATTAAAGAGAGTCTTTCCTTAAATGTTTTGCCTTGTACACCATTGGTTTGCATTGGAACAAAAATAAAATAAAATAAAATAAAATAAAATAAAATAAAATAAAATAAAATAAAATAAAATAAAATAAAATAAAATAAAATAAAATAAAATAAAAATCATGGCTGTCATTTTTAAGGGATTTGAGCATTCAAAACAAAGTCTGAGCACAAATCAAGGACTTTATAATCACAAGTGTGAGGGACATGCTTTGGGGGCTGACTTTAGTCATAATAAAGAAGTAAATTTTCAGTAATTAGACTGCAGGATGTAATAATTATTTTGCATGATCCTCATCTCAGGTGGCTACCTGAACAAACATTGAGATACTGGAGGCTTGTAAAGAACCATGCATAGCAGTCACTATATCTGGTTTAAATAACTATTTGATGTGTGAGCAAGACTGACAAGAAGTGGTAGATGTCTGGTACTAGTTGAGTGCTGTGTGAGGAGACAACATAAATCTCCAAAAGCACACTCCAAATGTACACAATCATAATCCACAATTTATTAAAACATATTCCCAGAAGAGTGAAGGATATTAATACAGCAATTGGGGACCAAATTTGCAATGGCATCTTCAAAAAACATACAAATCTTATGGTCAGGTATCCACAAACTTCTAACTGTCTATATGCAAATAAGTTACAGAACACATGCTAACAAGCTTGGGCTTCTCCACTAAACAATAAGAGACAAGGAAGAAATACAAATAAAGTATGCTAAAGAACCTCAACTGTAGAAAGTATATGTGGTTTATATAAAGCCTATGATGAAGGAATCTCTTTTTGAATTGTAGGACATACTGTAGGGAGACGTACACTGCACATATAATAATAATAGATATACAGAAGAGCCAATACAAAAAAAAAAAAACATTATAAATAACATTCCGTATGCAATTTGCACCTGCTTATTATTATCCAGCAGATGTAAGATATATGCTTATTGGGGGTGCTTTAACTAAGATGCTGACTAACATATAACAATGCTCTTTAAAATGTAAACATGCCTGAGAAAGCTTTAATGCATACTCCCACAACAATCCTGAGAAGCTTAAACTGTGCTGAGGAAGCTGTGCACAACTGTGTACTTCGAACCAGTGTTTAATGGTGCTATTTGTTGCCAGGGCAACAGCCCCATCGATTTTTACACGGGGAAGGAACCAGCATGGCCAGATGAGCAGGCATTTGTATTTTCAATACTTTAATTTCACAAAGGTAGACTCTCATCTGGACACCTCAAGCACTGTAATCTGTTTAAGAGTCATAAAGCTATGTTCCACAGATTAGGGACATTGGCACAGATGGTGTGACCTTTTACTAATGTTGCCTATTCTGCCAGGTGCCTGTTTATAGCTATAATTCACAGTGCAGCCTTATAATGGTGTCATTTTAATGACATTTTTGTTCTAATTTCTGCTAGCTATTAATGTGTGTGTCTTGATTGCCACTTTAATATTAATTATATTGTTCATTTATGGACAAGTAAAGCTATAAGTTTATTTTTCTTTTTTTTTTATGTGCTGTCACATATTAGATAACATTATAAGATCAAACATTGCTGTTTATTTCTTTTATTTCTTTTATTTTTGTTAATAAACATAGTTATTTGTGACAGAAAATGGCTTACATAAACCATAAACCAGCTGTTAGCAATTTCACTGTCAACAAATGAACCAGAAATGAACATTATTTGCAAACCTGGAAATAACAAATGCAGATGCTAAACTAAATTTTCTTCTCAAATGGATTCTTTTACCAGGTACTTAGACTCATTTAGATTTAAATAGAAAAGTAGATCATATTTTACCCTTTTTTTGCTGGCCAAAACTAATAAAGTCTGCTCCTATTTACCTTTGTTGTCATTATAGGTAGTTATTAAAATGGAAACAAACATTTGATATCATGTCCTGTAGATGGACAAATAGTTACCAATCATTATTACAATACAATAAAATGAATTTTAAGGCCACCACAAAAAATGTTGTGCACAAAACACATGCAAGTGTTTAAATCGACACAGGGCAATCATTGCACTATATGGCGCAGTACTGTAGTAAAGCTGTTCATTCAAATTTTGAGTTGACAACTTCGGACATATTCAAGGCAGCATGTGTGTTCTGGTCCAACAGACAGGCTTAGGTGAAAGCAAAAACAATAATAATATTGATGATTTCAGTAGGTTGTGTGAGCCAGTGGAGATTAAGTCACTAAAAGGGGTTTGGAAATATGGCTTTATCGCAACAATAAAAATAAAACACTATGAGATTATATGAATTGTACAGAAAGAAAAAAACAAATGTAAATGGCTTTAAATGTGCTTTAAATATGAAGCTTTCTTACTTAAAGACATAAAAAAGGCTTGGCATGCCACTGCTTGCTGTCATTCATACGGTCTAGTGGTTTTATATTTGATTACACCAAAGCATTAGGACAAACGGTTCCACTTGGCAGACCCCATCTCCAGTGCTGGTGCATAATCATCAGCTCTTTACCCATATTTTATTTAAACAACCAACATGTGAGCTTTAATGGTACAGTCATAATGCGACTTAATGGATTATAGACAAGCATAATAATTAAAAGTAACTTTTTTTTGTGATTTTATGGTAATTATGAATTATTATGCAGAATGGCTACAACATACTACTACTACTACTACTACTACTACTACTACTACTATTAATAATAATAATAATAATAATAATACTTTTCATAAAAATAAAGTACTTAGCATTACAAATCTTTTGTGAAATCTGGAAACACAAACTATTGTAGTTCAAAAATAATTGTATAAACCTAAAAAAAAAAAGGGAAAAAAAATATAAATTATATGAAAGTGTATGAAATTATTTACCAGTCTTTTTGCTGTTTGCTATTATTATTATTATTATTATTATTATTATTATTATTATTATTATTATTATTATTATTATTAACCCAGCCATTAGGGTTGCACAAGCCAGTGCACTCTTAGTGCAGATTCCAAGCCTGGATAAATAGGGAGGGTTGTGTTAGGAAAGGCATCCAGCGTAAAACATGCAAAATCAAACATGCTGATCACAAACCTGAATTTCATACCGGATCGGTCGAGGCCCGGGTTACCAGCGACCGCCACAGGTATTGTTAGCTGAGGATGTCAAACAAAGGCAAAGCAAAAGAAATGGCACACAAGGAGTTGTATTAGAAGTTAAACACTAAGAATGGATAAAAGAATTTGTACCAATGGGTGAGGCAGAGGGACCGAGCTGGGACATATGTGCTGCAAATTAAGACAATAAAGGATGCAGGTGGAAATGTAATGGAGAGAATGGGAATGAAAGTCAGTAGAAGTAGGACAGAGCAAATGTGTGTGATTGAGAGGGAGGGCAGTGGTGTGGTGCGGTTTCAGAGAGAAGACGTGCTGAAGGTGGAGTAGTTTAGGTACCTGGGGTCAACAGTGAGAGAGTGTGTTAGAGAAGTGAAGAAAAGAGTACAGGCAGGGTGGAGTGGGTGGAGAAGAGTGATATAAGGGTATCTGCAAGAGTGAAAGAGAAGGTTTATAGGACTTTGGTGAAACCTGTTCTATGTTTAAGAGACAGTGGCATTGAGTAAAAGACAGGAGGTGGAGCTGGAGAGGGCAGAACTTAAGAAGCTGAGATTTTCATTGGGAGTGACGAGGATGGACAGGATTAGAAATTAGTTTAATAGAAGGACCACACATGTGAGACGTTTTGGAGACAAAATGCGAGAGGCCCAATTGAGATGGTTTGGTCATGTGCAGAGAAGAGACATAGGGTATGTTGGTAGTGGAATGCTGAGGAGGGAACTGCCAGGAAGGAGGAAAAGAGGAAGGCCATGCAGAAGGTTTATGTATGTGATGAGGCAAGACATGTAGGTAGTTGATTTGAAAGAGGCAGTTGTAGAGGACAGAGTAGGATGGAGACGGATGATTCGCTGTGGTGACCCCCAATTGGAGAAGCCGAAGGAAGAAGAAGATTATTATTATTATTATTATTATTATTATTATTATTAATAGTAGTAGAAGTAGTTAAAGTAGTAGTAGTATTACAAGAGTCTAGGGACCTTGTGGTGCAGCCGTCCAACCATTAGGGTAATTATTTTGAAATGAAAGAAATCTATTTCAACCTGTTTAGAATTGTAATGCAACAAGCATTTATAACAAAAGCTGTGGATTTACTCTGTCCCTAAAGCATAGACTGTGAACCTTGCTAGAAGAAGGAAAGTTCTAATGTTAAAGTATAAAACTAACACCAATATTAAAGCTGCAAGCTGCATTTTGGGGGCTAAGCACCAAGACTCCCAGTCCTACTTTTACAGATGTGCTACAACTGTTGCTTAAGCAATCACAGGAGTGCTATTTTGATCTATGGTTGTGATTGTCCTTGCTCTTGTACAGCCACAGGGCATGGTCTGAAGGTTGCCTACCAACTTTTGTGTCAGTGTAAAATGTCAAAGCCTTACTTCATGTTGCTGCACAATTGGATTTGTTGGCACATTATTGAAAAACTGTTGCCAAAGTTTTTTTTTTGTCCAGGTTATTTCTAAGATAATCAGAAACAAATTCAGTTTGGATTTTACATAATTTGTAGTAGGATTAGCTATAAAACCTTTTTTGGTCAAAATCCAAAATGGTCCAGTTGAATTTCATATGTTGTTGTGCATTAACTTCTGCAACACACAGTGGGTTGTAAGGGGGAAAAGCTGCTGTGGATTTCTCACAGATATCTTTCAATTAATACAATTAAAACAATTTAATTTTTAAGTTTCAATTCTTGACCACAAGGTGGCACAATCACAAAAAGTCTTGGATACATTCAGGGCAAGACAATTTACTTGTTTTGTAATAAAAAGTAGATGTATTGCTCACATACCCCTCACATTCTATTTTTTTAATTATTATTATTTTATTTATTTATTTTGCCTTTGCCAATGCTTTAGAGCAGAGTGGTTTTACATTTTAAATAACTTTGATAGTGTTTGTTCAGACAGCTGGTGTTATGATGATGTGAGCAAAATCTCACATAAGAAGAAGAAGAAGAAGAAGAAGAAGAAGAGGAAGAAGAAGAAGTAGAAGAAGAAGAGAAGAAGAAGAAGAAGAAGAAAGGTTGAATAATTACAGGGTGCTAACACAAGAAATCTAGCCTCTAAAAAGGAGCATGAATTCCTTTACACAAGGCAACATAAAAACATTTCAGCATCACTAAATCTTAACAGCAATGTTGCAAATAATTTTAATATAAAAGTTTTGTGATAAAAACGTTTTTTCTATAATGGTTTACTAAATTTGCTATGTCATCTTCAGAGTAAGCATTACAGTGTGGGCATAACATAAATATGTTACTAGTCTATAACAGGGCAACATAACATTTTTGAGTTTTTCTTCTCCTTTAGGTTTTTCTGCATGTGTTTTCGAACAGAAGTTCTACTGAAATATATATTTTTTCTTAAAATGAATCATCTCCAGGTTACGAATGTAGCCATGGTTCCCGTAAGGGAACAAGACGCTTTGTCAAAAATGCTTTGAGAATGCCTCTGCTTTGTTCACGCTCTAAATTATGTGTATGATCTAGTTAAATCTAGTCAAATTATGTGTATAATCAGTTCAATGGAAAGCGTGGCATCATCAGCGGGTTGACATCACGACCAGGAAGCTTAAAAGCACATGGAGTGAAACAAGCTGTCAGCCGAAGGTGCGTGCACTTTTGGTTATCCCACTTCTGTTTCTGGTGTGGCACTGTCTCGCCATTGGTTCGGCGGCCATCTAAGTATAAATAGACGCCAGCTATTTTTATCCCTCGCCAGATTGTTTCTTCGGCTCCGTGTTTGTTTGAGACCTTCCTGCACTTTTCTCTGTGGAATATTTTTACTTTCATTTTCGGACTCTCCATTTTTCCGGATTCGGTCAACCGTTTTTGTGTTTCGTTTTGCTGGCTGTTTGTTCGAGACCTTCCTGCCCTTTTCCCTGTGGATTATTTGTACTTTTTGTTTTCAGGCTCTCGTTTTTTCCAGATTCGGACGAATGTTTTTGTGTTTCGTTTTTGCCGGCTCTCGGGTACTCGGACTGTTTTCAGACAGTGCCCTGTCTCTGCTCTTTTTGGTCTCCAGGTTTGAGTTATTAGCTTCTATACCATTCCCAGTCTCTTGCTCTTCATTCAACTTCAACCCTCTTCCTTTCCCACTAAAGTGGCCAAGGTGGCCTATGTGGTTTTTCCTGTTATTGGGCTCAGCTATCCAGTGGGCCACCGCAGAGTGGGAGAACTAAACCCCTCACTGCTCTTCCATTGCCACCTTTTCCATTGAACTCTGGAAGATATTTCAATTCTCCCGACCACAATGTGGCTCATTTGCTGTTTTCTGCCACTCAAGGCAGGTGTTCGGTGGCCAAGTTTGCTGCGGAGTTCCACATCACGGCCACAGATAGTGGTTGGAACCCCCCTGCCCTTTATGATGCCTTCTATCGGGATTTAGCTGCTGATGTTAAAGATGAGTTAGCCGCCTGGGAACTCCCACCTGGCTTAGACAGCTCCATTGCCCTTGTGACCCGATTAGATCGACGCCTGCGGAAGCACACTCCTCAGCGTTTCGAGAGACACCACTCTCTGCCCACCATCGTCTAACACCCCCCAAGATACCACCAGTCCAGAACCCCAACTTCTTGCCACATCCTGTGGAGAGCCACCACTGACACCTATCCACAACTGAAAAGTAGAGGCGCCACTCCAGAGGCTTGTGTCTCTACTGTCGGGAGGCTGGACACATGGCGGTTTCCTGTACAGTACAAGGCCAGGCTCGTCGCTGATGGGGAGGCCCTCACTTCCTGCCCTCTACAAACTACTCCTGAACATCTGCATCCTCTCTGGGGAGCAGGAGCAACAGCTTGCATCTCTTGTGGACTCATGAGCAAGAGAATTTCTGGATCAGGATCTAGTTCAGCAGTTAATGATTGAGACCAAACAATTGCCGGCCATCCTTCAAGTTTGAGCTCCTCATGGCCATCTGCTTTATTAAGCAACCTGTCACACTAAACATCTAGGGGTCACCATTGCTGATCAGGAGTGGCTATCCTTTTTGTTAATTTCGTCCCCTCACACCCCGGTCATGCCTTTCCCTAGCTGCAGAAACACAACCCTGCCTGGAACTGGAACCTTCTGCCAGTCCCACTGTCTCGTTTAGCTTTCTGCCTCCGCTTCCCTTGAGACCTTAGACCTCGGCTCCATTCCCTCAGTTTACCATGACCTAGGACTTGTTTTCAGCAAGGCCCCAGCTTCCTCCTTACCCACTCATCGGCTGTATAACTGCGCCATTGACCTTCTACCAGGGTCCCCAACCCAAAAACACTTGTATCACCTGTCAGGCCCTGAGCAAAGAGCCATTAGGGGTACATCCAGGAGTCTTTTGCCTTATTTGCCCTTCCTTGCTACTGAGAGTGGGGTACACCCCTGTGCCTTCTTCTCCCACTTACAGCGCTCCTTCTTAGCAAGGTCCCCAGGTGGTCCTAGGTCAGGACCTTTTGGCCGAAGAGCTTCCATTGAAGATGATGGTCCTCGGATCCATCAACTCCTGGGGCTTCGTCAATTGAGCATTGCACCGGATCCCTTCTGGGGAGAGTGTGTGTTTTGACGCTCTGTCTTTACACCTCATGATGCTGGGAGGTGCTGGGTTGTGGTGGGGGCTGCACCCACCAAACAACCCCATGGAACAACATGGGAGGAAATGCTGGAACGCCGCCAACTGCTCCTTTGTTTCCTGAAACCTGTCGACGACCACATTAAAACCATCGAACAGGCCAGTCGGCACCAGCGGAATGATTCGACAGGGTGAGGCAAATATGTTGTACATTTTTATGAATGGCATCGATCATTTAAGAGGACACTTACTGTATGCACCATGGATATTGAACCAAAAAAAACTGTCAGCCTGCATAAAGTAAAAGCAACACCAGCAGACTTTAGAACATCCATTAAGATCTTTCACATTGATATATTTAGTGTGTTGAGGCAGAAAACTGCCCGAACTATGGATGCTTTTGAAAAGCTATTGTGTAAAATGCCTTCCCGAACTAAAAATAATGATATGCTGGCACAGCAAGGCACTCAATAAAACACCCCATATAAGTCAGTGCTGTGCTTTTCGTCATTGTGCACAGATAATGACCAACATACAACCGCTCTTAAAATGTTACAGAGAAACACACCAACACAGAACAAAAACCTTCATACAACTTTCTCATTTATTGGTTTGCTTTATTTTGGACATAAGACTTAAGTGCACAGTATTTCCTGTACATTTTTTATATTGTTCCATTGCAAATATCCATAATCATCTGCATCTTTCATCCTTCTGCAAATAAAAATAATGTAATATTAATGACAGTGATTTATATTGTATATGGCTAATTTTTATTGCCTAAAATGATATATGTTTTAATGATGAGATATTTCACATCAATTGCCAAGCTTGTTTAATGCTGCAAGTCCATCAGGGATCAAATTATTCTCTCATACTCAAATATGAGTCTCCAGTTGGGAGACCTTGTATTTCATAATTTTGAATATACAGCTTATGACATGCATACATATTGATTAAGTTTGGGTGAGAGAGAGAGGGTGAGTGAGAGGAGGTTGGTTGATTAATCTTGTTTGTAACACATGAGAGATGGCTGAGTGTGCTTGCAGAATCTCTTTATAGATGCAAATGCAAAAATCCTGCTCAGAATTCTCTGGAGCAGGTCAGAGCACAAGCAGTCAGGGTCAGCAAAGCCTGATTCCTACTCAAATCCCAAATAGGCTGCATCTGTCATTTTAAAAAATGGAACAAACTAACATTATATTTCAAAATTAATAATAAAGGGCAATAAGCTTTACCAATATGAACAATATTCTCTAATGGGTCCTCTTTCAAAATGAATAGATACACCCAAACCTTGTCAGAACTATACTCCTGCAGCATAACACTGCCACCAGTATGAATAAACTGTGTTTATAATTTTTTTTTTCTATGATTTTATTATTATATGCTTCAAAAACAAATTTTTGTCTGTCAGTATGGCATAAGAAATTTCATTTTCTAGATAAATTCACCAGATACTGTAACTGCATTGAAACTGATATGTACAAACAACATTACTTACTATGTGTAGACACAGGTTCTTTACTGACATTTTTAGGCTGGTGCATAGCAGTAATAGCTGAGATGTTTTGCTTTCTATAGAGCACATTAAAGTTTTCTTTGACAATGGTAAGTCAAGGATAACTGCTCACCAGACCCAAGATCAGTTAACTGTCAATCAGCATTAACAAAGAATTTCAAGGTTTTGTTTGTTATATAATACCTCAGAAATTAAAGACTGCATTGTCATACAGAAGTTGAAGCCTCATTTTGCCAGATGTAAACTTGGAACGACAGGAGGCCAAAGCATAGGACTTTAGTGAGTGCTCTCTTCTCGTGTTTTTATTCTTCTCTCGTGTTTTATTACTTAAAATTGTACTGTAATCATCACTTAACTGTGACACTTCATGACATCTTTATATTAAATCAGTGTCATTACAAATCAAAATAAATACTATATTAGTAGACTTTTTGACAAATTTCAGGCCTTGGAAAGTACAAGTGTCTGTCTTTGTGTCTTTCAATGTCTATTGGAATGCATTGCTTTTGTTCCAGTTATATTGAATGGCTTCATTTTTGTGACATTTTAAGAATTTGTTAAAATACATGTCATGGTTTATTTGTATTGACGTGTACTAAAAGATATTATAGCATTAAGCTGTAACTTAATTTTCACACAAAAACACAGAGTTTATTTGGATTTTAGAATGGCAGTGTTCCAAGTAAGCTGAAGTTGAAGCTGGCCTAGTCTAGCATTATAAAGAATAGAAGCATCATCATTATTCATTATACTTAAATATACAGTACAAATATCCTGCACTGCTATATTTATAGTATTGTGCAAAGACCTTAGGCACCCTGTTTTAAAGTATACATTTCGAAGGTATAGAATATACTATAAAATATAAAATGTTACAAACAAATGTGCATTTCTGAATTTTGCATACAGAAAGCAGATGCAGATGTAGCAGAACTTTCCAGAACACAAAAAATATTCTCTAAGATGCTCACTAAAGCTTACCGGTTATTTTCCTTAATCACTTTTGGTGAGAATTTGTGCAAGTGTGGTTCTGCAAAAAGTGCTATTTCTCAAATTTCCACTTGGGATCAGTAAAGTGCATGCACTAATCTCTAAACACTGCACATATAGTACCTGAAAGTAATCTTTCAATGAAAAAGGGTTGTCATATAATACATTGGCTTTGTACAGTTTATTATTGTTTACAGCTCTTTGGTGGTGATGGGTGCAAGTGCAGAGCATTTTATTTAAAGTGACACACAGAGCAAAGAAAAGGATTAAGGAAAAAAACATAAACAAAGCAAGCTTTTGGTATGAAGTTGACTAATGCTGGAACAAATAGATTTTTGGACCTTAAACAAGTTTATGTAAGAAAGTAAGAACTGAAGGAAAATCCATAGTTCGCTAATGATAAATTAGTAGACAAATAAAAGTCTTAAAGCATCTTGACGCTGACTAATGATATTGAATATTTGGACAAGTCAAAACAAGTTTTTACAGTGTGTGATGATTAGATTAAAGCTGTTAGGAGTCAATACAACTGCTCAGATATATTATGTAAATTCAGTCAAAAACAAAGGACTTATTATTAAGACTGTCATATTTGAAAAATATTGTGTATTCGTCACTGAAAATGAATTTGAATTATTATTGATATCAAAATGAAATTCTCTGTGAAAAGGTCTGTTGTCAGAAATACCAAGGCAGTATCTAACTTTATCATCCACATTATTAAAAATCGATTTAATGTCATTGTTGGTATCTGTCTGAAATGTAGCTGAAAATAGGAAAGTCATTCAAATGTCTGACTGTAGGAGAGTGCTCAATCGACAAAAGGGCTTAAGAGCTCATAAGTGACAGTAAAGTTTTCAGTTGTCTGTAAAATTAAACAAAATTCACTTACATAAGGGAAATGATAGTAATATTATTATATTGCAAATATAGTAATGTAGAGACTATGCTTCTATATGAAAGAAAATGATCAGAGAAAGCAGGCTATGCATTTTTGGTTGAGAGGAGATTAAAGAGCACATCAAATTGCTGCAGGTGCTTGACAGATAATTTACACCATTTGATTACACCATCTTATCCTGTGATCTGCCTGTAGTTCAAGTCAAATGGATCTATCTCTGGGTATTTTTTTAATAGATCCTCAGCATCTTAAGATTTTTTTTGCATGACTGAAAGAAGATGCAAACAAATCAGCTTTGGTAGTTAGAGCAGGAGCTCTAAAAGAGACCAAAGAATTAAAAGTATTAACAGAACTTACCAGCTATTTGACTGATGAAGTCAATATTTGCCCACAGAGCTCACTGTAAGCCAATGCAGTTCATTGGTTCAGTTACCTAATCTGGTGTAAAATTTCCATATGTTTCATTGCCTCCTGAGTTCACTGTGGACTGAGATGCTTAAAAAACATAAAGAGTTTTTAAAGACTTTTTGATGATGCTGTGAACACAGCAGAGGGACACAGCGTTTCACTCAGAATGTTTCTTCATTTGTTTCTGAAAATGTTCTGTGTTAAATGCCTTATTTCAGACATTTACTCAAAAACAAGTCGTTGTACGGAAGAATATAACTGATGCAGCTGTTGTGTTTCAATATGAAAATACATCATAACACTCACTGCAGGATCTCCTAGCCTCAGGGAGCCTGAGCATTTAAGATTCATTAGTTCAAAAAGATGACTATATGGTTTGATGCTCAGTGGAAATACTTTTTGCACAGGGTAATGAGGACATAGATGCTCTGAACATGCGAAACAACTTTGGTTGGTACACACTGAAGACTGAAATTCAATAACATGTGTACCTTAGTAAGAAACATATGAAGCTGGATGTCTGCTGGACGTGTCTCACAGGTACCTCTGCAGCACCTTTGAGATTAGACATTACAGAACAGACATACTCTGAATATCAAAGACAAGACAAGCTTGTGACAAGAGAGATGATCAAATTCATTTATAGGTTGCAAAAATAAATCTGAATGTTATTTAAAAGGCAACAAAAGGTGTAAAGAGGTCGTCTGTCTAAATTGGTTTCAAAATTTAAGGATGGAGTTGTCAGAGTGGGTAGGCATCTCAAGAGTTCTGTGATTTCTGAATTCTGCTATTACACCAAAAGAGCTTGAACTAGACTGAATTCTATATAATCTTCATGGAAAAACTGACACTATATGAATTGTCAGCTTTGTCAGAGATAATGGATCCCTGCAGCTATCATTTCTTAGAAAGCTTCTTACAGTGAACATAAAGATGTGTCATTTGCAGTAAGGCAAATTTTTTTGCATATATTAGAGGAGACAACTTTGGGACTTTACATGTGAAACCTGATCACAGCACTGAGATAATTAATGGTACAATTTTTGACTGCTTTACTACAGTGTTTTCCAAAAACCTCCTCATCTACATAGCAGAAATGAGTACTCTTTTTGGTAAATGACTTGCTAAATTACCAAAAAATAAAGTATCAATGTAAAAGATGTTGCAAGGCAATAGTGGAACTTCATGAAAAAAACATGTTGAGTACATCACACATGAGTCTATAGAGAAACTGGGAGCCATTATGCAGAGGAAGTCTTATAAATAATAATAAATAAATAATACATAATTTTGCTCAAATGTATATTTCCCCTGTGTGGAGACTTTCAGGACACCCTGTATATGAACAGTGTACATATTTGGATCAGTTTGAAAGCAATATAAATGTATTTACAGGAAAGGGCATTTTATGAGACCATTATTATTGTTGTTACATTTTGAGCTTTGCAATGCTGATATCAAAGCACACTCATGCAAAAGTGAAACAAGTGAATCTTCATCCTCCATTAGGGTTTTGCATTTTACATGAGAATGTTTATGAATTATTAGAAAGTGGAGTGCAAGCAATAATAAATGATTAAATCTTTCACAAGGTCAGTATTCCCACAGATCTCATACTGAAATGTATACTAATAAAATCAACATTAAGTGTTGTACTAAAGTGTTGGGCCACAGTAAGTCACTACAACATGTTAGATGCAAGTTCGTATATACTATAGAGATATGTAATATTCCTCCAAAAGACATTTTCTTAGTGGAGAGCACTGACATATATATTGCTCCAAAATGCCCCACAGCTGTTTTAAAGTTTAGGAGCTGTCGGCTTTGCAAGCTGCATTGTTGGATGTACATCACTGTCATATTTGTCAAACTATTCAGTGACCCATTGTGCCCTGTATATGTTGGCAGTGTCATCCTGAGAGAGACCAGTACAGAAATGTTTCATCAAACAATAAAGGTGACCAAACAGAATAATTTTTTCAGTGCCTTTTCCATCTAATGAGACAAGTAGACCAAATCTAGACAACCCAAATGACCTTCACACTACAGCAGAGTCACTCATCTGTCCCGAATTCCATGTCAAAGCACATGACTGACTATCAAACTTGTATTAGAGTAAAAGTTATAATAAAGATGTCACTGCAAAATTCAATACATTTTTTGTTGTTTTTATTGCTGTACTGATTTGGCTATACTGCCTTATGTAGTATTGTTTGTACATTAGCATATTAGAATGCTTACAGCTTTGCTGTTTTATAACTTGTATCTGTATTGTACATTACTATAGTGGTCATCATTTATGCTAATTCAAATAATAATCGAAACAGAAACATTTAATTGTATTATTTGTAGATTATAATGCTGTTAGCCCCTGGTTAAATGTCTGGTAAATGCTCTGTTAGATTTCTGAAAGCAAAGTGTCTGTGTCCCTCACCAAAATCCATGTTTCTTTTCTAAAGGGTTGTCAGGTCAACTTTGGTATCATCCAAAGTTTCTAAGATGACATTGTAGACTATAAACATGGCTGTTCCAAACTACATTCCCAAAGAACACACAAACACTGTCACATTCACAATCACTAACCTTCTGATTACATGCACCTGTATATAAATAAAACACAATTATTTATGGTTGCTGATGTAATGCATGGTGTTTAATTCTCGACCTTACTGAAATGTTCATTCTGTGTATTAATATCCTGGTTTTGATAGTTTTGCCTGACTACTTTTTTATGTTTCATTTACACAACTGCTGTTTTTTCTTGTTTTTATTGCACTATTTTAATAAAAAACTCTGTAGACAGATATAGAAATGCTTAATTAACAATCATGCCTCATTAACATTATGCAAAGCTCCTGGCCGGTATTTATTACATTCACATCACTGCTGCCCACAATTGGTTTGCAATAATGAGCAAGTGTACAGATGTTCCTAATAGTGTATATTGTGATAACAAATTTTGATTGAACAATGTAGGTACATTTCAGCAACTCTGGTAATACTGTAACAAACAGCTCTACAATACATTAAAGTATTTATAGCAGTCAGCATTTTAAGTTCTTTTGAAATCTATAATGCCTATGTTTTAGGCACAGAGAGTATAGCTATTTCGTTTCTTTTTTTTCTTTTTTTATTACATAACATCTTATGCAGGTAATTGTTACACATGAAGTTCTTATAAGCCCCCTATGATGATTCCACAAAGACAGTGGTTTGTAATATAAAAAGAAAACCTGATCATGCCAAGTGACATTTTAGAATTCCATTGTGAAAAATGCAATTATCAAAGAATGCCATGTTCCACATAAATGTCACCTTAGAACACTAACACTACCTTCCATTCATTTCAGCCCACCATTCAGTTATTACCTCACTACCATCCATTTGCTTTTAAATGTCACCTCATGGAAAGTTATTGTGTTTAGGTAAGACTATCTCCAGCCTTCATATTAAATGATTTCTAATAATCCTGAATGGAAAAAAAAGAAACCGAAGTGTATTCTTAAAAACGAAGATTCACCAAATTTATGAAAACAGCAATAAAGATTTTGGGTTGCAGAATTAGCATTTATTGTAAGAATATTTTGGTCCACTGGTCTCAGGCGTTAATGATAATGACTGGTATTTGATTAATTGATAAGTAGAGTGAGCCAGAAGGGTTTAGCTATTAAACCTAATTATACTGTTGCAACAGAACAGAAAAAAAATTGATAATAGAGATGATTGTATTAGTGTATTGTATCCTGTTGTAGAGTACGTCATTTACTAGGCTGCTGATGCCAGTGTGTAAAACAGTCAAACTTAATTGATTATACAATTATACACTTTATAGTAACAGTACATAGATAACCATGCACTAATACATAAATTAATATAATATAATTGTGAACTAATAAAGCATAAACGTACAGTCTTATGACCACCTGAAGTATTAATAAATATGTATTTACACATTGGGGCAGAATAAATAAAATAGTTAATTCAATGTGCATGATTTAAAATGTTGGTTTAATTTAGTCAAGGACACAAACACATTTGCCAATTCCTGTTCTGTTATTGTACAGTGTAACAGAGAAAAGCTTTTATTATTATTATTATTATTATTATTATTATTATTATTATTATTATTATTATTATAAATTATTATAAATTTTAACGAAACATTAGTTGCATATATAAATCCTATGCATAGTGTTAACTATTTTCGCCGGTATCTTCTAGCAAAGACATGAAACAGTATTTCAAATAAATTTGCTGTCATTCCAGCATATGTACTGTAACTGTACCCCTGTCATGAGAAACCACAGTGTACACACAACAGTGGAAGGGGGAACTGCTAATTCATGCAGCATAAACACAAAGCAGATGTCATGTTAGGGGCCAGGCAGCCCATGTATAAGCCACTTGACCACAAAATGACTCATTTGGGCACTAATGCACCAATACAAGAAATGATTTCTATATAGCCTCCCAATTGTTTTTTGACAGTTTTTGATACACAATAAATTAAATACATTTTAGTTTCTTTATTTAGGTACAGTGTGGGATTTTCAAGTGAGACCTTAAGGATATCTAGCAAAACAGTAAGATCCCACCTCAGGTACCTAGTGTATCATGGTGCTATCAAGATGTTATCTATAAAGCATTGCAATGTCAATTGACTAAGTTTCGGTTATTTTGCATCTTAAAGACAAAGTTAAGTCTTTTGATTCACTTATGTAGGGTTTTCCTTGCCCTATATGTCCACGCTACCCAAACTTTTTTTAAAGTGCCACTAGAGAACACACATATGCATGCGCACACAAACACACACACTATAGAAGGCCAAATAAATGGTATCCAGGTGATTCTCACTTCCCCTTTTAATTAGGGTGATCTGTTGTCACACATTGACACTTTTCTCATTATTTAGTTACATTTAGAAAAAAGACTACATTACTTGAATTTGTTTGGTGTTATTAGAAATGTTTTTATTGTAGAGACAGCGCATGTAGGACATTTTGGAGACAAGGTGAGGGAGGCGAGATTAAGATGGTTTCGACTTGTGCAAAGGAGGGACATGGGGTATATCGGTAGAAAAATGCTGAGGATGGAGCCACCAGGACTAAAAAAGAAAGACCAAAGAGGAGGTTCATGGATGTGGTGAGGGAAAACATGCAGGTAGTTGGGTTAAAAGAGGCAGATGTAGAGGACAGTGGGGCATGGAGACAGATGATCTGCTGTGGCGACCCCTAATGGGAACAGCCGAAAGAAGAAGAAGAAGAAAAAGAATTTTGGTGGTATTTTGCTGCAAGCACAATAAGGCACTTTTTATGTCTATGTCTAACTCTTAAATCAATACTATCCTGGGATGATTTATCTCTGCCTGCAATCACATCACTTTGAAGTCAATTTCAAAGCTTAGGGGGGTAGAATATTATACTGTGGTGCATACTTAATGAAAGAAACTGTTTACTTTTTCACTGCAGTTTAAAAACCTATTGTTTTTTGTTTGTCTTTGTATCCTATTGGAATATAAATGTTTAAAAGTTGTTTGAAGTGAACTTCACTTTAAATTTAAAATACTCAATTACAGAGCAGCAGCTCACACTGCTAAAACATATTGTTTGCTTGTTTGCTCTAAGTATTTTTGTACACCACAAACACAGCATATTTTTTTGTTTTTTAGAGCATTGTAAGAAATGATGATGTTTTCAGTCTCAGTGTGAGTGCTATTGACATGCCTCAGGTCAGTGAAATAAAAACGTGCTATTTTATTATTTGAGACCAACCTCTCCCCCCCCCCACCTCTCTCTCTCTCTCTCTCTCTCTCTCTCTCTCTCTCTCTCTCTCTCTCTCTCTCTCTCTCTATCTATCTATCTGTGGATGTGTATTATGAATATTAGCGAATATAAATAAAATGCTGGCAAATTAAAATTTTGTCCAAGCAGTCCAACATTTTTTCACTGTTAGAATTTTCATATTGCTTAGCTAAAATAAATGTGAATTTTTATGTTTGACAATAAGAACCTAAGCAAGTGATTGAAATATAACATTGCATACATGTTTGTACATATCATGTACAGCTTGTGTGTACATGACCCCTGCCAGGTGATGCTGCGCGTCCAGTTTGACTAATTATATACATATTTTCATAGCGTGGACAATGTGCTCGCGTTACCAAAGCGTTGCGATGCAGCGCCAGTTCCTGAAAGGTAATTAAATTAAACACATGGCAATATTGTAATATGTTCTTCCTCTGCATGGAGAGCACGTTCTGTTTCAGTCATCATATGCCTGCCACTCAAAAATAAATGTGCAAAAAATTGTTCATCTGGTATTATAACCGATTCTATATTACCATAGTAACATAGCCATACATGTACCATAAAACCAGGCTGCTGTTATATTAGCCTGAAACGAGTGAGGAAGTTTAACAAAAATCACTATGTGTGTGTGCCTGCACATTATTTAAAGGTCAAAGAAATGAAAAGCATAACATACCTCCTACACCACTACACCTCAGTGAAATACCAAAAGCCTGGCTTGTATTGCTATTCTATTAGTCACTTGTACATCAGAACATTCCTTCTGGCCTTGCAAAGTAACACTAGCAACAGTTCCAACATTAATGTTGTTTTATTTTTTGTTTTGCCGTTTTGTCACTACATGCCATGTCAAAGTCAGTTTTACTGTATAGTAAGCAGTAAATGATATTAACAATATTCAATACCATGATGCCATGTGCCTGGGTAAGAAATACTTTGTGCTTATGAAATTGTAAATGTTATTTTATTTTTGCAAAAAAAAAAATTTCTAAATATATACATTCTGTAGACTGTTAGACCAGTGTAAAATGATGAAGTACGGTTTTTATTACAACCACAATACATAAATATTGTTTGCAATATAAAAAAAAAAACAGAACAATCCTAGACTATAATACAATAAGACAAATCAGTGTTATCTTGTGACAAACCCAAGGAAAGAGAATGAGATTTCGTTATCCTGTTTTAATTTTTTTCTCAGCAGTAATTAGATCAAATAAAAATAAAATAGAAGGCGTCTGCTTCAGTTCCCTGTCTATTTTTTTTCTACATATGAGGTGAATTTACCCAATAAATCTTATATAGTGTGTTTTTGAGTTTCAGAAGAAATATGTTCAAGTATACTTTTGTATTTTTTATATTAAGAACATTATACGAAATACTTAGGTCTACTTATTGTTCACATTAAAGTTTTAAACTAGTTATATTATAGTAATAGAAACAAGCACTGAATGTTTTATTTAAAGATACCATTACTCAAATATTATTTTAATTTGATGTTCTGTTGTAACTGTTTGGCAAAAATATTTTTATTAATAAGAAATTCTGTATAAAATAAGTCTAGTTGTCAGGCGAAAGAGCGTGCCGGAAAACCGAAGTGCAATCCACAAAGGTTTTTAATGGAAGGAATATATAGCAAGGCAGAAAACGGAAAAAAAACCACAACGAAACTCCAGGTTCAACAATCCTGGTGAAAACTATAAGCAAACAAAACACACAGAGTCCTGTAACCAATAAGTACCAGAAACAGAGTGTTAGGATAGTCCGACAGTGTTCTTAAGCCTAAGCTGTAGAACGGACAAAGAACTGGTGGGAGAACGGAGTTTAAATAGAGCATTGGGTGGTCGATGGGGTGTATGGCTTGAGAAGTGACACGTGGAAGGTGGGGTGAATCCGGTACTGTGGTGGAAGTTCCAGCCGATATGCTGCCTCGTTGATCTGGATCTGGACCTAAATTTCAACCTGGACAGCAAGTGTGAACAAAGAGCAAACATAAAATATTTCATGGAATTGAGCTATACTGCCAAAGAGACGTCTGACCTGATATACCTTTGACATACAGCGATGCTGAAATGATTCATCCGGGGTGTTTTGAGTGGCATGCACGCTTTAAAAGGGTAAGAACGCCACCGGAAGATGACGAAAAATCAGGAAGACCTTTAATCTCAACCCGTGAAAATGTCGAAACCATTTGCCAAATTGTGTATGATGATCGTCAGTAAACAATCCACATGATCTCACTTCCACACTATTTTGAAAGTGATAGTGTGTAAACGTAGATAAATAAAGTATTGTCTTGTAAACAGAGCTAGTCTCGAAACCTTTTGATACCACCATGTATGTATGAAGAGGAATGCTTTCCTGTCTTAAAATGCACCTGCTTTCATTATTTTTGCAAACAATGCACACCACTTCAGTTTATTACTGTCTCAGGCTGTTTATAGAGAAAATAGCAGAATTCTGCAAGCATCCATTGCACCCATAAACATATACAGTAAGCACACCATGCTTCAAATATTGTACTTTGGTAGCATTTTTTAATGATGGAAAATTTCAGTATTGGTTTACCTGCTTGAATCGCCGGCTTTGCTTATCACTTACAGAATCAGTTAAAGTAATGCCTCTGAATGAGCCAAATTTATATAAGATATATATTGCACTTAAATGTATTAAACATAAACGGAAATACATTAATGCACATCCTGAAAGCAACTAATCAGCAATACCTGAATGTCATGTATTCTGTTGTGTTATAACATGACTATCAAGCAGCTACATAAATGCTACATGCATTCTTAATAATAATAATAATAATATAAAAAAAATAAATCTACTTTCTCAACATATTAGTTTTGTATAGATTTGTTCATTTTTTTTATCTGTGTAAAGTCAATTATTTCTCTAGATGGTCAAAAATATTTTTTTGTAAATCATTGAGATGTGTAAGGAGTGTGAAAATCTGAAAGACTGATTCACTGTATGACAATTTCAGTAGAACAACAACCAGTGAATTCAAGTCTGAAAAAATGGATGGGTATTGCAAGGATTGAGTTTCACACTGGAGTATGAATAGATCAGAGATTCAAAAACAATTTGTCCTTTTGCCATATAAATTTGCATTTTTGTCTAAGCGGGACCTGCCTAAAATACCTAAAAGCATTACGGGGACATACAATGATATAACTATTTATAAGGTATTCATTTGTGCTGTGTGTATTGAAAGCAATCTAGGATCTGAGATGTTTATCATATGCTTTTAATTCTCTCTTTAAAGTGTGTTCTCATAGCCTGCTGCAGAACGTATCCAGGTTACATATGTAACCCTGGTTCCCTAATGGAACAAGGCGCTCTGAATCACGTGTTTAATCCGTCCAATGGAAAACCGGTGGGGTGATGTCACGACCAGCTATAAACGCACATAGAGTGAAGCTGGTGCTAGCTTCTGAAAGGGAAGGAAGCACTGCAGGGATGCCGGTAGTGTGGCATGGAGACATAGAGTCTCGTTCCCCTGGGGAACTGGGGTTACATATGTAACCTGGAGACGTTCTCTTTCAGGAACTCAAGCTGTGTCAACAACGCTTTGGGAATGAGAGTCCAATACCCCCAGATTAACCAGTCCCTGCCTAGTGTGTAAGAGCACAGCTAGGTCGAAGAACAGAGGGGCCAGGAGTGGCATTGGGGTCAAGGTTATAAAGCCTGACAAAGGTCAGTGGGGTGGACTAGCCCACAGCATTGCAGATGTCATGTAATGAAACTCCAGAGGACCAAGGATTAAAGGCTGCCACACTACAGGTTCAGTGCGCTCTGACCCCAAAAGGAGCAGGGCGACCAGAGGACTCATAGAAGGGTGCAATCGCATCCACAATCCACCTGCTGAGCAGTGGCTTGTTTGCAGGGATGCCTCTCCTCAGAGAGCAGATAAATAATTGTTCCGACTTCCACCACAGACTCGTTCTGTGGACGTAAATGTCCAGTGCTCACATCAGACACAGCCGGTTTAGCTTTTCCTGGTCTAGGGCCTGAAAAAGAGGAACTGTGCCCCCTCAGGGGCCACAGACAGAGTCTCCACAGCTCTGGGCAGTGGTGAACTATTGTGCCCCCTGCCTGAGAGAGAAGATCCCTCCTGAGAGGAATCTCCTAGGGAGGGTGTTCAAGAAGGGCTACCATGGTCTGCCTAGCCACCATGGGCCCACCAGGAGGAGGTGGACTGCCTCCTGGCAAACTCTCTCCAGAACTCTCACAACAGGGGGAAATGCTTTAAAGTTAGAAGCACGGGCCAGCATTTCTAGGCAATTGATGTGCCACTGCATATGGGGCCCTCCCACAGACCTTGGGCAGAGCGGCCACTCATGACTGCTCCCCAACCCATGAGAGAAGCATCCATCGCTAGCATTACACACCGACTTAGAAATCCTAACATGAGGCCCTGAGACAGAAACTCGAGACATCTAGGGTACGTAGGGCTCGCCGCGTGACCTTGTTTGTACCAAAGTGGGACACACCTTGTCAAACCGGGGCGGATAAGACCCGAACTGAATCGTATAGCCTCTGTCTACAGTACTCAGGACCCACAGAGACACATCTGGCAGAGCTTCCCATGCTACCAGGAAGTCTCTTAAGGGTATCAGTCTTAGGTGCCTCTAAGGAGGCAGCGAGTCCCCCAGGTCCGCTATGATACCGGGCGGAAACCGAGGAGAGTGATCACTGGATCTGCCCGTGCCCTGAAGCACTGATAATGGTAGAGTTAACAGACCAGGTCCCTGGGGGTGCCGGGGCGGGTACTGTGTGATGAGGTGCAACCTGCTCTTTCCTGGCAGAATCCCCAGAACGTCCCATGTCATCTCACAGGGCTTTGGCCTCTGCTTCTAAACCTCCCGGTGAGCTCGCTGGAAAAAGGAACCTCTGAAATGCTGCCGACTGTTTTGTGGAAAATTCTAGTCGGCAATAGAGGGGTGTCGAGCAGCACGGCCCTGCCCCTGTCGAAATGATCCGATAGAGTGAGCCATAGGTGCCTCCCGGTGGAGACTAGGGAGGCCATAGACCATAGATCAGGCTGACCTGTCGCAGCAGGTCAGCCTGATATACACTGCCATTACCCATATATATATATATATATATATATATATATATATATATATATATATATATATATATATATATATATATATGCCTTACCCACCAGCGCTGACATGTTATGAAGGGGCTTGGTGGGCAGTTTCGGGGTCTTGAGGGACAATAGAACACTTGGGCTAGTGTCTCTTGAACCTGGGGCGCCGACCCGTAATCACACTCTTACAGTCCCACTACATTCGATTACAACGCAGATTTGGAACTGAAGAGGTGGGCCTAATACGGTTCAGCCCAGAACCTGGACACATCAGTACACCTTGAATAGTCAGCTACAGGGAGATTTAAAAAAAAAAAGTCATGTCTGGAAGAAACTCGCAAAGACACAGAGAATATGCAGACTCCACAGAGATAAAAATTTAGGATCAGGATCAAAATCCGAATGTTGAAGCTGTGAGGCATCAACGCTATCTGCTGTGCCACATGCTAATCTAATTGGTAGATCTTTGTGTGTTGTAAACTTTGATCCTCAGCTAAGAAAATGTTTAGTCTTCTGTCAAAGATCATTAACAAAGGTGCACAGAAGTGTCAGCAGACCTTTTTGAAGTTTTGGGCAACAATGATTTCTTATCAGTTGCTCTTCAATCCTCTACCCACATTCTTTTCAGGAATTAAATAGCCAACAACTGGTTTTAAACTGGGTTACAGAGTTTGAATGTGCTGTATTGTATATGTGACAAATAAAGGCTACTCTATTCTATTAAATAACAAATCTGACTATACTTATACTGCATGCTGTATGATGATGATGGTATCTGTATGATTGACTGTGAAAAGCACTTTACACTAAAACTCACTAAAGTGGCACTGGCATCAGTACAAACTGTTGACTGTACATTAGGTGCTTTAAAATTCCCTGATGTTTATTTGTCATGCAGGAGGAATCACCACACCCCCAAACTATGATGAATTAGGATTTGGAATTAGGCATTAGGCATTACAAATAATTAAAAAAAAACCTGTCCATAAGACTTGTTACTACTAGTTTTTTTTCCTAGGTGTGACATAATGAGTATAATTGTATCCCTAAGGTGTATCAGGTAATGGTCCCAGATACATAATCTTGCTTCATGGAAACACCCTGCTACCAGAACATTAGCAGTTGTTTTCATTGTGTCCTGTTATTGACAGCTTGAACATTGAGCAATATGTAAATACATAAATGAGTATAATAATTTGCACAAATGACATAATGTTGAATCCATCAAGACATTTCATTTAGCAAACCGATACTTCTGGGCCTGGAAATGTAATTACTATTGTAATATTTTACTGTGACAATAACCAGGGGTAAATTACCTGTGTAAAAACTGCCTTAAAAACCACCTACACAAACAGATGCATTTATCTTATTGTCAATATCATCACTGTCCTTATGCCCTTCTCTTTCTTTCCTCTGATGTCCTGTATTAACAAAATTGTCAAGGCAATCCATCAACACTCCCTGCTCACTGGCTATTAAATCCTAGATTATTTGTCCCTCTGACCCTTTATAATGAAGTTTACCATCTTCAATAAAAATAAACCTGCACATGAATAATGTTTTTATACATTGACCTTGTTGTAGCCCTTAGCAGCATTTTATATTTTACCTGGCCACCTGGCTTTACAGTCATACGCTTGTGCATTTTTTTATTTTTAGCTTTAGACATTCACAATAATATCAATGAATTTGATCAAATTTACCAAAGTTTACCAAGGTTTCCCCAAAGTTTTTCTGATAAACAATTTACCAAATTCACCAAAAAATTTGTAAACATCATCATACCTTATAATTCCTTCCTCACAAATCCATGGATTGTTTCCCTTAACTGTTTATTTACAATGTTTTCTGCATACAAGTGTATGAGTGTCGTGTTCTCGCTGTTAAATGGACATCATCAAAACTCCCAAAAATACACAAGTCTGACGTATATATGTTTTCCTTGCCTTTACATGCTATTCAGCTTTCCCATAAATGTGTCCATGTGGAATTACATACAGTGTACAATACACAAATTATAAACACTAGGACATAGTAGTACCTAGGCTACACTGCAGTAATTTACAGTAATTATAAATAGTTGAAAATATTTAATACACTATATAAATGATTTTGTACCTTGTGCTCCATGATTGTACACGGAGCAGCTATCAAAAATAGTTTTTAGCTATAGTATATTCCCAGCATTCCACACCACATATGGTGACTAACACATACAATTTATACTAATCCTCATGCCACATAAATAATTTACACTTCCATACAGGTTTTAGGCTTGGTTTTTGAGTCATGGGAACAGATCAGTACAGGCAGAGACCTGAAAAAGAGTCACATTTTTACCACTGAAAAAAAAAACTGATACATTGGGAAAAAACAAACAAACAGGAGGTTACTTAGTGACAGCCAGAGAGCAACCAGCCAGCCAGCTAGCTAGACACTCTGACACTCGCGGCCTCAATAGTTAAGAGTAACTCAAGAAAAATCTGATAGTTCGCGAGAAGCCGCGAGAGGAATAACATTTCAAAACAGAGTTTGTACTAATAAATTAAATTAAAATATTTTTAAAAGATTGTATTATTTTATAATTCATTTAAAGTAGTAAATAAAACATTTATGACAAGTAATTCACCATTTTTGTTGAGTTTGCAGTACAGTACATGTACATACATGTACGTTTCGTACATATATGATTTGCTTCATATATGATTGTTGACACGTTTTTGTGTAAGTCCACTCCATTGGGTTTGTCATTACTGTGTTATCAGTTTAGATTCCTGATGTACATTCATGGCATTAATTTAAACATAAATAGAAGCAAACGTTTAATAACATTGTAATTTATAAACTAGTCCAGAATCCTTCATATTTCCAGCACTAGTGATGTCAATGGATGTCGTACATTTTAGGATGATAAGGGAATTTAAATTAGTTTCAGTTGTAACGTCTTGTAATACCTTTGCAATGCTTGTTGCACAGTCATGTCATCAGCTGAAGTAGAGAAGAACACGGATTAAGGAAGATGAAAAAGAAAATTAAGTGGGGGGAAAATGAAAGCCACTAGAACAGTGCAACCTCATTTGACTCTTTCCTACTTCCAAAAGTGAAGCATTTTATCAAGGCTACTTAATACACCTTTGGGTACCAGTGTAATCTCATTTTTTATCAGATTTTACTATAGGACATGTCCATTGCATTTAATCTCTAAATATTTCTAAATGCCCAACACCTCTCGATCAGGACAATTTTAGTTAGCTAGGCCAGCTCTCTGCTGGAAATGTATGAAGGGTATGATAAGCTATAACAGCTTTCTTGTTATAAAAGGGCTGTCAGCTATTGTATCTCAGGGTCTAAGAATGGGACATATTGATGGGTAGCAACAGTTATATAGCTACCTGAACAATTCTATACAAAAACTATGTCAGCTATATATACTTTTTATTGGGGTATAGCTCTGGTTGGCTATAAATAAAAAGGTAGCAAGGATGGATTGGATGATCAGCCTAATCCAGAAAAAATGTTTGTGCTTGGTTAGCAGGTCTTGCTGGTATCATAACCACCATAAAGTGGCTTGTCTGGTATCTAGAACTGAAATTCTGAGAAACAAATGGGCATAAAAGATCAAGAAAATAAAAAGCAACATTTTAAAAATTTTAATTTGCACATAACCATTACCTTCCACTACAAAAAAGTGTGTATAAGGGTATATATTATAGCAAAAGAAAACGGAACTTAAAAAGAATGAACATTTGTGTATTCCAGTTTTTTCAAATAATTCGTAAAAACTCTCAGTTTAGTGCAGCACAGTCTCCCCCTAGTGGCACAAATGCTAATTCAGTGAACAAATTCGTCAGTGTGATTTTTTTTACAATCACTGCCCAGACTTGCAGGCCCAAACATTGGCAGCAAAAGCAAAGGTATAACTTACCTTAATCCTAAATAAATTTTTTTCAGAAGTCGCTTAAGGCTAGGCTGGGCTTCATGTGAACAAGTGAGCTAAGTAAAATAACCATTCGCAGTTTGTGGGGGTGTATGTTTGTGTGTGCTTGTGTGTGCCTTTTAATTTTCAGGTAAATCTCTGACTCATACCATGGGAAAGATGATATTTTAGCTTTTAATACTACATCAATTGTCCAAAAGCAATGAAAGCGTCAATGCCTTTTATGATTAATGTCCCTAGCAGAAATAAATGTTTTTTATCCTGCCATTTCATCTAACAGCCTACATAAATCACAGATTATTACAATTTCATCTTCATGGACACTTTCTTTTAACAGAAAGCCACACTATCCTCTCAGCCACTTTTACCACAATAGTATAATAGTTTTAGCATATAGTTTTTAAAAGTAAGTGTCTAGATGCAGAGTTCTCATTATTATGGTCAGTACACATTGTAGGACAAAAATTACTATTATCTTTCATTTCATCACTTAAGGGGAAAGCATTTTATATGTTTATGTTTGCATAAAATCTGACAAAAGAGTGTTTCCCCATTTAGAAAGTATAAACAGCCGAACCCATTTATGGTACAAAGAAAACAAAACTGTTCAGTTGTCTCTTAAGTTCCTGTGTAGTCAAAAGCCTGATGGAGTAATAACTTTGAAAGGTATAAAATAATTTAAGAAAAAAAAAAAAAAAAAAAACTGCAGCACAGTAATCTTGCTTTGAGTGACTGTGAGGGGGAAGTTAAAAAGGTGCAAAATTTGTTTATATCATATATATATATATATATATATATATATATATATATATATATATATATATATATATATATATATATATATATGAAACGAAAATAAATTCGAATTTATTTAGACATCTGAATTTAAATGATGAACGCAAAAATTCATTTGTTCTTCTTCAGAACTTTCATGGGCCTGAGAGCATCATGAGATTTCGTTAGTTTCGCTCCATGTGTCACCTTCTAGTCACAATAACAGCCTGTTGTCCTGAAGCCCCGCCCCTTTCAGCTTTCAGTCCTTTATTTCGTAATAATGAGTGACGTGAGTTCACACCGCCTGCGGTTTAAATGCGACTGTACGGCGCGTGCAAACATTCTGACACGCAGCGCGCGAGCTGTACAGTATGGCGTTTACACTGGTACTGGTGCTGGTCCTCGTGGGAGTTTTTTCCGCAGTGCTTTTACTTTACACTAGACGCAGGTGAGTCTGTGAGGCAGAGATCAGCAACATCAACCAACTGTGGAGTGTTTAGGTTTTACTTCTAAGCACTGAGTTTACAGCTCATGTTACACTCCATATTAATGCCCTGTAGTGTGATATTCTGTGAGATGCTATTTGTAGATTTTTTTTAAACGACCTTTCATTTGTTTACTCATTCAAACTGCAATAATTTACCAGAATATACTTATAGATCAGTGTAGAATGAAGCTAGTCATAAATCATTGTATTTGTAATATTTTGTTCTTTTCTAAAGGCAAAGAAACGAGCCTCCTCTGGATAAAGGCATGATTCCTTGGCTTGGCCATGCCCTTGAGTTTGGAAAAGATGCTGCTAAGTTTTTAACACGCATGAAAGAAAAGCATGGAGACATTTTTACAGTAAGTTTCTTTCAGCCGTTTCTATATGAGCTATTTCCTAAATGGACAGTTCTGTTCTGTCTATACTGGTGTTCATATTGAAATAATCCACTCCACATTTTCATCATTCTGCATGTGAAAGAAGAACGGACTCATTATGATCATTGCATATTTAAGTACTTTGAAGAGATTTGATAGAAATGCCTTCTTTTGCTGAAACGGCTAAGCAAAGTTAAATGACTTGAATAGGTGTAAAACTGTGAGAAACACTCAATTGCGGTATTTGATTACATTTCATATTAACCAACTTTTCAGGTTTTGTGATAGTTGCAGTGATTGCTTTTTGGAATGGTGTCATACAAGGCGTTAATATTAGTCAACTTTTCAGCTGCATTGTCAAGAGATGATATCATCTGGTTTCTTACACAGAGTGCACCGAAACGGAAATAAAAGTACTCTTGTGTCACTCTTTCGGTTTGTTTTACAATTTACTGTTCTGATTTAATCTACAGGTGTGTGTGGCTGGGCGTTATGTGACTGTCCTGCTGGACTCCAATTGCTATGATGCTGTGCTGGCAGACACCAAATCCTTCGATCTGACTCGCTATAGCCAGCTTTTAATGAGCAGAATCTTCAAACTTCAATTGCCTAATCATGACCCAGTATCGGAGAGAAGCAAAATGGACAAGTGGGTGTTTGAGACTAGACTTGATTCCTCCTTCCATAATGCATTTCTAATGTTTTGGACTACTCCACTCCAAAACTGTACAAATTTGCATACAATAGCTTACTTTTGTATGCATTTTATTCATCTTCATATATCAGTCTTACAATAATTTGTAGCACTTTCAACAATTTATATAGAAATGTGAATTTCTTTGTTAATTAATGCCATTAATGAGATTATAACCATGTGTTTTGTGTGTATGTGTTTTTAGATACTTTGCAGGCAATCTGGCCCGACTCTGTAGCTCAATGCAGAACAATCTTCAGTTCTCGTGGCATCTGTGAATACACAGAAACCAACGGAATGGAAAAAGGACAAACTTTTTGACTTCTGTTACAGCTTGCTTTTCAAGTATGTTATTGTATGAGGCATTTGAAACAAAGGAAGTGTGAGAACCTACATTTTCTGCCAACAAACAAGTGCTGTAATAGTGACACACACACACAACATAAACACACACCTGCAGAAACCCTGAGTGTTAACTTAAGAATTTGCAGGGTGTGTTTTGGCTGCTTTTCATGTCGGGCTATTTTAGTTCACCAGACCGATATAGATGAGTACTGCTGCAGTGGCACTAGTAACCACAGTCTTTAGAAACTGCGTCTGCATTTATTCATATCAGTTCTGGCCATCAGAGTAATCTGATATTGATATCTCTTTCTCCCTCTAGGGCCGGATATCAAACCCTGTTCAGCACAGAGAATAATAATAGTGCTGAATTCACCGTGGTTTATGATGAGTTTCGGCAGTTTGACAAGATTTTGCCCAAACTGGCGCGTTGTTCTGCAAATAAAGGTATTTTGAATAAGGATAGGAAAGAATTTTTGTCACTCTTGTCATTCTTATCATTTAAAAAAAAAATGTGTTCCTTATTTTCTGAAACATGATGTACTAAACTTCACCTAAATGTTTGTGTGCACATGTAAATGCATGTTAGATGAGCTGAAAGTTGCCAGCACAGCACAAAATCGACTATGGGAACTGTTGTGTCCAAACTGGTTTTTCACGGAAGCAGTGGCCCAATCCTGGATACAGACCTACTTAGAGCACTTAGAAAAGCAGGGCTTGGACCTACAGACCCAGAGGCGAGCCCTGCTTCTCCAGCTGTGGGTTACACAGGTAAGCAGGGTCAATGTGTTGTTTCTCACATGCACACATGCACATATCCAAGATCATAGTGGAGTTATTATTTTATATATATATATATATATATATATATATATATATATATATATATATATATATATATATATATATATAATGTCTCGGCTTTGTCTTTGCAACACAGAAACAAACAAGGTAGACAGGAAACAAAATCTAGAAAAAGCTAGGGGAAATTCCTGGCCTCAGTTCATTTTCCCAAGCATACCTATATATGTGTGTGTATTTATGCATGTGTGACAAAGAGTGGGAGTAAGTGGCAAAGAAAGTGCAAACAAGAAGGAATGTGACATGGTTATTTAACTGTCAGGGCATGATGCAATAGCTGAAGAGTGTTCACCTGATCTGCTAAGGCCCTAATAACACAGTGTTTGTCAAACAGTGGCTTAAGGAAAAGAACTAATAGTACACCACCAAGCTGCTACTGTTGGGCCCTTGATCAAGGCCCTTAACCTTCTCTGCTCCAGAGGCGATTATCATGGCTGACCCTGTGCTCTGACCCAGCTTCCTAATATGCTGGGATATATAACAGAGAAATTGCACTCTGCCGAAATGTACATGTGACAATTTTATTATTTTATTATTATTAATATTATTATTATTATATTTTTATATAATATACAATATTTCAAAGATTCCTTTAAAACAACAGGAATATATATATATATATATATATATATATATATATATATATATATATATATATATATATATATATATACACACACACACACACACACACACACACACCCTTTTTTAATTTTTGGATTTTTTAAAAATGCATCAAACATTCTAGAAAGAAGCCCTTTCTGAGACGAGCTTACAAAATGCAGTGTGTGCATTTATAACATTTACGTTATTGTTTTTTTTTTGTCAGGTGTAACTAATACAGCAACGTGTTTGAAAAAATGATACTGTATACAGGGGATTTTACTGTAAAAATGGATTGTTGATGCTTTGGACCTGTTCTGTGTCTGGTGATTCAGGGTGACAATATATTTTTATCCCCAAACCTATTTGGTTCTGTCAGGAGATTCAGACTTGGCTACAGATCTTTTAAGTAGGTGATGAGCCAGACACAGAACACAGAATTGGATAGTGAAATGCAAAAGCAAAGCTGAGACTGTAAAAAAAAAAAAACCGCATAAATTGTTCTGCACAGATCACTCCCAGTTAAACCTTATTAGGTATAATAAAATATTAATTTTATGGGTGTTGATTGTTGTGCAACCAGTGCTTTGCAGATTAAAATAGTTGTAATCTTTTGATTGAGCTCAGAAGACACTGCACATGTTGTTCCTTTTCATTTTGGCTCATTTGCATTAGCGTGCCAACTTTTCTGCAGGGCAACATGTGAGTTGCCAACAGAATCTCTCAAAAACAAATATTTAAGTTTGCATATTTTGTTAGTCAAAGGTTTTATCAGATTACCTGCGACTATAATAACTGATTATTGTAAATGGAATAACACAAAATGTTCACACACAAAATGTAAAGCAGATCCCCTTCTGCTCTGATTGAGAAGATAATGCCATAGTGATGATGTACATTATATTCACACTGAAAACCATATAAAAATAAACTTAACTAACCTAAAGGTTTCTACAAATAGACTTTTTAGCACAAATGTTTGAATTACAGGAATAATTAGATTAGATTAAATTAGATTAGATTAAACTTTATTGTCATTACACATTTACAAGTACAAGGCAATGTAATGCAGTTTGGGTCTAACCAGAGTACAATAGCAGGATATAGAGCAGTGTTTACATGATTTACATAAATTAAATAAAAATAATGTTTCTTGATTTAGAAAGAGAACTTCACTTTAAGTAACCACTGTTGGGCTGGTTTTATCCTTCATTAGCTATGTTCAAGCGTCTGAGTCTCATACATTTTCAGTTTGACACGTACAGCTCTGTGAGTATAGATAGCATCATCTTTTATAGATTATCCATTGTTGATAATCATGTGAAACTAAGATCAGTGATCAGTCACATGACCCATCTTGACCAATCCTATGGCACCTGTTGTCTGATAATTCAGTTCATTGCATCAATTATAAAAACAATACAGAGTTGCTCTTTGATGTTTCGGGAGAAATTACAGATGTGGTCAAACTAGCATGTTTTGTGACATTTAAGAAATTTTGGTGTGCACATGTTGAAGAAGGAAACACTTAAGAAATTGTAATTGAGGAACTAAAAAAGTGTGTGTGTGTGTGTGTGTGTGTGTGTGTGTGTGTGTGTGTGTGTGTGTGTGTGTGTGTGTGTGTGTGTGTGTGTAGGGTAATGCTGGCCCTGCAGCATTTTGGATGCTGGGCTTCTTGCTCACACACCCAAAGGCTCTGAAAGCAGTAAATAAGGAACTGATTAGCCTACAGCACCTCCCGCTGGACAAAAGAGAAACACCAGTATTAAGTAAGTTTCAGAGGTGGTGGTACAAGAATTAATCCACATTTAAACAAAAATGCTAATTCCATACCACTCAAGCAACTTGCTTAAACAACTGTTGAAGCTTTATGTGTAGATATTTTGTTAATAGAATAACATGCTTTATTGCAATGGTGTATTTTTATATGATTTTATAATAATGTCTGCATTCTTTTTAAATCCATTTATTTTAATATTTGTGTTTGCTTTTACAGACAGCGTTCTGAGCGAGACGCTGCGCCTCAGAGCAGCTGCCCTTATCACCAGAGATGTGATGCAGGACAAAATTGTTCATTTGAGCAGCGGCCAAGAATATACTCTACGGCATGGAGATCGCCTTTGTATCTTCCCTTTACTCAGTCCTCAGATGGATCCTCAGATCCATTATGAGCCAGAGGTACAGCATCTTAACACTCAGCTGTCCTCTTCTTTTCTGTTTTCTGGGTTGAACTCCGATCAAACTTCGATCAAACAATCAGTATAGTTTTTTTTCATGTAATTGAAAGAAATCCTGTCAGAATATCATACACAATGCACGAAGGCTAAAAAGTTTAGTTTAAAGTTTACAGGTCTGGCACTATGTAGGAAGTAACACCAGGCTGGTGTCTGTGGCACACCATTAAACGGGGTGCTATTATCACCCTGAGGTTTTCGCTTTCAGTTTCTCTATGCAAGTAAAAAAAAACAGCAGAGACAGCATAAATATTTTTTTTTTTATCTGTTGCTGAACAAACGAAAACATTTGGAAACCAAATGTCTTTGTTTGTTCAGCAACAGATTTAAAAAAAAATGTATTTGTGGTAGATTATGTAAAGAGTCTGACTTACAAGTACTAATTATGAGCTGTTACCATAGAAACAATTACATATTAGAATGAGCATCCATCATTCATGTTACAGCCAGAACTGTTTTCTGAATCATGCAGGTATACAAAACTAATTCATACTTTCTTACTCTGAATAAGTTTCGATGAAATAATTCAGATTTTGTTTTCAATTCCAAAAGCATATGTTAACCAAATTTTAGTCTGACACTTTAAGCTGGCCTTAGGCCATGAGGCAAAGATTTAACATTTGGTTGGATGACTTATACCTAAAAACAAGGAAGACACCGATTGAAAAAGAACATCATGCTACAGAAATGGATGTCCTACAGCCATCAACTATATAATTTGATGGTTGCTATTGTGATATGCATTGCCGCAATCACTGAGGTATCTAAAATAAAAATAAGCAGAATACATCAAATAGTTGCAACATATCTTAAATTACATGTGAATAAAATACTTTAGAGTTATATTCAAATAGATATATCATGATCTATAGCATAATTAGCATAATTAACTCCATAATATGCTATAACTTTAAAAGAAATTGAGTTGAATATGAAAAGCCATGGTTGTTTTAAAATCAAATGAACTGAACCAAGATATTGTAAATAATTATGTAACTAGTTTAATTGAATTGTGGATAATAGATGAAGTCTGTATAAGCCATAGAGCATAGGCTAGAAAAAAATAGATAGGATGAACACTCGACTTATCATCAGGGCCACTGCTTCCCTTAACAAAGGTTACATTTTGCCATGACTTGAATGTTCAACCAGTGTTGATTTATTCATTAATACAGACTTCAAAGCACTTTTGTACTTCGCTCTGCAGAAGGGTGTCTGCTAAATGTAAATGAGTGCTACATTTGTATGCTTCGTGTCATTTTATAATACATAATTAATTGCTATGATCTGTCGAAGCAACATCAATTTTTCAAACATTCCCAAAGGCCAAATCAGTTTTGCTATAATGATTCTGACATGTTACAACATCCAAACAATACCATACACTCACCGAACACTTCAGTAACAGTGGGTAGAACCTGCCATTGCTCTCAAAGCAGCTTCAATTCAATTCAGTTCCAATGGCACGGATTTCAGAATACATAGGAAAGGTTCCTTAAGATTCTGGTACATGTTGACATGACTGCGTCACACAATTTTTGCAGATTTTTTGAGGAGCCCTCTCAGATCTTCTCAATTTCTCCATATCCCAAAGGTATTGGATTCAGATTTACTGTGCAACAATACTGTAGCATTTAAATACGCTCTGGCATTGAAGCCATGACTGATTGGTAATAACAGGCCCTATGTAACACTTTACACCAGCTCCTCCAATTTTTTGTGTAAAATCTAGAGACTGTTGTGTGTGTGAAAATCCCTGGAGATCAGAAGTTGTAGAAAAACATGTCTGCATGATGTTTGTATGCATTGCATTGCTGCCACACGACCGATGTAGATATTTGCACTGAATGAGTTTTGAGAACAGCTGTTCCAAATAAAGTGCTCAGAGTGTATATTAAGAGCCTACATACTGTACGATACTCATATAATCACTTTTGAGATGCAGTCAGCTTTCTTCAGAATGATCAGACACTTTTTGAAGAGCTATATTTGAGTCTGTGTATCTGCTTTTGCTTGTTTCAGAAGTTCAAGTTTGACCGCTTCTTAAATTCTGATGGAAAAAAGAAGAGCAATTTCAGTAAAGAGGGAAAGCAGATTGATGGTAGCTTGCCATGGGGAGCAGGGAGCAATTTGTGCCCAGCACGTGATTTTGCTTCTTGTACTTTAAAAAGGTCAGTATTAAGAAGACACACTGTGATTTTTTCATGTTTTTCAGTGCTTTTCAGTGCTATTTCCTCTAACTGTATGATTGTATATTTGATTCGTTAACAGTTCTCTTATACAACAAAATAAAAACACTTCCATGAGATTTACCTTCAGATGTTTTATTTTATTACTATTCATTTCTAAACTTCTTAACCTACTTTTTTTTAGGTTTGTGCTCATGATTCTTACACACTTTGACCTGGAGCTGTGTGACTGTAATGCACGGATGCCACAGGTGGACCCCAACCGTTATGGTTTTGGAATTCTCCAACCAGATGGGGATTTGGAAATCCGCTATAAACTCAAAAAACCACTTGCATAATGTAAAACTAGAGTCAAAACTAATTAAAATAATGTAGCATCATTGTATTTAAGCATCTGATATTATTATTACTTGCTGTTTTTGTGACGTCATTATATCACCTGTTCTTCTTCTTCTTCTTCTTCTTTCGGCTTCTCCCATTTGGGGTCGCCACAGCGGATCATCCGTCTCCATACCCCCATGTACTCTACATCTGTCTTTTTCAAACCAACTACCTGCATGTCTTCCCTCACCACATCCATAAACATCCTTAATGGCCTCTGCACATGTCCAAACCATCTCAATCTCGCCTCCCTCACCTTGTCTCCAAAACGTCCTACATGCGTGGTTCCTCTAATAAATTTGTTTCTAATTCTGTCAATCCTCGTCATTCCCAACAAAAACCTCAACATCTTCAGCTCTGCTACCTCCAGCTCCACCTCCTGTCTTTTACTCAATGCCACTGTCTCTAAACCATACAACATCTCAGGTCTCACCACAGTCCTATAAACTTTGCCTTTCACTCTCGCAGATACCCTTCTATCACAAATCACTCCTGCCGCTCTTCTCCACCCACTCCAACCCTGCCTGTACTCTTTTCTTCACTTCTCTAACACACTCTCCATTACTTTGCGTCTCCATTATATCACCTGTTATTTATTCAAATAAAACAGGTCATTCATTTTCTAATTTCTCATGTACAGTTTTTAAGATGCTATACTGCTGACAGTGTTTTGCACTTTTTCATCATTTTTAATAAAAGTGTTTCTGTTTTAGAATTTCAATTGTGTGCATTGTTCATGATGAAGTATTGCAAACTTTTCAGATTCAATAAAAAAAATTATTGACCAAATCGTTTACACTGTTTCACCAAAAATGGCACCACCTGGATTTAACCAAGCACATAGTTAAAACTTACATCGGAATAATTTCTGCCTGTGACTGTTTCATAGGGCAGCAAGTGATTAAACCCTAACTTATGCAGTGAGTAGCTTCCCAATTCTTAAAAAGTCAGAAGACATGCTACTCTGTTTCAGAAGGGTCAAATTATTGGCCTGCATTAAGCAAAGAAGAAGAAAAAACAACAACTAAGGAGATTACTGAAACTACTGATACAACTAAATACTGTCCAACACATTATTAAAACCAGGAAGGATAGTGGGGAACCATAATTCCTTTATTTTTAAAAATCTTGAATGATTGTGATTGAAGATCATTTAAATGTTTAGTGAAATCAAATTGTATCAAAACCAACATTTTTATAATTAAAAGTCAGAGCATTTTTTCCAACACAATGCAGCTGTGTAGCCTTAAGAAAACCTCTTATCAATTAAGCTAATCGGGGGAAAAAAATTCCTTGTTTGGGAGCATACAGAGTGGACTCTGGAGTAATTAAAAAGGTTTTTTGATAAGTCCAGATTTACCCTGTTCCAAAGTGATGTGCAGATCAATGTAAGAAAAGAGGCAGATGAAGTGTTGCAATCACGACTAGTAATTACAGTTCAAGCCTGTGGGGGCAGTGTTATCTGGGATTGATTTAGTTGGTCAGATTTGGGTTGAGCAATATTATTTGCACACAATTACCTGACTCCATGAATGATAAGATTTTTCCAACAATGGATTTTTTTTTCTTTGATGGCACAGGCATATATCAAGATAGCAATGCCAGGCATTTATCAGGCTCAAATGGTGAAAGCGTGGTTCAGAAAGCATAATTTTTACACTCAAATATTAATCACCAGAGAATCCAGACCATTAACCCAATGAGAATCTTTGAGATGTGCTGGAGAACATTTTACACAGCAGTCTGAATCTCCCGACATCAGTACAAGATTTTGGCGGAAGATTAGTGCAACTCTGAATGGGAAAATAAATGTTGCAGTGTTGCAAATGACATTGCATAAGCTTATTGAAATACTGCATGGCGAATGTGTTCTGTAGTCAAAGCAAAAGGAGACCCAATTATTTATTTGAGTATGTGACTTTTTCTGACCAGGCAGTGTTAAAAGAGAAAAATTTGGGTGAACTGAAGCGTTGAATATAAATAAATACAGCCCACCGTAAGTCATTCCCAGTAAATGAACTAAAACAAAAGTGCACACAAATGTGAACAAGCAAGGGAAGTGTATTTGGATTTCAGTTCACTTTATACAAATAAAGACATTAGGTATAAATTATACTCCGTTGACACAAATGCATGTGTGGAATGGGGTGTAGGTCTAAATTAACAACCAAATACCTGACCTCATTATAGTTAGTCACATCATTAGTCTATTCTTCTGTTCACAGAGCCAGTGGCAGGCAGTCAGGGCCAGCAAAGCCTTCTCTGCTGGCCTAAACACTATCAGAAGCACTGACCTACTTTTACAACCTAAATTCTAATATTTGTTCCATGAAATTGTATAAATTTATTCCCAACAGTTTATTCTCTTTATTTATCAGATTTCAGTGTCTATGTGCTGCCATGTCATGTCAGTATTGCTGGCCTTTTTACCATAGTCTCCTTGATAAATAACTCTGTTTCTTTAACCAATGAGATTTCAAATTCACCCCACAGGGCAGCTAGCTAGCCCAGAATAGTGTCAGCATTTTTCCGTCCTCTGATTGGTTGGTTCGACTGGCAAAACACATGTGTAGCTCTGCACACATGAATACATCCGAGTTGGACTTTTTTATTCCTACGGAGTAAGAGAAATTTATTTGGTCGTGGACATTCTTAAAAATCATTTTGAAGAAAAGCTAGACATCGTGAGGAGAGGTCGGCCAACCCCAAAGCTAGCTAGCTTGTCTCAGACTGGGAAAGGGTTTGTTCACCACTTCCAGACCAGTGAATACGAGCGGTACCACTGGACTACAGCCTCTGAGGAGCGCTGCAGATTATGAGTCTGCATCTCTGTTGTGTAGGTTGTATTTTATTTAATTTTTTATGTTTTTGTCATGTTATTAGACAAATATTGATTCTGAACCGCTCCAGATGATGTAGGTGACACAGTTGCGGTGGTAGTGTAGAGGTTTGGATTTTTCTTAAGTGGGTTTCTTGCTTTAGTAAAATCACCCTCATTGTTATGTTGTGTTTTTGTATAGTATTGATGGTTTCTGTAATTGCGACATGATAGTGGTGGTATTAAGAGGTGGATTAAGTCGGGTTAGTCCTAGCTGATATTTTACTGGCAGCTTTTCGAATTTGAGGCAAAATACGAAACTCGTCTTTAAGTCCTATTTAATCACTCACAGATGGGAGCACAAAAAAGACTCAACTGTGCTGTATAAGCACCTGATAAACCCCACCATAGTGCATGAACACTGGAGTAAATTCAATGTTTACCTCCAGGTGTTCACTAATAGGGGGTAACTATGAGCAGTGCATCCAGGAGAAACAGCGAGTCAGTGTAAAGATGCTGTTCGCCATTTTGCCCGAGGTCAGTGGGCCGTGGCGCAGGAGGGAGGAAGACGCTGTGCAGGTTAGTGAAGGGTTAATCCCTGATCCTGCCTTTTCTGCACACTAAAACCGCTGCCGCCAAATCAGCTCCACAGATTTACCGCTGGACTTGTTGATTTATTTCTCTTCCAATAGAAAAAAAACAACAGCGACGATTTGTCTTATACCAGATATATATGCCCAGACTGGAAGATAGCGGTCCTCCGCGTGGGCTTTATTTAATACTAGACATGGGAGTAAAGCAGTGACGCTCCTCCTGTTTTCCTTCTCATTTATGGGCTTTTCCGTCATTCTCATCCTTCAGCTACAGAGGTATGGTTTAAGCTATTATTATCATTAATTATTATTATTCATGCTAATAATAATTATTATCAGCATTATTATTATTATACACATTATTATACACATTATTATAAACCCTGATCAAATGCACAAATCAAAGCCTTTATTGACTTCCTTGTGCACATTTGTTTCCGTGCACACTTTACTTTGATCCTGATCCTTCTTTCTAAATAATCAGAAATAATAAAAAAACAAACAACACAATTAGGTAACGTGACGCCTGGATTTGACGGATGTCACTCAAAACACCGAATTTGCGCACTGGATTATTTACGCAAATTATTATTGTTTTGTGTGTGTGTGTGTGTGTGTGTGTGTGTGTGTGTGTGTGTGTGTGTTCAGTCGGATTGAGTCTAACGGGGGTTTGTGTGCGTTGGGGGTCTAAATGGCTGTAATGATGGTATAGGTGACACGCGTGTGTTTTTGTGATGATTTCCTCCTGGTTTTACAGGCTGGATGGACTGCGCGGGTGGACAGCTGATGTCAACTATTTAGCAACAAAAGATTGCTTTTGGGACATTATGTTTCCTCGTCAAACATGCTGAAGCAGAAGCACTCTACATGGATATAAGCGACTGAATTACGGACAGGTCCTCAGACGAGACGGCTTGCGTTTGATACCGACAAAATCACCACGTGCGCACTTCTCTAATGGAAAGCTTCCGGTTACTATACATTCTGGCGCGTGCTTAAAACCACCAGTTGTCTACTACTTCCTTGAATGAGAGCAGTGAATGGGAATGCCCAGCACTGATTCATCTCGAGCATCTTTCCGTTCAGACGCGTAGCTGCTACTCCCGGGGGTGAAGTGCATGCGTGCTTCTGATTCCTGACCATTTGCTATTGAATCATTGGAGCGGCACTATTTGCGTGACGCATCTGTGTGTGTGTGTGTGTGTGTGTGTGTGTATTTGTTTCCCCTCCAGCGATGGAAGAAAGCGCTTCTGACTTCGAGAGGTAACGCAGGTTCCGCGGCCCGCCCGGAGTAAGCCATAGCCTACGAAACTGCGGCCGAATTTACAAAAACCAACGGACAAAACGTCCGCCATGATCAGCAAAGCAGCCTCTCGGTCGGCGGTCTCTCTCCCCCCGGAGCCGGTGGAGATCATCCGGAGCATGGCGTGTTACCGGCGCGTGCGTCTGAACGTGGGCGGCCTGCCGCACGAGGTGCTCTGGCGCACGCTGGAGCGGCTGCCGCGTACGCGCCTCGGCAAGCTCCGCGCGTGCACCACGCACGAGGCGCTCATGGATATTTGCGACGACTACAACCTGGACGAGAACGAGTACTTCTTTGACCGGCATCCGGGCGCGTTCACGTCCATCCTGAACTTCTACCGCACGGGAAAGTTGCACATGATGGAGGAGATGTGCGCGCTCTCGTTTAGCCAGGAGCTGGACTACTGGGGCGTGGACGAGATCTACCTGGAGTCGTGCTGCCAGGCGCGCTACCACCAGAAGAAGGAGCAGATGAATGAGGAGCTGCGGCGCGAGGCTGACACGCTGAAGGAGCGCGAGGGTGAGGAGCTGGATAACGCTTGCTGCTCAGAGAAGCGCAAGAAACTGTGGGACCTGCTGGAGAAGCCCGGCTCTTCTGTAGCAGCCAAGGTAGCTATAAGAGTAACCGGCTAGTGCACTAATGTACAAGTGTGTCTGCTTGTGTGCATGCGTGTGTAGGAATCAGGATCAGACTGACACATCGTTACACAAGCATGCACGGATACACACACACGCCCCCTATATATATATATATATATATATATATATATATATATATATATATATATATATATATATATGCCTACATTAAAATACATAAATACACACTGAGAACAAATACACACTCGTGGATAAAGCAAACCCAAGGCTTTCACAATTATAGGGTTTGCTGGCAATGGGCCAGTAGCAGTGCGTAACTGAGATTTAATATCATGCACTTTTGCCCAGCTTCTGCAGTGCTTGACTGTGGTTATGGACTTCATAAGAATTAAGGATGGGTTTTTCCTCTTTTCATTCAAGGCATCCAATAATGCCATTTTCTAATACCATTAGACCTGATTCCTTGTCAAATCATGCTCGCTGCCAAGCTAAAATCGCAACGTCCACATATCTGTTGGCACATTTATAACCCAGCAATTAGCTTAAAAGGGCATATAAAAAGTGCAATTCACATTACTGCTGTTGTAGTGGAAATCACATCAGAGTAAAGCTCTTTAGCAGTAGAAATATCTAGAGTGTTTTGGGGGTAAATACTACAACAAAACTGCATTAGCATTTTGTAGATACCAGTTTCACATGCAATTGTGGTCAAGATACTCTCAATACTGAGGTCATTCTGTTCCATGAAAAAAAAATACATGCTTTCCAACTAAAGGACATTGAGAATAGTTTGGGACACAGCACATATAGATAACTCAATTTATTGACACACTTGAAGAAAATAAGCAAAACAATGTGTGTGAAAATGAATAACAGCTCAAACAAGAACATCTTAAATAGTTGTTATAATGTGCTTGTAAAGGTATCAGGTTTTAAATGTTCAGCATTCCGGTAAAGCCCTCCAATGTTGTAGCCAGTTCTTTCATAGTGGGGTGGCAATGTTCGGTGTCCAGTGGCTTCATTAGGGTGGGACAAAATACTAATTCACATACAGGCAAGATTATACTGTTGCAGCCCTTTTAGTCAAGTCAAGTCAAGTCAAGTTTATTTGTATAGCGCTTTTCACAACAGACATTGTCTCAAAGCAGCTTTACACAAATCAACAGTGATGGTGAATGGTGTGCATTTGTCCCTGATGAGCAAGCCGTGGCGACTGTGGCAAGGAAAAAACTCCCTTAGATGTTATGAGGAAGAAACCTTGAGAGGAACCAGACTCAAAAGGGGAACCCATCCTCATCTGGGTGACATCAAGAGTTTGATCATAAATCTTTCAACAATACAGAACACTGGAGAGTGAGAACTAACATGATTACTGGAGTATAAGATTATAAGTAATGTTCTTTCTGCAGTCTTAAACAGTCTATATGGTTAGTAGCTCCAAGTTTTATAAGCTCAGCATTTGTGATCAAATACTGTAGCATCATACTGTATGTGCTTATAACATGAGTGGACTGACCTCTTCAATTTACTGACCATGCTTAATTTTAAACATAATATAAAGTCATATATAATATAAGTTAAATAAAATAAGGTACTGGATCACCGAGGGGGAGGTGAAATATTGAGTGGACAGGGTGGGAAATGGAATCTTGGAATATATAGTACACAATAGTGCTTCAAGCTCTCTGTGCAATATAGTTTCAGTGAATGTCATCATAAAGCTAGCGTCAATAACGCATAAGTCGTGGTCCCTGGGGATCTAAAGCCAACTTCAAATCAATCTTGCCTGCAAAGAACATTATGCTTAAAAGACCAGCATATTTCAGAAAAAGTATAAAAAAATTTTTTTTTATAGGAAACATTTATTTTGCCATATCCATGATGCATGATCACAAGTGACTCATTATACAAGTATTCTGTAATTACCAGTTACCAATTAGTCATTAAGGATATAAGTGACTATTTTTGGAAGAGAGGTGACATATAAAGTATGACCATATTAATAAAAAAAATATATTATTTCGTCATTTAATGTCATGTTAATTAAAGGGAAAAAAGGTTATAAGTTCTGCAGGTAAATAAGTTCTGTATGAAAGGTGCCAGATCCTGTTTTGACAGTATTGTGGGGTCCAATTTTTAACAAGAATTTAGCAAATTCTCAGTTGTTACAGATTTTGGAAACTTTTTTAATATGATTTGTGCTCCTGTGGATTTTTATTGACTATCTTTTGTATGTAATAGCTGTTAAGTGACTGCACAGGTCATCAGCTTTGCAGGTCTTTGCTAAAGAGATTGTACTCACCAAACACTTTTTTAGGAACTTCTGCACACCTACTCATTCATGCAATAACTGCTGATCTTTTGGATTTCCTAATAACTATTTTTAGTTATTGTTAATAAAGGGTGCCAATAATTCTGGTGTTGATTGTCTTATCATTGTGTGTGAGGTAGTATTAGCCCAAGCAAAGTATTGACAATGATGATACAATGCAGGGGATTTGTTAGATTGTTTGTTTATTGAAGTAGGTGATTCATCACTGCAGGCTTCTTTCACTGATATACATACCAAAATCCAAATGTTGAAGGAAAACTTACAGTGTGATTAGCGTGAATCTAGATTGACCCAAAATGGGCCCCATGATTCATTACTGTGGGTGTTCATTAAACTCTATTAAACATTCCACACTACAGATATGATCAATGTACCACATTGACTTGAATATGTCTTTGTTGTTCTTATAACTCCTCTTCGCTCTCTGTGCTTTTTTTCCAATTCCCTCCTTGTGTCCCAATCTCCCTCCATCCAGTCTTCTACACTGCATCTCCAGCTAAATGTCAGGGAAATGTCACATTAATTATCCTCCCTGAGACTTTGTGTTGCATTCTGTTTTTTTTTTTTTTTTTTAACTTCTTCTTTCTATCCTGTCCATATTCAGGCCAGCTCTGTCTACATCTGTCTCAAATCACATTTTACTGGATGGCTGTACCGCACAATGCGATTACATCTGACCACCAGCCTATCTCTGCTAATTACTGTCTGCTCATATTTCATCGCTGACGTTTTTCTTCTGTGCACTTACATGGCAGCGTCTTGACTGGTACTGGACACTATTAACTTTTCGCTAGTAAGGAGGCTCTTTTGTTGTAGGAATTGCAATAAATAAACACCCCCTTTTACACATGTATTAGAGATATAAAGAAAAGCAAAGTTCAGTTTCACCTTGTAAACCAACCAATAGTGGAGAGAATCACTTGCATAATATGTGTAAGTACATGGACACCTGTCCTATCATTCTCATGTTTGTTGAAAATCCTGTTACCGTTGCTGTCACACTTTAGCCGTAATTATATCCTTTTGGAGTGCTTTTTTGGAGTGTGGCTATTGGATTTATGCACAAGAGTTTTAATGTGGTCTGGCACTGATCTTGGGCAAGGAGTCATGGGGCAAGTCAGCATTGCAATTTATTTGAATTAAGGTCAGGGCTCAATTTCTTCCACACCAACCTTGACAAGCCATGTCATTGTGGTTCTTGTTTCATGCAGAGGGACATTGTAATACTGGAATATATTTAGACCAACTTAGAATCATTAATGGATTCTAAAATCTAAGATGCTAAAGCATGCAGAGACATTTTAGACAAATCTGTGCTACAAACTTTGTGGTAACAGCTTGGGGAAGATCCACATATATACATATATACATATACAGTAAGTGTGATGCTAATGCCATATTTATGGCCATATAGGCATTATGAAAATGGAATGATGACCAATGTTTAGTAAAGGTAGCACCATTGGACACATGCTGGTCACAATAACCCCAGATATATGCCAGGTAGAGTGCTGTCATGCAACGGCTGGCTGAAACAAGGCCAGTATTTTGGGAATCGGGCTGTGTGGCAGATCTAGTTGATAAGGTGGAACCAAGGCCTCAATTGGGTATCTCAGAGTCACAAATAGGAGTCTGTGGCCTATATGCTAGCAGGGTGGTGCAGAGCTCCACAAGGGAAGATCACAATTTTGTATCAAGTTAGTTTAAGCAAAATAAGTCCACATGTATTTGTCAAGCTTCCATATCTGAGACACCGTCTCTAGGTGCAGGCATATGCAGTGTTGAGACTGTGCCACTGTAGAGCTCAGCTAATTTGCTGCCATTGAATCTTACTGTACATAGGTTCACCTTAAGAGTCATCCAAAATCGTGGAAATTATGATTGTCTTGATTAAATGGGACAGTTCTTTCACATGGACTTAATGTAAAGAGGCAAGGAATCATGCAAAAACTTAGATAAATGAAAGGAATGTTGGATTGTATGTTGCTACACTGACAAATACCAATTGCATATTCACTCTAATTACAGACAGAAATATTAAAGTTGTCTTTATTCATTCATATTTGCTTTGCTTGATGGACCAGAACAAATAAACAATTTGGGAGAGACAGATGATTATTTGGTCTATAAGCTAATTAAACTGCAATATTAGATTTTTAGAGTGAAAGGAAGTACAGATTTTATTCTTATTCTTACTAATCTTCCAGCTTTTAGTTTATCATTAAATTTTTAGTAATCATTTAATATCAATGTCACAATGCAGTTCAGATGCCTCTTTACTCACAATAGATACATGTGTTTCTAAAGAAAGCCACTGTGTTGTGCAAAGTAAAAGCTTTTGTGCATTCCAACTGCAATCTCCAGATATTCAGATCTTATTTATAAAATAATTTTCTCTCTCTCTCTCTCTCTCTCTCTCTCTCTCTCTCTCTCTCTCTCTCTCTCACTCTGTATATATATATATATATATATATATATATATATATATATATATATATATATATATACACACACACACTCACGGCCACTTTATTAGGTACACCTGTCCAACTGCTCGTTAACGCAAATTTCTAATCAGCCAATCACATGGCAGCAACTCAATGCATTTAGGCATATAGACATGGTCAAGACTGCTGCAGTTCAAACTGAGCGTCAGAATGGGGAAGAAAGGTGATTTAAGTGACTTTGAACATGGCATGTTTGTTGGTGCCAAATGGGCTGGTCTGAGTATTTCAGAAACTGCTGATCTACTGGGATTTTCACACACAACCATCTCAAGGGTTTACAAAGAATGGTCCGAAAAAGAGAAAATATCCAGTGAGCGGCAGTTCTGTGGGCGCAAATGCCATGTTGATGCCAGAGGTCAGAGGAGAATGGCCAGACTGGTTCGAGCTGATAAAAAGGCAACAGTAACTCAAATAACCACTTGTTACAACCAAAGGTATGCAGAAGAGCATCTCTGAACGCACAACACGTCGAACCTTGAGGCGGATGGGCTACAGCAGCAGAAGACCACACCGGGTACCACTCCTGACAGCTAAGAACAGGAAACTGAGGCTACAATTCGCACAGGCTCACCAAAATTGGACAATAGAAGATTGGAAAAACGTTGCCTGGTCTGATGAGTCACGATTTCTGTTGGACATTCGGATGGTAGGGTCAGAATTTGTCATCAACAACATGAAAGCATGGATCCATCTTTCCTTGTATCAACGGTTCAGGCTGGTGGTGGTGTAATGGTGTGGGGGATATTTTCTTGGCACACTTTGAGCCCATTAGCCTACCTGAGTATTGTTGCTGACCATGTCCATCCCTTTATGACCACAGTGTACCCATCTTCTGATGGCTACTTCCAGCAGGATAACGTGCCATGTCATAAAGCGTAAATCATCAGACTGGTTTCTTGAACATGACAATGAGTTTGACACTGTACTCAAATAGCCTACACAGTCACCAGATCTCAATCCAATAGAGCACCTTTGGGATGTGGTGGAACGGGAGATTCGCATCATAAATGTGCAGCTGACAAATCTGCAGCAACTGCGTGATGCTATCATGTCAATATGGACCAAAATCTCAGAGGAATGTTTCCAGTACCTTGTTGAATCTATGCCACGAAGGATTAAGGCAGTTCTGAAGGCAAAAGGGGGTCCAACCCGGTACTAGCAAGGTGTACCTGATAAAGTGGTCGGTGAGTGTATATATTAGGGCTGTCAATTGATTCAAAGATTTAATTCCATGATTGTCATGATTTAACTCACAATTAATCTCACATTTGCACATCATTTGCACATTTCCTCTGTTCTAAATGTACCTTGAATTAATACTTTTCAAGTTTTTAATACTCTAATTAACATGGGCATTGACAAATATGGATGCTTTATGCAAATGTATGTTTATTGTTAATAAAACCTTACTCAACATAGACCATGAAGACCAAATATTCTTGTAAATGTTTTAAAGTAATTATGGTGTTTTAAATTTGGTAAATTAATCAGGACACGAAACAGAACTTTTGCTGTTTGCACATGGATGGTTTCCATTGCCGGATGTGTGCACCATGGCGGATTTTGTTGCTTGAATTGAGACTTGCCGCATCAGTAAAACAAATGTTTAGTGATTTAAAATAATTTTTTTTATCAAGTTTATATATATAAATAAACATTACCTGCTACATCAGATGCTTCAGATGTACACAATTACTGAACACTTTATTAGAAACACTGTACTAATACTGGATAGAGCATGCCACTGCTCTCAAAACAATTTAAATTCTTAGAAAGATGTTGGAAATATTACTTTAAGATTCTGGTCCATGCTGACATGATCACATAACACAATTCCTGCTGATGTTTTAGGTGCATGTTCCTGAAGTGAATTATTCTCCCACATCTTAAAGGTGGTAAATTAGATTCAGCTGCAGTAATTCAGCAGGCCACTTATTGCCATGGTCATGAAATCAGTTTATAAGATTTTTGATATAGGATTTATCATTTTGGAAGTAGCCATTGAATGATGGGTAAATTATGGCCCTGAAGAAATGCATATGGTCAGCAACATTCAAGTGGTTCTATTCTTAAGTAAGTAAGTCCCAATAAAGTAAGTAAGTACCAATAAATAAGTAAATCCCAATATAGTCTTTTGCATAGTCTGCTGTTGTAGCCCATTTATCTCAAGGTTTGATGTATTGAGCCTTCTGAGATGCTTTTCTGGTCAAAACAATTGCATAGAAACTGTTAGTGCCACATAGCCACAGAGTACCAGATTTGATCCTGGTTTTCCCTCCCACTATCCAAAAAAAGGTAAATGGATTGACTATGTAAAATGGCTCTTGAAATTAAGTTTCCTGCTTTGCCCCCAGTGTCTACTGAGGTAAATTTCAGATCCAATGTGATTTTGATCAGAATAAAGCATAAAGAATGTGAACAAACATATCATTACATGTGGTTTATTATGACACCTTAACTCTGTATTATGACACCTTAACTCTGGATTGTCACTTCAACCCTGAATTTGCACAGAACAGTGTCACTTTATACCAGTGGTCCCCACCCCCCGGTCTGTGGGACAATTGTTACCGGGACGCACAGAAAGAATACATAACTTACATTGTTTCCATATTATTTATTATCTGATTCTGAGCGATGTTTTATTTTGGAAAATTACAGGATTCTCTCCTCCACATCTGTCTATGACTCACTCTTGATGCATGTGAAGATGTTTGCCTCTGTCACGTCTACATCTGCTACCTTCTTAAAGGGGCTGCTCTGGCCGCTAACACATAATACATTACCGCTAAATTGAAACCACCAAGCTAACAAAATGAATAAAAAAAACTACACAGTGGATTCACGTTTATTATTATATTAAAAAAATACCAGTTTTTATGCCGGTCGTATCATAGTTTTTGTTGTATTTATCCACCACACCTTAAAGGTCGGTCCGTGAAAATATTGTCTGACATTAATCCGGTCCGTGGTGCAAAAAAAGTTTGGGGACCCCTGCTTTATGCCACACCATACTGCACATGGACACTTTAAGGCCAATTAAACTAAAACAGTTTAATTTGTACTGTCAAGATCTGCCATACTCATTCATGTATATACATATATTTTTAATATATTTTCAATAGTTTTAACATTTAATTTATCTCCTTTATATTTGTACCCTTAAATTCTACTCCTTTTTTATGCTTAGATGTTGGACAGTTGGACAAAGCATTTCACTGCATGTAATATGTGTATGTGACAAATAAAATTAGATTAGATTTGATTTTTGATTTGGTTTAAACACTGTAAATAACCAAGTAAGTGGTTTAATTGGCCTAACCACTTCAAACAATAATGACCTATGAGATCTTTTTCTTGGTGACTTCTGACTTCTGGCAACACTTTAGTGCAAAATATGACAATGTTTATGAGTCATGTAATGTTTTGAGTCACTTTTAAACACAGATGCTTCTGGAAGCCATAAGGCATGTTATTGTACAATTAAGTCTAATCATCTCACCGCAGCACCTCATTTGTGTCAGTGGGTCAGTCAAGTGGCTTTCATTTGCTTTTCAATAGGATTTCATTGAACAGACTGCTCGGTTTTTATATACTTAATATTCTTTAGGTAAGGCAAACTGGCTGATTGAGATAGTTGGGATGGAACATGGTAAATACGATAGAGCAGTGGCTAATAGATTACTGAATAATATATTGATATTTATTAGTAAATGGATAAACACCTTTGCCATATGTGTGGTGGCCTGAGAGAACCTTTCAGTCACTGAGTCTGGCAAACAGGTAAAAATGACAAAATATTGGGGTTTCTTCATGTAAAATTTTTAATAATAAACATTTCTTTTACTCAATTCCAACATAAAAACCTGGTAGTGAAAATTACAACATTGTTTTAGTTGTTAGCTAAGTGTGCTTTCCTTATCAGTGGACGTTAGGTGATCAAGGGGTTTATATGCCATATTGAAATTGATATTAAATGAATAGATCCAGTTTGTAAGTGGTGTAAATTTCAGCTGACAAAAATCCATGATTCAGTTACACTATAGACAGAATGGCATACAGTGTTGTAGCAGAAGTATTATATAGTGTGCTGATGGCACTCACAGAGTACGTTCTCTAGTGCTTTAACTGCTTTTATCTTTTTCTTTATACTGCTTTGTTGCATTGCTTCACTCAGATACACCATTGACAATCTTTTGAATATTCAACGGTTTACTCTCTCTAATATCCCTGCATTTTTAGTCTGTTGAGTATTTAGAACATCTTGGCTGGAGGAACAGCAGTGCTCTTTTGGAGAATTATGAGGTACTTGCAGAAGAATTGTGCTGGTCTGACTATGAGTCCAATCCCAGTTTACCTTTTTGCTCTTGATGCTCTTTTATTATGGAGAAATGAGTAAATAATACTGAGCAGAGTTAAACATGAGCTTAAGACTACAGTTGTCATTAACTGTAACTGTCATTAACTGTTTTTGCACTCAAGTGTCCATCAGTGAAAAGCTGATAACCTCAACAATGATGGAATTATAATGAATGGACATTAGGTCCACCCAGATGAGTCTGGTTCCTCTCAAGGTATCTTCCTTATTCCATCTTAGGAAGTTTTTCCTTGCCACTGTTGCCACTGGCTTGTTTATTGTGGATATATCTTTATGATTCAAACATTTAAAATTTATATTTGTAACCTATTCACATCTGCATCACATTCAATCTGCTTTGTGGAAAATGCTCAAATTAAATTGAAAGCATTCAAATCTAATAGCAAAAAGTAAAATATTCTCACTTGGTGTTTATGATCAAGAAGATATTTGAATGGAGAGACAAAGCTGAAGCTGCATAACTGAACTGGAATCATTGACTGAAGTGTTTTTTCCAACTGCATTTGACTTAGATAAGCTCACAGACATTCTATCATCATACCTGGTCATTTTTCAGCAACAACAGAAAGTTTTAAGAGAAAGTCTAATAAATTCAAATGTGGTAACAGTGTCCTGTACAGCTTGAAGTTGAACCTGCTGAATAAGTGAATCAGAGTAGCTAAAATAAACTTTTCTTATAAAAACTGAAAGGTTTTCACTTGATGATCCCGTAACCCTGTGGAAGTGATTTAATACCTCGCTGATTACAGAAGTCACCCTCTACTTTAATTCTGTTGTAAAGCCACAACAGCCTGAAAAGCTTTAACTGCGGTTCGGAAAGCTCAGGATTACACACTTTTAACAAAAGACCAGGAAACCTACATGACCAAAAAGGGTCTCACTCTCCTATCTGAAAGCCTCTGTTTTCACAAAGTATCTTCAACAATCCACTAGAACTGGATGTAGTCCCTTTGTATAGTACTACAACTATAGGCTTTTCATCCAGATATGACTGAGACGGATGACATGTGATCACATTGATTAATTGTTTTTCTTTAAAATGCCACCAATTTGATTAGTTTATAATTCTACGGGATTTGCTTGCTGTAGTGTGCTTTCTAAAAATAATATAAACTTAAGATAAGCACAGTTTTAATCATAAATTGTGAATTCATTCATTTAAAAAGGTTTTTGCAATTAGGAATATTATTATGAAACATGGAATGCTAGCATAACCAGATATGCTCTTACATAACTTGAGATGTGTCATGTCATAATGTCGCCATGTGAAGAGTCTTCACAGGCCACCATGAATGCATTGTTTTTCAGTAGGCATATATTCCAAAGTGTAATTACTGTGGCTTTAATTAAATAGGTAATAAAAAGGGCTGCAATTATTTATCCAGGGTTTCATTGTAGGTTGTTGTCAGACATAGAATGACTTAGAAATCTCTAGAGAGGTCTGGAATATAAAGGCCTCCACCAGTAGATATCTTGATTTTCATGAGTTGTGTTGAGGTAAATCAACAAGCCACAGAACTAAGTATGCTGTGTCTTTTGAACAGATAGCTTAAGCTGAGCCATCACAATCACTGATCTTAATTTGACAGTTACGCAATTAGAAAGGGACTTAAATTATCTACACTGCTCATTATTAAATGCCTCATTTTCTAGTTCACGGTTTCATGAAGTGTTTATCACAGATCTAAATAACCTTAGAAGTGGGTGGGGAGGATGAGGGGCATTTTATGCATACATTTTTACAGATATTTTGAGTGTGAACATTATTAAGCAGATGATATGAATAACGAAGAATTAGACTATATCTAATGTCTCATCCATTGCCTTAACTCGACTTTACTAGGGCTCCACATTCTCAGCTCGCTCATCTGTTAGCCCACCTGGCTCATAGAAGATTCTTGAAAGTATAAAAGATTATTTAAGTCTCATTGTTGACTACATGAATTATTTCACATGACATTACTATATTCATATTAATTATTAATAATTGCTACTATTTTTGCATGCTTTTGTTTTTTGAATTTCAGCCTTAAATCATGTGTTCTAGCCTCATTCAATTAAATTGCATTTCATTAACTTTTATGCTGAGCTTTTAGTACAGGGATGCAATAAAACACAATTTAAAACTGAAATCATAGAAGCAACACTGTCAAGTAGTACCAGCAAAATATATGTCTTTTGCAGTAGAAAAAAATGGCTCATGTATTTCCACATAGCACATGGGCTATATGATTTAGCACATTCAAAACATCCAGTTTGCAAAATATAGAAAAGGTATATGGTAGGGATGCACCGAAATGAAAATTCTGAGCCGAAACCGAAAACCGAAAAAGAGGAAAGCAAGGCCGAAAACTGAAACACCGAAAGAAATTATGCCAATTATTATTACCATTGCATTTATGGCTATGACTGTGTACTAAACTTACTAACATCAAGGCATTTCAATTGCATAAATTAATATTAAAGTTTCAAAGAATAAATCAAGTACAAATTATGAAAATATTTATTTATAGCACATTGCAACAATGCACAGGATAAAATAAATTAAAATTCAAACTTAAATGTTCAACTTAAATGCACTCATGTGTACATTAAATAATAATGTACAGGCCCTCTGGCCTGCTGAAAGTTTGTAAAATTAAAAATATTCTTTCATAAAAACAAAGTGCATTCAGAACAAGTGCAACTGCTTAAAGATACAACAATACAACAGTATCACTGGGAAACTTCCTGCCTTTTCAAAAACGTCACAGACGGAGTGCGCGTGCTCGGAGGGGTTTTGCTTTTCTGTGCCGCGTTCCTCTCATATTCAGCATAGCGATCGGAATGTTTGGATTTCAGGTGATAAATTAAACCCGACGTGGAGAAAGTCTTTGCAGACGAAATTTCGGCATTACATGTTTTGCAAATCGCTATCCGTGGGTCTTTCTCAGATATACTGAAATACGTCCACACCGCAGACATGTTGCTTCAGACATGCACGCGCAGGCCGCGGTTTCTGTTTGCGTCATCACAACAAACTGTTTTGGCCGTGTTGTTTCGGTGATCAAAGTCTTTCGGCCGAAAAAATGCACTTTTGGGCGATTTTCAGCCGAAGATTTTCGGTGGCCAAATATTCGGTGCATCCCTAGTATATGGTGCAATTCCTATTGTAAAATATGACACTCTACTAAGTACCATCCAGGAGGCAGCTATAAGAGGTCATGCTTCAATTGGCATTTAATAGAGAAAGGCACCTCTTGACCTTCATTGAATTATGCTTGTGCAACTGTTTTCTTTATGGTGCTATTACCCTTTATGGTGTCTTACAAAGCACACAAACAGCAGGTGATGTTCCACACAAGAGGTTTTGAGCAGTTTATGAGCTTCCAGTAGTTACCTCCTTGTGTATAGATTACAGCACCTATTTTTAAGGTAGACGCAGAAATGGATAATTTTATTTGACTTTGCAAAAGCTCCAAAACATTATCTTTACAAGAAGAAAGTTTCAGTCCCGTGTTTCTCATCACATTCGCATAAAACTGCAGTGTTTGGTTGAGATATAGGTATGGTAAGACTGGTGTATTTAGACAGAATAGGGCAATTAAAAATGGAGCATGCTGAAGCTTCATCCAAAACAGCTGTATTATCATACACCCACTGTTGGGAAATTGTGTTCCAATGCATCCTGGCCTAAAGCGCTTGTCTTTACCCTGTCTATTAAATCACATCAAAGAGTGAGTCAGTTAGCAAACAGATTAACGTCCACTCTTTTGTACATGTTTTCACCTTAGCTAAACTACCTAAGTGTAAAATGATAAAAGGTAGGCAACTTTTAAAACGGGTGTTCATCTGTCCACTTCCAGAGAATTCATGCCTAATCTATTTTGTAGTCTTGCGGTGGTTAATGTAAAACTCTACCATGGGACTGATTTGCTCCACTATGTGTGACACCACTTATGGGCTACTGAAATTTTGCAGAACATGCGTGTGTGATATGGCTGACAGGAACAGGACATTTGGGTGACATTGAAAAAGTATGTGAATACCCAGGTTCAGTGCGAGGGCTGCAAATTATAATATCCTGTCCAAGCAGATTTATAGCTGTGCATAGGCGATGTGTGGCCACTTGCAATTTCATCACTTAATCCAGATTTTTTTCACGTAATGAATAATAAATTAATAAAAGCTATATACCCGCTTTAATTATTTTATATGTACACATAACATATAGATTCCTTCTAAACCTTTACTGAGCGATGTTTGGCCTCTAGCAATTATTGCCCGCATTCATAATTGAAATGTCTCAGTACTTTATCAAGAAGGGTTGTTTGGCATGAATGTCAAGCCTTAAGCCACTGAACAGTCTGCAAAGAATTGTGATTACCTTTAAGACCTAGCATTTCCACATGCATGATCAAGACATTTGTCTGGCTAAACATCTGCTATCCTTCCCCGAAGCCAGTTGTCCTAATAATGGAACATACACAGGTGCTGTTGATGCAGGTGCTCTAATGCAGCTCAGACACACTTTGGGAACACCTAGGTTACTACCCAAAAGGAAAGCATACATCATTCTGCTGTTGAGCAAGTAAATACATTTCCTTTCTCAAACAGCAATTAAATGTGCAATTTTTTTCTTTCAGATCTACAGTTACAACTAATCATGTTTGCTTTCCACCAGCATTATATCAGACTTTTATATCATATGCATATATAACCCGAAATTGTATTACGAGTACATTTAGGCATCTTAGAGCAATGATGGCACAGATTCTGTCAGAATAAATCTAGGGGGAAAAAACCTGTAAACAATCTGCTTTCACTTATTATTGCTTTTAGTAGCAGCTAAACATCTACAGTCAGTTTTGCCAGTTTGTATAGTGTCTAATGGTGCTCCGATATGTATTTTTATTTCCAGGAAACATTTGAATGCAAGAGCTCCTAGGGCAACATTTTCTTTAATGGAAGCTGTTCCACGAATGCTGCTCAGCAAATGGGTCTGGGACAAATTGCAAACTTTTCTTCAGGGACTGCTAGACAGCAGCAAGTCCCTGACTACGCTAAATGTGTATATGGAGCGCATCACAACACAATAAATGGCATCTCTCTAGGGGCACGTAAACTTATTACAGCCTTTCTGAAAGCGAGTCACCTTTATCTGCCGCAATTTCTCAAGAGCCTGGAGTGAGATTCCACACTTTTGCTGTCCATTAAGGTTTCGACTTGCCAGTCTGTTGCTGGCAAAGGAATTTTAAGTGTTTTGGAGAAGTGCATTCTCTGGTTTGGTGAATAGATGACCATGTAATGTCACATGCTGCTCTTGCTATGTGTTGTGTTTCTTTGGGGGATTACATATAGACTTATTGTATCAGAAGGTTCATAAAAATAGAGTACTTCTTTCTTTATCAACAAGTTTAACACCACCTGTCCAAGCTGTTCAAATGGAACAGTTATCTTCAATATGTTTCCAGTGATTCCTAAGAAAAAAGGTTCCTCATATTGTGTCATCCAAGTCCTTCTCCCACAACATTTGAAAAGTTTGTTCAGTGAAATGCCTGCGTTGCCTCCTAATCCAGCATCAATCTTATAAGAGCTCGTTGAGCAAGTTCTAAGGAAAGATGCCTCTGTTATCAAAGCCTCTGTTTTTATAAAAGATCTTGAACAGTCCACTAGAACTGATGTACTTCCTTTGTATTCTACTACAACTACAAGCTTTTCATTCGGATATCCGTGAGATCAGAGACACTTTCGATGTGGATGATAGATGTGATAAAAATGATTGCTTATTTTCAATCAAAGTGCCACCAATTGTATTAGATTATAAATGTGGAGAAGATATGGTGCTTGCTTTGTTATAGCCTGTTTTCTGACAATATTTTATTTTGATGTATTCAATCATTTTACCTATAAAATGTTTTTTGCAATTGAGAATTTTATTACAAAACATGAAATGAATGCTTGTCTCCACAGTTTGTTTTTCCTTTTTCTGGCAAAGCCAGAATTTAAAGTGTTCTTACATTATTTGAGATTGAGATGCTAAAGAGCAACACCAGTTTCCAGATATTGCAATAGAATGTCATAATGTCACCATGAAGTGTTTTCCCAGGCCACCATGAATGCATTGTTTTTCCATTGGGCATATATTCCTATGTGTAATTACTGCGGCTTTAATTAAATAGGTATTAAAAGGGCTGCAATTATTGGTCCGGGGTTTAGTGTAGGTTGATGGAAATCTCTAGAGATTTCTGCATCATGAAGGCCTCCACCAGTAGATATCTTGAAAAACTATGTGGGACAGAATGCACCGATTCAGTGCGAGGGCTGCAAATTATAATATACAGGTCCAGCAGATTTAGACTGCGTGTAGGCAATGTGTGTCTATACACGATGCAATTACTTCTTGGGCATTACATATAGTTTTGTTGTACCAGAAAATCCATAAAAATAAAGTACTACTTTTAACATCTACAAAGTTTAACACCACCTGTTAGAGTTGTGAGATTGGAACAGTTATCTTGGCAGTTAACTTATCTTTCCAGTGAATATTAATATGTTGAGATTCCTCATAATGTGGTATCAAAGTGATTCTTTCCACCACATTTGCAACGGTTGTTCGGTGAAATGCCTAGGTGGCGTTTCATCCAGATCCAGCATCAATCTGACAAGAACTTGTTGAGCAGGTTCCAGGGAAAGATGTCTTTATGTTAATAGTGTTTTTTTCCTAAATGATGTACCACTTTGTGAGTTGTTGAAATCTATTGTCATGTTTGGGCATGCTCACAAGATGGTATTTAGCTGACTCACAATACTGGTGTTAAATGTTTTTTTTTAATTTGCATTTAAAATTTGTATAATTCACATTAAATAATTAAATAAATAATAAAATCAATAAGTCATTAATAGCCCAAACCTGTCAGGTGCCATTGTAATAAGATAATCAATGTTAGTGGTTTTGATGTTATGGCTGATTAGTGTCAGTGCTGACAAGGTTTTGAAGTGCACATAATATATGCATAAATGCTGTGTGAATACTTGCACCTTTAATCGCAGCAATTCCATTCACCGCCACCATTGACATGCAAGTCATGTTTCCATGGTGAACTACACTGGTTTCCATGGTGATGCCTTGTGTTTTGGTGCTGAAGTAAGAGTGTGCAGTGTGTGTGCTGAGTCTATAATGTGACTCTCAGTGTTTCTTTGTGACGTCATGGCAGTGAGAAAAGAATTTGGAGCAAAACATAGCCAAAGATACAATGCAGTATGTTTGCTGCTGTTAAATAATTTATTTTGTGTATAACATTATTTCAAAATGCCATTCAAAAAGAAATGTGTTTGCAAGTGGAAAATAGTGAAGACAGCTATTGCTACAGAAGCTGCAGAGTCCAAATTCTCACATAACTGCCTCTCAAGGTTATACTCAATTAATTGTGATTTATTAAGTAAATGGGATCAGCAAAGCAGTAAAGTATAAAACCATAAACCTTAAAACCTTGTCCTGTCATTTGAAATGACAGGACAGTACAGTCAATATTTCTACAATTAAAGTGTTTTGATATAATAATGGTTTTTGTCTTTGTTTTTGGAATACCAATATGTTGCTGGAATTAAAATGTACCACTATTTTTTGCATATTATCATAGTGTCATATTTTCTCTTAAAATGAGTGCTAAGGGAGACCAGTGACTCAGAAAGTATATAAAGGTCAACAAGGGTCATTTTAAATACAGCTAGATTTGATGCATTGTGGTCAGTGGAAGGCTTGGAGGTACAGAGGGTAGTTTTGCTTCTTCAGGTCTGGTGTAAGGCAAGAAAGTGCAGTTAGCATTCCAATTCATCCCAAAAGCATTCAACTGGGGTTGAGGTCAGGCCTTTGACAGGGCATCTCAAGCTCTCCTTCACCAAGTTAGGTGAACCATGTCTTCATTGGCCATTGCATAAGACTATGCCACCTGTGCTAAACAATGTTTGGGACTCGTAGTTCCAGTGAAGTGAAATTGTAATGGTCCACCATACAAAAGCAATCTATACTACTGTATGTTTCCAACTTTGGGGTCAAAAGATTTGCCAAATGTCTATACTTGGGAGTGATAGATAGTTGTTAATAAGCTTTTCATCATATATTGTATGCATATTAATTATATATTTAATCATATATTGTTTGTGTATTGTATTCACACCAGTTTTATTTTTTTATGGCTGGTCAGATTGGACTAAAACCCCAAATCTGAAAGAAAAAAAAAAAAAACCTAGAGTAAGCAAAACCATTCATCTTGAATAACCGGAACCTTTCCCCACGAGCACTTCAGTCCATCGGAAAACACAGTCTTATATTCTATACTTCTATACTTATATTCGCATATTGCCCTAGTGGTAATTTGGACAAACCAATTCTCAACAACACCAGTTATGAAAGTGTTCATGCGCATTGCCTTGGTGAGGTCATTAAATCTGATTCAACTATTTATGCATTTATCTGATATTTAGAAGAAAATAACACATTAGACCTGAACACAGCAGGTGGGTTTTGTTTTGGCCCTGGTTTTAAAATGTGTTCTACACTCACCAAACAAGATATGAGACATACTATTATATTGTCACACCTGTAAGATAGGAGAAGTAAGTGTGCATGAATAATCGTAGCACAAGACGTCTACAGAGAAGTATGTGCAATGTATTTTTGTTATTGTGAACTGCTAAGATACAAGTAAATGTAAATATTTTCTGGTGTTATATGTTTACACCACTCTTGCCTACACCTTTTAACTGGAGTGGTTTTGTTCTGGTTTTTCATCAATGCCTTCATCTTCACACTCACACTCGTTCACAGCACACACACACGCACGCGCGCGCACACACACACACACACACACACGCATGCATGCACGCACACACGCACACTTCCATCTCTGCAATGCTAAAAAGCCTGTCGTCAGTGTCGCCATAGCAACAGTGTCATATGCTTGGACGCACAGCTGTCTTTACCAAGATTAGCTTGCGTGAATGTAGGGTGGGATGATATGTATCACTTAAATATCGTGCATGTTGCTGGTGTGTATGTTCTTTGTGAGTTCTTTCAGAGTCTGTTAGCATGAATGAGGCATGTTTTCTGTTCTATGTACATACATCTCTGCACACTCGAACAAAAATACATTACAGAAATGGGAAGTAATGATGTACAAATACTTCACTGTACTTAAGTAGATTTTTCTGGTATCAGTACTTTACTTCAGTATTTATATTTCAGACAACTTTTCACTTTCTCTCTACATTTTTACACAAATATCTGTATTTAATACTTCTTACATTTTTAAAACAGGCCTGTTACTTTATTTTGAATCTATTTTGTGACGTGATCAATATTTTTCTTCTTATTACACCGTTTTCAGCCCATCGACCGATTTCTTGTCATTGCGCTGTTTTTTCGACATACCACTGGTGTATCATTTCCCGGCTCTCACGCACCACCGACGTAGACTAGTTTTCAAAGCTAACAACAAGCAAGGCAGAAGACATCAAGAAGTATAGCTAACATGATTGAGAAAAGAGACATTCCTGATCACCTGATCCTCATCATCTTTTCTTTGCTTGTGATTTATATGGTGGTTATTCCACCTAAATACTTTAGGTAACAAAATTTTTTATTAATTTCATATTAATATGTTAAAATGATGAAAGGTCCAGTTACCAGCAAGACAATAAAACAGGGAGTAGTACATGTCTGAGCCCAAACTTCTTTACTTTAACTTGAGTGAAAACTTTCAGTCTTTTTAAACATAAGTATCTGTACTTCCACTTGAGTAAAGTAAGTGTGTACTTTTGCCATTTTTGATACAGTAACGCATACATGTTGGCATGTTGGTACTGTGCCATCAGTTACTCATATATTACATGATATTCCTTAAAAAAAAAAAAAAAAAAATATATATATATATATATATATATATATATATATATATATATATATAATAATAATAAGTTGAATTAATAATTATGGCAATTTGTGGTCTTCACACGGGAATAAAAACAGTGTGTGTGTGTGTGTGTGTGTGTGTGTGTGTGTGTGTGTGTGTGTGTGTGTGTATGCATAAAAAAGAGTTCCTAGATTTTCTTTTCTTTTCTAGACTGCTGTTGTCCCCTCGACTGTACTATAAATAGCTTTCTAACTGTCTGGGTGGGTTTAAATATAGACACCAAGACAGGATTCTCCCCCAGCACTCAGTGACATTAATAATATATGAGAAAATGTGGCTATGCCAAAGACCTGTCATTTAGGTCAGCTGTGTGTGTGTGTGTGTGTGTGTGTGTGTGTGTGTGTGTGTGTGTGTGTGTGTGTTTGCAGTGCACAGCTGCATTTTTTGTTCATGTCTCAAGGGCAAGAAAACAAAACAGAAATCTAATTTTACTGGCATTTATGAAGCAGTGTAAAGACTTGGAAGTATTGACATTCAAAAGGTTTTGTGAACTGCCACGATCGTTTGCGTACGTGTGTGAATGCGTTGTCATTCAAATGTTGTGGAAAATGGGGAAAATATGGTCTTTACTTGGTAACCATGGAGACTGTGTCACTTTATGAAGGGCTTGGAGGCAGGCTTAGAAACAGTCTGCTAACACACTGACTGTCATGCGCAATGTGAATGTCCTGACTACAAAATTTACTTAAACTCCATACATTTACAGTTTCCTAACTTAATACCAATTTTTTTCTTCTATAGACCTTCAGAATTAATTCTATCAATCTGCATTTTGAGACTGTGCTAAAAAGGATTGATAGCAGTCGGCTGCTCCCAGTTGTGTAAGTATTAAGACGGTAACTGAAGTCAAAAATGTGAGAACATCATTATAGCATACCGCTGCCAGTCATTCAAGACACAAGTATTTCGACTTCTGAACTCAAGGTGTGTGTTTTTTAACGAATACAAGATACAGACAAAAAACTGGGATACAGATGACTACACATAGAAGATACTCTGGCAGGGAATGAAATCTTTATGAACTTACAAGCCTTAGACCTCATGTGTAGGATAGACATGGTTGCTATAGAGACAGATCTGCAGTAACATGTTCAAGGTCAGAGGAAGAATTCCTAGAGAAAGGCATAGAATGGCCAAAGGTGAGGGTAAGCCTTTTCAGCACATACTTACAAATATGCATGCTGGTTTTATTGTTTGTTAAGACAGGAAAACACACACACACACACACACACACACACACACACACCCCTACACACATGTGCCAAAAATTCAGAAAAAAAGAACTCTTTGTTTGATTCAACCAGTTACGATTTATTTTTTTGGTTCATATATGATTCAGGACTATTTATTACTGCATACAAAATGCCATAATATGCAGTGTTCGTTAGCTATAAATGTATTGTTTTGAACTGTAAGAAAAAAGAAAGAAAAATAAGTTACATGAAACAAGCAATAGAAGGGTTTATCATTTATAATTATTTGAAAATTATTATAAACGAGGCCAAAAAATGTTGAACGAGTAGATAGTGAAGCAGAGGTAAACAGTGAGGCTCTTCATTCACATCTTGCCATGCTGCCATGGCAACAGGGCTGTTCTTCTCTGATTGGTTGTGGCTAAAAGGTGAATTGCATCTGAGAGAGATGCTTTCTTCTGAATGTGTTAGAGAGAACATTTTTTTATAAGAATGTTTCTGCATGGGCAGAGGTGGGGGAACTTTGAACAAATGTGCATTTAATCAATTTAATGTTCATTTTAATAAGGATCTTTTGTTATTAGCAACAGACCTTCAAATGTGTACCTGTACGTCTCCTTATAATTGTGTTCCCAGTTCAACTCGGTCACATGTTATAAGCAGAAACATATTTTTGCTTACCTGTGGCAGTACCCAAACTTTGAAAAGAACAAAGGCTCTTCTTTGAGAGACTGGTATACAGTGCTATGGACAGAGCAGTCCCGATTGTAAATAGATTAGACCAAGGCTTGGGCTACTGCAACCTTATAGACAACATATTTCATAGCCTCACCAACCTGCCCACTGCACCATTATAATACCAAGCAGCAGAGATGGCTAAAGTACACACATCCTTCACTTAAGAAGAAGTGCAGATACTCATGTTTTAAAGACTCTAGTAAAAGTTCAAGTACTGCTTATACTTTTTACTCAAGTTAAAATAAAGAATGTTGAGCTCTGACATGTACTTAAGTAAAAAGTAGCCGTTACTACTACCTGTTTTAGGGTCACGCTGGTAACTGGACCTCATGTCATATTAATATAAGGGCTGTCAATTGATTAAAATATTTAATATATATATTAATATATATTAATATATATATTAATATATAATAATATTAATATATATATATATATATATATATATATATATATATATATATATATATATATATATATATATATATATATATATATTCACTGAGATCCATGTTTTTTGTTTGTCTCTGTAAAAAGAACCACAGAGATGGCAAAGAGCGCCCCCTGTCTTTTTTCTTTATTTTACAAAACACAGAGTTTTGTTGTTATAATGTGTATACAAAAAAAGTTGACTTTTTACAGATTTGAATTATGTATCGATTTTATCTGTACGATGAAAAAAGACAGTAATTATAAGTTAGTTTCAGCGTTATGAGGGAAAAAATGCCACAAAACATGCCGGCACGTTTGTCAACCCCAGGGGGTTAATTGTGTTCATCATGTTGGTGCTGATTTAAAACTTGGACCATCAGGAAAAACAATTGTTTACTGATTAAAAATTTTTTTTCCATGGAGTTTTATATATATATATGTATATATATATATGTATGTATATAAATATAAATGCATATAAACATATAAATACATATAAATGTATATATATAAATGCGTGCTACATTAATCACGCATTAATAAAAATTGGTGCCGTTAAATGAATTTGAATATTGACGGTCCTAGTTAATATATTAACACAAAAAACTAATTTCAAATTTTGTTACCTAATGAATGTATCCTGGCTGAACATCCACCATATAGAACACAAAGCAAAGAAAAGATGATCAGGTGATCTGGTATGTCTCTGTTCTCAATCATGTTTACATCACTGACTCCCTCTGTCTCATCCACGTTAGCCCCATATTTCTTGCTGCCTTCTGCTTTCTGCCTACACCAGTGGTGGATTAAAAAAGCCACGCAATGACAGAAAATAGGTTGAAGTGCTAAAAAAAAGGCACACAGTAAGAAGAAACAATATTGATCATGTCACCAAACAGATTCAAACTAAAGTAATGAGTCTGTTTTGAAAATGTAAAGAGTAGAAAATTCAGATATTTGTGTAAAAATGTAATGAGTGAAAGTAAAAAGTCTGAAAAATAAGTAGTGAAATCAAGTACTGATACCAGAAAAATCTACAGTAATGAAGTATTTGTACTTCGTTACTTCCCACCTCTGACAAGAAGCACAGCAAAACCATTCCAAATACAGTGCATCTACACTCCTTTGACAGAATGTATATTGTCATAAAAAAAATTGTGCAATATGCCAAAAATATACATGTCAACTCTTCTGTCTACCCAGAGCACTATATATAATATTCTAAGTGCCTGTTATTCTGTCATGTTTTTTTGGGGTTTTTAGATAGGTTTGTTTTCTGAGGAAAATATTATTGTATTAACACTTAAACAGGATTAGGTAATTTCAGTAGTAAATGCACAAAAAAGATTTTTTAAAAAAGGATCAATCCTATAAGTTTTTAAGAGAGTGAAGTGTTTTATTTAAATAAATTAGTTTGTCTTTTTATTCTAACACCCTAACTCATTATTATATACTGTTTGTGGACCTTACTGACATTAACTGACACTGCCGCTGACTTTATATATGTTTGTAAGTCATTACTATACTGTATACTTTAGTTGAAGGTAAAGTTTGGCCCACTGAATTTGTCAGAACCTTAGTGGCGCTCTCAGCTCAGGTTATACGAATTGTATGTATCCCTAATTATAGCTATCCATAAAAAGAAGTACAAATCTTCTGGGGCTTTTATGTTCAGCAGCTTTTATACAGATAGTTTACCTTAAAATGGTGCAACAATATAAATATATATGTATATCATATCTGCAGAGGATCATGGTCTGAGCTGACAGAAGGGTTTTTTTTTATAATCTTAAATTTTTCACTTTGGATTCCTCCATGCCCATTATACAATCAGGTTTCTGTTCTTGGTTGACAGAAGTAAAACCATTTTGGTATTTCTTTCCCATACACCTCAAAGTGCATTCTGAGATAATTTTTAGTTCACTACAATTCTAATTCTAACATGAGTTACTATATTCTTCCTGACAGCTCAAAACAATCTGGCTCTTTTCCTCTGACCTCTCTTTTTTTAACAAGGCTTTTTCACCCTCAGAACTGTTGCTCACTCAATAATTTTAGTTTTTCACACTGTTGTGTGTGAAAATCCCAGGAGATCAGCAGTTTCTAAAATACTTAGACCAGCTTAACTGGCACCAGCTACCACGCCACAGTTTGTCACTGAGATCCCACTTTTTATTTTACCCATAGCCTGTCTTTATGTGTTCCTATTAAAGTGGACATTGAGTGTACACATCTGCATGACAAAGAACCATTGATCTAAACATATTTAACAATTATATATGCAATCTCTATGAATTGTAGAACATAACCCTCATTAATTAAATTTTCTCTATTTGTGTTTTCTGATTTTTCATATCTACAGATATTGGCCATCATCTCTATATTGTTTATTGTGCTGTCTACCATCGCTCTGTCTCTCAACACACTTCCAGAACTGCAAGACACAGATGAGTTTGGCCAGAGCACAGACAACCCTCAACTGGCCCATGTTGAGGCGGTTTGTATTGCTTGGTTTACCATGGAGTATCTCCTTCGCTTTCTCTCTGCACCCAATAAATGGAAGTTTTTCAAAGGTCCACTCAATGTCATTGACCTGTTGGCTATTCTTCCATACTATGTTACCATCTTCCTCACAGAGTCCAACAAAAGTGTACTGCAGTTTCAGAATGTGCGGCGAGTGGTGCAGATCTTTCGGATTATGAGAATTTTGCGAATCCTAAAATTAGCTCGTCACTCTACTGGGCTACAGTCACTCGGCTTCACGTTACGACGTAGTTACAATGAACTTGGCCTGCTAATACTCTTTTTAGCAATGGGCATCATGATCTTCTCAAGTTTGGTCTTCTTTGCTGAAAAGGATGAAGATGACACAAAGTTCAAGAGCATACCTGCCTCCTTCTGGTGGGCTACTATAACCATGACTACAGTGGGATATGGGGACATTTATCCAAAGACATTGTTAGGCAAGATAATTGGCGGTCTCTGCTGCATTGCTGGAGTGCTGGTCATTGCACTCCCTATACCTATTATTGTGAACAACTTCTCTGAGTTCTATAAGGAGCAAAAGAGACAAGAAAAAGCCGTCAAGAGACGTGAGGCTTTAGAACGAGCTAAACGCAATGGCAGCATAGTGTCTATGAATGTCAGGGATGCCTTTTCCCGTGGTGCAGAGCTTCTTGATGTGGTGGTGATGGAGAAAGCAGAGAAGCTTCAAGACAACCATCTTTCACCTAGTCGCTGGAAATGGTCATCCAAAAGAGCTGCTTCAGACACCAGTTCCAATCACACATTCAATCAAGAACAGGGTTCCCCGAGCAAAGCCAGGGCCTCCAGCCCTCAGAGGCTTAATTCACAAAAATTAGAGGAAGTGTACAACCAGATGACCAAGACTCAGTCACAACCCAACCTCAACACCAAAGACAGGAGTTCAAACCGAGCAGGTAACAGAAGGGATGAGATTGAGCTTGGTACTTTGCCAGGTCAAAGAGTTGGTCCATTTGGTGCTCATGAAGGAGTGGTGGATATGAAAAGTCTGTCCAGTATTGACAGCTACATCAGCTGTGCCACAGACTTCCAAGAAAATGCACGATTCCCTTTTAGTCCAGCAGTGTCCCTGCCATTGTCCCTGCCAGAGAGTTCTCGTTTTTCACACAGTTCTGGATTATCGGGACGGGTCAGTGCTAATCCAAGCCTTCAGACCACCATGGAACATGAATCCATGCTTACTCCACCGTGTTCAGCTGCAAAACCTCCTGATATAGAGGGTTCACATCATGGTGAAAATCTTCTGAAAACCTGTTCTCTTAGAGTGAATCATCACAGTTACGGGGATTCGAGTCCAGCTGGTGGCCTTTTATCAGACTGCTCCGCTCCTTCAGATCGCTCCTTGATCAGCCCAGAAGTATCTATTTACACTACAGCTAGCAGCAGGACTCCACCAAAAACTCCAGAGGGAGTTGCACTTACACCCACCATTTTTACATTTCACGATTCCTCTATCAACAGGTACATTGATGCTGATACTGATGATGAAGAACATCTCAGAGAAAGCAGTCCATCAGACCGTCTGCTTGGAGGTCTGGGAACCAAGCCTCATCTAAATATTAGTTACCAGAGGGGCACCAACCACTTGGAGGCAGCACAGAGGCTGTTGGGTCAGAACTGTCGATTCCCACTGGGAAACAATTCAAGTGGAAGTCATGATAATCATTTGGCATTAGATGCGTTCCACAGATGTAGAGGTGGCAAAGGACGTTCTAACACCTTTGATGAAGGCCTCTAAGACATTTGACTGCATTTAGTGACTACAGAGATTAAAGACCATGGAGGGAGGCAAAGGCAAATGAGATAGTAAACCTGAATGCTCAGTGCAGTGTCCACAATTGTACCACAGTTCATTTTTCTTCCTGTCTCTCTCTACTTTTGTGTCTTTGCTGCATTAGTGTTAGGTAGCCTGTACTGGCAAACCCAAAGGTAAACTGAAAACAAAATTGACTAATCTGACATGATTAGTTTTGTGCAGTCAAGTAGGAATGAAAAAAAAAAAAAATCAACACTTAACGGACAGAAAAAATCTGTAAAGTACAGACAGGGACAGTCATTCACTGCCAAAGTCATCCAGCCATTGCCCAGAATCCACTTTCATGATTAGGCTTTAGACCAAGCAAGTTAAAATTACAATGTTTATGAGAGCAACCCAATCCCAATCCCTATAAAGAAACTAGCCTTACTTAATTGCAGGTATGAATGTCTGAACAGCAACGATGCCTGAGTGTGTGAATGGGTTCAATACGAGGAGTTTGTCTTTACGGTAATATGTGATGTTTTACATTTCTGCACACACTCTTAAAGTTGTACACATACAGTGTAACTGATTTATTTTTATATAGACTTGAACATTGTAGATATCTAGAAATTTAACCATTTATTATTATCGATTGTGTTGGGCCAGTCAATTGTGTAACAACCATAATGGACATTTACACTGTGGGGATGCAAGCTTGCTTAAGTCATTGTTGTCTTTATTCTGTTTTATTAATGCCTTATTTTATTTTGCACTGGGCAAATTAGCAAAAATATTTATTTTATAAAGATGACTGGCCACAAAGTAGCATCTAATCACTATTATTGCAACTAGGAATGCCAAATCCTGGGTCAGCCTATTGAAAAAGTTCTGGTCAGATGATTGCATTACCTTTCATACTTGTCTAATAGAAACTAATATGTAGTATGAATTCTATTTCTACTTATACGATATTGCTAAGAGTGTGTGGATACCTGGCCACTATGGAAATATGTGGGTCTTCCACAAACTGCTGGCAAAGTTTGATCCCTACAATTGTCTAGAAGGTCTTTGAATGTTTTAGGATTAAGATTTCCCTTTACCTGAGCTATGGCGTCTAATTCAAACCTGTTCTAGCACGACAATGCACCTGTACACAAAACGAGGTTCATAAAGATATGGAGTGCCAAGTTCGGTGTGGAAGAACTTGTGTGATCTAAAGAAGGATTTGATCTCAACAATCACCTATGTGTTTTTTGTTGGATTGGAACGTTTACTGCGAACCAGACCTCCTCAATCGACATCAATGCCAGAGCACATTAATGTTCTTATGGATGAATGGGCAACAAATCTACATAGACACAGTCCAGAATATTTTAGAGAAACATCCAATAAGATTGAAGATTAATATAACAGCAAAGAGGGGTCTTTTGGAATGGAATGTTCCAAAAGCAAATATGGGGCTAACGGTCAGGACATCACATTTTTATAGTATGTATATATGGTAAACACAAGCCATTGTCAACCACTGTGTTACACATCTTGCTAAGATATTAAACGCATACCTTGGCATAGACTCTATATGTATTTGGATCTGTACTGAAGGGATGAAAAGCAAAAATCTTCCCACATTTGGTGTGTTGATGATTTTTGATACTAGATAAACATATCAATCCAAATCATCCCATAGGTGTTCAAGTGGGTTGAGATATGATAAATCCATGTTGCATACCCTGATGTTTTGTTAAAATGGACATTGTCATCCTTGAAGAGACATGTTTTATTTTAAGATAATTCATTTGTTACGATATTTGTAGCATCGCTTTCTCTGTACAAATGAACCCGAACCATACCAGCAAAATGCCCCTTCAGCATAACAGAACTACTACTTTTCTTTAATAGGGCACCCACATGAACTTCAATTGCATTATTGTTCCTACTAGTTTGTAAGTTTCTTTCTTTTATCACTAATCAACAAATACCATTTGTTCAATGTTTCTTGTGTATGGGTTAATAGGAAATTGCTTCGTATGTAGGCCATAGTCATTGGTCGAGAATTATTTTATGTCTTCTTTGATCTGAATTCTGAATCCCTAAGCCTTACCAAAAGACAGCATTTCAGACTTTTGTCAGACAAAATATTTTTCAACCAATCGAGTGAGTCAGACTAGCAGACAGATGTAGCGTACCCAACTCACACAGCAGTTCCAGGGAAACCACTAGTTGTATGTTATAGTGCCCCTATTAAGACGTGTGTCAAAATGACTACCTCAAATTCATGTATATCAAATTTGGTGTGAAGAGGCAGACTTGTTGCCCTCACTTCCTGTTTGGTCTTTGCTATCATAATCATAAGTCTGTTAAACTAGTTTTGACAAACTAAAGTTTTGACAACGCATTATCCTTTAAAAAAAAGTCTGATGCTTTGAGCAAATATTCTTGAAGATTTAATAAAATTTGTAGATGAGAAGCTAAAAAAAGGTTTTGTACATTGTGCAAAGTAGCTCAATATCTTAATATCAAGGGCAGAGATCCAAACTCTAATTATGTTTGTTTGTTTGTTTGTAATTATAAATACTGAAATGATAATGCAATTCAACCGTCCCTGATAATGTTTCTACTGTAATTCTAATGTCTCCATGCTTATTGGCAGAGCATTATTTTATTATGGTACATTTGATTTGAGTTCTGTAGTGGATCTTTTACAGCTGTTTTTAATATTGATCAAAACAACAAATCAGAATTTTGTCAGACACTGCATATAAATATTTTCAGTGTGAAAATGTTTGAGGTAACAGTCAACAAACAGTGATGACAATCAAAACATTGTAAAGGATATGAAAACATTCATCTCGTTCATGGATCAAACTGTGATAAAATAATAATCACAGATAAAATCATAAAGTTTAATTGTTTTATCATATTTAATAGATTTAGCCTATTTAATACATTGTTTTTAATTCAGTTTTTTTTTTTTTTAAACATATTTTTGTCTTGTAATATTATATGACATGGCCCATAAAAGCTGTACTTGTGAGCTTGCTTTAAATTTATTTGAGTTATTTTTATCCATTCTTACACAGGCAATTGTTAGGTAGGCTAATCATTTGAATATGCATTTGATAAATGTAAAAAAAAAAAATCAGCATTATTTAATTTCCAGGGAATTTACATAAACAAAAGCGAAAATTGTTTAGACCCTGAGTCCTCTAAAATCCTTTATGGTGTTGTTTGTAGGTCTAAAGGCTGTGTGTTTTGTAAACTTTCTACCTGTCAACTTTCTATGCTGTTGTTTCTGTATGTGTTACAGTATGTCATTTGAAGCATGTTGTACTTCTGGAGTTCTATCTTGTTCTATATGTGATAATACTTTGTCTTGTAATGAAATGGGAAAAAAAAATTGTCGAAATGTCCGATCCTCTTTCAGTTTCTTTCCAGCAAAAAGAAACCTTTTCCCAATTCCCCATTTTGACTGGCTGAACATTGAATAAAATATAAAATCGAAAAATGTGTTTTTACATTTTTTTTATTGTTGTTTATTGAAAATATTGTATGGAGTAATGAAAAACAAATGTCAGACTACTGAGACTATTATGATTCACCATAATGACTTTTTTTGGTTAGGGTCCCAGTATATCTGAAGCATATCCCAGGAACACTAAGTAGTTACATCTTAATACTGGCATGCTTTTTTGTAGGTTGGAAGTATTGGGGAGAACCAAGGACATGTGACATGATATGTGACAATTTACCGGCTGTGCCACTATTATTCATCAAATTTAGTTTCTATGTGATATCTGTTCACCCAATATACACTGACCAGGCATAACATTATGACAGGTGAGTGAATAACACTGAGTATCTCTTCATCATGCCACATGTTAATGGGTGGGATATATATTAGGCAGCAAGGGAACATTTTGTTCTCAAAGCTGATGTGTTAGAAGCAAGAAAAATGGGCAAGCGTAAGGATTTGAGTGAGTTTGATTAGGGCCAAATTCTGATTGCTAGACACCTGGGTCCGAGAATCTCCAAAACTGCAGCTCTTGAGGGCTATTCCCAGTCTGCAGTGGTCAGTATCTATTAAAAGTTGTCCCAAGAAGGAACAGTGGTGAACCGGCGACAGGGTCATGAAACGCCGAGGCTCACTGATGCATGTAAGGAGTAAAGGCTGGACCGTGGGGTCTGCGCCAACAAATTGCTGAAGAAGTGAATGCTGTTATTTCTTGATAGGGCAGGACTGTTTTGGCAGCAAAAACTGGGACCAACACAATATTAGGCAGGTGGTCATAATGTTATGCCTGTGTATATACATGTAGTACATAAAACCTCTTGCTAGTGCTTTTGAATAACAAAGAAAGCTGTACCTTTAAAATACTATCTGAGAGAATTGAGAAAAGGGAACGCATTAAAGTTCTTTCATTTCTCGGGTGCACATTTCTGGAAATATAAAACCTTTTTATTAACCCCAAGCACTACTCTCTACTGCCTTGACGTAAATTGTTCACAAATTATACATATGCTACAGCCTGAGGGTAAAAAATTTGAAGACATAAATGAAATGAGTCTCAACTGCTTCATTTTGATGTTCGATTTGGGTCTGATAAAACGCTTCCACTTTTTCATTAACAAGCCTTGCAAAGTCTTTGGAGTGTGGAATGATGGTTAAAAACGCATTAAACCTCAGCTCCAATTTCTCTAAATTATTCCAAACTTATTAAATGAAGTTTGGATTTATACCACTTTATGGCGTATAATAATTCTCTTCGCGTGAATGAATTGTCTTCCTGTGCCCTCTAGTGGGACATTGAGCGTTTTCCTTCACCAGTTTAGAGAATCTATTGTACACTTGAATCATTAGCGAATTATTAATGGATTGGTGGAAGACAATTACTAAAGTCTGGTGCATTGATGAAGTACTCAGGAATCTTTCATTAAGGCATGACAAACTTCCCTATGCCTGTATGGTGAAGACAACACTTTAATAAGACCCACGTCTTGGAACATGGAAATGCCTGCACAACCCACATCCCCATAATCGAGAGTCTGTAATTCTCATGATGAGATTACCGTATTTTCCGGACTATAAGCCGCTACTTTTTTCCCACGTTTTGTACCCTGCGGCTTAAACAGTGAAGCGGCTAATTTATGGATTTTTCCTGGGTTTTTCCCGGTTTCACAAACTTCATACCGCCAAAAAACGGAGCCCCATAACATTAGACCAATGAAATTGCCGAACGGGTTCAGGTGAACCAATGAAACTCTTTATATTAAATCAGATGCGCTCCCACTGAATAGGGCCGCACCACATCATAAATATAGATGAGGTTCCTCTGATGTTTGACCTGCCGCCCACTCAGACTGTCTACAGGAAATGGGAATCATTCGTCACGCTGAAAACAACCAGGCATGAAAAAACACACTTCACCTGTGTTCTGAGCTGCACGGCATCGGGAGAAAAGCTTCACAGATGGTGATTTTTAAATGCACGACGATGCCAAAAGATAAACTCCAGAGAGAAATAGTTGTGAAAGGAAGGAGGAAGACAGTGAACAATGACTTTCTTGGTCGGCTACTGTTCAGATTCAAGTCGTGTAACAGACACTGTCTTTAGTTAAAGCCTGTGTAAAATTCATTAGTTTCAGTGTTTCAGTGTTCGGCGTATTTATTTTAAAAAATCTTTGTCAAATTCAGTGGGTGCGGTTTATATTTGGGTGCGCTTAATAGTCCGGAAATTACTGTACTTGATTGTCAGGTTGTGCTGAAACTCCTAAAATTCTGTCGATCCTAAATGAGTATGTTCAAGAACACGAGGGAAGTGAAAAGTAACACTGATGTAACAACAGGGTGAAGTAACAAAATGTGAAATCCTGAAGAACAAACACATTTTATGAAATCACAGACTATTGAATAAAATAAATAGCCCAAGACTGTATAGACCAATTTTAGAATAGAACTTTACTTGCATTTCATGAGGGAACGAAAAAGGGGACCAGACTGGCAGAAAAACAGGTTTACACTGAAAGGGAAGGTGTGAGACTTTGACTGTAGGAGAGAGTTTTGAACCGTGCTTTAACCACAACAACTGGACAACCACAACTCTCTCTCTCTCTCTCTCTCTCTCACACACACACACACACACACACACACACACACACACACACACACACACACACACACACACACACACACAACCAAACATCAAACAGGGATTAAGAAAATACTTTCCCAGTCCAACATGGAAATGCAAATTAATGCTTTTTTACGGTTGCCACCTTAAAAGCACTGGAGAAATATGACAGAGAGCTCTTGCCTTTGCTTCATCATATCCTTCTATCATTTCAAACTGCATATCACAACAGCTGCACAGCCTCTATATGTTCTCATTATGCATAAAAAAAATTAAATACATTTGAATGGCTTACTTACTTTTAACAAATAAAAAAAGCTCTCTATTCATGTTATAGGTCACATTGTTTTTGCAATCCAAAAAAAAAAAAAAAAAAAGCACCACTGGATATGATGAAGCAAAACAACTATTATTACAATTAAACATCAAGTTAGGAGAACTCTCTCAGTTAATCTTGTTTAACTGTGAAGCGGGAACACTTTAGAAAGGTTAAAATTCAGTGTGAACAAGGCTTTGGAAAGCAGCCTCTAAGAACTCTGCTCCTGTCTTTTCTCTAGTGTTTCCTAAATGGTGCCATCAAGGAGATATTCTACACAGCGCCATCCAGAGTTTTTCCCATGGTGCTTGAGTTAGCCGGTTTGAGCATTGTGTCACTTTCAAGATCAGGTTTGCTGCACCTACGATAGAAAAGACAAAAAACAAACAAAAGGACATTTAGTTGAAATGTTTCTTTTTTTTTCAAACTTACAACACCTTCCCTTTATGTAAGGAATAATCCACAGCTTGGCTTATCCTTCTTATATCATGGTCACAGACTTGTTACAGAGTCAGAGCTGTCTCTCTACCAATAATGAAGCTGATTTTATTAACTCCTTGCAATACTTTCATGGTAATGTTAACGTCTGCTGTTCCTCAAACTGAACTTATCAAAATTCACCAAATAAGTTAAATGACATGCAAAAATGTACGATGGCATTTTAGTGCTAAATCTAAGTTTACGAGAATAAAGTGGTGAAACTACGAGAATAAAATTTTAGTTCTACCGGCTGAAGTATTGGTCCGCCGGTCGAGAAACACCTCCCCGCTTCAAAAAGCACGCAGACGAAACATTGGTATCCTTTAAGTCGCCATGGTTAGTTATATCTGTGTGCTATTCGAAGAGGAAATGTTTCTCAAAAGGATGATACACTGGCAGATTCTGTGACCTTAGAGGGCGCTATTGCTCAAATATGGAAATGGATCTTTTTTTTTTTTTTTTTTTGTATAGTTCAATTCGCACATCTGTTTCTCCGCAGCACCACAACAGACTGTTCTCCAGGCGAGTTCAGGGTGACGTGCACGGCCCCGAGCTCGTTCTCGCACAGACATTTAATGAACTTAAAGAACTTTTCTGGATGATTAATTTAAAGATGCATTCGGGCAGTACTTCAGTCAGCGCTGCTACAACGTTATTCTCGTAGTTGTAAAAATGAGCTGTTTATCACAGTCTCATTCTGTATGTTACTGTGTTACTCTGATTACTTATAATTAACTTACACTGCTCAAAAAAATTTAAGGAACACTTTTTGATCAGAGTATAGCATCACGTCTATTAAACTTCTGGGATATTGATCTGGTCAGTTAAGTAGCAGAGTTGCTTTGGTGTTAGTGAAATTAACATGTGCACTGGAGGGGCAACAATCAGACGACCCCAAAACAGGAATGGGTTTACAGACCCTTTTTTCCCCCTCCTCATCTTTTCTTACTTTTTTTTTACTAGTTTTACATTTGGCTAGGGTCGGTGTCACTACTGGTAACATGAAGCGATACCTGGACCCTACAGAGGTTGCACAGGCATTCCAAATACGGCACATCAACACGTGCCATTGCCAGAAGGTTTGCTGTGTTTTCCAGCACAGAGGAGATTCCAGAAGACAGGCAGTTACTCTAGAAGAGCTGGACAGGGACGTAGAAGGTCTTTAGCATCAGCAGGAAAGGTATCTGCTCCTTTGTGCAAGGGGGAACAGGATGAGCACTGCAATAGCCCTACAAAATAACCTCCAGCAGCCCATGAAGCCTCCGACCAAACAATCACAAACAGACTTCACGAGGGTCGCCCGAGGACCCGACATCCTCTGGTGGGCCCGACTTCCTCTAATGGGCCGTGTTCACTGCTTGGCACCGGGAAGCGCATCTAGCATTTGCCCTAGAATGTCACAATTGGCGGGTCCGCCACTGGCGCACTGTGTCACATGTGCTCAGGGTGAACCTGCTCTGGAGAAGCAATGGAGAATGTTATGCTGCTTGTAACATCGTTCAGCATGGCGGTATGATAGTGGGTCAGTGATGGTCTGGGGAGGCATATCCATGGAGGGACGTACAGACCTCTAGATGCTAGACAACGTCACTTGACTTCCATTAGCTATCGGGATGAAATCCTGCGACCCATTGTCACACCCTACGCTGGTGCAGTGGGTCCTGGGTTCCTCCTGGTGCACGACAATGCCCGCCTCATGTGGTGAGAGTATGCAGGCAGTTCCTGAAGGATAAAGGAATTGATACAATTGACTGGCCCCTATGCCCGCCTTAACCTAATTCCAAAATAACACCTCTGGGTCATCATGTCTGGTCAATCCGAGATTATAGCCAGGTTACATCTCAGACTGTCCAGGAGCTCAGTGATGCCCTGGTCCAGATCTGGGAGGAGATACCCCATGACACGATCTGTCCTCTCATTAGGCGCATGCCCCAACATTGCCATGCATGTATACAAACTACCAAGTACCATTTTAAGTTGCTGCATTGAAATTTCAGCAAAATTGATTAGCGTGCCCGCTGTACTAGCGTCCTCTGTAGGTTGACCATAGTCATTTCTATCAAACGATGGAACACATTAACATATTAATTAACACACGTTCCTAACACATTACCCTGTCCATATCAATATAGGTATCTGGCATGATGTTTTTTTTCCTTTTGATATCTGATGTGTTTTCAAAGAGTTCTTTAATTTTTCTGAGCCGTGTAGAGTAGTGACTAAACTGACCCTAGTTAGGAAACCAAGTACAGACTGTGGTAAAAGACAATTACCCTATTACATATAAACTGTTAGTAACAGTTTATTACAGTAACAGTATAACAGTATAGACAAACGGTTCTAATCGATCTTTTTCTTGGACGTGTTTTATTTGTCCTAATATCCGAACTGATAAACAAACTGTTGTATGGAATCCTTTATCTGACTCAAAACCTTACAACTGACCCAGAAATTGGTCCGTTGGCTGGCCGTTCACTGGACTGTTGGTCCAACTCTGAGAGCAGCTTCAATATGTTAAATGCAGCCTGTGGAAGAAAGCAATGCATTAAAGTTAAATATAATATAACAAGACTGCATCAAATTGCATGGTTCTAATTGAACTAAAATCCCCTCAGTAGTTGTCTAGGAATTTACCTAAGCTTTTTAGTTGACTGAATCCCTAGTAGCTAAATTCAAAATTTCAATAGGAATATCATTGTGTCTCTGAACTCAGGAGAATACCTGAAAGGCTTTTTAATAACTACTTCAACATGAATCATATTCTCATGGTTTAGCATCTAAGCTCACCATGTCGTGACAGGACTCCACATCTTTCCCGATCCCATGGCTTATAAGAGGCGGCTGAGAAGAGCAGTTGATGAGAGAGACAAATTCGTTCTTGTTGTTTTTTGGAAAGTCTTTGTATTCTACCTGTAGTGAGCAGAATACAATAATGATTTCTTACTCTGCTGTAGTTACTTGTACGTTTGTGGTAAATGAGTCTGTATGTTGCTGTTAATTGCCCACCTGTAGGCCTTGTACGGTGGCCAGGTAGCCAAGCCGTTCAGATGGTCTTGTGAAGGGGCCATGGGGTCTCATTGCTAGGTTTTTACTCCCCTTTAGTATTCCTTCAGCTGTGGGAGAATTACCAGAATACAGAAGCTCGTTGGCAATCGTTGCCGTCAGTGTTGCCATGGCCTGGTTTAGGCGGCCGTAGTCCTTGGCATGTGGTGCTTGGCTGGCACCAACCGCTTGTGCCACCTCAGGCACCATGGGTAGAATGCCAGCAGGAAGCTGCTGATGGCTAAGGAAGGGGACACGGAAATCCTCCTCCTTCGGGACTATAAAGAGGACATTTGTAGTAAAAGAAATCTGAAGTTATAGTATGTAAAAACACTTGAAAAATTTAATGCCACTTACCCAAACCCCCCTCCTCCACAGAGCCCGGCTCAAAAAAGGTCACTTTACGTCCATCTCCAGTTTTTTTCAGAGGAGGCTTTACAAGTGGTACAAAAGGAAGGCAAGTGTTTGAACAAGGCATGAAAGATTCATAACCGACTAAAATCTGACCCTTTCCACCATGGCCGAGTTTTATCTGCAATCTCTGCCCCTCTCTATGACAAACAAAAAGTGCATAAATGTTTGAGAATGAACCTTCTCTTCTGTTTTCAGTGCTGGTTTGGGAGGCTGAGGTTGAGGCACTTTAAATCCCAAGAGCTCCAGCATCTTCTCTGCTGCATTCCTCTTGGCCACCTTTTTACTTGGACCCATACCTTCTGCAGTCTGACCGGTGACTGACACCTGATGGAGCCAGATGGATAAATGAGTTCATAGCTACTTTATGACCAAAAAAAAAAAAAAAAAAAGATTAAATGACAAACCTGCATGACAAACTCTCTACGGCGAGGCAGTCCTCTCTCGGTCACCAGGATGTACTCTGGCTCTTTTACTTTCTTGGCTTGCTGGATCTGAGCCAGTCTGCTAATTGGGTTTATTCCTTGCCCATATTCTGGACTGGTCTGCAGCTAAAAACAAAGGTGTTGTTTAATTCCTTCAGCTTTAATTAAACTAAATTAAATTAAAAATTTTTTTAAAAAAAACATGGTAACACCTATATAAGACGCAGAGCTTTTAGCATTTACACCAGCTAAAAAATGACGCTAAATGTAGTTGAGTACATTTTACAACCAAAATCATTTAAATTTAAGCATTGATGTGTTTTAATTAGGAACAATTTACTTCAATTCAAGACTCCAGGCTTAGATAGAAGAAGTCCGATTCGGCTACCAATCTCAGTCAAATCTTTGCAGAGGTGATATGAAATTAGCATCAAACTACCAGTTTTCTCACAATAAGTTAATATACAGCCAGGTACGATAATGCTGTAAATACAAATGTGAAAAGAAAGACACTTTTATATATTTTTAACGTGCATGAATAAATCCAACCCCCCAGTGACAGATTTAAGTTTCACTTTCCATGATCCGTGACTGACACAGGAGCATCTGGGTGGCAGATTGAAATATTTAACAATGTCTGGGATATTCTGTACAGGCTTCTTCTTTTCTTATTTCATTGTGTAAATTATATTTCTGATTGCTTTTCGTCTATGAAAATCCTTAGTCAGGGACACGCCTACTTCATATATCTCATATAGCCGAAAGAAGTTTTATTCATACAGGCATTTTATTTAAAATTGTTTAAAAAATGTAAACGGTTTTAATGTTGATCACAAATGTTAATAATAATAAACTTTTATTAATGTTATAAAAAAAAAAGAAATTTTATGTTTTGCATTTCTTCTCCTTAAACGCACCAAAATTGAACCAAACCGTGACTTAAAAACTGAGGTATTCTATGTATCTGTGTATCGTTACACCTCTAATGTTTACAGTAGCTTACAAAAGTTAGTACACCCCTTACATTTCAGCAATCATTTTAGTATATCTTTTTGAGGGACAATACAATAAAAATGAAACTTGGGTATATTTTAGAGGAGTCAGTGTGCAGTTTGTATAGCAGTACAGATTTACTGTCCTCTGAAAATAACTCAACATACAGCCATTATTGTCTAAATAACTGCCAACAAAAGCGAATACACCCTAAATAATAACAGCTGTACAACGTTGAAAGCCACATGTTCTATTCATCATGTTCGTGTTTTTGTGTGTACTGTATATAGATATAAAGGAAAATTTTATTAAATGAACAACACACAAACCTTAATGATGGATTTGGTTTTCTTTTTAATGCGAGGTGGCATCTTGTCCATGACCGGTAGTTGTGGCAACTTCCGCAGCTCCTCCAAAACAGCAATGGCGGCTAGTTTCTTGGCGATCTTCTTGCTCTTGCCCTCCCCTTCTCCAGTGAACTCTCCAACAGTCACTTTCACCACAAAACTCTTCATATGAGGTGGTCCTGCCTCCTTCAGCACCTGATCAGAGGATTGGTTTCATTACTGTGCCAAGCTAAAATCTTACAAATTGAATTGTGTAAGGAACAAATGTGAAGGTTGCTGTATACGTCAAAGTTCACAGGCATGTTCCGCTTCAGTGCAATCTCAAACACTTGGCTGATCTCAGATTTGTTGAGGTTTTCTTCTTCAGTTTTTTTTATCTATACACAAAAAGTAATCATAGTGCATGAAAGAAAATAGTTAACCATTAAACCATGTAAATTTCATTTACACTAATATTACACATTAATTTTTTTTTTAACAATTCACTGTTGATATAGCATTATAATACAACCGATTGTAGGAAACAAAATATGCAAGCAACATTACTGTGGGTAAATAAACAGAGAAAGAAATTTCCGTCACTATGCTACTGCTAAAGCTTATGTCCAAAGAAAACCAATGTATATATATATATATATATATATATATATATATATATATATATATATATATATATATATATATATATATATATATATATATATATATATATATATATATATATATATATATATATATATATATATATATATATATATATATATATATATACATATATACATATTTATATATATTCTTAAACATATTTAATTGTGTGACAATCACCTAACCGATTAGTGATATTATGTCCAGAATAACCGAATTCAGTACTCAATAATGACCTACCACTACTAGCTGCTGTAACAGTGGCTCTTTCTGCAGTGATTTGATAGCTTTAGCAGCAGCATCATGTTTAGCCGCCTGGCGTGTGCGGCCCTTTCCATGGAATTGATGTCCTCCAATGGACAGCTCCATGTGATACATCACTGGCGCCACGGGAGGAAACGGATAATAATACCTGGTCAGGTAAAAGCCCAGTGGTCACACACATGGCAGGAAATCCTCAGATTTATTTGTATTGTATATGTGCTCAGATTTATTTGTATTGTATATGTGCTCAGATTTATTTGTATTGTATATGTGCTCAGATTTATTTGTATTTTGTTTATGAAACTAATTTCTAAAGCGTAGTTAATTCACTTTGCATACAGTATCAGCACACAGTTTTTATTTCTCAGGATAGCAAATAGCAAAAACTTTAGACGTTTAGATGTCCTACAACTAAATCCTATACTGTGAAGGCACAAGGTGTACATACTGTTGCATGGAGCGTGCGTAAGGCCCCGGTGCTCTGATATTGTAGTTGAATGTGGGTCTCATTCCTTGGTAGGGGTCTATAAGCTTATAGATTGGCTTCTTCCCCAACTTCATACAAAGTGCATTCAGCTCCACAGTGTGGGTCATGCTATCTGCTAAGAGAAAAACTAGTCAAAGAGCTGGCATAGTGCTTTATGTGCAGAATACTGATCAGATACTACAGTGAAATGTTACACATGCAGGTCAAAATTAAACAAAGAAAAAATAAGTATCAGAACATACACTCTGGGCCTCTGTAGAACCCACCTGGGTTCCTGCCTTGGTGTCGTGGGATTCTGCTATTGGGTTTGGGCAGCGTGGTCTGGGTGAGAGCACAGGCTGCTGCAGAGTGCTGAGCTTTCTTTATACTCGTGCCCTCTGCATCCCAGTGCTGCTCCCCCAGAGTCAACTGCACAGTAAATATCTAGACAGAAAGAAAGAGCAGGAGAAGTATACCTGTAACTGGGGCAGGGAGAAAAGGAGGTACACAAGACAGAAAGAAGAAAAAAATGAGGTAGAGGTGTACCTTGGAATGGGCTGGTCCTTGCTCGCTGAGCAGCTTGTACTCAGGCTGGATCTTATTGTAACGGGCTAACTCATTCACCAAACACATGGGGGTCTTCTCTTTAGGGTTTGCCATGTTAGAAGCTGCAACAAGAAAAACATTTTTTTTGTCCATTTCTTGTTCCACCTACTTTTAAAAATCTGAACAGCTGGTTTATTATGAGCTGTGAGCTATTACAGATCACATCACACAATCCATTCAAAGTTTTATTCTGTAAAAAAATAAATACAATTAATGACATTCACCTTATTCCATAGCATACAGTGGTGTGAAAAAGTGTTTGCCCCTTCCTGATTTCTTATTTTTTTTGCATGTTTGTCACATTTAAATGTTTCAGATCATTGAACTAATTTAAATATTAGTAAAAGATAACACAAGTGAACACAACATGCAGTTTTTAAATTAGGTTCTTTATTATTGAGGGAAAACTAAATCCAAAACTACATGGCCCTGTGTGAAAAAAGTTTTTGCCCCCCTGTTAAAACTTGGGTTTATCACACCTGAGTTCAATTTCTCTTCCCACACCCAGGCCTGATTACTGCCACACCTGTTCACAATCAAGAAATCTCTTAAATAGGACCTGCCTGACAAAGTGAAGTAGACCAAAAGATCCACAAAAGCTAGATATCATGCTGAGATCCAAAGAAATTCAGAAACAAATGAGAAAGAAAGTAATGGAGATCTATCAGTCTGGAAAAGGTTATAAAGCCGTTTCTAAAGCTTAGGGACTGCAGCGAACCACAGTGAGAGCCATTATTCACAAATGGCAAACACTTTCACACCACTGTATATTAGAAAACTCAAAACTGAGTTTCTATTGTTCATCCTTGAGATGTTTCTCAACCAAAGCTCATTTGTGAGAAATTCTTCTGATCGTAACATGCTTTAGAAAGACAGATCTCTGCTGATATAAAGTCCCACAGCTGACGGTGCAAACCAGCACAAAAAGCCAAGCAGTCAAAGACTTGTGTACAGTCCTTCGAAACGAAACCGTGTCAAAAAACAAAAATGAACACAGTTGCTTCCATGAATGTTTAAATCGAAGTTCGTGACCTGAGACTCTTCCTACAGTTGGTCATATAGCCAATAGCCAATCTTTGAAAACAAGGCAGCAAGCTTGATACAAGTCATCTACTGGCCACAGAAAACATTTGATTGCGATATAATCTGGCCACCATTCAATGAGTGTCCATTGTTGCATCTTAAAAACGACCAGACACCCCTCTTAACCTTCATATATTCATATGGTGAAGCATGATGGTGGCAGCACTGGGGTTGTGAGAAAGTATTTAAACAGCAGGAACTGTATGTTTGAGAGAAAGAGGAACACATTTTTCTCAAACGCAACAACATTTATGACTAGCTTTTTTAAAGAGCTTGCACAAATCTTTTAAACAAATGCTTTTAATAGAAACTCTGGGATGTAGCGAAATGAACTACTTCTTACATTTGTGAACAGCTGCACACACCTTTCACTATGCACACAAGCTCACTCAGGTGACGGCTTGTCAGATCATGTTGGAGAAATCAACTGCTAACACATTAACTTACGATTTGCTTCTTTAAGATGCATATCAGCAGATACCAATTCTGAAAACCAATACTGAGAAATCGGTGTAATCAGATGAGTTTGGCGCAGGAGAAAGAAAACAAGGTGCACAAATGCAATGCCTGTGTAAATCCTTTCTACATTCAAATGAACACGTTTGGCTGCAGGCACATTTTCAAGAGAAACTGGAAATAACTTTCTCTAATCACTGAATAAGACAGAGGATGTGGTTGGATGCAAAGATGACTCTTTGAACGGCAGGCCTTCATCCTGTATTTCGAAACACGCACATGCAAAATAGGACTTCCATATTCCAGGACTGTGCAGCTTCGGGTTAACACAGATTTCTAACACCTTCCTTTCAGCCAATTTTGTAAACGTAGTGACAAACATTTATAGCATTTGGCAGATGTTATTATCCATAATAATTAAGCTCAAAGGTCCAGCAGGGGCAGGCTGATGGTGCTGGAGTTTGAACTCACAACCTTCTGATTAGAAATCACTCCCTACCCGTTCACCAGTTTACCAATTTACCATTACACCATTTTTCTCACTAACTGAACATAATCATATTAGGCTGCCACACTCCGTTACCATACAGTGAACATCTCTAGATAGAGACCTATCAGAAAATAAGCAGTACAGCATCATTCTCTCTAGCCTGTCAAAACCTTTTGGCAGTGGCTGCAAAATCCAGCTGTGCCAAGTTTCTTTAAGAAGACTGAAGTGTGTAAGTTCAAAAAAAAGGTGCAAAATCTGGACACAAGTGTAAAAAGCTATTTGCATCCATTTGAATCCACTTTAGTGTACAGCTGGAGGGTAAAATAAATTGATCGGAGGAGATGCAAATATTTGGAATGCACTTTGTTTTCCAACAAACGTACACCTACCTGTAGGGTTGCAGAAGGGTGTGACTGAGGCGGAGGGCAGGGCAGAGGTTCGGAGCGGGTGACTGGCACTTTCTGAAGGTAAGGAGCCAGTAGCAGGAGGGATGCTGAAGCCGGGTTGGGGCTGTGCTAGCTGTAATGGAGCAGAACTGGGCGCAGGGCTGCCAGGAGACTGGAACTGAAGCTGGGACATTTTGGCGGATGATCAGAAAGACGCTTAAGCAGTCGGAGTTCTTACAATGATCCGGGTTCAGGAAAAGGCGACTGGTTGTTTACGACACGTAGAAGATTCTAAAGCCCTGCCTGTCAAGAGAAGCGAAATTAAAAAAAAAATAAAAAAAGAATACAAGAAATCGTCATCACCGCGTTTTCCCAATAAGCCAAGGTAAAATAATAAACTCTAATAAACTCCATAATGTGATATATAAAGATCGTATATTGGAGCACTGCCAATGACAGGTTTACGGTCCTGAATGCTTTGACAGTCTCAGGCTGATCCTGTAAGTACAATCTCTTTTTCTAACAGACATTTCTGTATTCCTATAGAGATGAGTTGATAAGAGGAAGGCTCCTTCAGTTCATCAGAAAAGTGACCGCGGTGGATCAATAAAACGTAGCTGAGAATGAAGTGTAGCCTCCGCTAGCTAACATTAGCCAGTACACAGAGGCGAAACCGGTAATCGGAAGTCATTGTTACACCTGCACGGGTTTACCGGAATGAAAAATAAACAGCAAACGCAATTGAGTGCATGTCTGACACACGCCCCAAACACACAGAACGAACAGGTTTTATATTGAATGGACAATTTAACATGTTATCATTAAAGCCAGAAATGGAGCAGAAGATACAGCTAATATTAACTGCTAGCTGGTTTGCAGAGGAGAGCAGAGCAGAGCGGTGCATCCTGCTTTCCCCGTCACAGCACCTCACCTCGCCTTATTTCGCTCCACGGGGAAATTACTCCATGAGAAAGCACGTTGACATTAGCGTCCGGGTTTTGGGGAGTGATATAGTGCGGGTTGAAATTAAATTATAGGTGAGGTAGAGCAGAGAAAGTAGACAGGGCAAACACTAAAGAGAATCGCCTAATGGTCCAGCCACTTCCGGTAATTACATCACTTCCGGGCTTGGTTTCGGAAAGCAGATGGTGCTTGGAATACATTCTGATTCAAAACCTTAAACTTCACAGACCCCTTTTTGACGCCAATTATATAATATTTATATATATTTTATATATATATATATATATATATATATATATATATATATATATATATATATATATATATATATATATATATATTTAATTTCTCAAATAATTTACCAATACGTTGACAATATTGAAATATTACGCTATTTTTTGTGTAATTAATTTTATTTAATTTTTTTGCAATTCATTCATTGACTGATATACTTTGGAATTGCTCAGTCAAAAAGGCAAATCTTCATCATCATAATAAGAATATTTATATTTGTGAACATCCAGACCCTCAAACTACCAGAAACAGCAATTTCTATCACATGACCCTTTCCCTTCCCACATATATCTATCAGCACAGCAACAAATTCCACAATGCAGTCTTATTTCATAAAATCAAATCAACAATTTATTATTTGAATGTTAAAATTTATGGGATAATAAATCAACTCACAAATACAAAGTAGCACTTTTTTTTTTTTATAATTTTACCAAACAAAATGACAAAATATTTCTCAATAAAATAAAGACAAACAAAGCTTATTCTGACACATTATAAAATATTGGTAACATACAACTGTTTTACAGTTAGTCCACTTGATGTGATTTTGTACCATAAATAAGACCTAAAAGTGGTTAAAGCCAGAACTTCTTTTCCATTAAATCAGTGTTTGATTCCTCTAGACATCCATTCAACTGGGATAGTTGTAACAGATGTATTTAGCTAAGCATTAGCATTTCATCTAAACAGTCCTAAAAGTTCATCAGGAACATGATTATCCATCATTTCAGTAGTTATAAGTTACCTAATGCATTTGTGATCATTCCAGTGCATCAATATGAAACCATATAAATGACTAAAATCTTATACATACATAAAAAAAAAGAAGAAGCGGACATTTTTATTGCTGTGGAACATACTGAACAATCAGCTGCTTTACAATTATATTCGATTTGGCTGAAGTATCGTCTTGCATAAATAGGGGGTCCTGAGTATCAGGGTTTTAAGTGTAAGGGTTAAAGGTTATACGCTTGGCGGATGCTAAGAGTGTCTCTCGTCATTAAATCTCTCAGTCGCCACAATGCGTCAACCATTGTGGTGTGAGCGCCTTTGCTTTTCAGCCAATGAGAGGGAAGGCGACTCTCCTGCTCTCTAGTGAGGCGAGAATCTTTCCTTTGAGCTGTAAAATGTAACAGTAAATATGTTAGAAAACAGAATTGTCATTTTAGAAACATCTTGCCATTTAAAAAAAAAAAAATAATAATACATCTCACCCTGAAGACTCTGGTCCCATTTGCTGATAGTGGGGCAATCAGCATTGAGCCCTTCTATATATTTCAGGTATGCTTCTGAATGCAGGAGGCGCTGTGGCCTGGGAGGCGGGGCTACGAACATGGGTGCGCCTTGTGGTTGGTGGGCAGACTGACCCAACTGACTCTGGCCTGGGTATGGAGGTGGAGCCACCTGCCCAGGGCCATATGCACCCATCTAAAGAGGAAACACCATTAGGATTACAGCTCACAACACAACTTAGTTTAAAAGTAGAGATGAAATAAAAGTGAATGTGATTTTCACCTGTAGCCCGTAAGGGTTTCCTGGACCAGGACTTCCAGCCATACCATTAATACCAGGTCCCATTCCCCCTGTAGAGAAAGAAGCAAGGGATGTAGCTGGCTAGTTACAATCATGTGTTTACATGTAAAATCATGTAAATGTTTTTTTTATTGGCATTTATGGATTTTGTAGCTTGACTGTGTAGCTGTGGTACATTAGTTGTTATTCTTTTGAAGTACAGCATCTAAATTAAGTGTATAATGATCTTTTACCACATGAAATTGATCATAATTTTTTTAATTCTAATAATACATAAAAAAAAATAGCTAAATGTTTGGTGAAACAGTTGTTTACTGCCATATGGAAAACCAGAAGCCATCATTGCATCAATGACTGACCCTCTGTCACAGTAAAAAGATCCCTGCCATGGAACTACCATTATGTCATCACTACCACCACCTGCAAATTTCAACCAAATGCAGATATAATTATCGTGAATGTTCCTTGCCGGAACATACTGGCCTCTGGTTGGTGGGTGAAGTTGCACACACGTGGATGCATCTTACCAAGAGGGAGCATACCAGGATACCCAGCCATGCCTGATGCATAGTAGTGTTGAGGTGGCAACGCGGGCACCCCCATGGGGTGAGGAGGTGTGCCACCCATACCCATCATGCTATCAGGAGGACCCTGCATAGGCATGAAGGGTGGGCCATAATTTCCCATCATGCCTTGGGTGAAAAAGGAGAAAACACAAAAGAATCCATGCATATGTGACATGCAAATGGGTTTGGTCATGCACTACAACATAAGACACTGCAATCTCGAGAGAGAGAGAGAGAGAGAGAGAGAGAGAGAGAGAGTAATACCAGTAAAGGCGTCAATAAAGTTATTAATGAAGATGTAGCTGTAATGCTTCCATGTGTGGAGGTTAATAAAAATAGTAATCATGCAAATATATCAATACAACAAGCATTATTATACTATTACATTCACAACAATGAAACTACAGTTGGAAATATGATTCAAAATATATGGGGCTCCTGAGGTGGGAAATGACAGGTAACTGATGAAGATGAGTCGTGGTATGGATAGGGTCAGTAGGTAACGACAGATGTGTAGGGTGCCCGGATGCTGCATCTTGATTGTCTTGAGGAGAGGGTATAAGGGGGGGTTTGCTGTTACCTGGCACAGGTGCCAAGGCTTGGTTTAGCATCCCCATAGAGCTTGGGGGAGGCACCATCAGAGACGTGACTGGGGTACCTGATCTCGGGGAAGAGGCCGCTTGCTGCTGCTGCTGCTGCTGGAGGGCCCTTTCTCGCTCTTGCTGTTCTACCAGTTTAGCTGCCCGCTCTGAAGATTCAGGATCATACACAATATTAAAAACACAAACTGATTAGGAAAGGAATCTTTGGTCTCCAAGCAGGAGTCCACGTACGTTTATTGTGTTTAAGAAACACTCGGCGGTCACTACTTAAAAAAAACAGAGAGTTGAATTTACCTTCATACTCTGACTTCTTAGTAGATTCCAGATTCCTCCACTCGGTACCCACTAGACGACTCAGCTCTCCGAAGGAGAAATCTGGGTGCCGCGCCTTGATGACAGCACGCATCTCGCTGCTAAACAGAATGTAGCCACTCATGTTGATCTTGCGCTTGGCTCCTTCTTTCTTGGACAGACCTTTCATCATCTTCGGCGTGGACTGTGTAGAAAAAAAGGAATGTGCAATAATCAACATGATGTAACAATTATTTTACTGTTAATCTTCACCTGAAACTCATGCTACATTTAGGTGTAGACAGTCACTGCCTATAATGTTCATGTGAAGGCTTAGTGTGTGTATACAGCTCAATGAGGTTAAGACCTGCAATGGTATGTTAGGAAGGTCCATATCGCTAGTCATTGAAGCCTGATGCGGGGTCATGGAGGGCGTTGCTGGTGCTTCGTCATCATCCTCCTCCATCTCATCTAGATCTTCATCCAGGTCTTCAATATCTGCAAATTTGGCCTCTAGCTCTTCAATCTTTTTATCCAGGAGGGGAGATGGCTCCTTGGAAGGCACAAGTGGCTTTCTATAAACGGAAGAAGCACACTTTAATGGCATAGCTCATATCATGTAGTCTGTACACGGAAAAAGCTATTACATATTTCTTATCTTGGCTTTGACTAAGAAATTAAATACTTAAGTACCTGAAGTAGTAGATCTCATCATCTACCACTTTGGCTGAAAGGGAAAATCGTTTGAGGCCTTTAAATTTTTTCATCTGCCTCTCACTCTCGATGTAGCGGCTCTCACACACGTGTACATTCTCCTCTACAAACTCAGTGGGTCTACAGGAAATAAAGTCCTTGAAGGAGGAGACAAAACACTTTCCTATGGAGAGAGAAGACAGAATACCAGATACAATTATAAAATGTAGCAGAACATAAATAATGACGTTTGTAGTATGTGGTTCAGATCTTATACTTTCTAAACATACCTTTATTGTTTTAGAAATCACTAAACATAACAGAACATACAGCAAAAGGAAGGTTTGTACCTAAAATGCACATCATAGGGGAGGCCTCCTCCAGGTTGCTCAGGAACACTTCACGCTGGTAGAACATCCTTGTGGGCTCATGTTCAGTCTCTTCAGGGTGCAGGAATACAGGCCCAAAGAAAAAGGGAACTCCATCCTGCTCCCAAATTTTTTCAATCCTGCCCATAATGACCAAAACAGAAACCTTCAGCAAGAATAGGTATGAGACTGAAAAAAAGGATGAAAATTAAATTTAATTCGCTTGCCTGCAAATTCGTGGCCGTATCAATCCATGCGATCTGATGTAGACACAATCACCCACTTTCAGCCACATGTTATTATAGCATAGCTGTTCGTAGTACTGACATCCGGATTCACCACTCGTCACTTCTACAGGAACTGCCTCCCTTCCCTGTAAGTAGCAAGTACAACAATTGTAAGTAACAAACACTTGAAATCTGACATGAAGCTGTCAATAGACAAAAACAATATACATACTTTTTCAATGAAGCTGCCATCAGCAACGTCTGCGATCTTGTCCTGGTCCCGACTTGCAGCACTGACAAACATCGACGCAACTCGGACTACAGGTAACGCTACATCACGAGTAATTAATTTCACAGAGCTTGGTGGGATTGTCCACATCTTGATCTTCTTGAATGCCTTGGTCCTAGTTGTGTAACGAGACTCACAAACGAAGACATCCTCAGGCTTAAAGCCTTCAGGCTGAAGCTTAAAATAATCCTGAGAGAAAAAAACAAACAAAAAAAATAAACCTCTTATGGAATGCAGGCAAACATTAAATTAATATAAATTTCTGCAAAAATACAAAGGGAACATTTTTGTTTCGTTTGTTTACCTTTACAAATACGACCATGCATTTCCCCAGTATCTTACTGAAAGGAACTTTGTTGTAGTAATCACTCTTGAAAACTTCCTTTTCCAGGAACTTGCGTGTTGCAAGGTGGAAGGTCTCGCCTGGTCGGTAAAACCAACAGCCATACAGCCACTGCTCACCTGCATCAAACAAACAAAGACGCCACATATGACGCATTTGGATGTGTATATATAGAAGATTAAATCACAATTTTAACATCAGGTTTCATTTCGTTTGATTTTACTTGATCCGCCTTGCAACTCAGACTTTCACTTCGAATTTAATGAGCTTAAGTTGACTTTATTTGACTCTAAAACAGGGGTGTCAAACTCAAATTCACAATGGGCCAAAATAAAAAACTGGGACGATGTCGCGGGCCAAACTCAATATTTATTGAAAAATTGACTGCAATTGTGCATGTTTTCCATCTCTCCAGATGTTCTGGAACCCTTTCATATGGAAACAAACTTTAGTTGTGCATAAATATTGAATCTGGAACAACCAAAGTGTAATATAATAAAAACATGAGAAATTACATTTAAAACACACATCAGTGGTATTCGTTTCTTATGTCTCTCTCTCTCTCTCACTCTCTCTATCTATAGACTTTCTAATTCCTTTATACAGGTAGTCGTCAACTTACGACCATTCAACCATTACCACCACAATCGCTAGCCGCGGCGTACGACAGTGCGTACCAGCTTCCCGGCATCATTTCACGGTACTGTATATATTGCCTACTCTACTTACGACCAAATGTTACGTGTTGCGACCGATTTGTCGGTCCCAATCGCGGTCGTAAGTCGACGACTACCTGTAATGTAAATCTTTTTTTCACAGGCCAACAACAAAACAACCAAAAGTAATAATAATTTCCTTCAATTAAAAAAAACAATCTTTCAGCTATTAACAGTAAATGCCTTGGAGTAGAAAAAGTGCATAAAGACATCATTCATTCAAGCTCAGTAGCTACACTCTGATTTACTCTGATTGGTTGAAGTCAGATACCTGCATCTCTTCTTAGATACAAGTGCATCATGTCTGGGTTTAGGCTCTGAGCTGAGGAAATCCTCAGGATTGAGTGAAGGTGTTCATCAGTGAGACTCCTGAGTGGTGTTTTGTTCATCTTCATTAAAGAGAACAGTTACACACACAGATATGTGCTGGTGAACACAGAGATTTGAGCAGCTTGGACACGGAGTTGGAGCAGTGTGTCGAGGAGAAAACATGGAAACTGTGCAGCACACACAGAGTCGTACTTTGACTCGAGCGTGTCTCTACACTGGAGTTCAATCGGCTCCATTGGGAGGTTGGTTGGTGCGCGTTCCACGTCAACTACAAACGGATTACTGAGCAGTTCAAATCTGCATTTCTGGGCTTCAAAATCGGTAAATCGCCGTGTAAATTCAGCGCTGAGTAGGCGGAGTTTTTCAGCGGTCTCGACTGACGCGCCCGCGCACTAAAAGCATTCTGGGATTTGGCCCACGGGCCTGAGTTTGACACCCCTGCTCTAAAATGTTCGCTGATGATATATAAAAAAATATATATAATCACTATAACCTGCCAATAAAAAGCAAACCATTCAAAACTTAAACAGTGTGTGTGTTTTGAATTCCAAGAATAAATTTGCGGTTGTTCTTGATGCATTATTGCAGTCTGTTTATTGTCTAATAATTAGTTGTGCAAATAAATTCTCAAGACCTACATTTGTTTAATAGGATTTTTCTTTACTCACCAGCCTCATCTTTCCATAGTTTCTCGATGCTTACAATGTGGGGCTGCAGGTTGGCTTCAGATGGCTGCACATACACATAGTCTCCTACACTGTAGGTGCTGTTCTCAAAGCTGCAGTCTTGGCTATAGGTGTTCTGGAGGCTCTCTGCCTTTTCTTTCTCTGGAAGAACAATCATTAATCAATGCAAAAACTTGCCGTGATTGAAGGCATTAGTGTCTCCATCATAAGAACCGTATTGCAGAGAGATGCACTATATGGCCAAATATTTTGTGGATTCTTGAGATCATGCCCATAACTTGGTGCAACAAAGTTGAAAGTACATAATTGTCTACAATGTTTTGGTTTGCTGTAGATGTAAAGTTTCACAACATAGCAACCATACAGCCCAAACATATTCCAGCAGCAAAAATAATGAACTCCATTGGAATGCCTTCACAGAAGAGTGCAGATGGACTTAAGCATTAACAGTGTGATGATAAGGATTAGGATCTACTTTATATTTTTACAATAATACAATAATCCATACAACATTTTAATAATAAAATAAGTTATACTATTAGTGCAATGAGTCAATGTAAGAAAACACAAAAAAATTATTTAAAAAAATGCCATACCTTTCCTGTCTTCTTCAACTTTAAGTCGATCTTCCTCTATTTCCTGAGGTAACTTTTCTCTCTTCTCCTGATCCACATCTGCATGTAGATGTCTGGAAGTGTAGCTCAGTGCTGGGGAGAGTAGGATCTCACCATTCTTGCATAGCTCATCTCGGATCTTCATAAAGAACTGCTGCAGCTCGATTGAATCCTCAAAGATCTCAGAGTCAGTTCTGTTGGCACAGTAGCTCATTTCAGTGCACTTTTTTAAGTATAAAAAAAGTTCAGAGGAAGCACTTTTGGGCTTATATTCTTAGCATGTCTAATAAGCAAATATTGTGCTGTATTGTATTTAAAATGCCCAATAAACATTTGTATACATTTTCCAAAACAATTTTAGAAAAGCATTAACATTAAAATAAATATCATCCAATTTACAGAAAATGTTGGCTCACTGATTAAGACTTCTGATCAGAAGGTCAGGAGTTCAAATCCTAGCACCACTTGAGGCCCTTTGAAGGGCACTTAACCCTCAACTGCTCAGTTGCATTAATATGATCACTGTAAGTCGCTCTGGATAAAGATATCTGCCAAATGCCATCAATGTAAATATACACTAGGACTAATGAGATAATTATTAATGTGTTTAAAAATAACTGGTCTTTAGCAATATGAAATAAAATTGCTAATCACAGTTATTTTCATTTATTTTTATTTATCTTTTTTTTTCTAATAAATTGTAAGAATTTCTCTTTGTTAACAATTAAAATCAACAGAAGAAACATAATGAGCAGTGAACAGAGAGAGACAGTTAAATGTCTGCTACTAACCTGTTGAGGCGCCTGGCTTTCTCCAGAACCTCAAAGAAATGCTCCTGAAACACATCCAGCCTCCGATAGCGTCCACGCTCAACATTGTTGCGGATTATCTCCAAGTTAAGAGGCGGGTCCTCCGAGTTGGCAGGGTCCACAGCGGGCACCTCTGCGAGAGAGTCACTATAGCAGCGGCCCTCGTCGTCCTGATGGCCCATCACTGACACAAAGAGGTTTCGAATGAGCTCGCAAACCAGTGGGCCTACGGCCACCTTAGATCCCATTCGTTCCTCCTTCTCGTCTTCCTCCTTCTCTAGGTTGCGGCGTGCATCGAGGAAGGCTCTGTGGAGCAGCAGTGCATCGCGGTAGATGAGAGACTCAGGCTCGTTGTATGTACAGGCGTTGTTGAACATGAGGATGAAATCCTCAGCCATCGAATCTATGTCCTGGTAGCGGCCTTGGACCATGTAGCTGCGCACACGCTCCATGTCAATAGGACGCTTGATAGCAGCATAGTAATCAGGCAGCTCAGAGCGTGACGGGAGCCGCAGAAACACCGTGCTCAGGCGGCGTCCACGGCTGTCTGTGAAACTGCGAACAGCTTCATAGAGCTCACTCAGTTTCTGCTGCAGGGACGACTGTGGACGGGACTTCTTGGGTGATGCAGCACCCCCACTTCTCCCTGGATACATAACAGATGGTAATAATAATAATAATAATAATAATGTTGACCACAACAACAACAAACACAGCAACGTCAATAATACAGAAAGCTCCATCACTATCACCATATAACTGAATTTGTGAGACTAAAACCAGAGGTTTTTTGTTACGTGACATACGTAGCTTGAGTTTGGGTGAGCCAACATCCTCCTCCTCAGGTAAAGGTCCAAGTTCCTTCTGCTTTTCCTTTACAATCTTTTCCAGAATGTTTGCATCATTGTAAACCTGTACATAGCAGTCAAATTAAAAACAAATACGCATTACCCTCTAACAAACAACTGACAAAATTAAATGAGAACATTATGTTTTCCTTACAAAAAAATAAAATAAAAAAAATCACAGAATAAAAATGTGTGCCCTACCTGAGAGCCTTCCTCGTTGTAGTGGCGAGCGTTGCGGAACATGAGCTTCATGTCGTTCATGAGAGCGTCGTCGCTGACGTAGCGTTCGGCGCGGATATTGCTCTCAATGGTGCGCAGGTCCATGGGCTCAACGATAACCTGGTAGTAATCAGGGTAGTCCTTCTTTAACGGCTTCACCATGAATAGGTCACAGAGGCGTCGGCCTGTACCTGCCTCTCGTGCCTCGGTCACTGCTGCATACAACGCTTTCATCCTGTTTTTCTTGGTGTTTTTCTTATGACTATGGTGTTGGAAAATTAATTATCAGATAGAAGAAAAGCAATCTTTACCAACATTATTAAATGGGAAAAGGGCATAAAAAAAATTTACAGATCACAATAATACCAACCTTTTTCTCTTAGCACTTCCTGTGTCAGGGGTCAGGGTGGAGAGCAAGTTGTCTCTTTCATCATCATCTCGAAGTTCTCTCCTTTTCAACTGGAAAGGAGATGAGCTCATTTTTACAGCAACACACTGTGATACAAAGTTCTATCACATGCGTATTGGACAAAACAAGCAAGGTGGTGTTAAATTACTTTAATGCTACATGGTATATCAAATAACTAAATAGTTTAGCAGCGCAAATGCACATTAAAAGCCACAATTGATGTCACTAAGCAACATTTCTATATGCAATTTATATTTGAATCATAATGTAATTGTACATTTTTGGTAATAAAGAGATACATATCAATTGTACAATTATGATGTTTAAAGACAAACCTTTTATCAGACAATTGTGTAAATCTGTAAGTACAACAGATTACGCTTCACATATAAAAGCATGTTTTCTCCGTTCATCATAAAAAAAAAAAAATATGCAATATATACGCACCTGCATTATTTGGTGTAATTTTTGAGCACGCTTATAAATGGCAGAATTGGGGACGTTGTAGCGTTTAGCATTCTCAAACATAACGTTAAGGTCCGATTCCATCTGGTCGACTCCCTCGTATTCCCCGTTTCGCATTTTTTCTCTGTGAACAACAGTTTAAATGATGTTACAGCGATTTCACCAGAAAACTAAATCAATCAACTTCCCAAAAATGCAGATGCAAAGCTCCACATCTGGTCTGGTGCTTTGGAGTGCAATGGCATTTTGATCACATTGAAGATATAGTTTACACTCTTTTTTAATACCTGATTTGCTGGAGAGAAATAGGGTGTTTGATCTGCTGGAAGTAATCAGGATACTCTCTACGTGAAGGTAGCTGGAGGAAGGGCTCAGCGAGGAGCTGACCCTGAGTGTTACGGCCCCCTCGGACAGCTTGGTACAACTGGAAGATCGGGTCCCCTGTAGCTAGTCGAGTGTGCCCACTTTCAGACTCCATCTCCCCGACATCATACCGTACAGAACCTGAAGTGCAGATGCAAACATATTATTTAAAAAAGAAATCTCTTAATGAACAAATAGTTTTTGATTAAAGACATTAAATATAGCAGAAAAAAAAAAGTCAGAAAAGAAAAAAAATACCTGAGAGAATGGAGTCTTCATCGCTCTCTGATCCAGGCTGCAGAGACATGGTAATAGCAGACATACGTTCGCCCTGAGCAGACCTCCGATTCCTGCCACAGATATCAGAGACAAACTATAAGCTCAATACATTTACTCTTCAATAGTATCTGGTCGTATCGTGTTGTATCAGAAGAACACTTGGGAATGGGGCACGACATGCACACCTACAATTTAATGTCACCGATGCACCTACCAGCACATTAATGGATAGTAGGGGGAAATCAGAGAACCAGAAATGAGAAAAACACACTTTCACGGACAGTAAACAGAGCGCAGGATCGAACCAGGCAGCTAAGTGCATCAAGATCAAAACCTGAGCATTAAAGATACCTGATACGGAGGCTGGATTTTGTTGGTTCTGCCTGTTCAAGTTCAGTCCTTCTCTGCAAAAAGACCTTCTTGATAGTGTTTGCATCCTTTAAACAGAAGAAGAGAACCTGTTACTCCAAACATGGAAAATAAACCAAAATTGGATTGTCCTGTTTACAGCTGGACATTAAACCTGATGTGAGGGACACCACTGATTTAAACAATAATTACCTTATAAACTTGTGATCCGGGTTCATTGTAGGCTTTGGCATTTTTGGTTAAAAGATCAATGTCCTTGGCCATTGCACTGATGGATTTATAATGTCCCATCTGTGAGGAAACGATAAAATATTATTCATTTTGCAATTTTTTGTGAAATTCTTTAACTGCAATGATTAGTGGTAATAGGAAACACACACCTGTATCCTCTGAGCTATGGTTCGCAAATCGATTGGCTCTTTAATTATGGCATAGTAGTCTGGATATTGCTGCATACAGACAAAAAAACAACAATGTTTAACATTATGTTTACCCCTAACAAACATATTGTAATTAAACAAAGATCAAAGCTAAATTTCTCACCAGTTTAGAGGGCAGCTTCTGGAATAGTTCACTGACTAATCTCCCTGAAGGATCAGTAGAAGACACAAGAGCCTCCAACAGCTGCTCTAGGACCCCCTTAATATAGTTAGGTGATATCTGAGCACAATTGAAGTGAGATGATGCAATAATTCAGCATTTGTGCCCAACATACACAGACGTCTTAACACTATAAAACATCTCATGTACAGTTTTTTCTCAGTTTTGACCTGGACAATGGATTACTAGGAACTTTTACCTCCTCCTCTGTAGAGACCCCAGGGTTGTCAGCGTCTTCACTTTCCTCTTCGTCCTCATCATCCTCTGCATCTCCTCTACCAAGAAGGCTACTCTTTGTGGCTAAAAACAAATCCCACAGCGTACATGCAGCCCTGAACTCCGGACTCTCAGCCTAGAATTGGGGGGGTTTGAGAAGACAATCAGTCCCAGTTGTACAATCTATTACAGTTGTACAGTAATAAGAGTAGATATTTATGTGCCTATAGGCAAAAATAAAACTCATTTGACACACAAAACAACCATAAATATTGTGAGTGCTACCGGATAGTAAGCTTTGGCATTGTTAATGAGTAGCTTAAAATCTTCAGAGAACTGCTCCGCATTTTGGTAATCTTCTGTCCTGAGCTTTTGCAGGATCTTCGTCATGTCAATGGGCTGGCTCACTACCTCGTAGTAATCCGGCTGATTCCTAAAAGGCAAACTAAATAACTAGAATCACTAGGCAAAGACCACCACCAACTATTCACTTCACTGCATTAGTTCCTTTAATGCCTGGAGCTAAAAATGTGTGTTTAAACATAAAAAAATAAAAATAAATAAATAAATCAACAATCTGTAAACACTTCCTTTTACCTTCTTTTTGGAGCACGCACAAACATCTCACAGATTTGCCTTCCCTGCTCATCTTTGTAGTCCCTGACTGTGTTGTACAATTCATTGCATATAGCAATCTGAAACAAAATCAGAACGTGGTTAGTCTCCAAGGTAATAACATATACACTGAAAAGACATCGAGAAACAGGGATGCAAATTTAAAAGACAGTGTGTGTCCTTTAATCAGTGATGTTCTGGTAAAATATCAGTGGGGGGAAAAAAGTCAAATCTAATCTGATGCTGATCAAGTGCTTTAGATCAGCGGTCCTCAAACCTTTTTTGCACCACGGCCCGGTTGAATGTCGGACAATATTTTCACGGACAGGCCTTTAAGGAGTGGCGGATAAATACAACACAATACAAAAAAAGATGGTATTTTCTAAATATAATAATAAATGTGAATCCACTGTGTTGATTATTTGTTCATTTTGCTTGCTTAGGGGTTCGAATTAAACAGTAATGTATTATGTGTCAGTGGCCGGAGCAGCCCCTTTAAGAAGGAAGCGGATGGAGGTAAGACATGTGACCAAGGCATCTTTACATGCATCAAGAGGGAGTCATAGACAGATGTGGCGGAGAGAATCCGGTCATTTTCAGATAATAAATAAAACGAAAATAATGTAAGTTATGCATTCTTTCTGTGCGGCCCAGTACCAATTGACCCACGGCCCGGGAGTTGAGGACCACTGCTTTAGACCACTTGATTTAAAAATAATAAATAAAAAAAAACATTACACACACACTTATAAAAGCAAAATAAGAATCAGAAAAGGTATATTGCCAGGTACAGCAAAGAGCACTTTACAGAAATAGGAATTAGTCTTGGTGTCAGGCGTAAACATATACACAGATACAAAATGTGTACACAGTATTTAAATAAATTATAATAAATCAATTCCATATACACAAAGTGGCTCTGCATGAGAAGGAGTGCGATTTAGGATGTAAAAGTGAAATTTACCATCCAAACATATACACAGAGATTAAATACGTACACAATCTAGAATAGAATGAAATAAATATTGTATACAGAAGTGTGAGTTTACATGAAAAGTTTGGAAGAAACGACAATAAATACTAGGGGTGGGATAAAAAAAATCGATTCACCAAATTATCGCGATTCTTTTTAAACCGATTTTGAGATCGATTTGTTTACCTCAGAATCGATATATATTTAATTATTTTACTTTTCCGGAGAGGTGGTGGGAAGACGTTACTGCTTTTTTAGAGGGCGTATTTTGTTGTTGTCTGTATTAGATGACGTCGTATCCGTTTTAAGCTGGCGAGAGAAATCAAAACCATGGCAGAGGCAGGGAAGTAAAGCTCTTTGAGAATTGTTTAACGGATAAAGACCCTGCTTTAGTCACAGAAAATGCGTCTAATATGGTTATCGCTGCCCAATTAACCGGCTTTTTCCATATTAAGTGCTACGCTCACACTCATAATCTGGCCTTCCGCTGTGGCGAAGTTACTCGGACGAGTACGATGCATCACTGGATTTCCAACAAAAGTTACTGGAGCTCCCTGTGCACAAACTTATAACAGACGTTTTATGAGATGGAATAGTGCCTATGACATGGTTGAATGTTTTCTGGAGCTACAGGCTGCAGTAACAGCTGCACTGCTCTCACCTGAGGTGAGGAAGAGAGAGAAGGATATTAGCACCTTGAGTTGGACAGCACTTTTATTTTAGAGAGTATTGTTTTTAGTTATTTTGTTGCACATTTAAATATTATATTTAAGTTTTTGGTACTTGAAAGTTTTATGGTTCAATGTTCTTTATGCTCTATGTATGTGTATGCTCCTGAAATAAAAATTCAGAAAGATGTGATGCATTGTTTTTGTTAATATAACTCATATACAGTCTCTTTAAGTGTATGATCAAGTATTTGCCATTGTCTAATCTTTATTAAGCAAACTAAAATTACAATTTAAACAATGAATCGCAATAGCTACAGAATCGCAATATGTATTGAAGCGACACAAAAGTATCGGGATAGTATTGAATCGCCAGATTAGTGAATCGTCCCAGCCCTAATAAATACCCTACTGTAATAAACAAATATAACGTTAAACATGCTGAGACTAAATAAGAACTGCTTCCCCACTTAATATAATTGATTCAGTTAAAGTCAGCCGAAATAGGGTGATTTCTTTTTTTCCCCAATACTGTGCATCTGGCACTTAAAACCCATTTGAACTTACTTGATCGACAGCAGTGGCATTAGAAGTCCTCTTCCTTTTCCAGCTACCGGCTGGAGTCGATGAAGTGGCATCGTCAAAGTCTCCACTCACACTGCTGGAGGGAGAAGCGATGCGTCGTCTCTTGGAGCCCATAGAAAAAGTACCTGGAGTCGTTTTCACAGACAGAGCAGCCTGGTTAGTAGAGGTTCAACTCCCCTGACCTTTGTGTATACTGTTAGAATGGAAATATGCCATGGTGGTTAATGCAGAACATCTAACATAAATAATATCAGTGTTTTCCTGAAAGGAGGAGAGAAGAGGATGAGGGGAAGAGAAGGGGGAAGAGAAGGGGGAGGGGTCAAAAACAAGGATGTCACTGGATGAATGATATGATGGTAACACAAGTGACACAGCTAGCTGTGTATGACCATTACTAGTGATTGGTTCATGATTTCTTGGTTGAGGAGATCAATTCTGCAGAAGGATCAGAAGTGAGGCTGCTGATTAGTCACTATGACACACATTTTCTTTCACGTGTGCATACTCTCTGTGGGATGCAGGTTGTTCATCGAGACAAATGTGAAGATAATTCTCGAATTATGACGAACATCTACGCTTTCGTGTTTTATTTCATTCACTCGCCTCCTGGGTTTCACTTTTCTTCGTTTGCGCTCGTGCTACACACTCCACCAATCCTAACACACTTCCCCTACTCTCACTTCTCAAACAAAAGAGCGCCCGGTCTACACCATTACTGTCCTCGCTTAGCACTTCTGCTCACTAACGAAGCCGAAAACTACATTTACTTCCCTCGCGTTAGAAACAAAACCCTTCACCGAAACTCACCCGTAAAAAATGTATGGTTTTCTTTAATCAGTTGATAATTCTCCACCACAAAACACAGCAACACCTACTAATGTTAGCCAGCGAGCTAACGTTTATTTTAAACCCCGCCCCTTTCCATCACCGGAAGTATGTTCAGCTAAAAGTCTTCACATTTGCTGCCTTCCGCATGTCGCGTATTCATGCAACCATTTATATGTCGTTTTTTCTTTCTTTTTCTTACAGGGTTTATAAAGGGGTTTCAGCAAAAAGGGGGAGTTTGTTGGTTAAATGTTTTTAATAATAATAGAAAAAAGAAGAAAAACAAGGAACAGATGCATACAGTTTTTATTGTCTCATTTTCTCATATCTAAAAGTGTACTTGCATTTACATCTTAAAATGGTATGATCTATTACTAATATTTTATATATATATATATATATATATATATATATATATATATATATATATATATATATATATATTAATATTTAACACATAATATTTTTATTTATCTTTTTATATTTTGTACAACCTTAATTCCAAAAAAAAATGTGTAAAATAGAGTATTAAAACAAAATGCAAGGATTTGCAAATCTCATGAATCCACATTTTATTCACAATAGAATATAGAAAAAAACATACAAATGATAAAACTGAGGGTATGTATTATTTAATGGAAACAATGTACGGTAATCTTGAATATGTTGCAGTGTGTCTCAAATTAGTTGGGACAGGGCCATGTTTACTACTGTGTAGCATCTCATATTCTTTTAACCATATTATAACTGAGGAGAGCAGTTGCTGGAGTTTTGGGAAAGGAAAGTTGTTCTATTTGTGTCTGATAAAGAATACTATCAGTTCAACCGTCCTGGGTCTTCTTTGTCATAACTTGCATTTAATCTTCTTTTTCTTTCGGCTGCTCCCATTTGGGGTCGCCACAGGGGATCGTCCGTCTCCATATTACTCTGTCCTCTACATCTGCCTCTTTCAAACCAACTACCTGCATGTCTTTCCTCACCACATCCATTAAGCTCCACCTTGGTCTTCCTATTTCTTCTTCCTGGTGGCTCCATCTTCAGCATTCTCCTACTGATATACCCCATGTCCCTCCTCTGCACATGTCCAAACCATCTCAATCAGGCCTCTCTCACTTTGTCCCTGAAATGTCCTACATTAATTTCTAATCCTGTCCATCCTTGTTACTCCCAATGAAAATCTCTCTACTACCTCCAGCTCCACCTACTGTCTTTTAGTCAATGCCACTGTCTCTAATCCATACAACATTGCAGGTCTCACCACAGTCCTATAAACTCCCTTTTACTCTTACAGATACCCTTCTATCACAAATCACTACTGCCACTCCTCTCCACCCACTCCACCCTGCCTGCACTCTTTTCTTCACTTCTCTAACACACTCCCCATTACTTTGCACTGTTGACCCCAGGTACCTGACCCTAACCCTGAACTCCTCCACCTTCTCTTTTCCCTGCAACCGCACCACTTCCCTGCCCTCCCTCTCATTCACACACATGTACTCTCTTACTCCTACTTAATTTTATTCCCCTTCCTTCCAGCATGTACCTCCACCTCTCCAGGCTCTTCTCAACCTGCTCCCTACTCTCACCACATATCACAATATCATCCGCAAACATTATAGTCTATGGAGACTCCCGTCTGACCTTGTCCATCAACCTGTCCATCACCACTGCAAACAGGAAAGGTATCAGAGCCGATCCTCAATGCAATCTAACCTTCCCTTCAATCCAGTCTGTCAGTCACACTTCACTGCTGTCACACTGTCCTCATACATGTCCTGCACCACCCTCACATACTTCTCTGACACACCTGACTTTCTTATACAATACCACAACTCCTCTCTCGGCACCCTGTCGTACGCTTTCTCTAAATCCACAAACACACAATGCAACTCCTTCTGACCTTCTCTATACTTCTCCATCTACATTCTCAAGGCAAATAATGCATCTGTAGCATTATACTGTTGCTCACAGATGGTCACCTCTTCCCTACTCTTTCCCATAATTTCATGGTGTGACTAATCATGGTGTGATTGATTCCCCTGTAGTTACTGCAGGTCTGCACATCTCCCTTATTCTTAAAAAACGGTACCAGCACACTCCTTCTCCATTCCTCAGGCATCCTCTCACCTTCCAAAATTTTGTTGAACATCCTGGCTAAAAACTCCACTGCCATCTCTCCTAAACATCTATGGGCTTCTACTGGTATGTCATCTGGTCCAACCAAATTTCCACTCTTCATCCTCTTAATTGCTGCTCTCACTTCCTCCTTACTAATCCTATCCACTTCCTGCTTCAACATCTCCACATCAGCCACCCTTTTCTCTCTCTCTCTCTCTCTCTCTCTCTCTCTCTCTCTCTCTCTCTCTCTCTTTTTCCTCGTTCATTAGCTGCTTAAAATACTCCATCCACCTTTTCAACACACTCTCCTCACTAGTCAATACATTTCCATCTCCAACATTTTTTGCTCTAACTTGCAACACATCCTTCCCAGCTCTGTCCCTCTGCCTGGCCAATCGGTTCAAATCCTTCTTATACAACTCCGCATATGCCTTTTCCTTTGCTTTCGCCAAATCCCTCTTTAACTGCTGCCGCATCTCCTTGTACTCCTGCATACTTTTCTATTTTTTTGCCGATCCCAATTCTGTTTTGCCAACCTCTTTTTCCTTATGCTTTCCTGCACTTCCTAATTCCTAGACCACGTCTCTTTGTCTTAATTTCTATTTTCACGTGTCACACTAAGTGACACGTCTGACCTCTTCCCTGAATCTCACACTACAGTCTTCTTCTTTTAGTTTCCACCATCTTATCCTTTTTTTAAACCTCACTCTCCTCCTCTTCTTCTTCACCTTCAAAGCCATCCTACAGACCACTAACTGATGATGTCTAGCTGCACTGTCCCCTGCCAACACTTTACAGTCTCCAATCTCCTTCAGGTTGCATCTCCTACATAGAACATAGTCCACATGTGTGCACCTTCCTCCACTCTTATACGTCACCCTATGATCCTCCTTCTTCTTAAAATATACTGCTATTTCTATCCTTTTAGCAAAATCTAACACATCTGCACTTCCACATTCTTCTCCCTATGACCATACATACCCATCACCTCCTCATCACCTCTGTTCCCTTCACCTACATGCACATTGAAGTCTTCCCCAATTACCAATTGTTTTTTCCTAGGTACACCTTCTACCACTTCATCTAACAAATTTTTCGTTCTCCTCCATAGACTATAGAAACCAATGACATTTATCATCACCCCTTCAACTTCCAGCTTCATGTTCATCACCCTATCAGAAACTCTCTTCACCTCCACTGCACTCTGTCTAAATTCTTCTCTCAGGATCACCCCTACACCATTGTTCTTTCCATCCACACCATTATAAAACAGCTTAAATAAACAGCTTTTATAAAACAGTTTCTGCTAATAACAGAGTCATGGCTACACCTATCCATTCCAGATGTAGTCATTAAGCTAACGGGCTGCACAGCATTTCGTTGGGATAGAAACAAAGACTCCAGTAAGAGGAAAGATGTGGGTGTGTGTCTTTATGTTCATAACAGATTGGTGTAACAACACCAAAATTATAAACACATATTGTTTCTCTGATTTACAGTAAACGACTTTTAAATACATGCTCTTTTACTTCCCATATGAGTTTACCATTGTTATAGTTACATCTCTTCACATCCCACCAGATGCCACTGCTAGCATAGCATTAGCATACCTATTAGTTTACATCAAAGAAACCATCACAAAGCAGCTCATATCATAGATGGGGATTTTAATCATGTGGACTTAAAGGCAAGTTTGAACAACACATAAAATGTGCCACTTAAGGGAAAAAAACGCTGGAAAAAAGTCAAAATCATATATTGAAAATGGTTTTACAACAATACAACGACCACATCTAGGCCTGTCAGACCACCTCTCAATGCTCCTAACTCCAACATACCCCGCCCCCACAATGAAAAGCTCACCCCACCACAATGACTGTTAAAATCTGGTCTGAAGGGCGTTCCTCACAGTTGCACGATCATAGATCTCCATAGATAACAACCTGGAGATGTATACATCAACAGTGCTCTGCTATATGAAAAACTGTGTTGACAATGTCACGATGGACAAACAAATCTGGGTGTACCCCAATCAAAAGCCTGGTTGAGCTCAAAACACTCCCCAAAGGCCTGAAATATTGACAGAGACAGAGACAGAGCCCTTTACAGTGCTGCTAGATCCAACCTAAAAAAAAGGCATCAAGGAGGCTAAAATGGTCTACAAGAGAAAAATCAAGGATTACTTCACCAACAACAACCCATGACAGGTGTGGCAAGGTATTCAGCACAAAACTGACTACTACATGAACTTCCGATGGGGACGTCTAATTAGCATTGGAATAATAATAGCACAGGGGTGTATGTTGAGTCCTATTCTTTATGCCATTTATACTCAGGACTGCATCAACGCATCCCACCAACAGCATAATCAAGTTTGCAGATGACACAACGGTGATTGGTCTCATCTTAGAGGTTAATGAAACAGTCCAAAAACTGTCAGTGTGGTGTTCAGAAAACAATCTCATTCTGAATACCACAAAAACAAAGGAAATGATCATAGAATTCCGTGAACATAGCACTGTTCATGATCTGAACTACGTCAAAGGTGACTGTGTGGAAAAGGACTTTACTTTCGAGTTCTTTGGTACACATATTAGTGATGATTTCACCCGGACTACAAACACTACATAATAGGTACAAAAGGCAGGATTCTCAAGAAAAAAAACGTACAAGAGAATCTGCTGTTGTCCTACAATCGCTGATCTATTGAGAGGGTTTTTTTTTACAGTACTTTTTAAAACAGTTTTTACCCCAGGGCTATTAGAACGCTGAACACCAAGAAACACTGTCAGTGAATGCTTGGAACTATTTGCAGTACACACACTCGTTTATACACTTCAGACACTTCTACCTCTCATTTATATTTTCCCAACCACAATCTGTATAAAGACATTGACTGTGCAATACCTAATATTTAAATGTGCAATATATATATATATATATATATATATATATATATATATATATATATATATATATATATATTTATTTATTTATTTTTTCTTTCCATTTACCCTGTGCAATGACAATAAACAATTCTATTCTATTCTATTCTATTCTATTCTATTCTATTCTATTCTATTCTATTCTATTCTATGGTGCTGTTGTAATATGTTGCAGTATGTGGTTAAGCATTGCCTTCCTGAAATATGCAAGGCCTTCCCTAAAAAAAGATGTCATCTGGATGCTTTGAGACAATGTCAAGTGTAAAAAGCGCTATAGAAATAAACTTGACTTGACTTGAAAAGATGCATATCTTACTCTTAAACCTGTATATACTTTTCAGCATGATGGTTTCTTCCTATATGTAAAAGCTACCCATTCCACAGGCACTAATGCAATTCCATACCATCAGAGATGCAGGCATTTAAAGTGAGCATTGATAAAAAAAAGCCAGATGACCCCCTCTTCTTTTTAGTCAATAAGATGTGGCATCCATTAATGTGCAAAATGAAATTTGAAATTCCAATTTGTTAGACTACAGAACATCTTTCCAGGTTTTTTTGCCAGAGTATTTTTTTAATTAGCTTTGACCCAAAGATGGTGGTAACATGGTGGCAGTTCTGGATTATGTTCACATATGGCTTCTCTTGCACAGATTCTAAAAAAACTTTTGAATTATGTATTAATAATAATAATCTGTCTGAGATACTCTTTCAAAACCCAATCATGTTTCTGACCTGTTGCCACTCAACAGTATTACTTGCTTTTCCAGCTTTTTGTTGCTCCATCCCAAGATTCTAGATTTTGGAGCATGATTGTGGGATTTGCTTCACAAGGGTATTAATGAATCAGACAGCAGTAGACAGTATATTTTTGGAGTAGTCAGCATGCCATTTCATCTCAGATGCTTTGTTCCACTTTTTATCTTGTACATTAATCTTAGCAAAACAAGTCATATATATATATATATAGGGATGGCAATGACCCTGCCCACAATGCGAGACATTAAGACTTGTTTTGGATTCTAAGTTCCAAGTTGTGGGACTGTGCTCATTGCTCCAGATGTTGTACGTTCTCTCAGCTGCCGGATGTCGGAGGATCTTGCTGATTTTAGGATCCCTGCAGCAGCGCATGTGACGTCAGAGCAGGTCTGGCTGAGCAGCGCGAGCGCGACATCAGCTCTAAAGACCGCACGCAAAGCATTCAGCTCCGAGATCAGGCGAACAGGTAGGCATTTAGAAACCTTCCTCTCATAAAAACCTATACATTTTTTTAAAGACTAGGCATTTTTAAATCCTTTAGTCCTGCATTTGGTCAACCTTGCATCAGCAGTTTAACCGGGCAAAGGGTCCTAACATAGGCAGCATGGCATTACTACATTGCTGCACCTGAATGCATGACAGCAGAGTTTTGCAGAAATTAGTTGCGCATTGCCAGCACTGATTTCCATCCTGCATCTAGTGAGTTGGGCTTCACGAGGTGGGAGCGGGATTTGGTGCATTGACCAAAATCTTCAACTGGGTTTATATAAGCATTGTCTTTGTTCCTACAAATATCGCGTATGATAATAGAGGTTTTATGATGTTTTTCATTCTTAAGGGACACTTCTGCACACGCAACTACAGAATAGAAAAAAGATTCCAAGATCATTCCACATCTCAACCACAATGCCCCATGGCACAATTTACAGTACATCGATTGATTTACTGGTTCATGCATTATCTTAGATGCCATTTTCACTGCATCCTCTTCAATCCTTATTGGATGTTTGAGATTGCTGAAGGTATTCAGTGCTACTATTTAGGCATTTATTTATCATTCTTGTTCTCTTTTTTCTCTCTATATATTTTGTATTTAAATCTTTATAAAGGTTCTCCCGAGGCTGAAGCATTTAGAAATTTGCACAATAAGGGTCTATTGCGGGCGCTCACAGCTTCATGTCCTAGGAATCCCTGCGCGCGCCTCCACTAACACAACCCCTAAGTCGCGTATCAAGGTTGCCAGGAAGAAAAAACTAACACGTAATCGCTTTTCAATGAACGATTCCAAATCCACGCAAACAGACCAGGTCACATTAAAACTATGGTAGTCGTTATACACGTTTGGAAGTAACTGTTAACTAACACAATATATATTTTTTAATCCCTTCAGTTAGCGCGGAGAAAAATAGACGGATAATTCATCGACCTGGCAACCCGCATACCCAAAGATGCAGGATTTGGCTCAAGCTTTACATGAGGGATCTCCCAACATCAAGTTTCACACCATGCTTTATCATGAAGCAAAGTCAATTGAAATAAAGTAATAATTAGAAGACATCATCATTTCTTTAAATGCACGGCACATTTTATAACACATACATCACAAATTTTAAACAGACAGACAGACAGACAGATAGATAGATAGATAGATAGATAGATAGATAGATAGATAGATAGATAGATAGATAGATAGATAGATAGATAGATCACTTTGTTAATCCCAGAGGGAAATTCAAGCTGCAATCCAAAAACTTAAATGTGGACACATATTAAAACTCACAAAATACATTAAACATATACAATACAAAATAAATTACATTAAGTACTAATTTATATATGCTAATATTATAAAAAAAACTTATATTGTAAACACAAGTCTTTTGAATTAAAGTATAAAACAGTATAAAACAGTATAACACAGTATAAAGTAAAATGCAACGTGTATAGCTTTAAAAAGATGTTTTTTTTCTTCCTCTGAGTGAAAAGAGAAAGTATTATTGCAGTAATAAATTGTATTACTAACCCCAGGGAAAATGAATGATTGGTGTAGAGTAAGTTGCAAATGCTGCAGAACGAAAGGTATGGCGCTGCAGATATGCAGCACAGATGTGCAAAATACTTAAGATATGGAACATTAGATATTGTGTTTGCCTACTAAACCTTCCATAGCTCTACAGCGTTTAAAACCCCATTAAATATCGTGGATCAAATATCAGTTATGCATGGTCGTTCGATGCATATTAGAGAATTTCACATTCTCATTCAACCTTCCGACTTAGACTATAAGCTCTAAGAGCTTTTTGGCTTCTCTAATTCATTCTGCTTTTCTTGTGGGTTATTTACATCTTCAACCTGAACCCATGAAAACACATGAGAAAATTTAAAATATTGCAAAAGGCAAGACCACATTAACCTGAAGTAGCTTGATATGATCAAGTGTCAGTCAGGAATTGGTGGAAGGGTTATCAAGCTCCTAAAAATAAATCTTTCCACACAACGCAAATATGGAAAGCAGAGGTTTTGACTAGCTCTGGTCAAACATTTTATGGTATGACTGGTACTCAATCCTGGATCCCAATTATTTTCCTTTATGTGAATACAGTGTGAATTGGAATAGATTGCTAATGTGATGTACCATTGTTACTGCCTTTTAATCTCTTATCTTGCTTTTTTTCCCCCTGTGTTATCCATTGGGCTATCCCTAATCCTCTCTTTTCAGCTTCCAAGTGGAGCATCAGCCCAACTTTAAAATGCCCTTAGAAGAAGGAAAAGGCTGGAAAAAGAAGACAACTGACATCAAGGAAAATTATGACTTCAAAGAAGTTTTGGGAACGTAAGCGTTTTATAAAATAAATCATTTGCTTATGAATCCAAATAGATAGTTAATTTCCTTCCATTATTTTTTCAAATGATTTTATTTTGTTCTAAGCCTTTATCTTTCTGAAGTGCATGGTTTTGTTTGAGAGTCAGTATTGGAACTGCAATGTGACAGATTGGGATTAAGAACAAATGTTTTTATGGTTCAGATAGTGAACCATACTTACAAGCGTTGCATGCATGGCAGTGGTGCATAATGATGTCACATCATAGTTTTCTGGCTTTATAATATTCCAGATGCTGTCTTTTATCATTCTGTATTATGGGACATGTTGACATTTTGATTATTGTGATTAGTGAAGCTGAAGCTGAAGCTTGCTCTCAGCACTCAGATGAGGAGAGCCACGCTTACAATTCTCCTGAACACTGCACCGGCCCTCAGTCACTGTGGCTATATTTATACTGCAGAGTGTGTGGGTGAATACCCATTTTCTGTCGTTTCGCTCTGCATCCTCACAGCATGTTAGTGTCTGCATGAGGACATATGAGACAGAAAGGGGCCGTGTGTGCTCGTATGTGTGTGTCTGTGTTTGTGTGAGTGTGTTTGTTTGTATGTGTGTGCTTGTTGTTTTTCCTGCATACTAGTTTTTTTCTGGAACTCTCCCAGTGTCTGATAGTGCAGACATACAAGGGGATGCAAGATTGCAGAATTAAAAAGGGCATGCTGTTGTCTTCTGTCTGTGGCTTAGGGGAGAAGCATTTAAATTAAGCTTTATAATATGCCACCATACAGATGCATAGATATTAATTAAGTTGCCACTGTGGTTGGGTGCCACTTCCAGGTGTTTTTAAATAAACAATTATGTTAATTGGAGTAACATGTCAGTAACATGATTGGTGAAAAAACAACAACAACAGTATCTTAGTATATATATATATATATATATATATATATATATATATATATGAGAGAGAGAGAGAGAGAGAGAGAGAAAGAAAAAGAGAGCAGTGTTTTGTGAAATATTTGAATAAGAGATTAAAAGCTTAAACAATAATGGCTAATTACTGTCTTCTTTGCTCATGTTTACTAAGCGCACTGTATGTGCTTATGAGAAACATTTGAGTATGAGGATCGGAGTCTATTCTATTTACATTATAGTAAAGTCTAATACATTAACCTAGTTTTTAACTATGCAGTAATGGAATGCCTTAAGTGCAAATTGTTCTAAGCAATTGCTGTCCCGAGGCTATCTGAGGAAGAACATGCATAGCCATTTTTAAAGTTTCTATGCGGTACCATTCACAGTAATCTGATGGTGATCTTTCGGGTTGTTCATGTGGAACAACCCTTAGCAGCGAGTGGTTTTCAGGTGATGAAAACTCAATACTGAAGTAGGCCATTAGGATGGATTAGGCAGGTTTAAATCAAGCCTAAATTTTTTTTTTAAAGCACTACTGTATATACATATTAAATCCTATACATATATATCATTACATTGTAATAAGATGCAGAGAAGAGATGTTGTTTGTACATACGCAATTGACTATGTATATAAGGTGGTGCAGCTGAACTTTGGTATAGCTTTGGGGCAATGGGTTAATTCTAAACTTAGGTTTAGTTGTGGAGTATGAGTTCTGCCCATGTCCAAGTGATTTTCTTGGTTTCTCTGATTTCATTCCACCGAAAGTGAAACGCCCCAAGGTGAGAATAAGTGTTTGATTGGGTATGCATAGCGACCTGCAATGAACTGCCATCCCAGGATGTATTTCATTTTGGTTCATTTTTTTCTACAATAGGTAAATGAAAAGGTTTGGTAGCGTTTGTTACAGTTACTGCAAAAGAAACTAAGACAAAGTGCATATGCTTTGTAACCCAAAGCACAAAGACATAAAGAGAATCAGAGGAAGAGAAAGAATGTGTAGGATCATTTGGGTTCTCAGTGAATTCTTTGATTGAATATCAGTTTTTTCAGATGTGTGTAGATTTTGTACAACCAGGATAGCAATTTGTGATTAAAAACACTTGCTCTGCACATTTAGTTTTACACAGTGATGCTTTTCATATAATAATCTTTAAGGAAGAACCTTGATGTGTCCTTCAATGTTGTAGATTTTCTCAAAATTCCAAACCTGGCCCATTTCAGAGGATTTTATGTTGCTGGTATAATCTGAGTAGAGTAAATTGATTTATTGTAAAAAATCTTTTTTTTTTGGAAAGACAATCCAAGGGTTTGTTTTGTCTACACAAGACAAATGAGAGTATGGGAATAATAACTCATTATTGAATTGAAGGAAAATGATGTGTGTAAGTTCAAAAGAGACGGATGATCCGCTGTGGCAAAACCTAATGGGAGAAGCCGAAAGAAGTAGAAGAAGAAGAAGTTCAAAAGGGCACCATTGTCTACACATCTTTCAAATATTATTTTAGTACCAGTGAAACACCATATAAGGTGTTTAACTAGCAGTGCTTCTTCTATTAGGGACAATTTAGAAAACAAAATGCTTTGGGATTTCACAGTGGTCTCAGATTTTGGAAATAACTATCACGTTGTTGTTTTGCTTTTGTGCCAGACCAATCAGCGGACTCAGTATGTTTATGGAACAATCATGATGGGGTCATAAAGGACTGTTTGCCCTGGTGGCAGTATAGGAGATTTCTCATAGGGCTGGAATGGTAGCTGTAGAGACCAAAGATGGTTTTTAGGGTCCTGGGTGATGATATATGGATGTCGTTTCCGGCATAATTTGCATAGCCTCACTGTGGAACTTAGCTCCCAAAACAGTCTGCCAAGTGTTTCTTAGAAAAAGTAAAAAATAATAATCCACTGTATGTTCCTAAACATAGAACATAAAAAAGTTGAAATAATTAATTATTATTCATAATAACATTGTGATGTAATTGAGTTGATTCATTATTTAGGCTGAATTAACTTTACCTTTACACAATTCACCATGAGGTACACTGCAGAAATAAATTATTTTGAAAACTCACTGCACATTTAGAATGCTTATAATTATAATTATTTCATTAATTCATTAATTCATTCAATCAGTCAGTCAGTCAGTCAGTCAGTCAGTCAGTCAGTCAGTCAGTCAGTCAGTCAGTCAGGGTCAGGGTCATTGTGGATCCAAAGCCTATACCAGAACCAGGGTGAGAGCTGGGAATACATTCTGAATAGGCTGCTGCTCAATTATTATTTCAGTAATTGCAATAAGCAACAATAAATAAATGAAATGAAGGTAAGGATAAAGCACACAGATAAGTGTAGGAGTAACACTCCCATTGATTGATTGCTCCAGTCACCAACAGTATTAAACACTGATGAATGACCTTTCTGCAAATTCATCATATGCTGAAAGGTCAGTCTGCACATATCCTGCTTGTTCTGTAGTTCTTTTATTGTAGAGATCCATTTGCTTTAGTGTGTAGACAGCTTGGTAGTTGCCATGGGGAGAACAGTACCCCGGTGATATTTTAAGGATAAATCTAGCATGCTCAGAACATCGTAGACTTTTTTCATACATCAAACCAAAACATACAGCTCTGTAAAAAAGTTTTCCTCCACAGTGATGTGTAAGACTTATTGTCAGTTATTATGGTACAACCAGTTGTTAAGTTTAGGGGGCAATTACTTTGTAACATAGGGCCAGGCAGGTGGGAACAGATTATTTTTAGATAATATTTTTTCCCTTCATCATCATTAACTGCATTTTGTATTTACTTGAGGTTATAATTTGCTTGATGATCTGAAGCATTTATTTGTAACAATTTATGCAAACAAATAAAACAAACAAAAAAAAAATCAGGAAGGGGGCAAATACTTTTTAACAGCACTGTATATGTGATAACGGTCCTTGTCCTCTACAGTGTATAATTCTGAATTTGAAACAGTCTGCAGCTATATTCTCTCTCTCTCTCTCTCTCTCTCTCTCTCTCTCTCTCTCTCTCTCTCTCTCTCTCACACACTCACACACACACACACACACACACACACACACACACACACACACACACACATTTTATCTGCATTATCGATTTTAATAATCTGACATTTCAGGCCATTGGAGAATAAAATTCTAACAATTTAAAAATTAAAAATAATTAAAATAATACAATTATTCAATAATTGTGTTTCCTCTAATTGCACACCAACACTAGCTTAGTCAGAATCATGGAGGCCTTCAACAGTACTACATTCAAAACATGTCTGTTGATCCTCTAGGTTGTTTGTAGAATGTTTTTGCTGTGTAAGCTGATGTAAAGCTCTCTTTCAACACATAACCAATTACAAAGTGGCATGTAGTCAACAATGCAAGTTAATATACTGTACTGACTGAGATATTTCACCAAGAGATTAAAGTCAGAAATGGTTTCAGTACAAACCCCACAAGTTTGTAAGTAAGCTTTTTTTTTTTCCACATTAACTTCGGATAAACATTCATTTTAATGTTGGCACTGAACTACAGTTATTCTTTGTGAAGTTTTATTAAATGTGTTTTAATAAATCAGTCTAAGATCAATTTCAGTCAAAGTTTATGATCTGTGGTTTTATATAGAACATTAATAATAACAACAGTTATTTCAGTTATTGTTTGTCACTCTTTTATTATGTATGATTATATATAATACATATAATGTGTGTGCTGTGAAAAATTATTCATTATTAATTATTTGCTACTGTACATTTACAGTGTTATTATGTGTCATTATGCGGTTTGCTTTCTTTGCTTTTATGCTTACTCTGTGTTTGCTTGTGTATCTGTAGCCAAGGTCCTTATCTACAAATTGATACTGAGACAGGTAGAACAGTTGTCACGGCTTATGCAAAAGTGATGAATAAATGAACTTATCAACAGAATATCAGCCCACAGATATTACAGTACCCATATATACTGCAGGCTGTCATTAGCATTCTTTAATGCAGCCCCCACGGCCAGCTCTATTATCCAAAACCAGCACAGTCATAACAGCCGAACTGGTCTCACATGAGTTCTTTCCTTCCCCCATCATCTTGGCAATTTTACAGGGGGGCATTCTCTGAGGTGGTGCTGGCTGAAGAGAAGAATACTCAGCGCCTGGTTGCTGTCAAGTGCATCCCCAAGAAAGCACTGGAGGGCAAAGAGAACAGTATCGAAAACGAGATTGTTGTGCTACACAGGTGATGTATAAAATGATGCAAAACACCCAGGTACGCAGTATGTTATAGGGCTATATTTTATTATGAGGCAAAACATATCAGATGATCTCTTTTCATGATGAAGTGGAGGTGCACAACGTTTTAGTCTGGGGAGGCAATCTGAGATGTTCCGTATGCTGTCTTTGGAGGTGCAGTAGTTGGAAGGATGGTTTAAAAAGGACAAAACAACATTTAAAAAAGTTTCATTTCTGGGTTACAAGTTACAAATATATCCAAAATACAAATTAAAATGAAAAAGAAACATTTAAAATACAAAACATATGTAAAAAATTAGATTGGGATAATGATTTGGTGTAATGTCACTTAATACAGGCTCATATTCATGCTGTTTCATTTAACACCAGTAAGGCCTGACTCTGGAGAGAGAGATAAGCTGTTTCTAAGAGCACATGTCAGGGGTAAACAGTGTGGTGTTGCCTTGTAGAACTGGAGGAAGCATGCACCAGAAATGTCAGGAGTATTGGAGACAGGCCTATTTTTAGTGTCTCAGTTGCTGGGGAAACAGAACACACTGGGGTTGAGATGGTATGAAGGGTTCCCTCAGCACTTCAGGGAAGCGGCGGGAGAAAAACAGTGAAGGGGGTCAGGCAAAATAGACAGAAAGATAGACAGTGTGTGTGTGTGTGTGTGTGTGTGTGTGTGTGTGTGTGTGTGTGTGTGTGTGTGTGTGTGTGTGTGAGAGAGAGAGAGAGAGAGAGAGAGAGAGAGAGAGAGAGAGAGAGAGAAAAAAAAAACAGGACAGTTAGAGTTTACTGATGCTGGGAGAAATACTGTAATTAAAGACAGATAGAAAGAAAAAGAAAATAAGAGACAGTGGTAAACAGATTAGGGGCTGTGGTACATACCAATAAAGGCAACTGAACAAGACTGCAATATTAAGGAAAGAAAATGAGGTGAGGTTTAATGATGACTTGAATAAAATAAGAACCTAAAGCACAAATCAGTATTGGCAGCAGTGAAATTAAGGTACCTACTACACCTCCTTCATTTAAAAAAGACAGCCATGCCAAATGAAAAATAAACGTGTACAAGGCACATTATAATATGCAATTATTATTCTAATATTCAAGCCTACATTTATAGCCAATTAGCCTTAATGAAACCTGAGATTTCCTTTATGCAAGGTAAATGCTGTGCAAAATAAGAAAAGCAAAAATAGTTTATGATTTTTTTGATGAAAAAGAGCAAGGCACATATAAACATGCTAATGCTGGATGATCATTGACAAGAAATCTCAGTACATTCATATCAAAAGAATAGGAATAGAAATAAGTATTATTTAACATTTAGACTGAATTGTAATCATTTAGAAAGCAATAATTATTTACTAATAAAATATAATTAGAAAAAAATAAAAAGGTGTCTGTCTATTGCAGGATAAAACATAAGAACATTGTTTCACTGGAGGACACATTTGAGAGTCAGACACACCTGTACCTGGTCATGCAATTGTGAGTATTGAGTACTTAAGTAATTCTAGAGTGCTCTGCATATATTAGAAACTATAAACTTAATTGTGTATTTGTGTGTCTGTGTGTCGATAGGGTATCTGGTGGAGAGCTGTTTGACAGAATTGTTGAGAAAGGTTTCTACACAGAGAGAGATGCCAGTAAACTCATTCATCAGATTTTAGATGCAGTGAAATATCTGCATGATGTGGGCATTGTGCACAGGGATCTAAAGGTAGGGCTGCTAGGTTATTTTAACTAAAATGCTGACACCTGTCAGGAAACAGAATTCATAATAGGGCAAAAATGATAGGCTTCATACTGTATATAACTATAGTTATGTCCACTAATTAAAGAACTGCCAGGGTGATTTCTGTCTGGAACCAATGGAGTGTTCCTGTGTGCTTGTTTCCAATGTCAAGTACTAATAGCAAAATCATCATCACATGACAATGATAGCTATAAAACGGTGCCTTGTCCTCTGGCCATTCGCATCAACTCAAATGACCCAGATGATCTGTTAGTCTTCCAGTTAATTGTAGAACTATGGTTTCATATGGTACCATTTATGATTCTATTTAATAAAGATGAGAATCACTCAAAGGATTCACTCAAGGGAGTGGGTCATAAAACTCATGAGGGAAACACGGGGTTATACACATTTAGCCTGTAGAAGCTGGTGAAGGAAAGTGAACGAATGATTTTAGTATATGTCTATTTTAGTATTCCAGTATCTGTGTGCAACATGTCTTTAGACAGAGAGGTCCTTTTAGGGTACTCCCAAAGCACACAAGCACAAACTACTTAAAAGAGACTTCTCTGAACAATAACCTGGCCTGGGCACAGTCTTATCTGCAAGAACAGATATGTCAATAACTCTAGCAGCAATGCTGGCTTAAGCCACAGAATGGCACCTTTGTATTTTGGCTCTTAACCATGTGTGCAATTTGCCAACTATCCTGGGTATAATTATGACTAACAAATAGCTATCTCAAGTGGAAGCTACACTTTATCATTGTCTTTTGTTAGATAAAATGGCAAGTTACACAAACGGCCTAGCATCTAGCTCCAATAGGGAATCACTTAATCTCTGGATAGAAGCTTGCAATTCTTTTGTGACTATCAGATGGAGAATGCCAGAACCTTGGCAATGATTTTTCAACGGAGCCTGAATTGTGAAGCTTTTAATGCAGCCCTTCTGGCTTTTCCAGACTTTTTTAATTGAATCAGAAAAATCTTCTGTGAGCTTTACCTCCTTTTCCACCTTTTTTCACCAACATTGAGCACCAGAGCATTTTAGGATTGCTGACATAACAGACACCAACAGCCTATTCATCATAGCTTCCTATATGATTTAGGACTTGGACATGTACCATATAGACACTATCTAACCTCAATCGATACATAGTATGGACAGTCCTTTAAGAGGTTACATTTATATCTCTCTCAAACTTCTGCTAGACCATGCATGTGTTGTACTCATGTATTTTACTGCATTGTTTCAGACGTCGGAGGCAATTGTGACAGTTTTCATTGCAAAGATCTGGTCCATCTAAGACTGTTTATCATATGCCTGCTGTCTGAAAAGGCATTCACATTGCTATATCCATCTGACTAAAACTGGGATACCGGGGGCCAGGGACTCAGTCCCTGTAATCCTAATTTGGGCAGGGTACAATTATATTTTTGTACCTTGTTTTTTTAGATCACTCTTTGTCTGGTCTCTAATAACATCTGTTTGACAATGCTGGCCGCAAGGAATTAGTATGATCCTAGCAATATGGCACTAAGTATAACCAAAATATCCAACCTAGTTTACCCCTTCAATGGCTTTTGTCTATGATACGTAAAAAAAAAAAAAAGATGATAGAAAAGAATTTCAGTTAAAATACAAAACTGATAGCAAATGAAAACTCATTTAAAAATAATTTAAACCATAAATTCAGTGTTTTCTTCCTATGACTTGGTGCAGCCAGAGAACCTTCTGTATTGTAGCATGGATGAAGACTCCAACATCATGATCAGTGACTTTGGACTCTCAAAAATCGAGGACTCTGGAACTGTGATGTCAACTGCCTGTGGAACGCCTGGATATGTGGGTATGATAAAGAGTTGCCTGTCTCTCTGAGCTTTATTCACACTTTTCCTGAAAACGCAATAATCAAAGAGATTTGAGTGAGGCTGTTAGTGATAGAGAAGTGCTCTCTATGCCTGCAGCTCTTTGGTGCTTCTCTTCAGAAGTGAAAATTATTGTAGAGTGTATATTGATGGCAAGGTCTTCTGGGTACTCTACTCTTTCGCTTTTTCTTTTTTCCTTTATCAGCCCCTGAGGTTCTGGCTCAGAAACCCTACAGCAAAGCAGTGGATTGCTGGTCTATAGGGGTTATTTCTTACATTTTGTGAGTTGGTGTCTGCAAACACAAATCACGTGCTGAACATGAAGTTAAATTAAAATGTCTACGGTAGTCTGTACATACAATGGCTTTTGAAAGTGTTCAGACCCCTTTACTTTTTACACATAATTTTTCATTTAATTTAAAATAGATTATATTAACTTATTTACATTAATATATTTTTTATACTTAATATATTGTCAAAAACAGAAATATCTTATTTAACTATGTAATTATATCCTTGACTAATGCAGTTTAAGTTGATTTTAGTTGCATCCTATTGGTTTTGATTATTTTGGGATAGAAATCTCATTCAAACTCCCCCAAATTCAAATGATTTAACATGTTTCAGAGAGAAATCTAACATGTTTCAAACGAATCTACTTTGATTTGTGATCGAAACGTATTGTGACATAATTAGGGAAAACATAATTTTTTTTTAAAGCATTAGGTAGAAGCCACTCATGAATAAAATACATTGGGCAGACACTTAAAGAGCTCTGAGTGCATAAGGGTAAAACTTTCCTGTCTGAATTCCTTGCATCTGGCCAAAAAAAAAAACAAGCACAGCTCATCACCTGCACCAATTTATAAATTGAAGCATGGTGGTGGTAGCGTGATGCTGTGAGGTGCTTTTAAATTGTAGGGACAGGGAAGCTGGTGAGAAGTGAGGCCAATACAAGCATGACAAGGGCCAGAAATAAAACGACAAGAAGCTGTAATTTACTTAAAAGTGGCTAAATGTGTAACTAAATAAGAGATTTCAGTTGTTGAATTTTAATAGATTTTGTAAAACAAACCTAAAAGTTTTATTTCAACTCATGGGCAAAAAGGTAAAATTCGTTTTTAAAAGACAAATAAAAACTGAAGTGGTTTGAATACACAAGTCATTGTAAGTCTTACTAATTGTATTGCAGTTAACTCAGTTAACTTGCTGTAACTATACATGCTGTATAAATATGTGGATACATTCTAATAAAAAAGCACGTTAGGAAAAAGTTTCCTCTAAAGTCAAGAAACGCTGGAGTACAAAAACATGTTTTTTTATCAAATGCATTTTGCAGGTTATGTGGATATCCACCATTTTATGATGAAAATGACGCCAAGCTGTTTGAGCAAATCTTGAAGGCTGAATATGAGTTTGATTCTCCATATTGGGATGATATATCAGACTCAGGTGATTCTCTGTTGTTGTTGTTTTTTTTACTTTTATGGCTTTCCTGTATTCAGAAAATGTTGTTTACTAATGTACAAAGTTCAGTGTATGCTAATGTGCAATACGTCTGGACCTTGACACTAAATGTTTTTTTTTTTCTTTATTAATTTGTCCTCAGTACATGTTTTATCTTGATCAGTCTTGCATTTAATCAATGGGTTTTACATTCCAATGTTGATCATTCTTCATCTTCCAGCTAAAGATTTTATATACCACCTAATGGAGAAAGATCCAGAGCTAAGATATACTTGCGAACAAGCATTACAGCACCCATGGTACGACTCTAACCCCCTTTCCATTTCACAGTGCTTCTGAAAGCTTTGTCTCTACTTGTTAAACAACACTTTGTACATATACTAATCCCCCTCACCTGCTTTCCCTCTGTGTTTCGGTCTGTGTTTTGAAGGATCTCGGGAGACACTGCTCTCGACAAGAACATTCATGAATCTGTCAGTGCTCAGATTAAAAAGAACTTTGCCAAGAGTAAATGGAAGGTAAGTATATCTTTACAGGGTTTTAATTTACCACAATTGTGTATTAGATTTACAATTAATGATGCAATAACAGACTAACTAGGCTGCAACAGAGATCCTGAAGTAATCTACTGGAATCTGTGATATCAGCAATTACAGTACCACAATATCAGTTTCACAAGCAATAGTACTGTAGAATAGATTATAATTCAAATATTGCTAGTTTACTTTTATTTAGATAGAGTATAATAACATTGGGCAGGTGTCATCTCCAAAATATAGACTCAATATTTCACCAGACTGAACTATGCATTTGAAAAAAGAGGAGCAAAATATTGCAGAGATTATGAAATGCAGAGATTATAAAATAAATCTAAGCACTGTATGCCTGATCATTAAGAAAAAAAAAAATACATCAGCAAAGTCTTTTAAAGGATCACTGTAGGTGATCATTTCTGATCCCTTTGATCTTATGCCGGTGTGTTTCCAGCAAGCCTTTAATGCAACAGCCGTCGTGAGGCACATGAGGAGGTTACAGCTTGGGACCAGCCTGGAGGGATCCAGTCAAATCACCACCACCAGCCCTTGCCACAGACATCTGCTCCTGCCTGCTAAAGAGCACCACCTGGAAGAAGATGAGGACAATGAAGAGGAGGAGAATGGTGAGATAGCTAATGATTCATTCACCAGGTTAAGCAGAGATGTGGGCAGCTGTACCTGATAGTACCACTTTAAACAATTTGATGTTGAAAGTACTTTTGGTCCATTAAAATCTGAAAAAAACAATGATGTGGTTTAACTGTTTAGGAGTTTAACTGTTGAGTAGAATTTGAGGATTCTAAGTACAGTACATAATTGTTTTTCTGCTTAATCTCATGGCCCATGGTGTTTAATCAAGAATAGCAGCTTTGAAAACTGGATGTCCTGATGTAACATTTTATTAAAGTTCAAATACTCAACAGAGAAAATGAATTTGTATTTTAATCTAAAAAGCCTGCTGTGTTTACATGGCATATTTACCAGTATTTCAAGGTATTTCTACTTACTGAAAAGGCATTCCATTGACTTTTGCTACCAGTGTTAACAGAAACAATCAATCACAATAGTGTGACTGAATTATTATTATTTTTCTTTTATTAAAAAAGCCTATATTCTTTTTCGTCTCCCATCCAATCAGGTCACAGAAAATATGCAGCATTGCATCACCTGATAAAGGGATTCCATCATCTTGTTTTTTTTTAATCTTTTCTGAGTTTTATTTTGATTAGTACAGTGATGAGTTATTAAGCACTATAAACCGAAAGCATTGAATTCAAACTTTAACAAATGTGATGGAAATCGGCTTTATGTTTGTGAAATAAAAACTACAGAGATTTATTAAGCCATTTTCTGACAGCACCAACTTCAGCAGAATCTCAGTCTATATCTATGGTGATTGTCTGGAAAAACAGTTATTGCATGAAATGCTTGTTGACAGCTGTCAGTTGCATGCGGTGGGGAACTGAACATTTGGTACTGAAATGTATTAGTAAGTCCTAGAGGCTTCTCCCCACCTCGAAAATGCATTAACTAGTGCAGGGGCCAATCTTCTCAGCCCAATACATTTATTCACACACGTGCGCACGCACATATACACACACACACACACACACGCACGCACGCACGCACGCACACACACACACACACACATTATATATTAGTACATTGCATATTCATTGTATATATTGCTGTGTAATGAGTGTTTAAAAAGCCTTGGTGCTAAAGGCAACTTACTTGAAGGCTTCTGACTCATTAGCCAGCAGTGGCTGCAGTCTTCTGCGGCCGATATTATTTTGCTTAATAATTTGACCCTATTTCTTCTCTTTATTCAGTGTTATAGTTATCTGTGTTTTTCCCCTTATTCACTAGCTCCAGTTTAAAAACGATCATGACCTTATTTGACTAATCCAGTGGTTATAAATTCCAAATTAATCACCAGAAACATTTCAGAATTTCTTCTATATTCTGAATACACACTCATTTGCCTGGAATTTATTAACTTGCTGAAAGGGTAAAAGTGCATGACTTGGCATAATAGAAACCTGTAAATAACTGCCAGTAGTCCTGATAGGTGATCCATCCATAGTTGGGGCAAGAAAAATAGAAATGACTAAAAATACTGTACTAAAAGACCTGTTCAGGGATTGTCTATGTGCAATTTGTTTCCTGCTTCAACTGAAATTCATTGTTATGAGTTTTAATGCATGTGGATATTGTGCATTGAATCCCACATTTTGGATTTGAACACAATTTCCACACATCTGTGCATACACACATACAACTTATAAATACTGTACCAGATCTTTAGCTTAATCTGAAACTACACTTAAGCAAAATTGAATATGAATCGCTGTTGTCTTTGATGTTATACTGTTATTTCTGACTAGGCTCTCCGGATATTGATGAGCGGCGCAACAGTGCTGATCAGGACAGTGTCAGAAGCTGTGCATACTGCTGTAGACCAACCAGCAGGGTCTGAGACAGACCTACTAGCATGCAGAACCTACAGAAGGCCAGCAGATCCCATTACACACACGCCTATCACCACCAGAGCTGAATTCAAACTGTCCACCAGAGGGAGCTCGTGCAATGAGGAAGACAGCAACAGAGGCTTGGGGAGGACTGAACATTGCCGAACCAAGTGTTCCTTTAACTGAGGTTTCTTTATAACACCCAGGTTAGGTTTATGTCTAGGTTTATGTTTTATATTTTGTATCCCAGCCAAAGAAAATCAGAGTGTTCTACGAAGAATGGAAAGATTATTTTCCAACTGTATTCTCTGAAAGTAGTTGAAGATATCAGATATATCATTTCTGAAATTAAACGTCTTTTTTGTTAGTCTTGGCACTGAAAATAGAGATTATGAAATTCGGATGCCACAAAGTATCAGGCTTTACTTAAATCCCCTGCCCTAATCCATGGTGTGATAACTTGCTGAATGGTTTGTGCACTGTTCGCATCTTTGACCCTGCATTCTGTGTCAGACTGGCTTTAACACCGGATGGTGATTCAAAGCTTTAAGCTAGAACTCCCTCATGTGTACATGGGACTAGGTTTCCATTAGACTGCTTTCACACTAGGCATTTTTCCCAATTCCCCATAGGCACTGCCACTGTTTTTTGATCACAGCAAAGTGCTTTCAACCAAGTCGAAAAATTAACTTTTCAGACAAATGCATAGTGACGTCAAGCACTTTTCAGCTCCTGAACAATCAATGGGCAGCTCAGAGGGAACTGTAGGCGAGAAGAAAAATAAACGACACGGAGAAAAAATTGTGAGGGGGTATTCCAAAATCACTCAGTTTCAGTAACCACTTTATCATTGGTGGATGCCAAGCCTTTCCTGGCATAAAGCAGGAACAGACCCTGGATTGGATGCCGGTTCATTAAAGATAATCATGCACCCACATTCACACATAAAGACACTTTAGAATCAGTTCACCTGCATGTATTTTTTGGAAACCAGAGAACCTGGAAAATCCAAATTATGTGGACACCTGAGCATTATACTCATATCTGGGCCTTTCTTAAACTGTGACCACAAACTCTGAAGCAATGAATTGTCTTTTTTGGCGGTGGTACCTACATTTCCCTTTTGTTAGATTTAAGGGCTTAAATCTGTTGACAAAGCCACTGTGCAAAAAAAAATTAAGAACCATAGAAATGTTTTGTCATGGTTGGAGAACTTGTTTGGCCTGCAGAGAACCCTGACCGTGAGCCCACTGAACTGGACTGGAATACTGACTGGAATTCTTAAATGATCCTCAGTGGCTAACCTTATTAATACTTTATTGACTGAATGTGCCTCCATGCACGAGTGGAGATTATCATAACAGCGAAAGAGAGACTAAAGTGGAACTAAAACTAGAATGGGATGTTCACCCTACACATATGGGCATGTTGATTGGGTATTCACATACTTTTGGGCATGTTGTACACTATATAGACTAAGTTTGTGGACACCTGACCATAAGATTCATATGTGTTTTCTAAACATCCCATCCCACATTTAGTCCCCATCTATATATATATATATATATATATATATATATATATATATATATATATATATACTCCACTCTTCTGGGAATATGTAGTTGTAGAGATTTGTGCTCTAACCCATTTAAGTCATGGATTCGTGCTGGCTTTGTGCACAGGAGTATTGTCATGCTGGAAAAGGTCTGTATCCAAAGACAACTGTACAATTCAGCTTCCAATTTTGTGGTAACAGTTTGGAAAAAAACCACATAGGCTGGAAAGGTCTGGTGTCCCAATACGTTTGTCCACATAATGTAGTGTAATCTTCAATCTATGATAGTTAATGTCAGTTTTTTATATTGCAGTTTAACTAGAGATAACAAATATTTGGGTTTGGCAACATTCATTGAGATACAACTTCACATGCCAGTCTTTACATATATAGTCTGAATGCTGTCTAGTCACACAAATACTGTTGCTCAAGCCAAAGCTCAGGCAAGCTGCCTCCTCTGTAGACCATGTTTAAGAAAAATCCAGTCTTTATTCTTATTATGAATAATACTATTGGCTAGTTAACCTTTACTAGCTACAAATTGGTGGTAGTGTTGTTATGGTTACTGTGTGCATGTCATGTAAATCAGCTTTTCTTTTCCTTTCAGCAAAGAAGGTGCTTCAACCAGTGATCTCTATAAAAAATATCTAGTGTGACAGCAGCCCTTTTCCAAAGTCAAAAGAGAGGAACTAAATGGATGTCCTTTCATGAAGGGCTCAAACTGAGATCCATGTGGGTTTATAGCTAATGGGATATATAATTGTAACAAAGATATAGCACAAGATATTACTACGGTTTCCTAACGCAGGCTTTCTGTGTGAATGAAAGATAGACAGCAACTTGTGTTGCAGAGTAATTGACCATAGAGTCATACATATATTGTGGGGGACTAGTGGTGTATTGAGGGGTTTGGTTGGCATTGGTGTTGAGCAGGGATCTCAGATTTGAGTCATTGTACTGTACTGTGCTCCTTAATGAAGATGTTTAACGTTTGCATGACCTCATAAATGTTTACATAAGCGATGACAAACATTAGATATTATCACTATGCTAATGTAACCAGGCATTGAAACTTTTATTGTATGATGTAAAAAAACAAATACAAAGTATTTTGCCACTAATAGAGGGCCACTTTTGATTTTGGTGTAAAAAGCACTTAGAATTCATGTCTTACTTTCCCCTAAGTACTTGGACTATTGTTTGTATACTGTTGACTGAAGTTTTCAATGCTGATTTGAAAGTCTCAAATATTCTCTGGCCACTTTTGCAGATACAAAGCGATTCTGAATGTGACAAGATTAGCACAGTTTTATCTTGTTATTTCGTTTGTTTTGGAAAGAACAGTCATTAGTTAATAGCTGAAAATGATGAAGTGTAAAAAGTGCTCAGATAGCTGTTCCTACAGCTTATAGTCTAACCTACAAAGAAAGGCAAAATTCCATAATCATTGAAACATCAATACGCTAATTAAATAAGTTGTTATACTTAGCATTTGTAATCACAGTATCCTCAGATATTATTATGTATAAGAAGCAGGAAAGTTCCATAAAACAACTTAAACATTTATTGCTCCAGTATGCTCCAGCAAGAAATTGTGTCGAGAAGTATAAATTAATGATACTATCACTTTCGTTTTTCCAGCTACTCCTGGCAGATCATCCGTCTCCCTCTGCATCATGTCACTCCGTCCACTGCATCTTCCTTTGTCACACCAGCCACCCACCTGTCCTACCTCACCACGTCTCTAAACATCCTTCATGGTTTTGCTCTTCTCCTTCTGACAGTTCCAGCCTCAGCATTCCTCATGCCCTCAAATGCCCAAACCATCTCAATCTTTCTTCTCTTACTTGGTTTCCAAACTCTCCTACCTGGGCTTTTCTTCTTATGTATTAACATCTGATCCTGTCTATCCCTATTACTCCTAGTAAAAATGAAAGCATCTTTACCTCTGCCCCGTCCAGCTCATTCTCCTTTTGTCAGTGCCAATGCCTCAAAACTATAAAACATAACCGGTCTCACTGCCGTCTTGTAAAAGTTTTCTTTTCATAAATCACCCCTGCCATTCTTCTCTACCCACTCTACACTGTCTGCACTCTCTTCTGCACTTCTCAACCACACTCTCTATTATTATGGACAGTTGACCTCCTCTCCTGGCTAATATTATCCTGTTTCCTACTCTCACTACAGATCACAACGACATCAAAGTCCTCAAAGACTCCTGTCTGAGCTCATCTGTCAACCAGTCCATCACCACCTCCAGCTTGAGAGAGTCTGTTATGCCTACCGCACACCTCAGTGCTGTCACATTGTCCTCATATGTATCCTCACCACCCTCATATACATTTCTGCCACATACTTCTGATTTCTTCATATAGTGCCACAACACATATTTTTTTTTCCAAATCTACAAACACATACAACCTGTACATCTCCATTCACATTGTCAAAGCAAACATCACATCTGTAGTGCTCCTTCCTTTTTTCTTGCTACTCATCCATCATCTCCTCTCAGCCTAGATTCCACTTTTCGGCCCTATAACTGCATGGAGTTCTGTTTTGGTCATTATGTTTAATTTTATGCCTCTGGAGTTAACAGAACTCTTAACATAGCCCTTATTCTTAAAAATCAGCACAAGTACAGTTCTCCTAAACATCTCAATCCATCCACTGGGATGCCATGTAGACCAACCGCCATTTCATTTTTTATCCTCTTCATAGCTGTTCTCACATCATCCGTGCTAATCTCCCAGTTCTTGATTTAATGTATCCACATCATCTAACCCTCTCTCTGTCATTTTCTTCATCATTTTCTCAAAGTACTCATTAACCTTCTCAACACACTCTTTATCTGACTCCCTAGTCAGAATATTTCTGAGTGGATGTTCATTGACTTAACCTGCAGCAAACGCGTCCCCACTTGGTCTCCCTGCTGTACGAACTGATTCAAGTCCTTTTGTCCTTTATTAAAGTCCAATTCTTCTGTCTTCACCTTGAGCTGTATTTCTCTGTACAGTAATCCCCCGCTTTACAGCGGTTTGAATCTTGCGCCCCCTGTTTATCGCGGAATTGCATATGTTAAAATAATAAAATTTATTAATAAAAATAGAACTATTTATTATGAAATGAAGTAAAATGTTAATACAGTACAATACTGTATAAATAAAATAGCTTTTGCAGGGTGGCGTCTGTTTACCAATAAACGGGGGATTACTGTACTTCTGTATTCTTTTATCATCTCGACTATCACAGTTCTTTTTTTGCCAACCGCTGTTGTTTCATTTTGTCTTAATTGCCAAGATCAATTCTACTCTAACAAGTCTGTTGCACTGGGCAATTTCAAATCTAAAAATAAGCAAATGTCCATTTATTGCAAGTTATGCATTGGAAGATTGTAAACTATCTTTTCTTTGTTTTGTAAAAGCTGTTTTGAGCTACCAATATATGGATGCAATGCATCATGGGATACTGATGGATTAACGAAAAAGTTAAAGATTTGTATCCTTGTGGATCTTGTAGCAGGTTCTAAAATAAACCCTCTTGTCTATGCATTGTGTACTCTGTAAACTTTATATGTACAGTACAAATAAAGTTCACATCAAAGTGCTATGCAAAGCAGGGCTGTGGCTTCTGTGTTCAAGTCAAACAGAATATGCTTAAGCAACGACATATCATCACCTATGAAAATATTAAAACAGCAAGGTCATTTGTTCTTGTAGTCTATAAACTGATGTGTTAAACAACTTAGAAAAAAGCAATGTAGGAGGCAGACTATGCAATTCTGAGGTAAACAGATAGAACCAGATAGTATTAAAGTTTTTATATTTGGTTGAATATCAATTGCTTTTAATAACTGCATCAAGCTTACGACCCACTGCCATCACTAAACTTATGCATATTGCTTTTTGTTTATGCTTTTACAGGCATAGATTCTTTCAGTTGTTTTCACAGCTGAAACCTATTAAAATTAAAATTACAATTTTATTTGTCACACATTCATACAGAGTACAACATGTAGTGAAATGCTTTTTTACAACATGTAAACATAAACAAATTTAAATAGGATATATAGAATTATATAGGATAAAAAAAATAATTAAAAAAAATAATATAAAGTATTAGTATAGCTAAAAAGTATGAAATTAATGTTAGGAATAATATAATAAATATATATAATTATATACACACACAAATGGAAATGTATATATACTGTAGATATACACAAATTGCACAGAAAGGGATGAATATGTGTATGACAGATAGTGACAGAAGTACAGATTAAAGTAATCCAGTGTGATTTGTCCTTAAAGTGTCCATGTGCTGGTATAGGGGCTTTATTTGGGTAAATGTATGTGTGTGTGTGTGTGTGTGTGTGTGTGTGTGTGTGTGTGTGTGTGTGTGTGTGTGTGTGTGTGTGTTTTACATTTAATATTTAATATTCTAAAGATAAGATCCACTTAACTTATATTTAACTTTTTAAGTTCTTATATTTAGTTTACAACCAGAGCAGTGTTGATACCCTATTCATGCATTGATCAGTTACTGGAGACCAGTGTTGTAATCGTTGTTACTGTTAATAGGATTAAATGCTCAGAAATCCAAAGCACTTATGACTTCTTTCAGATTTCTAAAAACATTAAAAAATAATTTCAAGGTGCAGGTCTTGCGAACCTTTTCAACTGTATAGCAGGTCTTATAAAGACTATCTAACATTTACTATACTCATCCAACCAAATTGGCATTCGGTGGAAAGGCATTCCTGTGTTTCAAACATATTCAACAAACAGGCACATCTCATCCATCATCCATGAATATAGTCGTAAGGAACATATCTGTCAAATCTCATTCAATGGTTGTTAGTATATGTGAGTGAAAATGACATGGACATGAGACAAAAATAAGAACGTTTGGTAGGTCCATTTTTTATTCAATTAATCAGGATGAAATTAAAAAGATAAATAGCTATACTATATTTATTATTGTGCAATACTGGCAGATGCTGAACGATCTTTTGAGCTTAGCTAGCAACCACCCAATGAAGCAAATTACTCATATATATATATATATATATATATATATATATATATATATATATATATATATATATATATAGGAGACTATTGTTGAGCAAATGTCCAGTTCAATTTCTGGTGAATGTGAGGAGTGCGGCCAAAAGCATCTAGACTGAGACTAAGCAAGATTCATGGCAAGATTGATTTAAAGCAAAACAAAGACAATTCATTATTTGACACAATTTAGGAAGAGCTCCTTAATACAAAATTTACACTATTTAAAGCAGAAGATCTTGCTATAAAAAGAAGTAAGTGACGGAAACAGATGTTCCAGAAGTGTACATCTGATCAACACAACCATATGTACTAATTTCCAATTCCAGATTTAGTGTTCCCTATGCTGTAGGAAACTTTAGACTTCAAAAGATTTTAAAACATGTCTGTCGAGATTAGTTCCCATTCATCCACAAGAGCATTAGTCAGATCAGGTACTGATATTGGGTGATGGGGGCTGAAGTACAATCTTTTTCTAAGAAGTTTGAGCCTCTTAGTTGCAGTCAAAGGAATGTCTAATAAAGCAGCATACACACTCATTCTAGACTATTGTGTGCTTTAAACTTTACTTTGTCAGTTTGAGGAAGAGCTACATATTTGTTTAATGCTCAGATGTCTAAACCTTTCATCCATAGTGTTTTCTTAATTACTAAACGCATAAATAAATTAAATCGATCTGCATAAATAAACATGCCTTACAGGATCTCACAATCTCTAAATGATATCAGTGTGATTGACACCAAAACTAAACTAGTCAAATATACAAAGTAAAAAAAAAAAGGAACCTGTTAAGGATTTTTAAAAAACCATGCCTGTCCTGCTACATTGGATACATGTAGAATTACTATTACAAGGTATGAAGCTTCTAAGCAGCTCCTGCACAGAGGGGAAACGCCCCAAGAAACCCGTGCAGCTCAGGCTTTACCTCTGCAACGACTTCACAACCACACTTTCATCAGCCTCAGAAGAATCAGATAAAAGCACACAGGCAGATCCAGATACAGTGCAAGAGTTTCACAACTGACCTCTAGTAAGAGAACTTCGCATCATCAGAATCTGATGAAAGACATTGTCTAGTTACTAGCGGTTACTTTAGTGCTGTCTTCTGGTTGAAGAAAATGGGTTGGTCCAACTGCGAGAAAAGATGTTAGCGTTTCCCTTTTACTGTAGATCATACACACCTACTTTTATTTATGTTCTTCTGATATGTGGAATAGAAAATTTGCATTAGAATTATGCATTATCACTAACACAGGTTTATTTTAGTGAATAATAATCGATTCTAAAATGGATCAGCCCCCCCACCCCCACCCACATCTTGAGTATGTTGCAACAGGTATGTTTAGCAACTGTATGGCAATATTGTAGAATTGGGGGTTTAGGAGGTGTCTATCTGCAGTTGCAGGAAACCAATCGTGTAACAAAAAACTCCTAGAGGCCAACAACAGCCAAGAAATGCTACTGGATCCTGTGCTTTCACGACATTAGAGGAAAAAGAGAGCAGAATTCAAGTTCTTCTAATCTAAACTTAGTTTGAAAAATCTTTAACTTCTATTACCATTTGGAGTGAATTGCAACATGTATGTTTAGCAAATGTCTGGCAACGGTCTCCAAAAGTAACTGACAGTTTTAAAAGTTCTGTTTACAGCCCGAAGTTGAACAGCATTAATGAAATATGTTACCGATGAGGGGGTTTTTTTGGGCCGTGCTTTGCATATTTAGGCTGTTTAGCACCTTTTGTGAGTGATGTGCAGTTCTCCAGGGGGACTCCCAGTAGCTCCTGGAGGCCTTCATAGGATTTTTTTTGTTGTTTTTTTTTTTTTTTAGCTGAATAAGCTTTTCATAATAGCCCTCATCTGTCCACTGCAACAGCAGGTGATTTTGGTCCAAATGCTTCCATCTATCTCACAACTGATCAGTCTAAATCAAGAGTGATTATATAATACCTGATTAGAACCTGTACATTATACTGTGTGTTTCTGACAGAGAGATGAGCTCTTTATGCAGATTCCGTCTTACACTTATTCGTGAATATTTAATATAAAAACAAATGAATGGCATCACTTGGTCACAGGTTGAGCACAGGTGCTGAAGGCTATAATCTGCTGTTGGATAACATATGGGACAGAGAACAGCAGCATCACTCCAACTTCTCAAATGGATTTTGGAAAGTTTTAGATTTTTTATTTATTATTATTATTTTTTTACATAAATTTGTGAATTGCCGCAGGCGTAATCCGTGATGCAGTAAATGTTTATATACGAATGGCGGTTTTCTCCAGATCATTTTCTTCTCATAATGGAAGCTTTTATCACAATAAGTATCTCACATTACATTAATGCAAATGACATTATTGTAATGGTGGTTATGTATTCGCCTTTTCAGTCGTTCCCGAAATACTTTTTTTTTTTTTTTTTTTTTACAAGAATTAAAGTAAAAGTTGACACAAAAAAAGGACAGAAGTGTACTGAAAGGAAACTTGCAGAGGTAGTGCGTGTGTGTGTGTGTGTGTGTGTGTGTGTGTGTGTGTGTGCGCGCGCTGGATGAATGATACTGGTCCAGATTGCTTGCAGTATTTAGGGTTTAAGGGTTCCTTCTGCAGTTGCAGGAAACAAAAAAATACACGCCCAAAAAACAAGAACAGCACTAAATCATGACTGTACTTACATGATAGTATGGAAAAAAAGAACAAGAGCTCTTTAGATTTGGTAAAATAATCTGAGCAAACAAGAAATAAGATAGCGATGGCCTCAGGACTGTGTTTTCGTTTGGGTTTATTTCTGATACAAATCAAGAACTAAATGAAGGCCAATGTATAGCATACATACAGGCATCCATATGTGAACATTTTATAACCGTTAAAAATGTCATTATTTACATCCCACAGTTGTAATGTTTTGTGCTTTAATGGTCTCCAGGTGGCTGGTGCAGCAGGCTCATTTAGTGCTGATCAAACCTTTCTGGGAAAGCAGCCACTGAGCTCCACCATCTCTGGCCAATCGCCATATGCATTCGTCTTCTTATCATTCACGATGAGCTGCACGTTTAAAGAAAGACGTCAGACTTTTTGGGATAAACTTTAAAACACACTACTCGCCATCTGTAAAACATTTGTCTTAAGAAACGACATGTTTTAATCAGTAAATTATAACCAGTCCAATAATTAATTTGCCCAGCGTGTTGTAAATATGCTTCCTACACTGCCAACACCTTCGGGCAGTGCACACGGGCAATTTTAACAGCATGCACAGTAATCTCATGTGAATTCTGTTAATATCTCATTCCCATTTCTGCTGAAAGCAAAACACTACACAGCTTCTAAACGCTGTCAGTGTATTCGCTTTCATTATGAGTATAAGATCACTGCAGAACATTACCAAGTCTAACTTATTATAGTTAAGAGAACTATACACATTAATGAATAAAAAAAATACAATTGTCCACCTGCAATAGGAATTAACACAAAAAAATTAAAAAATTGAATTAAATACATTAAAATACTTTTTTTGTTCATTTATTTGAATTCTTTGTTGTTTTTATACATACATGCATATAATCTAAATATGTATTAAAATATGTATGTGAAATAAAAACAAGCTGTAATTTTTTCAGTTTCAGTATTTTGAGCTATACTTGTTTAATACTGAATGCAATCTCTAATAAATCACTACTGAGTGATTTTTGTAGCTTGATATAAAAATAAGATAAAGATATTAAGATAATTTGTCATCTTGTTTTTTTTTTTTTTTTTAAATAATTTATCCTACCCTACAAAAAACACATTTACAAATGTGTTACCATATATATATATATATATATATATATATATATATATATATATATATATATATATATATTAGTTATTAGAACAAAGTTTGAGGCACACAATTGTGCAGGATGTCTTTTGGTGAATTAGCATTTCATTACTTCACATGATCTAGGAGACCCAAATGCTCCTGTACAACAAGACGGCTCCATAAAGATATGGTTTACACGGGCTGGAGTGGAAGATCTTGAGTCAAGCTCTGACCTCAACCCTTTGGAATGAACTGCAATGCTGCATGCACATCAGGTATCCTTAAGCTTCATCAGAACCTGAATTTAACACCCTTGTGGCAAATCTACACAAACACACTCCAAAATCTGGAACATGTTCTCAGAAGATTGGAGGATTTATGAACTGAAAATGGGCTTAATGTGGGGTGGGCTCACAGATTTTATGGTCAGGTGTCCACAAACCTTTTCCATATAGTGTGTTTATAAAATGTATTAAAAAAGAAATAAATAAACTAAATACAAAATTAAATAAAAACCAATTTACTTCATATAAGCAAAAATAACCCTGTACTGAGTTACAAAAATGCCCCAAACATTTGATCCTTGAAGGGTCACACCTTCTCAAATGGACTCTCCCAATTTAGTCTCCATTCCCCTGCAAACACCCAGCTGTCCCTGTACTTCACAGAGTGGACCATACTGCTGCCCATTCCAGCAAACAGCTCTCTGACTTCATCTGTCAACCTGCAGCACAGGGCGAGGCGACATAACCACAAAGATCATATTGCTGAAAAGCACATCAACTTGTGTGTTATTGTGCATCTGAATGTAGTGGGCTGTGTTTAGTGTAATACTCACTGTGCTGCAGGGTCTTCATATGAGGCTACTAAAACTATATTTCCTTCTTTTACTGTCTTTAGAAAGTCAAGCAATTCTGCAACAGTAGTGACAGTAATAAAAACAATGTGTACTAATTATTATTGTGGTATTCTACATTTTTTCAAGAACATGTAGACACAGCAAACATACCATCAGAGTGGATCTTAAAATAATCACTCTTCAATATGTTCCCAGTTTCACCTGCAAAAAAAACAGACAATGCTAAAATAATGATGATAATTATTATACCTAAGTAAATATTCTTATTATTCAACAAGCACCTCTTACACATATCATCAAGCTCACATCTATAAACTCACCAGCCACTATTGCGACGTTCACTCCCAAACCAACATTGTTTTGTGCTCCTGACATGATACTGGAAAACAATACAAAAATTGACATATAGCTGATTGCATATGTTTGTATCCTTGACCATTCTGTGTGTTATATGTACCTGTATTTTGTTTGTTATAAATAAATTATTATTGATAAGTATATTCACTGCTTTTCTTTTAGCAATCTAATTTAGTGAAAACCCTTTTCAAATTAATCTCTAGTCATACATATGTTGAAAAAGGTAAACCTGTGTTCATTTTAAACCCACTTGCTCAATGCCTGTGCAATAAATATGACTGACTTTAGGAGGTCTTGAAGCTAAAACAGCAGAGCAGGAGCAAGTAACTGCCCACGAAACTGTGAGATGAAGTTGTTAGGAAAAAAAAAAAAGGCAAGTGAAGGTTATAAATGCATAGGCAAAGCTTTGAGCCTTTTCACTGTGAAATCCAGGCACAACCAAGGCTGAATTGAGTATTTAGGCAAGAAGAAAAATTCTCAAGGAAATGCTCAGCCACCACACGAATGTGGTTACAGAGTTTACTGGATAAAAAATCTTCAGCTCTTCACACATCCAGTCTCTATGACCAGAAAGAAATCAGTTCTAAGAAAGCCCTTGTAAGAAAAAGGATTTTATGGAAATGGAAAATATAATGGATTGAACCAAATATATGTAAATTGTTGCAGAACTGGTTCCAGTCAGCTGGACATCTGCATTTAGGGTGAAAAATATATGATCCAACAGGACAATAAGGAAAAGCACAGGGCAAATACTATAATGGCTTTAAAAAAACCCAACAAAAAAAAAAAAAAAACAAGGTTTGTGTTTTTAAATGGATGATTCAAAGCCCAGATTCCATAATTCCAGTTTCAAATTTCTATTTAGAATGTCAAATGTAAATCTCAGCAAAGTATAGACATCTGAAACAACACCTATCTGTAACTGCTGCACAAACAATAAGGTGAATATTTATCAGTGTTTTTAGATCATTTTGTTTTTAGACAATATCTAAACACTTAATACATCATGCCATAAAATATATTGAATTTAATTTCTGGAGTGTCAATTCAAAAGGAGCAGGTAAGATAATTGGCATTCTGATATGGCAAAATTTGATGTTTCAAAAGAGAAAAGTTTACATGACACTGGGTGGACCTACTGGTATGGCAAAAATAGTGATGTGGGGTAGAGCATGAAACCATAATCTATCCAAAAGATGTTCACCAGATACACAAGTAGTTATTGAAGGGAAAATATAAGCAAACGAGCCATATTGATATTCATTGTCTATTTAGGGGTAGTGGAATTATTTTTTTACAGGGAACTGTCACATTTGAAATCATTGCCAATATCATAGCATATATATTTGTTCCCTAAACACATTCCGATAGAAGTAAATTTATAATTGTATTTGTTACGTCCCACTGGATGTTCATGTGTGTGGGTGATTGTCTTTCTCTATTGGTTCACCTTCCTGTCAATTTCTCAAGGTTCCGCCCTCTTTGGACTGCTATTGGCTAGGGAGTTAATCAACGTGTGTGACCTGACTGCACCTGTGGCCAATCCGGTCAACTGCTGGAGTTTAAAAAGAGCACTGCAGGAACGTTGGAGAGTGCACCATGAGCACCATTTGTTTTCGCATTGTTGGTTTCTTATATTTTCCCCTGTTGACTTGGGTTTGTACAACATTGATTTACAAATCAACATCGTTGATTTAATGTTGGTATCTTGTTTGTTTTTGTGAGTGATTATATCCTGACAACAACCCTTGTTTTCCCCAGGAGTGTTGGGCAGGTAGTATGTCACGTGACTTACATCTTGCAACACGTAGATGATACTATGTATAGAGACACTAGCTAGGAGTGTGCGCTACTTCTGTATTTTTGTTAGTTTAGAGTAGGTAAGCTAGGGCGTGTAGAGGTGCCGGAAAACTGTTTTGTTTGGAGTTAGGTTAGTGGTTTATTACTGAGATAGTTGGGTTGGTTTTATTGTTCTTTTCTTTAGCGCCACTCTCCGCCTCTCTCTCCTGTGGGATTATTTATTATGCTTTGGTTTTTGATTAGTGTAAATATTGTATATACTTTGCCATTCCCTCCTGTTCCTCCTTGTTTGAATAAATCCTTTTATATTATACTTGGTTTACGTGTCCTTTTCCCTGGCCTATTCACAGAATGGATCACAATATGAATGTTACAGCTTCAACCCTAGACGTATAAAAAGAAGTCGTAACAGTATTCTTTTGCACTTAATTATATATATAAATTACAATCATACAGCACATGCCATTAAGGAACATACAATCGTAATACATACATCTGGTTGTTAAAGCAGATCTTTGGCCCGACAATATTGCCAGCCCCACTGCGCAGAAAAAAGGGGAAGTGGTCTGCAGGGCACTGGTGGTCATGTGGACAGCAGCCTGGATGAAGCTCAAACAAAACATTGTTAAAGCGACATGCAAACACACTGGCATTATGCATGGAAACCAGGGAGCTACATTACAAGAGAGCTCACCTAGAGAAACACAGTCTGATGAAGTTTCGATTTTGTGCACCCCTGAATGAAGAGGCAGGTTTTAGAGGGGAAAGAAAACACTGTAAAATATCTCTGTAAAATAATCAATAAGCCAAAAGTGTGATGTGTGTGACATACGAACATTTCACTCCCACTTGAACAAATGTGTCCTTATAAAAGAAGTCCCATACTAAGACTATGATGACTACAAAAGTGACAGCAAAAGCCAAATCTGAAAACATACAAAAAGATGATTTCGACAAGCTTCTGCAGCAAAAGCTTAAATAACCAGAGAAGTTACAGGATCCTTACCTTGATATTTCATCTTGGGTCTCTTCAATACTACTTTAAAAATATCATATTTCGGAAACCTGGGCTTCCTGCAGAATGGAGCCGTTTCAACAAGTCCGAGTATAAGAAACCAATAAGACTAGGAGCTACCATAAAAGTTACACACCCTGAACTCAAACAGGTCTTTTTCTCCACTGTTTGTTTTGAGTCTTTTCATGTCCATGAGATCCAACTGCCAAATTTGTAGTCATTCGTCTAGTTATTTAAATTGCATTCACATATAGTATCATTTAATATTTAAATCTATGTACTATACAAACATTCTCACCCACTTGAAGGAACTGCTTTATCCTGACCAGGGATGCAGTGGCTGGAAATCCCTATTCTGATTCACACACATTAAATGAAACCTAGGGGTAATATATCTCAGCCAATCCATCTGCTAAAACTGTTCTGGGAGGTGGGAGGAAACCAAATGAAACCTATGGAAACACAGGAACAGCATGTGAAAAAACCCTACAAACAGAATTGTATCCAGGACCCTGGAGCTGTGAGGTGGCAACGCTCCCGGCGGTTCCGCCTCGGTATATAAACAACCATCATTAAATACAGCAGTTGTATTTAATTAGACTGGATTAACTAAACATTTAAATAAACAATGTGGTTTCAAATAACTTTAATCTTGAGTATTCTCAGCCATTACTGAGTTTATACATTTGATATTCAAGTCATAAAAGTTTTCAGTGTTTCAGATGTACATAAACAATCTAATACAATCTATAGCAATAGCACATTAGTCAATACGATTCTAGCATCATTAAATCTACACTCACATTCTTAGTAAAACATAATAAAACAAACACAATGACAAAAGTAATACAGAAAGAATCATATGTAAGTTATCTAACCATACAGGATCTCAATTAACAATTAATATTAAAGGATAAGAATACTGGAGGAGCAAAGACATACAGCAGCCTGTTTACACAGTTAGGAAAAGTGACAAAATGCAAAATCTTTACCTAAAACAAGTTTGTGCAAAAACCAAAAAATAAAGACACCTGATAAGACAATGTCCATAAATCTTGGTTGTGAATAGAGACAGAACAATGCAAAATAATAGTAAATACACAACACAGAAAAAAAAAATAAAGAAAGAAAAACCATCAGCATTAGCTTCCTTAAAAATCTGAGGTAATAAACAATAATAAAAAATAATAATGTGATCAAGCCAATTTATTATTGTGATTATACTGAGCAGCAGGAGTTCTCAAAGCTTTTGCAGCCAGGGATCATTTTAAACATGATTCAACTATTCAAATATTAGAGATCTTTAAAGATGTACAGTTACATTTTGACTATTTATCAGTGACACATTTTTTTATTCCTGAACTTTCCACCTGTAGAAAACATTAGGTTCAAGTTAAATTGTTTCTGCGGTTTGCTCAATCCCAAATTCTTAAAGTAACAGCAAAAAAGTGGGCTTTAGTTTCATGTAATATCATCATCATCATCATCATCATAATAATAACAATAAAAGTAATAGTAATAGATTCTAATGTTACGGTTGCTTTAGAATGGATGCTGACGACAGACTTAATAAATCATCTCACCATTTACAGCTACAGAGTTTACAGTTTACCAGAACCATATGACCTTTTGAAGTCTATAATAGTTTTGGCATTAAAACTAAGGACAGAAGGAAGTCACGGCTGAAAAGGACAAACCGTTTATGGAGAAAATCTCAATAATAATAATAATAATAATAAAAAATAATAAAACACCCCATGCCTGGTTTCACTCCAAAAGCTCCTGAGAGAAATAAACACAGAGACATAGAATTAGCATGTGGAGTAGAACTCTCTTTAGTTCCTCCTGATCTGAATCAGTAAAACAGTGTAATTGTGTACCTCATCAGATTCCTCCTGTCTCTGCTCCTCCATCTGCCTCAACACAGAATACCTGTATGTGGCATCACTGCCATTTTAAAAAGATCAGTTAACATGTAGTACATACAGGTTCAACATGCAAAAATACAGCCGTTATTTCAGTATGCATAAATAGAGACAACTATTTTAGGGCATATATACAGTATCTCACAAAAGCGAGTACACCCCTCAAATTTCAGCAACCATTTTTGTAATGGACAATACTATAGAAATGAAACTTATATTTTAGATGAGTCAATGTGCAGTTTATATAGCAGTAGCAGTGTCCTCTGAAAATAACTCAACATACAGCTATCATTGTCAAAATAGCTGGCAACCAAAGTGAGTACACCCTAAGTAAGAAGTAGGAAGAAGCAGTCAGTGCATTGAAAATAAAACTACTTACTACCTGCAGGCTTTTGCGTGGCGGAGTGTGAGAAAACGTAAAAATTGTGGGCGGGAGTGGGAGAAAATAACCTATTTTTCGTGGGAGCGGGACTGACAAATCTTTCCCGTGCAGGTCTCTACCCTAAAGCAATAGAGACTTCTGCACCTGACGCACAACACGAGGACTCAACTTCTTTGATCGAACCTTGCGAGACCTATTCCGAGTATGACCCTGCCCACTGTACTGTAACTCAGTGTTAGGGTGTTACCGATCCCCTTATAGCCTTGGCCATCTTTGGGGAGAGCAACAATTCTAATTCTCAAATCCTCAGAGAGTCTTTGCCATGAGGTAGTCAGTATGAGAGAATTGTAATCACATGTACAGCTGTTATTATTTAGGGTGTACTTACTTTTGTTGGCAGTTATTTAGACAATAATGGCTGTGTGTTGAGTTATTTTTGGAGGACAGTAAATCTGTACTGCTATACAAACTGCACACTGACTACTTTAAAATATACCAAGTTTTATTTCTATTCTATTGTCCCTCGACAAGATAAACTAAAATGGTGGCTGAAATGTGAGCGATGAACTAATTTTTGTAAGATACTGTATACCATAGAGGTGTAACGGTACACTGAATTCACGGTTCGGTACGTACCTTAGTTTTTCTTGGCCCAACCAGGAAGTACGACTAACACTAGCACTATGGATGCAAGATTCAAGATGTTGATTTTTTTCACCTATTTATTTCACTGCAAACTGTTTCCTGCATATAACTATGTTTGTGACAAATAAAACATATTGAATATTAAATCCATATTGCTAGACTGAGCCGCTAGACACTTCCTGGTTATTGGCTATCGCTAGTGAAATGGATTCTTTAACGTTTTCATGCATATGCAAACAAATATTATTTCCGGTAGGGGAATAGTGAAACAGTGACACTACACTAACTGTAGATTCTTATTTATACCTCTAGCATTGTAGTAATATTCTAGAAATACAATTTTGTTTTTCTATTTTTTTTTGTGCAAGGCAAAGCGGAGACTAAACTAACTTGCAGTCCGCCACTTTATAAGTTGCTGAGGAAACTCAGATTTTAACAATGTTTAGAACGTAAAAAGGATTTCATTGTAACAAAATTGTTTTAATACGTGTACCGTTATACCCCTAATATATTTTCCAAAAAAGTTGGGACACTGTACAAATTGTGAATAAAAAAGGAATGCAATAATTTACAAATCTCATTTTTTATATTACATATTACAAAACTTATATTTTATTCACAATAGAATATAGATAACATATCAAATGTTGAAAGTGAGACATTTTAAAATGTCATGCCAAATATTGCCTCATTTTGGATTTCATAAGAGCATCACATTCCAAAAAAGTTGGGACAGGTAGCAATAAGAGGCCGGAAAAGTCAAATGTACATATAAGGAACAGCTGGAGGACCAATTTGCAACTTATTAGGTCAATTGGCAACATGATTGGGTAGTTGCAGTGTCTCTTAAAAGTCAAGATGAGCAGAGTAAAATTGCATCACATACAGGAATGCTACTGTAATGGAAATCACAACATGGGCTCAGGAATACTTCCAGAAAACATTGTCAGAAAACACAATCCACTGTGCCATTCGCCGTTGCCGGCTAAAACTCTATAGGTAAAAAAAGAAGCCATATCCAAACATGATCCAGAAGCGCAGGCATTTGTGGCAAAATGGAAAACTGTTCTGTGGTCAGACAAATCTTTTTTGGAAAACTGGGACACCATGTCATCTGGACTAAAGAGGATAAGGACAACCCAAGTTTTTATCAGCGCTCAGTTCAGAAGCCTGCATCTCTGATGGTATGGGGTTGCATGAGTGCGTGTGGCATGGGCAGCTTACACATCTGGAAAGGCACCATCAATGCTGAAAGGTATATCCAAGTTCTAGAACAACATATGCTCCCATCCAGATGTCGTCTTTTTCAGGGAAGACCTTGCATCTTCCAACATGACAATGCCAGACCACATACTGCATCAATTACAACATTTGTACAGTGTCCTAACTTTTTTGGAATCGTTTGTATGTATGTATATATATATATATATATATATATATATATATATATATATATATATATATATATATATATATATAAAATGTACACACACACACACACACACACACACACACACACATATATGCTAGTGTTTCTTCTTTATTTTGACCATTTTCAACATTGTACATTAACACTGAAGACATTTAAACTGAAGAACATTAATGGAATTATTTGGTCAACAAAAAAGTGTAAATAACCCAG